>NC_086444.1:1086168298-1086770798 GCF_028390025.1 Pseudophryne corroboree
TATGTATGTATAAAGAAAGAAAAAAAAACCACGGTTAGGTGGTATATACAATTATGGACGGGCTGCCGAGTGCCGACACAGAGGTAGCCACAGCCGTGAACTACCGCACTGTACTGTGTCTGCTGCTAATATATAGACTGGTTGATAAAGAGATAGTATACTCGTAACTAGTATGGATGTATAAAGAAAGAAAAAAAAACCACGGTTAGGTGGTATATACAATTATGGACGGGCTGCCGAGTGCCGACACAGAGGTAGCCACAGCCGTGAACTACCGCACTGTACTGTGTCTGCTGCTAATATAGACTGGTTGATAAAGAGATAGTATACTACTAATATTATATATACTGGTGGTCAGGTCACTGGTCACTAGTCACACTGGCAGTGGCACTCCTGCAGCAAAAGTGTGCACTGTTTTAATATAATATTATGTACTCCTGGCTCCTGCTATAACCTATAACTGGCACTGCAGTAGTGCTCCCCAGTCTCCCCCACAATTATAAGCTGTGTGAGCTGAGCAGTCAGACAGATATATATAATATTATATATAGATAATAGATGATGCAGCACACTGGCCTGAGCCTGAGCAGTGCACACAGATATGGTATGTGACTGAGTCACTGTGTGCTGTGTATCGCTTTTTTCAGGCAGAGAACGGATTATAAATAAAACTGGTGGTCACTATCAGCAAAACTCTGCACTGTACTGAGTACTCCTAATGCTCCCCAAAATTAGTAAATCAAGTGTCTCTCTAATCTATTCTAAACGGAGAGGACGCCAGCCACGTCCTCTCCCTATCAATCTCAATGCACGTGTGAAAATGGCGGCGACGCGCGGCTCCTTATATAGAATCCGAGTCTCGCGATAGAATCCGAGCCTCGCGAGAATCCGACAGCGTCATGATGACGTTCGGGCGCGCTCGGGTTAACCGAGCAAGGCGGGAAGATCCGAGTCGCTCGGACCCGTGAAAAAAAACATGAAGTTCGTGCGGGTTCGGATTCAGAGAAACCGAACCCGCTCATCTCTAGTATGCACATGGATATATATGTACTATAATTAAAATAAAGTAAACTTTTATTGCACTTGCACTTACAAGTGCCACCAGGAAGACAGCAGGCTGCAGAGGATGCTTGACAGCCATTAATAATACTCATGCAGCTAAAAAAAAACAAAAAAAAAAAAAAAAAAAATATATATATATATTTTTTTTTTTTTAGTGGAGGGGGGTTTCTGGGTGCTCGGAAACCCCCCCTGGGTGCGCCACTGAGGCAAATCGCTAAAAACGTCTTTTCTCCAAATTAATCTGATGAAGGACTCAATAGCAACTTAGAAAAATGCTTAAATTGACATATTGTAGTATTATATAGTATATAATATACAGTATATTTAGATATTTTATAAGGCATAAAGTTGTAACACCTGCAGTGTACAAAATAAATAGAAAACCGTATATACTAGCTTTTGAGACAAATACAGATAAGGATTGAACTCCATAGGGAAAGTGATATGTAGCCAAAATGCTGCCATTCAGGATATCAACATATTTGTAATGATGACATATAACATGCTGACATTTACACTGTTGATACGGACATAGGGGGTAATTCAGAGTTGATATCTCAGTAGCAAATTTGTTAGCTAATGGGCAAAACCATGGGGGTCATTCCGAGTTGTTCGCTCGCAAGCTGCTTTTAGCAGTTTTGCACACACTAAGCCGACGCCTACTGGGAGTGAATTTTAGCTTATCAAAATTGCGAACGAAAGATTAGCTAAATTGCGAATAGACACTTCTTAGCAGTTTCTGAGTAGCTCCACACTTACTCGGCATCTGCGATCAGTTCAGTGCTTGTCGTTCCTGGTTTGACGTCACAAACACACCCAGCGTTCGCCCAGACACTCCACCGTTTCTCCAGCCACTCCCGCGTTTTTCCCAGAAACGGTAGCGTTTTTTCGCACACACCAATAAAACGGCCTGTTTCCGCCCAGAAACACCCACTTCCTGTCAATCACATTACGATCACCAGAACGAAGAAAAAACCTCGTAATGCCGTGAGTAAAATACCTAACTGCTTAGCAAATTTACTTGGCGCAGTCGCACTGCGGACATTGCGCATGCGCATTAGCGACTAATCGCTCCGATGCGAGAAAAAAATAACGAGCGAACAACTCGGAATGACCCCCCATGTGCACTGCAGGGGAAGGGGGGCAGATGTAACATGTGCAGAAAGAGTTAGATTTGGATTTCAGTTTGAAGACACCCCACCCAAATCTAATTCTCTCTGCAAATGTTATATCTGCCCCCCCCCCCCCCCTGCAGTGCACATGGTTTTGCCCAACTACTAACAAATCTGCTGCTGCGATCAACTCTGAATTAGGCCCTTACAGTAATAGGGATATATCCAAAATGTTGACATTATAAATGTTGACAGTCAGAATGGCAACACATGCAATTAGCATTAGGCTGCAATTAGGATAGAGATAGGCTGCAGTTAGGGTTAGACTGCAATTAGTATTAAGGGGGGTACACACGGAGAGATCCGTGCTTAAAATCTAAGCAATCTTGCTAGATTGCTTAGATTTTAAGCACGGATCTGCCGTGTGTATGCCCCCCAGCGATAGCGATGCGCGGCCTCGCGCATCGCTATCACCGGTGCTAGATTGAGCCTGCATGCAGGCGCAATCTAGCGGGTCGCTCACTTCACCGTTGTGTGAAGTGAGCGGCCCCCCGTCGGCTTTACCCCTCGCTCAGCACATCGCGCTGTGCTGAGCGGGGAAAGAGATGTGTGCTGAGCGGCCTGTGTTAAGATCGTTCAGCACACATCTCTCCCGTGAGTACCCCCCTTTAGAGTTAGGTCGCAATTAAGGTTAGGGATAGGGTGCAATTAGGGTTAGGTATAGGCTGCAGTTAGGGGTAGGCTGCAATTAGTGAAATTATGGTTAGTGATAAGCTGCAATTAGTCTTAATGTACATACACACGGTGAGATATTGACTTATGTGCGATTTTGACTATGCGATATTGACTATGGGGGTCATTCCGAGTTGTTCACTCGCAAGCTGCTTTTAGCAGCTTTGCACACGCTAAGCCGCCGCCTACTGGGAGTGAATCTTAGCTTATCAAAATTGCGAACGAAAGATTCGCAATATTGCGAAAATACTTCTCTGTGCAGTTTCTGAGTAGCTCGAGACTTACTCTGCCAGTGCGATCAGTTCAGTGCTTGTCGTTCCTGGTTTGACGTCACAAACACACCCAGCGTTCGCCCAGACACTCCTCCGTTTCTCCAGCCACTCCCGCGTTTTTCCCAGAAACGGTAGCGTTTTTTCACACACTCCCATAAAACGGCCAGTTTCCGCCCAGAAACACCCACTTCCTATCAATCACACTCCGATCACCAGAACGAAGAAAAAACCTCGTAATGCCGTGAGTAAAAAAACAAACTGCATAGCAAATTTACTTGGCGCAGTCGCACTGCGGACATTGCGCATGCGCATTAGCGACTAATCGCTCCGTTGCGAGAAAAAAATACAGAGCGAACAACTCGGAATGACCCCCAATGTGCTTGCGATTTTGGCTATGGCCGTTTTTGACTATACTTTGTACTAGATAGTCAAAATAACTTGCCTGCACTATCTAACCTTCCGATACCGACCCCGCAGAAGTGCGCATCGGGATTACATCAGTATATAGTCAAAATCGCAAGGTAATATCGCACCGTGTGTAAACACCTTCAGGGATATTTTTCAATTAGGTTTAGGCTGCAATTAGGGTTAGGCTGCAATTAGGGTTAGGGATAGGCTGCAATTAGGGTTAGGCTGCAATCAGATTTAGGGATAGCCTGCAGTTAGGATTAGGCTGCAATTAGTATTAGGGATAGGAAGCAAGTAGGTTTAGTCTGCAATTATGCTGGGTACACACTGACAGATATATTGGCCAATTAATTGATCGGCCAATATATCTTTTGCTGATCTGCAGGTGTGTACAAACAATATGTCTGTGAAAGACGTCTTTCACAGATATATTATGGTGCCCATACACTTGTGCGATGCCCCGCGACGCGACATCGCGGAGCATCGCGCCGGCAGTTCAGGTGCAATGAAATTGCACCTGAACTGCCAAAGTAATTACCATGAGATCGTGCGATAGATCGCATGGTAATCACATGATGGGCACATCACTGACGAGTGGGAGCGGCCTCTGCCCGCTCCCGGCGGGTGCCCATCGCAATGTGATATATAGCATGTGTTTTAAAAACACATGCGATCGCACTGCGATTTGATAAATATTAAGTGCGGCACGTAATCTTGAGACGTGAGATTCGACCGGCGTGCCCGCACATCGCGTCGAAAGGTACCTAAAATGTGCATACAATCCTTCGATTTCTTTCACAGTTGCGGTTGAAATCGAAGGTTAGCACCGAATATCTCACAAGTGTATGGGCACCATAACATCTGCTGTGCAACACAGCAGATGAACAATATATCTGCAGACGTATTGCTGTATCTTTCTGTGTGTATGAACAACCCCCATCTGCTTATATAGCTGCAGATAGATTAAACAGCAGATATATCTTTAAGCTATATTGGCGCATCTTTCTGTATGTACTGTATGAACAAACACCATCGGCAGATATATCTGCAGATCGATTGAACTGCAGATATATCTACTAGTGGGGTGGTCTTCAGTATACCGGCTGTCGGGATCCCGGCGCACAGTATACCGGCGCCGGAATTCCGACAGCCGCCATACCGACACTTATTCTCCCTCGTGGGGGTCCACGACCCCCCTGGAGGGAAAATAAAATAGCGTGGCGCGCGTAGCAAGAGGCTCATTTGCGCTCGCCACACTGTCGGTAAGCCGGCGGTCGGGCTCCCGGCGCCAGTATGCTGGTCGCCGGGAGCCCGACCGCCGGTATACCATACTACACCCCTACTAGTGTGTACCCAGCTTTAAGGTTAGGAATAGGGTGCAATTCGGATAGGGTTAGGGTGCAATTAGTATGGGTTAAACTGCAATTAGGGTTAGGTATAGGCTACAATTAGGGTTAGGTATAGACTACAATTAGGGTTAGGCTGCAAGTACAGAAATTAGGGTTAGTGATCAGATGCAGTTAGGGTTAGGTTGCAATTAGGGTTAGGCTGCAATTAGGGTTGAGCAGAAGTGCCCATTTCTCATAAAGGATGTTGCATCCAGTCCATAGTGGTCTCTGTCAGTAAGGGTATGGCTGACCCTGCACACGTGCAGTCGATTTCTTACATTTGCACAAGCGCAGTATTCTGAAATCCGTGGATGCGCTCAGAATCAGGCTCATACAGTAGTAAATTGTGTAAGTGTTATAATCTATTATTGGTTTTTTGACTTGTACTCAAAGATTCTTTTTTTCTTAAATAAGAGATGTTTTATTATATGAGATGTATGAAGCTTGTGTTACCTGTCTATTATCAGAAGATAGTAGGAGGTTTTGTGTAGTCTGTCTGTTATTAGGGATGTGGGCGAGTGTGGGTTGCCTGGCTGCTATTACAGACATTATAAACCATTTAACACAGTTTTGTTATAGTAATTTTAGGGCTGAAAGGCAGCCAGTAGTATTTGTATGTACGTATAATTCTTTCTTTAATATTATAGTACTGAAGATTTAGATCAACACATTTTGGGATGATGGAAGGCTCTTGGATGCTCTCTCTTGCTAGACTTCATGTATTGCTCCACGATTACCCCTAGATTTTTATATCCTGTGTGGAGCAGATGCTCACGGTGCAGTGGCTCCACGGACAGACACCAAGGGCGTTATTCTGAGCCACATGCAAAGGAGCACGCATTAGTGTCTTTTGGCAGTTGCCCGTCAGTGAGTTCATGCAAATTCTTGTAAACTAATCTAATGTACAAAGACAAAGACACCCACTATTAGCGTTTGTGCACGCCGCAATATCGATTGGTACGTCATTATATGCCACCATTGGTCCCGCCGCCGAAACTTGCACCAGCCCTATGGCAAGTTTAAAACAACCTGGATTTGCCTTTTAAATGGTTGCCCTTGTAAAACATCGAGCAGACTAGACGGAATCTCGCTGATGTCTGCATAAGGTATGCAGTCTAGTTAGACAGTCAATAGGTTGACATTAAATTGTCAACATAGAAACATAGAATTTGACGGCAGATAAGAACAACTTGGTTCATCAACTTGGCCCTTTTTTTTACCATTTTTTTTTTAAATCTCAAACCTTATTTGATCCTCATTTATTTGTAACAATATCCTTATGTCTATCCCATGAATGTTTAAATTGCTCTACTGTCTTAGCCTCTACCACTTATGATGGGAGGCTATTCCACTTGTCCACTACCCTTTCTGTGAACTAATTTTTCCTCAAATTTCCCCTGAACCTCCCCCTCCAGTCTCAGTGCATGTCCTCATGTCCTATTGCTTCTCTTCATTTGGAGAATGTTCCCCTCCTGGACTTAGTTAAAACCTTTGATATATTTGAAAGTTTCTATCATGTCCCCCCTTTCCCTTCTCTGCTACAAACTATAAATATTGAGATTTCTTAGTCTTTCTGGGCATGTTTTGTGATGAAGGCCATGCACCATTTTAGTTGCCCTTCTTTGTACAGAACAGTCTCTAATGTATTAATATCCTTTTGAAGATATGGCCTCCAGAATTGAACACAGAATTCTAGATGAGGTTGTACCAATTACATATACAGTGGCATTATTAGTTCTTTCTTTCTGCTGCTGATTCCTCTCCCAATGCAGCCAAGCATCTGACTAGCCTTCCTCATTGTTTTGTTATATTGCTTACCTGCCTTTAAGTCACCTGAAATAGTGACTCCTAGATCCCTTTCCTCCTCAGTAGTTTCCAGTATAGTGCCATTAATACTATGCTTAGCCTTTGGATTTTTGAGGCCCAAGTACATGATTTTACATTTTTTGGCATTAAACTGTAATTGCCACACTCTTGACCATTCCTCTAGTCTACCTAGATCCTCAATCATTTGTTTTACCCCACCTGGTGTGTCTACCCTGTTGCATACCTTTGTGTCATCTGCAAAAAGGCATACTTTCCCTTTAATGCCATTTGCAATGTCATCAATAAAGATATTAAAAAGCACTGGTCCAAGTACAGATCCCTAGGCTACTCCACTGGTAACATTTCCCTCCTGTGAATGCACTCCATTTACCACAACTCTTTGTTTTCTATCCTGCAAGCAAGATCTTATCCATTCAATAATCCTAGTATCCAATCCCAAAGTTTCAAGTTTATTTAGCAGTCTGCGATGTGGAACAGTGTCAAAAGCCTTACTAAAGTCTAGATAAGCTATATCCACGGCCCCACCTTTATCCATCACTTTAGTCACACAGTCAAAAAAGTCAATAAGATTTGTTTGACATGATCTCCCCACAGTGAATCCATGCTGTTTGCTATCCTGTAAATTGCTGGATTTGAGATAGTCTACAATTCTTTCTTTTAAGAGTGTTTCCATCAATTTCCCTACTACTGATGTAAGACTCACTGGTCTGTAGTTGTTTGCCTCTTCCTTGCTTCCACTCTTGTGCAGTGGGACTACGTTAGTATCCTTGGATGTATCTAATCTGGCCCCATAGATTTGTCCACTTTCAGCTTTGAGAGTTCTGTTAGGACCTTCTCCTCTGTAAATGTACTTGTTTCATTTTCTTGAATATCCCTGCAACTTAACTATGGCCCCTTCGCCTCTTTCAGTAGTGAATACTGAGCAAAAATAATTATTAAGATGATCTGCTATTACATTGTCTCCTGGTGTTGGTTCAAGCAAACAGCTATCTGAATACAAGTGTATTCACACTATAAGCAGGAATCAAAGCCTCACCTTATTTTATCTGTTCCTGACTAAAACTTGATATTTCCACCACATCTTGGTGTTTCCAATCTCACTGAAATATACCTGTAGTCTCTATGTGATTTGGAAGTCACTACATATGGCTTTGGAGAAATTAGGTATCTAAGAAATCACACAGCCCAGAACCATTTTTTTTACATTCATTGTATAGCTTAAATAATCAAGATTAATGTGAACATACCAGATTTCATGTTCTTATTACACATGGAAAATTATGTATGGTTATTCTTCCTTAAATTAAAAGTTATATGGGCAGTTCTGGTATGGATCCTGGATTAATTAACAAACCGTCAGAGACTTGATCATGACCTCACAGTGGGGTAGAGGAACAGTTGATAAAAGGTAAGGGAGCCTTTTGTTTTATGTCAGAGTCATGGGTCAGTTATAAGTTGAAGCATGGACATGCATATCCTTGCTTGTGCATCCCGGCCAGAATAAGCCGAGTGTAATTCTATGTAAGTTTCTCCTTTTTATTGAGATATTGCAACATGTCTGTCTATGTAATCTGTAACCCTTTTTATTAATACCATTTTTGTAACTATTTTACATTTTGTTTTGTAAATAAAGTATTTATTTACTAGTAGATTTCAAATATGCTCTAGAATCCAGTATTTGAGGAAGCTATTAAATTACTAAGGTTCTGCTATACCTATTATTGATTGCTAGAAGCAGTGGGAGGTCAACTAGTTGCACCATTGTTAGAGAGTGTTTGGAGACCTGTGGCCCCTTTATTTTTCATTGGTAGTGGCAGTAAACTTAGATGTATTTAGTTAGGTGATATGTAGATTTGGGTGGGGTGTGTTCAAACTGAAATCTAAATTGCAGTGTAAAAATAATGCAGCCAGTATTTACCATGCACAGAAACAATTTAACCCACCCAAATCTAAATCTCTCTGCACATGTTACATCTGCCTCACATGCAGTGCAACATGGTTTTGCCAATTAGTGTACTTTTTTGGTTTGCTAACACGTGCTCTTATATTTTAAGCAGCTCAGTGACGTTAGTAAGTAGAAGTGCTGGTATGTAAATATAAAATAGACGGGCTGAGGCCTGGGGGCCAACTAGGCCCCAGACGCTTTATGGATTTTGATATTGTGGAATTAAGTTTAGATGCATTTTCTGCACTTCTGCCACTGAGACTCAAATGTTAATCCATTTATAGCTTAGCTACCTACTGTTATTAGTCTGTCACACTCTACAATGGACAAAGTGTGCTGATCTTACCCAGGACCTCTATATGATATTATACTGCAAACTTTTTACCCCAGCTGTGACTGGAGATTCTGTAAGTTTAGAGCTGATACATCAGGACAAGTTATTCTCTCTCCTGTAGAGCAAATAGGAAACTCTGACCAAACAGACAAGGGAAGTAAAGAGCAAACATTAGATTTAATTGGTCCTGTCTTTGCAAAAGTTGTTCAATGCTCTTTGCATACAGGCATTTTTCCTGGACCCCTAAAGGAAGCAATTGTTAGACTTCTTCAAAAACCTAATTTAGATCCTGACTGCATGACAAACTACAGACCGGTATCAAACCTTCCTTTTCTAGGAAAGGTTATTGAGAAAGTGGTTGCAAATCAACTGGAAACCCGCCTGACAACCCATGATATTTATGATCCATTCCAATCAGGATTCAGGAGAAGACATAGCACTGAAACAGCCCTGGTGTGCGTGTTAAATGATCTTCTGATGGCAAGAGACAGAGGTGACTGTTACATAGTTATCCTTCTGGATCTCTCTGCAGCATTTGATACCGTGGACCATGGGCTTCTGATTGAGCGACTGATACATTTTTGTGGACTGGATGGCACAGACCTAAGCTAGTTCAAATAATTTCTCACAGGCAGGTCACAGAGAGTATCGTCTGGATTGTACTCATCACAATCAGTGCCATTGCCATGTGGTGTCCCACAAGGTTCTATACTATCCCCCATGCTTTTTGCAGTACACATGCTCCCGCTGGGTGAAATAATCAGGCGCCATGGGCTAGTCTACCACTGCTATGCAGATGATACACAACTGTACTTGTCCTTTGCTCCGGGCACTGATAACCCAATAGCAACCCTAAATGGCTGTCTAGCTGATCTCCAGGAGTGGATGAGTGCCAGTTGGCTGCGACTGAACCCGGATAAAACAGAGGTCCTTATGATAGGACTGCAACATAAAAGGACAAGACTGCAGCATAGCCAATCAACTGGACTTACACTCAGGGATTCAGAATTACAAACCACTGATCGTGTGCGGAATCTTGGCGTTGTCTTGGATGGTGGCTTGACACTTAAACATCAGATATCAGCCACAATCAAATCCTCATTCTTTCACCTGAGGAACATAGCCAGAATCAAGCACTTAATTCTCTCAGATGATCTGCCAAAAGTCATTCATGCATTTGTATCATCTCGATTAGACTACTGTAATGCCCTCTACCTTGGTCTCCCAGCAAAATAATTACACTGCTTACAGCTGGTGCAAAACACAGCTGCCAGGCTGTTAACCGACCAACCACATTCTAGCCACATAACACCCACACTCTATTCCCTTCACTGGCTGCCTGTAAGATGGCAAATCATCTTCAAGATTGGCTTACTGAGTTTCAAAGCATTACATGACCAGGGCCCAAGGTACCTGAAGGAGCTTCTGACCCCATACTGCCCCACTCGATTACTGCGATCTGTAGATGAAGGACTTTTAGCAGTACCTAGAATCTCCCGTAATTCATCTGGGGGTCGAGCTTTTAGTCATGCGGCTCCGACTCTATGGAACTCACTTCCCCGCACAGTGCGAGAGGTCCCAACTACAGAATCCTTCAAAAGTAGACTCAAGACTTTCCTGTTTACTCAAGCATTCCCATAATTGTCCCTGTAGTATCTCCATGCTTCTGTATTTTATGAAAATCTGTTCTGTACTTCATTATTTTCTGTACTATATTATGCTATGTATCTGTTAAGCGCCTTGAGTCCTATTGGAGAAAGAGCGCTATATAAATAAAATTATTATTATTATTATTTCCATTGTAGAATAAGCATAAATAGTTTATTGCATAAAATAGGATTTTAATACCTACCGGTAAATCCTTTTCTCTTAGTCCGTAGAGGATGCTGGGGATGCTTCCAGAACCATGGGGTATAGATGGAATCCGCAGGAGACATGGGCACTTTAAGACTTTAAATGGGTGTGAACTGGCTCCTCCCTCTATGCCCCTCCTCCAGACTCCAGTTATAGGAACTGTGCCCAGGGAGACGGACATTTCAAGGAAAAGGATTTATTGTTAAACTAAGGGTGAGATACACACCAGCTCACACTACAACATGGAATTAGCAAAAAGTCCAGTCAACTGCATGAACAAAATCAGCAACAGGCTGACCATAACCGAAACACAACCTTTGTGTAACACAAGCAATAACTATTAAACAAGTACTGCAGATAGTGTCCGCACAGGGACGGGCGCCCAGCATCCTCTACGGACTAAGAGAAAAGGATTTACCGGTAGGTATTAAAATCCTATTTACACATACGTCCTACAGGATGCTGGGGATGCTTCAAGAACCATGGGGTTTATACCAAAGCTCTAGAATGGGCGGGAGAGTGCGGATGACTCTGCAGCACCGATTGACCAAACAAGAGGTCCTCCTCAGCCAGGGTATCAAACTTGTAAAACTTCGCAAAGGTGTTTGAACCTCACCAAGTAGCAGCTCGGCAAAGCTGTAATGTCGAGACCCCTCGGGCAGCCACTCAGGATGAGCCCAACTTTCTGGTAGAATGGGCTTTTACTGATTTCGGTAACGGCAATCCTGCCATAGAATGAGCCTGCTCAATCGTATTACAGATCCAGCGTGCAATAGTGTGCTTGGATGCAGGAGCCCCAATCTTGTTGGGAGCCCACAGGACAAACAGAGCCTCTGTTTTCCTAATCTGCACCATTCTGGCGACATATATCTTCAAAGCTCTGACCACATCGAGAGACTTCGAATCCGCCAAGGCATCAGTAGCCACCGGCACCACAATAGGCTGGTTTACGTGAAATGAAGAAACCACTTTTGGCAGAAATTGCTGACGAGTTCTCAACTCCGCTCTATCAGCATAGAAGATTAAATAGGGGCTTTTGTGAGACAAAGCCGCCAACTCAGATACCCGCCTTGTGGATGCCAAGGCCAACAACATGACTATATTCCAAGTAAGGAATTTTAGCTCAACCTTACGTAAAGGTTCAAACCAATGAGATTGCAGGAACCACAAAACCACACAAAGATCCCATGGTGCCGCAGGGGGCACAAATGGAGGTTGGATGTGCAGCATGCCTTTCATGAAGGTCTGAACTTCTGAAAGGGAGGCCAATTCTTGCTGAAAGAATATTGACAAAGCCAAAATGTGTACTTTAATAGAGCCCAACTTTAGGCCCGCATCCACACCTGCTTGCAAAAAATGGAGCAAACACCCCAGCTGAAATTCTTCCGTAGGAGCCTTCTTGGATTCACACCAAGACACATATTTCCTCCAAATATGGTGGATATGCTTTGCCGTTACTTCTTTTCTAGACTGAAGTAGTGTGGGAATGACTTCACTGGAAATACCCTTTCTGGCTAGGATTTGGCGTTCAACCGCCATGCCGTCAAACGCAGCCGCGGTAAGTCTTGATACACGCATGGTCCTTGCTGTAACAGGTCCTCCCGTAGAGTAGGAGGCCAGGGATCTTCTATGAGTAATTCTTGAAGATCTGGATACCAGGCCCTCCTTGGCCAATCTGGAACACTGAGTATCGCCTGAACCCTTGTTCTTCTTATCATCTTTATCACTTTTGAAATGAGACTAAGTGGAGGGAACACATATATCGACAGAAACACCCACGGTGTCACTAGGGCGTCCACCGCTACCGCTTGAGGGTCCCTTGACCTGGAACAATATCTCTGAAGTTTCTTGTTGAGGCGGGACGCCATCATGTCTATTTGAGGAATTCTCCAACGACTTGTCACTTCTGCAAAGACCTCTTGATGAAGACCCCACTCTCCTGGATGGAGATCGTGTCTGCTGAGGAAATCTGCTTCCCAGTTGTCGACTCCTGGAATGAAGACCGCTGACAGAGCGCTTGCATGTATTTCTGCCCAGCGAAGAACCTTTGTGGCCTCGGCCATTGCCGCTCTGCTCTTTGTTCCGCCCTGGCGGTTTATGTACGCCACTGCTGTTATGTTGTCTGACTGAATCAAGACGGGCAGACCGCGAAGAAGATGTTCCGCTTGCAGAATGCCGTTGTAAATGGCCCTTAATTCCAGAATGTTCTGTATTTCCAGAGCCTTTTCCACTGGAAGAAAGACTCTCTGTAATTCTGTATCCAGAATCATACCCAGGAACGACAGCCATGTCGTCGGAACCAATTGTGATTTTGGCAAGTTTAGGAGCCAACCATGTTGTTGCAGAATCGTCAGAGAGTGCGCAACGTTTTTCAGCAATTGCTCCTTGGATCTCGCCTTTATGAGGAGATCGTCCAAGTACGGGATAATTGTGATTCCCTGCTTGCGCAGAAGAACCATAATTTCCGCCATAACCTTGGTGAAAAATCCTCGGAGCCGTGGACAGACCAAACGGCAACGTCTGAAATTGGTAATGACAATCCTGAACAGCAAACCTCAGGTAAGCCTGATGTGGAGGATATATAGGAACGTGTAAGTAGGCATCCTTTATGTCGACCGACACCATAAAATCCCCTTCCTCCAGACTGGAGATCACTGCTCGGAGAGATTCCATCTTGAATTTTTTTAGAAAGAAATTGAGGGATTTTAGGTTCAGAATCGGTCTGACTGAGCCATCCAGCTTTGGTACCACGAACAGACTCGAATAAAAACCCTCCCCCTGTTGTGATGGGGGTACCGTGAAAATGACTTGATTTTGACACAGCTTTAATATTGCTGCGCATACCACCTCCCTTTCTGGAAGAGAAGCTGGCAAGGCCGATTTCAAAAATCAGTGAGGGGGCACGTCTTGAAACTCTAATTTGTACCCTTGGGTCACTATTTCTAATATCCAAGGATCCAGGCCTGAGCGAGCCCAGACCTGACTGAAGAGTTTGAGACGTGCCCCCACTGGTGGACTCCCACAGAGGAGCCCCAGTGTCATGCGGTGGATTTGGTAGAAGCCGGAGAGGACTTCTGTTCTTGGGAACTTGCCACAGCCTGTGACCTTTTTCCCTTTCCTCTTCCTCTCGCAGCAAGGAAGGAGGATCCTCGTCCTTTTTTGTATTTATTGGGCCGAAAGGACTGCATGTGATAGTGGGGCGTTTTCTTTTGTTGCGCAGGAACATAAGGTGAAAATGACGACTTACCCGCGGCAGCCGTAGATACTAGGTCAGTGAGGCCGTCACCAAACAAGACACTACCGTTAAACGGTAGAGACTCCATAGCCTTCTTCGAGTCAGCATTGGCATTCCATTGATGAATCCACAATGCCATGGCATTGGCCCTTGATCCCAAAAGGCCAATATCCCTTGCAGCTTCTTTTAAATATGCTGCAGCATCCCTGATATGACCCAGAGTCAAAAGCACGTTATCCCTGTCCAGGGTATCTATCTCAGATGACAAGTTATCTGCCCATTTTTCAATAGCGCTACTCACCCATGCCGAAGCAACGGCAGGCCTGAGTAGCGAACCTGTAGTGACATAAATGGATTTTAGTGTATTTTCCTGCTTACGATCCGCAGGATCCTTTAGGGCAGCCATGTCAGGAGACGGAAGCGCCACCTTCTTGGACAGACGCAATAGAGCTTTGTCCACTGTGGGGGTTGACTCCCACTTTTCCCTGTCCCCCGAGGGGAATGGATATGCCACTGGAATTCTTTTGGGAACCTGTACCTTCTTGTCAGGATTTTCCCAAGCCTTTTCAAAAAGAGCGTTCAGTTCATGAGAGGGAGGAAACGTTACCTCAGGTTTCTTTCCTTTAAACATACAGACCCTAGTATCAAGAACAGCAAGGTCCTCCGTGATATGTAATACGTCTTTTATTGCCACAATCATGTACTGAATGCTCTTAGCCAGTTTAGGATTTAATCTGGCATCACTATAGTCGACACTGGAATCAGAGTCCGTGTCGGTATCTGTATCTGCTATCTGGGTAAATGCACGTTTCTGTGACCCCGAAGGGGTCTGAGCTTGTGACAATGCATCTTCCATGGATTTCCTCCATGTCTGGTTCTTAGACTCTGATTTATCTAATCTCTTAGTCAACCGAGCCACATTTGCATTCAAAACACTCAACATATTTACCCACTCAGCAGTCGGCGGTGCCAACAGGGTTACTCCCACCTCCTTTTCTGTCCCCACTCCGGCTTCCTCCTGGGAAGAGCACTCAGCCTCAGACATGTTGACACACACGTACCGACACCTACAATCACACTGGGCTATAGGGGACAGACCCACAGCAAAGCCTGTTAGAAAGACACAGATGGAGTTTGCCAGCTCATAACCCAGCGCCCAACCCGGTACTGAGACATTATATCCAATGCCTCAGACCTGCTAGCACTTTTATAATAATGAAAATAGCACTAAATCTACTGTGCTCCCCCCCCCCCCCCCCCCCCCGTTTTGCACCCTGTTACTTGTACAGCAGTGTGGAGGTCAGGGCCAGCATCTCTGCAGCTTCTGTGAAGAGAAAATGGCGCTGGTCAGAGCTGTGAGGGCTAAGCCATGCCACCTCACCGGCGCGCTTCAGTCCCGCTCAAATCTACATAATTATACTGGCGGGGGTCTATATTTAGTGCCCAGGCACTTTTAATATACTTATTTGCAAGTCAAAACTTCAATATTCATGCTGCCCGGGGCGCCCCCCCTGCGCCCTACACCCTGCTAGTGCCGCTGTGTGAGTGGGAGCATGGCGCGCAGCGCGACCGCTGCGCGGTACCTTAACACTGCAGTCTTCTGCTGTCACTGAAGTCTTCTTTTCTTCTTTTACTCACCCGGCTTCCTTCTTCTGGCTCTGCAAGGGGGTGACGGCGCGGCTCCGGGAACGAGCAGCTAGGCGCACAAAGTGATCGGACCCTCTGGAGCTAATGGTGTCCAGTAGCCTAAGAAGCAGAGCCTTTGAACTCACAGAAGTAGGTCTGCTTCTCTCCCCTCAGTCCCACGATGCAGGGAGCCTGTTGCCAGCAGTGCTCCCTGAACATAAAAAACCTAACATAAGTCTTTTTTCAGAGAAACTCAGTAGAGCTGTGTGTGACCAGTCTCCCTGGGCACAGAATCTAACTGGAGTCTGGAGGAGGGGCATAGAGGGAGGAGCCAGTTCACACCCATTTAAAGCCTTAAAGTGCCCATGTCTTCTGCGGATCCCGTCTATACCCCATGGTTCTTGAAGCATCCCCAGCATCCTCTAGGACGTATGAGAAAGAATGTTACTCATGTAATGATTCATCTTCAAGAAAACACAGAATTGTAGTATATGCATTCGGCAACATGGCACGCGTTAGTGACTTCCCCCGATTGAGCTGCATGTAAAAATGACGGAGGATGATGCTAGCGACGTGCAGGAGCATGCATCGCAAGCCATGCAGTGGGTAATAGGATGATTTGGATAATTTGTCCTAACGACTCGTCACTATCAGGCATATTGCTTAAATTGTCGGCTAATGTGTACCCAGCTTTAGAACTGAATTATAATCAGTGAATAGTGGTTCTTGCTGTCCGTCTAAAGCTGTCAGGTGACAAGCGTGCAGACGCTGCTTAAGTGCGCATTGTGCATGGGGGGATATAACAGTACCTCTGTGGGTGCCTCTGAAGTAGTATTGTTGGTCAGTGTGGAAAGAGCTTTCCCCCGCTGACTGTATATAAAAAGTGCGCCTGCCGCCGCTACTGCTGTGGTCCTGTGCTGCTAGACGGCTGAGCTTAGGGGTCCGAGCACCCGCTTCCGGGAGAGGATATGAAAGGATACTGTACTTTATATGAAATGCTGAAAAGCACAGAGCACACAGTATATAGTACACCGCACATGTGGCTTCTATCACCATTGGCAGTAAGATCACCCTGTGTTCTTGAAATTCATGCATATTTTATTGTTAAATCTGCTTAATAAAAAATATGGCATATATTAATGAAAATGGTAAAATAAATATGCTGTACACAGAGAGTTCTCAATACAAAATAGGATTTTACTTACCGGTTAATCTATTTCTCGTAGTCCGTAGAGGATGCTGGGACTCCGTAAGGACCATGGGGAATAGACGAGCTCCGCAGGAGATAGGGCACTTTAAGAAAGCTTTGGATTCTGGGTGTGCACTGGCTCCTCCCTCTATGCCCCTCCTCCAGACCTCAGTTAGGGAAACTGTGCCCAGAGGAGATGGACAGTACGAGGAAGGATTTTTGTAAATCTAAGGGCGAGATTCATACCAGCCACACCAATCACACCGTATAACTTGTGATAAACTACCCAGTTAACAGTATGAACAACAACATAGCCTCGGTCCAACCGAAAAAACTACAACATAACCCTTATGTAAGCCATAACTATATACAAGTCATGCAGAAGAAGTCCGCACTTGGGACGGGCGCCCAGCATCCTCTACGGACTATGAGAAATAGATTTACCGGTAAGTAAAATCCTATGTTCTCTAACGTCCTAGAGGATGCTGGGACTCCGTAAGGACCATGGGGATTATACCAAAGCTCCCAAACGGGCGGGAGAGTGCGGATGACTCTGCAGCACCGATTGAGCAAACAGGAGGTCCTCCTCAGCCAGGGTATCAAACTTATAGAACTTCGCAAAGGTGTTTGACCCAGACCAAGTAGCTGCTCGGCACAACTGTAATGCCGAGACCCCTCGGGCAGCCACCAAAGAAGAGCCCACCTTCCTAGTGGAATGGGCCTTAACCGATTTAGGCAATGGCAATCCTGCCGTAGAATGCGCCTGCTGAATCGTGTTACAGATCCAGCGAGCAATAGTCTGCTTTGAAGCAGGAGCGCCAACCTTGTTGGCCGCATACAGAACAAACAGAGCCTCAGTCTTCCTGATCCTAGCTGTTCTGGTCACATAAATCTTCAAAGCCCTGACCACATCCAGGGACTCGGAATCCTCCAAGTCCCGTGAAGCCATAGGCACGACAATAGGTTGGTTCATATGAAAAGATGAGACCACTTTTGGCAGAAATTGAGGACGAGTCCTCAACTCCGCCCTATACACGTGAAAAACCAGGTATGGGCTTTTATGTGATAAAGCCGCCAATTCTGAAACACGCCTTGCCGAAGCTAATGCCAAGAACATGATCACTTTCCAAGTGAGGTATTTCAACTCCACTGTTTTGAGTGGTTCAAACCAAGGGGACTTGAGGAAACGTAATACCACATTAAGATCCCAAGGCGCTACCGGAGGTACAAAAGGAGGCTGAATATGCAGCACCCCCTTAACAAAAGTCTGTACTTCAGGAAGAGAGGCCAATTCTCTTTGAATGAAAATGGATAAGGCCGAAATTTGGACCTTTATGGACCCTAGTTTAAGGCCCAAATTCACTCCTGTTTGAAGGAAGTGAAGTAAACGGCCCAAATGGAACTCCTCCGTAGGAGCAGCTCTGGCCTCACACCAAGAAACATATTTTCGCCATATACGGTGATAATGTTTCGATGTCACGTCCTCCCTAGCCTTGATCAGGGTAGGAATGACCTCTTCCGGAATCCCTTTTTCCGCTAGGATCCGGCGTTCAACCGCCATGCCGTCAAACGCAGCCGCGGTAAGTCTTGGAACAGACAGGGCCCCTGTTGCAGCAGGTCCTGCCTTAGAGGAAGAGGCCACAGATCTTCTGTGAGCAACTCTTGCAGCTCCGGATACCAAGTCCTCCGTGGCCAATCTGGAACAATGAGGATTGTTCTGACCCTGCTTATTCTTATTATTCTCAACACCTTGGGTATGAGAGGTAGAGTAGGAAACACATAGACCGATCTGAACACCCAAGGTGTCACCAGAGCGTCTACCGGTGCCGCCTGAGGGTCTCTTGACCTGGCGCAATACCGCTTCAGCTTTTTGTTGAGACGGGATGCCATCATGTCTATCTGAGGCAGTCCCCACCGACCCGTGATCTGTGCGAAGACTTCCTGATGAAGTCCCCACTCTCCCGGATGCAGGTCGTGCCTGCTGAGGAAGTCTGCCTCCCAGTTGTCCACCCCCGGGATGAACACTGCTGATAGTGCGCTTACATGGCCTTCCGCCCAGCGTAGAATCCTGGTCGCTTCTGCCATGGCCACCCTGCTCCTTGTTCCGCCTTGGCGGTTTACATGAGCCACTGCCGTGACATTGTCCGACTGAATCAGAACCGGTTTGTCCCGAAGCAATTTCTCCGCCTGACGTAGGGCGTTGTATATGGCCCTCAACTCCAGGACGTTGATGTGGAGACAAGTCTCTAGATTTGACCAGAGACCTTGGAAATTTCTTCCTAGCGTGACCGCTCCCCAGCCTCGGAGGCTTGCGTCCGTGGTCACCAGAACCCAGTCCTGAATGCCGAACCTGCGACCCTCTAGTAGGTGAGCACTGTGCAGCCACCACAGGAGAGATACCCTGGTCCTGGGAGACAGGGTTATCCTTTGATGCATTTGTAAATGGGACCCGGACCATTTGTCCAATAGGTCCCATTGAAAGGTCCTCGCATGGAACCTGCCAAAGGGGATGGCCTCGTATGAAGCCACCATCTTCCCCAGAACCCGTGTGCAATGATGCACTGAAACCTTTTTTGGCTTCAATAGGTTCCTGACCAGGGCTATGAGCTCCTGAACCTTTTCCACCGGAAGAAAAACCCTCTTCTGGTCTGTGTCTAGAATCAGGCCCAAAAAGGTCAGACGCGTTGCAGGGACTAGCTGGGACTTCGGTATATTGAGAATCCAGCCGTGCATTTGCAACGTCTTCATGGACAGAGACACTCTGTCCAGCAACTTCTCCCGAGATCTCGCCTTTATGAGGAGATCGTCCAAGTATGGGATAATTGTGACACCCTGCTTGCGCAGGAGCACCATCATGTCCGCCATTACCTTGGTGAAAATTCTCGGGGCCGTGGAAAGCCCAAACGGCAAAGTCTGAAATTGGTAGTGACAGTCCTGTACTGCAAATCTCAGGAACGCCTGGTGAGGGGGGAAAATCGGAACATGAAGGTATGCATCCTTTATGTCCAGGGACACCATCCAATCCCCCCCTCCAGGCTGGTGATGACCGCCCTGAGTGATTCCATTTTGAACTTGAATCTCTTCAAGTACAGGTTCAGGGATTTTAGGTTTAAAATGGGTCTGACCGAACCGTCCGGTTTCGGGACCACAAACAGGGTTGAGTAGTATCCCTCTCCTTGTTGGAGATGAGGAACTTTGACTATCACCTGTTGAATATACAATTTTTGGATTGCAGCTAACACTAGCTCCCTCTTTGACGGGGAAGTAGGCAAAGCCGATTTGAAAAACCGGCGAGGAGGCATGTCTTTGAATTCCAGTCTGTATCCCTGAGAAACAATCTCTAATGCCCAGGGATCCACCTGCGAGTGAACCCAGACGTGGCTGAAAAATCGAAGACGTGCCCCCACTTGATCTGCCTCCCCCCGGGAAGCCCCAGCGTCATGCGGTGGACTTTGCAGATGCAGGGGAGGACTTCTGCTCCTGGGGACTAGCTGCGTGCAGCTTTTTTCCCTTGCCTTTACCTCTGGCAAAAAAGGATGAACCCCGTACCTTCTTGCTCTTATTGGAACGAAAGGACTGCATCTGATAATGGGGTACCTTCTTAGCATGCTGCGGGGGAACATAAGGTAAAAAATTCGATTTACCGGCCGTAGCAGTAGAGACAAGGTCCGAGAGGCCGTCTCCAAACAACTCCTCCCCCTTGTAAGGCAATGACTCCATATGCCGCTTTGAGTCGGCGTCTCCCGTCCACTGTCGGGTCCACAAGAGTCGCCTAGCAGAAATAGACATAGCGTTTATTCTGGAGCTTAGTAAACAAATGTCTCTTTGAGCATCTCTCATATACAAGGCAGCATCTCTGATATGCTCTATGGTCATTAAAATGGCATCCCTATCTAAGGTGTCAAGCTCCGTAGATAAGGAATCTGCCCATGCCACGGCAGCACTACAAACCCAGGCCAACGCCATAGCCGGTCTAACAATAGTACCTGAATGTGTGTAAATGTGCTTCATGGTAATTTCCTGCTTGCGATCAGCAGGATCCTTGAGGGAAGCTGTATCCTGAGAAGGTAGTGCCACCTTCTTGGATAAGCGTGTCAGCGCCTTGTCTACTTTAGGCGAAGATTCCCATCGTATCCTATCCTTTTGTGGAAAGGGATACGCCATAAGAATCCTTTTGGGAACTTGTAGTCTCCTATCTGGAGATTCCCAAGCCTTTTCGCACAATTCGCTTAGCTCAAATGAGGACGGAAAAGTGACCTCAGGCTTTTTCCCTTTATACATGTGTACCCTCGTGTCAGGGACAGGGGGTTCCTCAGTGATATGCAAAACCTCTTTAATGGCAATAATCATGTAACGAATACCCTTTGCCACCTTTGGCTGTAATTTTGCATCTTCATAGTCGACACTAGAGTCAGTATCTGTGTCGGTATCTGTGTCATCGACCTGGGATATGGTGCGCTTTTGAGACCCCAAAGGTCCTGGCGCCACAGGGACAGGCATGGTCTGGCTACCTGACTGATCCCTAGCTTCAGCCTTGTCTAACCTTTTATGCAGTAAATTTACATTTGCATTTAAGACATTCAGCATATCCACCCAGTCCGGTGTCGGCGTTGCCGACGGCGACCTGACATTCAAGCACTCCCCCTCCACATTAAGCGAGCCTTCCTCGTCAAACATGTCGACACACGCGTACCGACACACTTCACCCACACAGGGAAACTCTTTTTCTGAAGACAGTATCCCCTTTAAGGCCCTTTGGAGAGACAGAGAGAGAGAGTATGCCAGCACACACCCCAGCGCTATACCCCTGGAAAGAAACACAAAATGCTTTTCCCCAGTAGCGCTGTGTAGTAATAAAACGCCAATGATGTGCCCCCCTAGCCCCCCCCCCCTCTCCTTCAAAACCCCCTTTCACCGTGTGTAAAGCAGGGGAGAGTCCGGGGAGCTTCCTCTCAGCGGTGCTGTGGAGAGAAAATGCCGCTGGTGAGTCCTGAGGGAGAAGCCCCGCCCCCTCGGCCGTGGGCTTCTGTCCCGCTCAAAGTTATAAAAAAATGTCGGGGGCTCTTTTATATACATGTACAGTGCCCACCTGTACATGTATATAGTTTTTTACCATCAGAGAGGTGTTTATATTGCTGCCCAGGGCGCCCCCCTGCGCCCTGCACCCTTACAGTGACCGGAGTGTGTGAGGTGTGTGGAGCAATGACGCACAGCCAGGGCCGGATTAACAATGGGGCGGATGGAGCTGCAGCTCCAGGCCCTCCATTGAAAATAGGCCCAGAGACCCCTCCAGTGAAGCCTGCGCAAGCCAGCCCAGGGTAGTTTACCTGGTGGAGTCAGTGTCCGCTGCAGGACATTCCACCAATGTTTGTGAAATATGCTGCAAATATCCCACTGCTCTGCCTCCGCTCAGTGCCGTCCAGGGGTGGGCTGGGAGAATGAACGCTGAAACTGGGTAGCCACGCCCACGTTAGCATATGCAGGCCAATAGGAGTAGGATGAGGCAGGGATGAGAAAATAGCCAGCGGAGTCAGCATCATTGAGTGGGCCGGATGTCGCAGGCTTTGGGTAGTGGGCAGGGCCAGACTGGGGGCCGCATCTGATTCTGATTTGTCACCTGTAGCTACCGTGGGTGCAAAATGTTTGTTCGGCTGCTATGGGGCCCAACCAGTCCACTCCCCCTGCAACCAGTAACGCTACACTTGCTTGGAAATGCCACGCCTCCCAGCGTCACAGAGTCGGATCGCACCACACCGGTCAGCGCCTGACATCATCAGACGGACCACACAGGATAAGAGGAGCCCGCAGCCTGACACCTCGAAGAAGTAGCCTCACACCTAATAGGTAAGCGCTCAGGGCCTTCACTGAGCTGCAGAAGCACTTACAGTGAAAAGTGAGCACAGCGGGAGGTATGCCCACTCATGGGGAAATGCTGTGGAAAGAAGTGACTCTCTAGCAGCTGGGAGGGGGAAGGGCATAGCAATGGGGCACACACAGCTATAGATATGCCCCTGACCCTGTGTGTCTGCCACCCTATCCCTGTGTGTGCCTGCCATTCTATCCCTGTGTGTGCCTGCCACCTCACCCTGTGTGCCTGACTCCCCACCCCTGTGTGCCTGCCACCCTATCCCTGTGTGTGCCTGCCACCTTATCCTGTGTTTGTCTGCTATCTCACCCTAAGTGTCTGCCACGTCACCCCTGTGTGTGTGCCTGCCACCTCACCCTATGTGCCTGCCACCTCACTCCTGTGGGTACCTGCCACCTCACCCCTGTATGCCTGCCACCTTACCCCTGTGTGTCTGCCACCTTACTACAGTGTGATGGCCACTTTACCCGTGTGCCTGCCACCTTACTACTGTGTGATGGCCACCTTACCAATGTGTGACAACCACCTTACCCTATGTACCTGCCACCTTACCCTATGTGCTTGACATCTCACCCTGTGTACATGCCGCCTCAAGGGCGTTTAAGTTGAGAAACATAATGCAGGTTCCACTCCATGGGAGGAGGGGGGGTAACTGTGGAGGCAGCCAGCCCGCCACCAACATTACTGCATCTATACACAGTGATAAATACAAAATTATTTCTGGCCCAGGCTGCGTTTGAGCCCAGTGCTACTTGAAATATGAGTCTAGCGCTGCCTAGGCCATGACGTCATGGAGGTCATGCACCTGCGTGCCGCACAGTGCATACTGACTTAAGCTGCCGCTGAGGGCAAGGGAGGAGGAGAGAAGTCAGATTCCACTGTAAGTCCTGCAATGACAACTCTGACAGACTGTTTTCAGGTTAATATTCTGTGGGGGGGCAGTAAGTTTATCTGTGTTGTGTCTGTGTGTCAGTAAATAGCATCTGTCAGTTAGTGTGTGTGTGTAAGTTTATCTGTGTTGTGTGTGTCAATATGTGTTGTTTGTGTCAGTAAGTAGCATCTGTCAGTAAGTGTGTGTGTAAGTTTATCTGTGTTGTGTGTGTCAATATGTGTTGTTTGTGTCAGTAAGTAGCATCTGTCCGTAAGTGTGTGTGTAAGTTTATCTGTGTTGTGTGTGTCATCAGTAAATAACTGTGTCAGTAAATGGTGTCTGTCATGTGTGTCTGAATCAGCAAGGGGTATCTGTGTCAATAAGTGTGTGTGTCAGTGTGTTTGTGTCAGTAAGTGGAATCTGTGTCCGTAAGGGGTATACTGTCAGTAATTGTTATCTGTCAGTAAAAGGTGTCCATGTCAGTAAGTGTGTGTGTCAGTAAGTTGTGTCTGTCAGTAAGTATGTATGTATGTGTCCGTAAGCAGTGTTTATTTCAGTAAGTGTGTCTGTGTCAGTATGTTTGTCAGTAAGTGGAATTTGTGCCAGTAAGGGTTTAATTTGTGTTAGTAAATGGTATCTGTCAGCAGGGCCGGTTCGAGAGCCCTCTGCGCCCCGGGCAGGAATTGGGGGCGTGGCTTAATACAGGGGGCGTGGTCAGGCACGCCCCCTGTACAGTAGTACCGCCGCTTAAGTGCTGAGCAGTGCGCGATGACGTCATCGCGCACCGCACAGCAAAAGGTCCTCTCCACGAAAGGAAACTAGACGCATAGCGTCTAGTTCCCTTCGTGGAGAGGACCTTTGCTCTGCGGTGCGCGATGACGTCATCGCGCGCCGCTCAGCAAAGGTCCTCTCCACGAAGGGAAACTAGACGCTACGCGTCTAGTTCCCTTCGCAGGGGACACAGCAGCGGACAGCACACAGCGGGCAGAGGGCACAGCAGTGCGGAGGGCACAGCAGTGGCGGATCTTGCCATGGTGCGGCGCCCTCCGGAAGGCGGCGCCCCGGGCAAAAGTCCTGCTTGCCCGTGGCAAGATCCGCTACTGTCTGTCAGTAAGGGGTGTCTGTTTATGTAAGTGTGTCTGTGTCAGTAAGGGGTATCTGTGCCAGTAAGGGGTCTCTGTGTTAGTAGTTGGTATCTGTCAGTAAGTGTGTATATGTCAGTAAGGGTTGTCTGTTATCAGTGCATTTCTGTCAGTAAGTGGAATCTGTGTTAGTATATGTGTCTGTCAGTAAGTGGTGTCTATGTCGGTTTGTGTGTCCCAAAAGCCCTCAATTCCTTATCTGTATTGCCCCATATTTTCCTATCATTCCACATCTGCACTGTTTTTTTTGCCCCATCATTGCCCTCCTTTCCACCTACAGCTCTCTGTATTATACTGTATGGAGGTCACTGCGATGCTTCCTGTATCATATGGTTGTCACTGGTGCTTGCATTATATGGTAGTTACAATCTTTTTCTTGGAATAGTTAACTATTAAATGGTAGAAAGTAAGCACTAGCTATGACCTCCATGGAAAAAAATAACCACACTCATGGCACAGTCCACACCCCATATTTAGACCACATCTACACCACACTAGTCACACCACTGCAGCGCTGGTCACACCTCATGCCGAGGCACACAATAGGCCCTTCATAAATTTCAGCTCCAGGCCCATGTTGACCTTAATCTGGCACTGCGCACAGCTGCAATGCTGTGCGTTACCTCAGTGAAGCTCTGAAGGCTTCTGCCGCCTGAGACGTCTTCTGACTTCTTGTCTTCTGGCTCTGTGAGGAGAACGGCGGCGCGGTTCTGGGAGTGAACGCCGAGGACGAACCTGTGTTCACCCCCTCTGGAGCTAATGGTGTCCAGTAGCCGAGGAAGCAGAGCCTATCATTTAAGTAGGTCTGCCCCTCTCTCCTCAGTCCCTCGATGCAGGGAGCCTGTTGCCAGCAGTGCTCCCTGTAGAAAATAGAGAAAAAAATCCAAACAAAAATGCTTTCTAGGCAGAGAACTCAGGGGAGCTCACTGCAGTGCACCCATTTCCCTCTGGGCACAGTGTAAAACTGAGGTCTGGAGGAGGGGCATAGAGGGAGGAGCCAGTGCACACCCAGAATCCAAAGCTTTCTTAATGTGCCCTATCTCCTGCGGAGCCCGTCTATTCCCCATGGTCCTTACGGAGTCCCAGCATCCTCTAGGACGTTAGAGAAATAGTATCTGTACACAAAAAGCTACAATACAGCTTGCTTGCAAGTTGCTCGCTTATTTTTTATATTAATGATGTCATCACAACACACTGTATCATATTGCAATATAAATAATTTTATGTGTACATAGGGAGAGAGATCTGTTCTAAAGGAGATTAATGCCTCATGAAATGAAACAAGAGCTTCTGGAATGTAATCGTTTTAAGGAGAACTGTGATCCAGAAAGGTGAACTCTGAAATAACTAGATATAGAAGCCAGGCTCTCCTCGGATTCCACATAGATAAATCCAAAAAATACAAATATGTTTGCATTACTGTGATTTACAATTACTCACCTTTATTATATATAATATTTATACAGACTTTGTTTGTTTTTGTTTTTTTACATTTTGATGCAAATATAACTTTTTTTGCTTTATTTCTTGGTTGTTTTTCTTGCACATGTACACAGTGTTTATCGTTATTTGCTATCAGTACTACTGGTATATGAACATTTGTATCTATTGTCACGTGATACATCTTATATACTGTAATTGTACTGTGCATGTATGAATGTGTATCTATCATATTCCCGGAAGGAAAGGGTTCAAGTTATAAGTAATCTTTACTAGAGATGAGCGGGTTCGGTTCCTCGGAATCCGAACCCGCCCGAACTTCATGTTTTTTTTCACGGGTCCGAGCGACTCGGATCTTCCCGCCTTGCTCGGTTAACCCGAGCGCGCCCGAACGTCATCATGACGCTGTCGGATTCTCGCGAGGCTCGGATTCTATCGCGAGACTCGGATTCTATATAAGGAGCCGCGCGTCGCCGCCATTTTCACTCGTGCATTGAGATTGATAGGGAGAGGACGTGTCTGGCGTCCTCTCCATTAGAATAGAGATAGATTAGATAGAGAGAGAGAGATTGTGCAGAGTCGCAGACAGAGTTAGTTTACCACAGTCAGTGACCAGTGCAGTTGCTAGTTAACTTTTATTTAATATAATATATCCGTTCACTTCTCTCTGCTATATCCGTTCTCTGCCTGAAAAAAAAAACGATACACAGCACAGTCAGTCACACAGTGTGACTCAGTCTGTGTGCACTCAGCTCAGCCCAGTGTGCTGCACAGTCATCAATGTATAAATTAAAAGCTTATAATTAATTGTGGGGGAGACTGGGGAGCACTGCAGGTTGTTAGCAGGAGCCAGGAGTACAATTATATTAATTAACAGTGCACACTTTTGCTGCAGGAGTGGTGACCAGTGCCTGACCACCAGTATAGTATTGTTGTATACTACTAATATCTCTTTAAATATCAACCAGTCTATATTAGCAGCAGACACAGTACAGTGCGGTAGTTCACGGCTGTGGCTACCTCTGTGTCGGCACACGGCAGGCAGTCCGTCCGACCAGAATTGTATTATTTATTATTATATACCTACCACCTAACCGTGGTTTTTTTTTCATTCTTTATACCGTCATAGTGTCATCCTAATTGTTACGAGTATACTACTATCTCTTTATCAACCAGTGTACAGTGCGGTAGTTCGCGGCTGTGGCTACCTCTGTGTCGGCACACGGCAGGCAGTCCGTCCGACCAGAATTGTATTATTTATTATTATATACCTACCACCTAACCGTGGTTTTTTTTTTCATTCTTTATACCGTCATAGTGTCATCCTAATTGTTACGAGTATACTACTATCTCTTTATCAACCAGTGTACAGTGCGGTAGTTCACGGCTGTGGCTACCTCTGTGTCGGCACACGGCAGGCAGTCCGTCCGAAATTGTATTATTTATTATTATATACCTACCACCTAACCGTGGTTTTTTTTTTCATTCTTTATACCGTCATAGTGTCATCCTAATTGTTACGAGTATACTACTATCTCTTTATCAACCAGTGTACAGTGCGGTAGTTCACGGCTGTGGCTACCTCTGTGTCGGCACACGGCAGGCAGTCCGTCCGACCAGAATTGTATTATTTATTATTATATACCTACCACCTAACCGTGGTTTTTTTTTCATTCTTTATACCGTCATAGTGTCATCCTAATTGTTACGAGTATACTACTATCTCTTTATCAACCAGTGTACAGTGCGGTAGTTCACGGCTGTGGCTACCTCTGTGTCGGCACACGGCAGGCAGTCCGTCCGACCAGAATTGTATTATTTATTATTATATACCTACCACCTAACCGTGGTTTTTTTTTCATTCTTTATACCGTCATAGTGTCATCCTAATTGTTACGAGTATACTACTATCTCTTTATCAACCAGTGTACAGTGCGGTAGTTCACGGCTGTGGCTACCTCTGTGTCGGCACACGGCAGGCAGTCCGTCCGACCAGAATTGTATTATTTATTATTATATACCTACCACCTAACCGTGGTTTTTTTTTTCATTCTTTATACCGTCATAGTGTCATCCTAATTGTTACGAGTATACTACTATCTCTTTATCAACCAGTGTACAGTGCGGTAGTTCACGGCTGTGGCTACCTCTGTGTCGGCACACGGCAGGCAGTCCGTCCGACCAGAATTGTATTATTTATTATTATATACCTACCACCTAACCGTGGTTTTTTTTTTCATTCTTTATACCGTCATAGTGTCATCCTAATTGTTACGAGTATACTACTATCTCTTTATCAACCAGTGTACAGTGCGGTAGTTCACGGCTGTGGCTACCTCTGTGTCGGCACACGGCAGGCAGTCCGTCCGACCAGAATTGTATTATTTATTATTATATACCTACCACCTAACCGTGGTTTTTTTTTTCATTCTTTATACCGTCATAGTGTCATCCTAATTGTTACGAGTATACTACTATCTCTTTATCAACCAGTGTACAGTGCGGTAGTTCACGGCTGTGGCTACCTCTGTGTCGGCACACGGCAGGCAGTCCGTCCGACCAGAATTGTATTATTTATTATTATATACCTACCACCTAACCGTGGTTTTTTTTTCATTCTTTATACCGTCATAGTGTCATCCTAATTGTTACGAGTATACTACTATCTCTTTATCAACCAGTGTACAGTGCGGTAGTTCACGGCTGTGGCTACCTCTGTGTCGGCAGTCGGCAGGCAGTCCGTCCATCCATAATTGTATTATTATTATAATATATACCACCTAACCGTGGTTTTTTTTTCATTCTTTATACCGTCGTCATAGTGTCATACTAGTTGTTACGAGTATACTACTATCTCTTTATCAACCAGTGTACAGTGCGGTAGTTCACGGCTGTGGCTACCTCTGTGTCGGCAGTCGGCAGGCAGTCAGTCCATCCATAATTGTATTATTATTATAATATATACCACCTAACCGTGGTTTTTTTATACCACCTAACCGTGGCAGTCCGTCCATAATTGTATACTAGTATCCAATCCATCCATCTCCATTGTTTACCTGAGGTGCCTTTTAGTTCTGCCTATAAAATATGGAGAACAAAAAAGTTGAGGTTCCAAAATTAGGGAAAGATCAAGATCCACTTCCACCTCGTGCTGAAGCTGCTGCCACTAGTCATGGCCGAGACGATGAAATGCCAGCAACGTCGTCTGCCAAGGCCGATGCCCAATGTCATAGTACAGAGCATGTCAAATCCAAAACACCAAATATCAGAAAAAAAAGGACTCCAAAACCTAAAATAAAATTGTCGGAGGAGAAGCGTAAACTTGCCAATATGCCATTTACCACACGGAGTGGCAAGGAACGGCTGAGGCCCTGGCCTATGTTCATGGCTAGTGGTTCAGCTTCACATGAGGATGGAAGCACTCAGCCTCTCGCTAGAAAACTGAAAAGACTCAAGCTGGCAAAAGCACCGCAAAGAACTGTGCGTTCTTTGAAATCCCAAATCCACAAGGAGAGTCCAATTGTGTCGTTTGCGATGCCTGACCTTCCCAACACTGGACGTGAAGAGCATGCGCCTTCCACTATTTGCATGCCCCCTGCAAGTGCTGGAAGGAGCACCCGCAGTCCAGTTCCTGATAGTCAGATTGAAGATGTCAGTGTTGAAGTACACCAGGATGAGGAGGATATGGGTGTTGCTGGCGCTGGGGAGGAAATTGACCAGGAGGATTCTGATGGTGAGGTGGTTTGTTTAAGTCAGGCACCCGGGGAGACACCTGTTGTCCGTGGGAGGAATATGGCCGTTGACATGCCAGGTGAAAATACCAAAAAAATCAGCTCTTCGGTGTGGAGGTATTTCACCAGAAATGCGGACAACAGGTGTCAAGCCGTGTGTTCCCTTTGTCAAGCTCACGCAAACCACCCCACCAACTCCCTCAGTGTCAATTTCCTCCTTCCCCAGGAATGCCAATAGTCCTGCAGGCCATGTCACTGGCAAGTCTGACGAGTCCCTTCCTGCCTGGGATTCCTCCGATGCATCCTTGCGTGTAACGCCTACTGCTGCTGGCGCTGCTGTTGTTGCCGCTGGGAGTCGATGGTCATCCCAGAGGGGAAGTCGTAAGCCCACTTGTACTACTTCCAGTAAGCAATTGACTGTTCAACAGTCCTTTGCGAGGAAGATGAAATATCACAGCAGTCATCCTACTGCAAAGCGGATAACTGAGTCCTTGACAACTATGTTGGTGTTAGACGTGCGTCCGGTATCCGCCGTTAGTTCACAGGGAACTAGACAATTTATTGAGGCAGTGTGCCCCCGTTACCAAATACCATCTAGGTTCCACTTCTCTAGGCAGGCGATACCGAGAATGTACACGGACGTCAGAAAAAGACTCACCAGTGTCCTAAAAAATGCAGTTGTACCCAATGTCCACTTAACCACGGACATGTGGACAAGTGGAGCAGGGCAGGGTCAGGACTATATGACTGTGACAGCCCACTGGGTAGATGTATGGACTCCCGCCGCAAGAACAGCAGCGGCGGCACCAGTAGCAGCATCTCGCAAACGCCAACTCTTTCCTAGGCAGGCTACGCTTTGTATCACCGCTTTCCAGAATACGCACACAGCTGAAAACCTCTTACGGCAACTGAGGAAGATCATCGCGGAATGGCTTACCCCAATTGGACTCTCCTGTGGATTTGTGGCATCGGACAACGCCAGCAATATTGTGTGTGCATTAAATATGGGCAAATTCCAGCACGTCCCATGTTTTGCACATACCTTGAATTTGGTGGTGCAGAATTTTTTAAAAAACGACAGGGGCGTGCAAGAGATGCTGTCGGTGGCCAGAAAAATTGCGGGACACTTTCGGCGTACAGGCACCACGTACAGAAGACTGGAGCACCACCAAAAACTACTGAACCTGCCCTGCCATCATCTGAAGCAAGAAGTGGTAACGAGGTGGAATTCAACCCTCTATATGCTTCAGAGGTTGGAGGAGCAGCAAAAGGCCATTCAAGCCTATACAATTGAGCACGATATAGGAGATGGAATGCACCTGTCTCAAGTGCAGTGGAGAATGATTTCAACGTTGTGCAAGGTTCTGATGCCCTTTGAACTTGCCACACGTGAAGTCAGTTCAGACACTGCCAGCCTGAGTCAGGTCATTCCCCTCATCAGGCTTTTGCAGAAGAAGCTGGAGGCATTGAAGAAGGAGCTAACACGGAGCGATTCCGCTAGGCATGTGGGACTTGTGGATGCAGCCCTTAATTCGCTTAACAAGGATTCACGGGTGGTCAATCTGTTGAAATCAGAGCACTACATTTTGGCCACCGTGCTCGATCCTAGATTTAAAGCCTACCTTGGATCTCTCTTTCCGGCAGACACAGGTCTGCTGGGGTTGAAAGACCTGCTGGTGACAAAATTGTCAAGTCAAGCGGAACGCGACCTGTCAACATCTCCTCCTTCACATTCTCCCGCAACTGGGGGTGCGAGGAAAAGGCTCAGAATTCCGAGCCCACCCGCTGGCGGTGATGCAGGGCAGTCTGGAGCGACTGCTGATGCTGACATCTGGTCCGGACTGAAGGACCTGACAACGATTACGGACATGTCGTCTACTGTCACTGCATATGATTCTCTCAACATTGATAGAATGGTGGAGGATTATATGAGTGACCGCATCCAAGTAGGCACGTCACACAGTCCGTACTTATACTGGCAGGAAAAAGAGGCAATTTGGAGGCCCTTGCACAAACTGGCTTTATTCTACCTAAGTTGCCCTCCCACAAGTGTGTACTCCGAAAGAGTGTTTAGTGCCGCCGCTCACCTTGTCAGCAATCGGCGTACGAGGTTACATCCAGAAAATGTGGAGAAGATGATGTTCATTAAAATGAATTATAATCAATTCCTCCGCGGAGACATTGACCAGCAGCAATTGCCTCCACAAAGTACACAGGGAGCTGAGATGGTGGATTCCAGTGGGGACGAATTGATAATCTGTGAGGAGGGGGATGTACACGGTGATATATCGGAGGGTGAAGATGAGGTGGACATCTTGCCTCTGTAGAGCCAGTTTGTGCAAGGAGAGATTAATTGCTTCTTTTTTGGGGGGGGTCCAAACCAACCCGTCATATCAGTCACAGTCGTGTGGCAGACCCTGTCACTGAAATGATGGGTTGGTTAAAGTGTGCATGTCCTGTTTTGTTTATACAACATAAGGGTGGGTGGGAGGGCCCAAGGATAATTCCATCTTGCACCTCTTTTTTCTTTTCTTTTTCTTTGCATCATGTGCTGATTGGGGAGGGTTTTTTGGAAGGGACATCCTGCGTGACACTGCAGTGCCACTCCTAGATGGGCCCGGTGTTTGTGTCGGCCACTAGGGTCGCTAATCTTACTCACACAGTCAGCTACCTCATTGCGCCTCTTTTTTTCTTTGCGTCATGTGCTGTTTGGGGAGGGTTTTTTGGAAGGGACATCCTGCGTGACACTGCAGTGCCACTCCTAGATGTGCCCGGTGTTTGTGTCGGCCACTAGGGTCGCTAATCTTACTCACACAGTCAGCTACCTCATTGCGCCTCTTTTTTTCTTTGCGTCATGTGCTGTTTGGGGAGGGTTTTTTGGAAGGGCCATCCTGCGTGACACTGCAGTGCCACTCCTAGATGGGCCCGGTGTTTGTGTCGGCCACTAGGGTCGCTTATCTTACTCACACAGCGACCTCGGTGCAAATTTTAGGACTAAAAATAATATTGTGAGGTGTGATGTGTTCAGAATAGGCTGAAAATGAGTGTAAATTATGTTTTTTGAGGTTAATAATACTTTGGGATCAAAATTACCCCCAAATTCTATGATTTAAGCTGTTTTTTAGGGTTTTTTGAAAAAAACACCCGAATCCAAAACACACCCGAATCCGACAAAAAAAATTCGGTGAGGTTTTGCCAAAACGCGGTCGAACCCAAAACACGGCCGCGGAACCGAACCCAAAACCAAAACACAAAACCCGAAAAATTTCCGGCGCTCATCTCTAATCTTTACATAGGCCGGTGGCCAGCAGCCGGTATCCTGGTGGTCAGCATACCGATGCTGGGATCCCGGCCACCAGAATGCCGGCAGGGGTGCGAGCACAACAAAGCCTCTTGCGGGCTTGCCACGCTGTGGGCTTATGAGTGGGAATAGTCCTCGGCCCCTTGTCTGCATTCTGGCGGCCAGGATCCCAGTGTCAGTATGCTGACCACCGGGATCCCAACCGCCGGGATGGTGACTACATGCGCCTGAAAAGCAAGGAAGGGGGATCAGTTTGGAAGAGAACAAACAAAACAAGAGATTTGGAGATCATATAAATAAAATACCGAACAGTGTTCTTCTGCCAGTAAGCTGTATCTTGTGAGAATAAATGACTCATACTGTACATGAGGGAAATTCAGTTGTTCCCGACATAGGCGGATCCAGGAGGGGGGGGGGGCACTCGGGCCCGGCCCCCCCCTGTCGTTTATGACTTTTTCTTTTTTTTTCAAAAGGAGAACAGCAGCAGCACTACTGCTATTTCTGTCAGTCAGATTTGATAAAAGAGTCATCAGGCACTAGGACCCGTCGCGGCTCTAACAGCAAGTCTGTGTGGTAACCAATGGGGAGGATCCCCTGCTCACACCGCAACCTACCTCCCCCACTGCCAGAGTCCAGCCCAGGCGCGGGGTTCAAATGCCAGCATCGAGTAAGACTGTTACTTATGACGGCGCAGAAGGCTTCATTAGCCCTCACTGCACTGCACAGTAACCCAGCGCTTCCTCCTTCCTTTACTACCATGCTAGGTGCAGTCAAACTCAGCCTCAGCTTTGAGAAGGTGGCCCGTGTGATTGTGACAGGGCTGTCCTGCAGATGTCTCATGCTGCTTGTTAGAGATCCAGCTGGCTGCTTCTGCTAATCAAAGATGGGCAGTTTGTGTCCAGCAGTCTGAGTCTCAGTGCAGTGCCCAAAACAAGGTATGCTGCACCTGCCACCACCAACTAAAAACTTTAATAATTATATTGTGCTGGGGTCCAGGCTCCCATAACTAATGGAACAGGTGACCAACATTTCAAGGTCCAATCAGCCTTTTCATCAGGGAGAAACATTGGCTGTAGGAGAGCATCCTGGTTTATTGCCAATCATTACCTGATGGCGTATTCTGTGAGGCCATGCTCCCTGTGATACCACACCCCTTATCTGGGAGCACGCGTGTCTTAGGTGCATGTAAATATAACTATTATCGTTCCCCTATCATGGTGCCCCCACTTTCATTTTCTTCTGGATCCGCCCCTGGTTCCCGATAATAATGTGCATGGTAAAAACAGGACTTTATCGCAATTTTCTGGAACAACATTTTTTTTCTGGGTGATTCAAGTACACCCTGTTTTTAAAAAAGGGGCAGTTATCAGTTTACTCACAGTACAAGTAAGTGTGTGCATATGCTGCAATTACATAGTCCCAGACTTGTGGACCCCGTAGGGCTGTGTACAAATTTCCATGAGTCCGGGTTGAGATGGTGGCAAGGAGGGGGTTAGATGAAGTGCAGTTGCAACAGCTGTGCATATATAAGACATTTAGGGTAGGCTGCACATTGCAAGTTTACCTGCACCCCTGTATGGGATACAAGGCAAAGCTCCCAATGTTGATGGCTGTGCTAGAACAGAGGAATATTAATTTTGGGGAGAGAGTAGGAGGATATATTCTGTCTTAAATCATTGAGATTTGTACTAAATAGATTTAGCTGTGCTAACCATATACACTCTATAACTATATACACTAACCATACCAGGGCCGGAACTAGGATTTTCGTCACATGGGGCAAGGCGGTAATTTGCCACCCCCCAAAAAAAACAACCAACATGTAAACAAACACTGTCAGACTAAAATAATCATATTATCAAAAATTTTGGAAAAAAAAGGGGACACTATTGGACAATATTCCCTTATGTGCCCCAAATGTCCTAAGCGTTACATGCCCTCCCAGCAGAGTGTTCCACTACATGCCCCCGTGTGTCCCCATATATTGCACTACAGTATATCACTGCACTACATTCCCAAATCCACTGCACTACATCACTATACTACATCCCCTACACGTTGAACTACATCACTACACTACAGCGTGTCCTCTCAATGGCGTGTAGGCGGCAGCTTTTTATAGGTTGGTGCTGGGCAGGCAGCCGGGATCATCATCTGCTTAAAAACACAGCACCAACAGCTCGCTTCTATAGCTTGCACAGTTCACTGCACGCTAGTCGCAGCACTGCACGGCAAAGAAGAGAGTTTAAGACAGTAGCTGGCATAGGAGGGATCCCAGGTACTAGAGCTCACCCGCACAGCATCAGAGCCAGCTGCGGGCAGACAAGTGGGTCAGACACTGACACGAGAGCCGTCTGCTGTCTCACTGGATCAGCACAGCACTGCTGGTTAAAAAAAACAAACCCTGTTCCTCTGTAACTCCTCGGCACCCCCTCAACTCCTGCACCCGGGGCGCATGCCTCCTTAGCCCTCCCCTATTTGCGGCCCTGACCATACACAGTCACTTATTGTCACATTTTTGGCGCTAACCTGAGATGATGTGGGCTTTGTGCAGGGCCAGATTAGGGGCCATATGGACCTGGTGCTGAAAATGCTCAAGGACCTAAACTGAGAAGGGGGGTAGCTATGACCAGTGCTATGTGGGCATGCCCAGTGCCACGTAGGTGTGCACACCCCCTACATTAAATATCTAAAAATAGAACAATTGCATCATTTTGTGATAAAGCTATAAATACAGTTTTAATCCTGATTTATGGCAGACTGTGGCGAGCCAGGCAGCTGGTCATCACATGCTGACTGATGATAGGCCTTTTTTTTTCATGTGGAGCCTGCAGTTCCATATGCACCATTGTTAACCCTGGCTTTTTGACATTGTGCATTATCCTGGGGGTAGTCATGAAGATGGGTATACTGGCGCCATAAAGAGATCCACATGGCCAGCAACAATACTAAGGTAGGCTGTGGTATTTAACGCCACAATCCTGAACTGTTCACATGAGGTAGGATGGATCCAGAGGTTCATGTTGTTTATGCCAAACTCTATCATCTGCATATGTCACAGAACAAAATGAAAATTCTTCAATTGTCCAGTTTTTCTTCATCCAGTGTCAACTGTAGCCTCAGTTTCCTGTTCTTAGCTGACAGGAGTGTAACTTCAGCTGCTGCAACCTTTCCACTTCACATTCAACGTATTGGGGGGAATGTAATGGGGTGTGAGAATCAGAAAGTGTGAGATTTTGTGAAAGTTCTCCAGTTATTTTTAAAAGCGGCAATCATTTACATAGCAAAAGCAACCTGGTTTTGCCATGTAAATGATTGCCACTTTAAAAAAAAACCAAGAGAACGTCTCCAAAATCTCTCACTTTCTGATTCTCACACCCTAGTACATTCCCCCATTGTGTGTTCTGATGAAGGTCTTCCACATCTCACATGGTTATTTCAGTTACTGACACCTGTCTTTCAGCTTAAAGCAGTCTGACTTTTCTCCTTTAAACTCTCTCAAGGCATTTCTGCCAACAGAACTGACAATCACTGGATGTTTTTTATTTATTTATTTTGTATACCATTCACTGTAAGCTCTAGAGAAAATCCAAGTAGTTCAACATTTGACACCAACAATCATTCCATGTTTAAAGTCACCTATTCTGTACTGGTGTATGGTCTAAAAAACAACCAAACCCATTGACCGTGCTGCCACATGATTGGATACTTAGGGGTAAATTTACTAAAGGTTCTAAAAAAGAAAAGTGGTGATGATGCCGATAGCAACCAATCAGATTTTGTCTATAATTTCTCTATTGCATCCTAGAAAATGATAAACAGAATGTGATTGTTTGCTATGGGCAACATCATCATTTTTTCTTTATTAGAATCTTTAGTAAATTTACCCATTACTGTACATTTGTGAGCAGGTATACTTAATAAAGAAGCCACTGAATGTACATTTCATTATGCACAGATCAGACTCTAGGGGACATTTACCAAGCAGTGAAAAGAGCGGAGAAGTGAGCCAGTGGAGATATTGCCAACCAATCAGCAGCTCTGTATCATTTTATAGTATGCAAATTATAGCTGTTACTTCAGTGCTGATTGGTTGCCATGGGCAACTTCTCCACTGGCTCACTTCTCCGCTCTTATCACTGCTTAGTAAATGTCCCCCTCTGTTACATACTATCACCACTTTGGAAGTGTACAGTACAATACATACAAGTATTCATACAAGATTAATCTATATGCAGCATAGAGACTTCAAGTAACCCGATTTTACTATGATTAATTATAGAACTGAGAACATTGTTCATATGGTATATGAAAATCCCTTCCTGAATTTTTTAAAGTGCAAGTCCTTGAAAAGTGTTACCAAGTTTATGCTCCTTGTCAAAGCTTTTATGGGATTTCATGATGAACCAATATCGATTTCACATATCATTCTTGTGAAAGAGATTTATTGATGTGTGGTGTTTTCTGGAAGACTCAGCATGGTAGCTTAAAAGGAATTATTAGGAATCCACTCTACGGAATACAGGGCGCAAAATAACTAGCAGTGGCACCTGACATTGATCCTTACAGTATGGTCAATGAAATCCTTATCCTACTAATTGTCAGCATTGACAAACAGTTCATGATCTAAATGAACAGCTGGAAGTAATTTCAAAATGGAAATGTTCCAAGTAGGTTTAGAAAGCGAGCTTTGTAAAGCTGTTACTTTTTATTGTTAGGAACTGTGCCTCACAGCATGACTGGCGCATTGCCTAGACGGGGACTTTATACCACAGCAAGCAGCTTCATTTCCTTCTCTTGACAACACTGTAATGACGAGTCAAGGTAAATAAAGATAAATGAATTACTGAGGTCATGTCAACTCAACAACAGCTTAAAATGTGAAGCATCATAATCCCTCATTTACTTCACTTACAGTTGCAATCAATAATATGGCATGTCCAAACAGACATGCAATATAAGAGAATCATTCATACGGTGCAATGCTGATTACTTCTCTTAAGTATATCAAATGGATCACATGGCACATTTTTTAGCGCCAATGAATCCCCTATGTTTGGTACTGTGTTTCCTACATTATAAGATGAAGATTAGAGGAATACCTCTACATACATGAATACCTATACAAAGGGGCTTATTTATGAAGCATTGTGTTATAAATCCTAGGGGTATATTTGCTAAAAGTCAATTTGGGTTGATTTTGATCGAATTTTGGACGATTTTGGATCGATTTTGTGTTTCAGGGTCTAAATCACACATTTACTAACAGATGATTTTTGACATCCTTTTAAAAAAATATGTCAAGAAGCATCTGTTAGTAAATGTGGGATATAGGTGTATATTTACTAAAAGTCAGTCTGGGTCGATTTTGTTCGATATTTGGTCGATTTTGTAATTTAGGATCTAAACTCCACACTTTGTTACAGATGATTATTGACATTTTTTTAAACAATATCAAAAATCATCTGTTAATAAATGTGTGATTTAGACCCTCACAAAATCAATAAAAAAAAAAAAATTGGACCTGATCTTGACCAACATTTGATCAAAACTGACCCAAACCGACTTCTAGTAAATATACCCCTCAGTGTTTCTGGTTGTGTTTATGCCTGATGTTTAAAAGGGCAATGCTTTTACTAGCTGTGCTTGTAGTTTGCTAGTAAAAGTATTACCCTTTTAAATATTGGACATAAACACAATCAGAAAAGTCAGATTGTACAAATCCCAAAGTCTCTGATGTTGAAGCAGGGTGAACCTTCTCAGGGCCATGTCAGTGTATGTTGTGCTGCTACTGTAATTACTCTATAAGGCAGTGTATGGAAATTATGTACGAGGGATAGATTTAGCAGGAATGGAATGCGTTTAATTTGCCAGCTGTCAAAATCCCGGCGGTCAGGATACCGACACCGGAAACCCGCCAGCTGGCAATACCGCCAGCCGGAATCCTAGCACGACAGTACTATTCCAACTCGTGGGTGTCAACGACAGCTATAGAGTGGGAATGGATCCTGTAGCGAGTGCAGCGAGCCACCGAGCCCGCAACGTGCGGAGCGCAGCGAGCCCGCAAGGGGACTCTTTGTGCTTGCCCCGCTGCCGGTATTCAAGCGGGCTGGATGCTGCTGTCAGGATATTGACAGCCGGCACCCTGCCCGCCAGTAAAACATACTGAATACACAGGAATACTTGCAGCACAAAAGGATAAAGTAGAGGGCTGCTCAGCTTTGGCGTTATTCACGCAAGTCAGCTGCAAATGTGGCCACATCTGCGTGCTCGGAAATAAAAGCACACCTTTGTGTGTAGTGAGAGGTGGGCATATTTACAGTATGTGGCCGCAGTGCCCCCATCCATCTGTTTGTAAAAGGAGCTGTCCTCAGTATCAGCGCACATTTGTACCAGCCCTACAGGTCACCTGGTGGAAGAGTTATGAATTCAGACGCAGCTCTGCGTACGCTCACCTGGAAACAGTCCTCAGTTCTGCCTACGGGCCCTTAGAACACGTATCCACTGTACAAACACCCAGTTGCGCCCTGTTACATGCGTTCATCTGCAAGTTGAGATGCTGCTGAGATGATATGATTCTGAATCGCCACTAGTTGCTCACAGGTGCATATGCGTGGCTACAGAACAAGCAATGCACAACATTGTAAGATCCGTCCTCAAAACAGACTTGTGTGCAACTGTAATGCAGGGTACACACTGGAGCGCCCAGCAATCTTTCTGACTTTACTGACGATTTCCCTTGAGCTCAGAACAAGTTAGATTGAGCGCACACACTGCAATCTTGCTAATGACTGAACGTTATATATCGTTTGGTCGCATGCGATTTATCGTAGCTCCTATACACACTAGAACAACCTTCATGCCATTCCGTTCTAGGGAGTGGCATGAAAGTGACATAAAATTGGTCTGACATATCGTTTGTCATCTGGTTCGCTGTACACACTGCATGACAGGCACAAAATTGCTAGCGATATAGGTTTGATATGCAGCACGGACGACCAGTGACAGTCATGTAGGCAACATGTCGTTATGAAATGGCACATTGGTCTGACATTGCTCCAGTGTGTACCCAGCTTTAACTCAGCCCATTGTTACCAGGGCCGTCTTTTTGTATGGGCTCAATGGGCACTTGCCCAAGTGCCCCAGGAGTATAAGGGCCCTAGGATGAAATCTGAGGGTCCCCTCTTTCCAGGGGTACCAGGTTTGAAAATCTGACCTAGGGAACCGGAGATATCTCACTGCAAAGTAGTGGTCCCCATCCAAGCCTGTTAATTGCTCTTCCCAGCAAGATATCTCGGGTTCTGTTTGTTTTATAGTTTTTCTGAGGGTATATGCCAAAAGCTGGGACTCTCTTCTTTTGGTGAACACTGGCAGCTTGTCTCTACTATGTCCAGAACCAGAGATATCAGCCTTCCAGCAGCTGGTCCCTGCTCCAGCTCCACATACCTGGTATGCAGTTTTATATTTTCTTTGATGGATTGCTCTGGCTCCTGAACTCTGATCCTTAAGTCCCCAACACCTCCTGACAGGAGTGTTTTATCCCATTCAAAGCTAAGAAATCTATTTCCAGGAACTGGAGATATCTGCAGTCCAGCGAGTTGCCCTGCCTCCGGAAAATGCTGAATATTAAGCCCACTCCACTATCCACTCCTCTCCTGCGTATTAAACACCCCCTACTACCCAGGAAGTCATGTACCAGGGCTTCTTCATTCTGCCCAATACCCCCTTATACAGTTTAGTGTTCTCCCTCCCGCCCCATCTCCCACCATCTGTGCAGTAAAGGAGTAATTAGCAGAAGTGACTGCTCCAAGTCCTACATGCTGAGCGGAAGATAGAACACACCCTACCGCCCGCGGGACATTAAAGCTGCCGCTGATAGCACCCCCTAGCACTACCACTGGAGGATAGGTTGGGGCCTCAGTGCATTGTTGTGCCCAGGGGCCCACACTGCTGTTAAGACGGCCCTGAATGTTACAGTATACGGGAGAAGAGTTGAATAACATTTGACAAAGAACAGACATAAAGTTACTGTGTGTTGCTCAACGGAAACAGTGTGTTCTGATAACACAGATAAAATCATGCCTGTCAGACAGGAAGTTGCAACGTAAAGAAAAAATAATAAAAAACAATATAATAGTAAAAGCATAAGGGGCCTGAGTCTGAGTCACATGCAGAAGGGCGCACAGTAGAATCTATTAGCGGTCGCCCGCCTGCGAATTTATGCAAATGCCCTGCAAACACCTTCCCTTGTGTGCATCCAGTGGTGGAATAGGCAAGGACAGAGATGCCCACGTTTAGCGTCTGTACACGCTGAAATACCTATTGGTGCGTCCTTAGATGGAAATAACACCAGTTCTATGGCAGGTGAAGTTTCTCCGTCTAACCATGGCCTCCTATTCCCATAACCCTCCCACCCCACAGATCATATTTGCATGCATTTATAGCCACCTTCCCATCACCACCCAGGAACACCCATTTCTGATTCAGTCTGTCTTGCTCGCAGCAGCCCCTTGTGTGTACACTCTACGTAATTCATGCGCCGTATGAGTCTTTAGAAATTTTTGCATATGCACAGTTACAAAAAAATTACTCAACTACTGTACGTGAACACCGGCAACGTCTACTGATTGTCTGCGCCCTCCCAACATGTGACAAAAAACGAAAAATAACACCAAATACTATTGGTTTTCACTTTTTGCTACAATAGTGATCCTACACTGACTGTAATACCTTATTTTTTCCTGGCGCCATTACTTTTCATTTTTTAGCAAGATTTGTCATTTGGTCCTTTCTATTATATAATACACATGCGTGATCAGGGCCCATTCATATGCATGATCAGGGCCCATTCATATGCGTGATCAGGGCCTCATTCAATCTGACCTTAACAGATATTAATAGATATTTAAATGCTAAAAACTGCTCCTTTATAAATTCTTTTTTATATGATACATTTCTTTAACATTTCTACTCAATTAATGCATTACATGTTTCTTTTCACAATACTAGCCAACATTTCTTAAAATAGTATTGGATATGGGGATGCACAGCCTAATATACAAATGACTAGACAATTCGAAAATTAAAACACAAGAATGGCAGTATTGGGCAAATGACTTTAAATCATAATTGTCAATATATAGATAAATCAATCTGTTAACAACAACCCATGTATCACAAGACTTGCATATATGCAGCCTAAATTGATCCTATTTATGAATATGAATTAAAAGTTACTTATGATAAAAGCAACCATATAAAAACTTTTAACTATCAGTGGAAATCATAAGTTCTTTTTAGACACCATCTACTGTATATAAATACTTTTTTTTCATTTCTGAGGAGAGTTACTGGTACTCAGAAAAGAGATACTGGTACTCACCATTTACAAGTTGAGATAAGAGTTTTAGTGGCTTCCACACTCTAGAGATAAGACTTTTGACCCTTATTTTCTTAATTACTGAAATTATTTCACTGGTTTGTACTTGTTTCCAGAACTAGTTATGAGAATTAAAAATGTGCTGATACTGCATACTCTTAAGTACCAGCAAGAAAAAAGCACTACTGCTTCAGCTATAATATCAATATGAAGTGGTGTCCAGACAAGTCATTGATCTGTGGATCATGTGCTGAGGTCCCAAAAGTAAACAGCTATTACTGGATGACGCGTTTCAGCACAGACACAAATTTCCTCAGAGCCTATGTAATAGACCAAGGAAGAGATGTACAAACAGCAAACAAACAGTGGTAAAAACTGAAAGAAAAAAAGAGGTGGCTGTGACAGATGAGATAGCTCAAGCTGCAAGCAATATGAGCTATCTTTCCAGTCAGTGTGTGTTAGGAAAAATCATCTCTCCCTTCCCTTCAATAATAATTAGCCAATCTACTGAGCTCATCTGTCAGATGAGAGACCAATCCTGATTGGCAGGCTGTCTAATAAATCATATTGTGGGCAAAATCACAGGCAATGTGCATTAATTTCAAAACAACACAAAAATGTGTTTGATAAAACCCAAATAGTTATGCATGCTTTTCACAAAATGCTGTGTTTCCAAATCACTTCGGGGAAGATTTAACAAAGAGTGATATTCTTCTTATCACTCGTTACGAATGATAAATGGTGCCCCAACCAATCAGCTCCTAACTGTCATTTTTCAAACACATGACAGGAGCTCAATGGCTGGTGCACCATTTGTCATTCATAATGAGGGATAACAAAAATATCACTCGTTGTTAAATCTGCCGCTTGATACGATACATTTCTATAAACATATCTAGTCAATTAATACAATCAATGTTTGTTGACAAAACAGCCTGCATTCTTTAACTTGTCTTGTACATAGAAATTGCATCCTAATCTACAAGTGAATAAACAAAAAGGAAGACATATAACGTAATTAAGACAAAAAGTATTTAATTTTAAAACCACACAGGGCCGGTTCTAGGGCTTTTTGCGCCCCGGGCGGGCAATAGGGGCGTGGCTTCATGCCGGGGGCGTGGTCAGTTACACCCCCTGTACAGTAGTAGCGCCGCTGAAAGGATGTGCGGTGCGCGATGACGTCACCGCACAGCGCACAGCAAAGGTCCTCTCCACGAAGGGAAACTAGACGCTACGCGTCTAGTTCCCTTCACAGCGGGACAGAGCGGGCAGCGGCAGCGGGGAGCACAGCAGCAGCGGCAGCGGATCTTGCCATGGTGCGGCACCCTCCGGATGGCGCCGGCGCCCTCCTGAAAGGCAGCGCACCGGGCAAAAGTCCTGCTTGCCCGTGGCAAGATCCGCTACTGAACCCACATTACACACTAATTACAAAAAAGTTCTTTAACAAATAACAAATTAGGTAAAGCCCTCTTGTGTTCAGTGGTAATTGATTCCAACATGTCTGCATTAAATCTCATTTTACGTAGTGTAGGAATTAACTTTGAGCAGAGATTAAAAAATACTGAACCAAATGACACAGAGAGGATGTTTTTGATTAAGTTTGCAGCATTGTTTGTACTGTAGATCAGTTATATAAGCATTTTGAATTGCATTGTTAGTCAGAAAAATGTACAAGAACATGCACATTTATTCCATACTCGCAGACATTTTTGTTTATGACTACACAAAATTCTGGGGGCACTGGCGTATCTATAATGGGTGCAGTGCGTGCACGCTGCACCCATTTTCTAAATACTCACCCCTCCGGAGTCCCATGCTGACATCCGCAGCTGTGTTAAAACTCTGTGAAAATGGAGCAGCGGCCATTTTCCCGGAGGTCGGCGCATGCGCAGTAGAGTCTGAGCGCTTTAGTGCTCAGACTCTCAGTGCTCCTGGCAGAGAGGAGGGACCCAAACAGAGGAGGCTGCACCCGGGCTTCCTCCTCTCTTAAAGCGCCCCTGTCTAGGGGCAACATCAAATTGGGAGGTACGAGGGCATGGTCCCACAAATGGAGTCACCTCAGCCTGGACCCCTGCTTCTCAGTGCCATGAGTTACTGAAAGTCATGTCATCAAGTCCTTGGACCAGAAATTGCACTTGGGAAGTGGGAAGGATCCTTTAGGCAGATCTATTTCTCCGGAGTCTTCTAGGCATTCCGGAATAGTACGATGTATGATTTGTGTATCTGTAGAAACACTTCTTTGCCACTGTAGTAAGTTCATCTAAACAAGTGAAAACAGCAGCATACAATAGTGTAGTATTTACAGTTCAATTTTTATACTCTATAAAAGTGGCAATAATGTGCATTGTAAACATTCAGAAGCTCATCTGTTGAATAGTTTCTATAGCCTTTATGACTTTTTGGTACTTTATAATGGGTGTTTTTGATCCCACAAGATGGACATTTGAAACATACCTACTCTCCTGGAAGCCACAGGAGACTCACGAGTTGTGGGTAGTCCCCTGGAAGAGTGGGTACCCTTCTTGCATCCTGTCTACTTCCTAGTGAAGCAGGCAGGATAGGGAGATAATTCCCCCAAAAATTGCAGGTCCATATGGAAATGGCAGGGTCAAAGTACATAAATCGCCATAATTTTAACTCCGCCTCTTCCTCGAGGACCTGCAATTCGCAGGATGCACAGTGACGGGGTGGGGCCTAATGACGTGGAAGTGCCAAGCTGCTTCTCCTCTCCACGCTTCTCCCGGAGTGGAGTATAAAGAAGCCGGCAAACATGCTTTGAAATGACGTGCAAACTTAAGGGATAGTGTATATTAGTATTTATCACAAGTGAGTTTTTAATAATAAACCTGTGTACCAGACATAAGGGCACATGAAGCTTACCAGCTGATAATGTAGGTTTTTTAAGGATAAATTTCTCTTTTGCCGAGGATGAGAGAATTATTATTATCATTTGTTTTTATTCACCAAAGTACTGAATCAGAGTTGTTACCAAAGCATAAAAAGGAGCAACTTTGCTCTTGAAAAATCATGTTCAAATCAGTGATGTGCACCGGACATTTTTCGGGTTTTGTGTTTTGGTTTTGGATTCGGTTCCGCGGCCGTGTTTTGGATTCGGACGCGTTTTTGCAAAACCTCCCTGAAAATTTTTTTGTCGGATTCGGGTGTGTTTTGGATTCGGGTGTTTTTTTACAAAAACCCCTCAAAAATAGCTTAAATCATAGAATTTGGGGGTAATTTTGATCCCATAGTATTATTAACCTCAATAACCATAATTTCCACTCATTTTCAGTCTATTCTGAACACCTCACAATATTATTTTTAGTCCTAAAATTTGCACCGAGGCCGCTGGATGACTAAGCTAAGCGACCCAAGTGGCCGACACAAACACCTGGCCCATCTAGGAGTGGCACTGCAGTGTCAGACAGGATGGCACTTCAAAAAAATAGTCCCCAAACAGCACATGATGCAAAGAAAAAAAGAGGTGCACCAAGGTCGCTGGATGGCTAAGCTTATCGACACAAGTGGCCGTCACAAACACCTGGCCCATCTAGGAGTGGCACTGCAGTGTCCGGCAGGATGGCACTTCAAAAAAATAGTCCCCAAACAGCACATGATGCAAAGAAAAATGATAGAAAAAAGAGGTGCAAGATGGAATTGTCCTTGGGCTCTCCCACCCACCCTTATGTTGTATAAGCAGGACATGCACACTTTAACAAACCCATCATTTCAGCGACAGGGTCTGCAACACAACTGTGACTGAAATGACTGGTTGGTTTGGGCCCCCATCAAATAAGAAGCAATCAATCTCTCCTTGCACAAACTGGCTCTACAGAGGCGAGATGTCCACCTCCTCCTCATCGTCCGATTCCTCACTCCTTTCACTGCGTACATCCCCCTCCTCACAGATTATTAATTCGTCCCCACTGGAATCCACCATCTCAGGTCCCTGTGTACTTTCTGGAGGCAATTGCTGGTGAATGTCTCCACGGAGGAATTGATTATAATTAATTTCGATGAACATCATCTTCTCCACATTTTCTGGAAGTAACCTCATACGCCGATTGCTGACAAGGTGAGCGGCTGCACTAAACACTCTTTCGGAGTACACACTGGAGGGTGGGCAACTTAGGTAAAATAAAGCCAGTTTCTGCAAGGGCCTCCAAATTGCTTTTTTTCCCTGCCAGTATACATACGGACTGTCTGACGTGCCTACTTGGATGGTCACTCATATCATCCTCCACCATTCTTTCAATGGGGAGAGAATCATATGCAGTGACAGTAGACGACATGTCAGTAATCGTTGGCAGGTCCTTCAGTCCGGACCAGATATCAGCACTCGCTCCAGACTGCCCTGCATCACCGCCAGCGGATGGGCTCGGAATTCTTAGCCTTTTCCTCGCTCCCCCAGTTGCGGGAGAATGTGAAGGAGGAGCTGTTGACGGGTCACGTTCCGCTTGACTTGACAATTTTCTCACCAGCAGGTCTTTGAACCTCTGCAGACTTGTGTCTGCCGGAAAGAGAGATCCAACGTAGGTTTTAAATCTAGGATCGAGCACGGTGGCCAAAATGTAGTGCTCTGATTTCAACAGATTGACCACCCGTGAATCCTGGTTAAGCGAATTAAGGGCTCCATCCACAAGTCCCACATGCCTAGCGGAATAGCTCTGTTTTAGCTCCTCCTTCAATGTCTCCAGCTTCTTCTGCAAAAGCCTGATGAGGGGAATGACCTGACTCAGGCTGGCAGTGTCTGAACTGACTTCACGTGTGGCAAGTTCAAAGGGTTGCAGAACCTTGCACAACGTTGAAATCATTCTCCACTGCGCTTGAGTCAGGTGCATTCCCCCTCCTTTGCCTATATCGTAGGCAGATGTATAGGCTTGAATGGCCTTTTGCTGCTCCTCCATCCTCTGAAGCATATAGAGGGTTGAATTCCACCTCGTTACCACCTCTTGCTTCAGATGATGGCAGGGCAGGTTCAGGACTGTTTGCTGGTGCTTCAGTCTTCGGCACGCGGTGGCTGAATGCCGAAAGTGGCCCGCAATTCTTCGGGCCACCGACAGCATCTCTTGCACGCCCGTTTTTTAAATAATTCTGCACCACCAAATTCAATGTATGTGCAAAACATGGGACGTGCTGGAATTTGCCCAGATGTAATGCATGCACAATATTGCTGGCGTTGTCCGATGTCACAAATCCCCAGGAGAGTCCATTTGGGGTAAGCCATTCTGCGATGATGTTCCTCAGTTTCCGTAAGAGGTTGTCAGCTTTGTGCCTCTTCTGGAAAGCGGTGATACAAAGCGTAGCCTGCCGAGGAACGAGTTGGCGTTTGCGAGATGCTGCTACTGGTGCCGCCGCTGCTGTTCTTGCTGCGGGAGGCAATACATCTACCCAGTGGGCTGTCACAGTCATATAGTCCTTAGTCTGCCCTGCTCCACTTGTCCACATGTCCGTGGTTAAGTGGACATTGGGTACAACTGCATTTTTTAGGACACTGGTGACTCTTTTTCTGACGTCTGTGTACATTTTCGGTATCGCCTGCCTAGAGAAATGGAACCTAGATGGTATTTGGTACCGGGGACACAGTACCTCAATCAAGTCTCTAGTTGCCTGTGAATTAACGGTGGATAACGGAAACATGTTTCTCACCGCCCAGGCTGCCAAGGCCTGAGTTATCCGCTTTGCAGCAGGATGACTGCTGTGATATTTCATCTTCCTCGCAAAGGACTGTTGGACAGTCAATTGCTTAATGGAAGTAGTACAAGCGGTCTTCCGACTTCCCCTCTGGGATGACGATCGACTTCCAGCAGCAGCAACAACAGCAGCACCAGCAGCAGGAGGCGTTACACTCAAGGATGCATCGGAGGAATCCCAGGCAGGAGAGGACTCGTCAGACTTGACAGTGACATGGCCTGCAGGACTATTGGCTTTCCTGTGTAAGGAGGAAATTGACACTGAGGGAGTTGGTAATGTGGTTTGCAGGAGCTTGGTTACAAGAGGGAGGGATTTAGTGGTCAGTGGACTGCTTCCGCTGTCATCCAAAATTTTTGAACTTGTCACTGACTTATGATGAATGCGCTGCAGGTGACGTATAAGGGAGGATGTTCCTAGGTGGTTAACGTCCTTACCCCTACTTATTACAGCTTGACAAAGGAAACACACGGCTTGACACCTGTTGTCCGCATTTGTGTTAAAATAATTCCACACCGAAGAGGTGATTTTTTTTGTAATTTGACCAGGCATGTCAATGGCCATATTCGTCCCACGGACAACAGGTGTCTCCCCGGGTGCCTGACTTAAACAAACCACCTCACCATCAGAATCCTCCTTGTCAATTTCCTCCTCAGCGCCAGCAACACCCATATCCTCATCCTGGTGTACTTCAACAGTGACATCTTCAATTTGACTATCAGGAACTGGACTGCGGGTGCTCCTTCCAGCACTTGCAGGGGGCGTGCAAATGGTGGAAGGCGCCACCTCTTCCCGTCCAGTGTTGGGAAGGTCAGGCATCGCACCTGACACAATTGGACTCTCCTTGGGGATTTGTGATTTAGAAGAATGCACAGTTCTTTGCTGTGCTTTTGCCAGCTTAAGTCTTTTCATTTTTCTAGCGAGAGGATGAGTGCTTCCATCCTTATGTGAAGCTGAACCACTAGCCATGAACATAGGCCAGGGCCTCAGCCGTTCCTTGCCACTCCGTGTCGTAAATAGCATATTGGCAAGTTTACGCTTCTCCTCAGACGCTGTTAATTTTGATTTTAGGGTCATTTTACTGAACTTTTGTGTTTTGGATTTTACATGCTCTCTACTATGACATTGGGCATCGGCCTTGGCAGACGACGTTGATGGCATTTCATCGTCTCGGCCATGACTAGTGGCAGCAGCTTCAGCACGAGGTGGAAGTGGATCTTTATCTTTCCCTATTTTACCTTCCACATTTTTGTTCTCCATTTTTTAATGTGTGGAATTATATGCCAGTATCAATAGCAATGGCCTACTACTATATATACTGCGCACAACTGAAATGCACCACAGGTATGGATGGATAGTATACTTGACGACACAGAGGTAGGTAGAGCAGTGGCCTACTGTACCGTACTGCTATATATTATATACTGGTGGTCAGCAAACTGTGCAAAACTGAAATGCACCACAGGTATGGATGGATAGTATACTTGACGACACAGCGGTAGGTAGAGCAGTGGCCTACTGTACCGTACTGCTATATATTATATACTGGTGGTCAACAAACTGTGGAAAACTGAAATGCACCACAGGTATGGATGGATAGTATACTTGACGACACAGAGGTAGGTAGAGCAGTGGCCTACTGTACCGTACTGCTATATATTATATACTGGTGGTCAGCAAACTGTGCAAAACTGAAATGCACCACAGGTATGGATGGATAGTATACTTGACAACACAGAGGTAGGTAGAGCAGTGGCCTTCTGTACCGTACTCCTATATATTATATACTGGTGGTCAGCAAAATTATGCACTGTACTCCTACTATATACTACAATGCAGCACAGATATGGAGCGTTTTTCAGGCAGAGAACGTATAATACTGGTGGTCACTGGTCAGCAAAACTCTGCACTGTACTCCTCCTATATAATACTGCTGGTCCCCAGTCCCCACAATAAAGCAGTGTGAGCACAGATATATGCAGCACACTGAGCACAGATATGGAGCATTTTTCAGGCAGAGAATGTATAATACTGGTGGTCACTGGTCAGCAAAACTCTGCACTGTACTCCTCCTATATAATACTGCTGGTCCCCAGTCCCCACAATAAAGCAGTGTGAGCACAGATCTATGCAGCACACTGAGCACAGATATGGAGCGTTTTGCAGGCAGAGAACGTATAATACTGGTGGTCACTGGTCAGCAAAACTCTGCACTGTACTCCTCCTATATAATACTGCTGGTCCCCAGTCCCCACAATAAAGCAGTGTAAGCACAGATATATGCAGCACACTGAGCACGGATATGGAGCGTTTTTCAGGCAGAGAACGTATAATACTGGTGGTCACTGGCAGGGCCGGCAACAATAATTTTGGGGCCCGGTACTCTGATATCTCTGTGGGCCCCCTCCAGGCCACTACTGTCACTGCCACTAATGTCACTACCATGTAGAGAAGTTCTATTCCAAGTGCAGATAGTGCTAGCCGTGTGCTCAGCAGTAGTGCAGTATATTTTTATTACACTGCATATTGTATAAAACAGATATTTGCTATGCAATGTACTAAAAATATGCTGCACTACGACTGAGCACCCAGAACAGTGGGCCCAAAATCTGCACCTTTGTACACACGGGGATATCGAGACAGGTGACCTGGTGGCATGGGGCGGTGGTGGGTCCCCAAGGCCGTTTCTAGACAGTATTGCTCGCAGTGAGAGCAATATAAATGCCCCCCGCAGAGTGAGGTCATGCTGCAAAAAGGGGGTGTGGATTAACTGCTAGGGGCATAGCCAAAAAAGTCTTTGAGAATTACTTTAATGGATGACAGTATGGGTGAGCTGGTTGCACAGGTAATGTAGTTAGCAGAAATCCCTCTACTGTGTGCTAAAGAGCCACATAGCCCAACAAGGAGAATGGAAAGTAATACCCAAATATAACAGGAGGTCTCACCCAGGGGTCACTGAGGCTGCAGTGTCCATGTGATGTCTCCACTGCTGCTTTCCAGCTGGCCAAAGATACTGAAAGGTCTCTGGAGAGTGTCTGGGACGCCATAGAACCGCACAGGCAGAGTGCTGCAGCGTGAAGCATTTCCAGGCACACAGCAGGAGGGAGCTGGGGAAGCTGTATGCTCCAAGCAGAGGGGAATGCTCCGGTGACACAGGCAGGACGAGGTCTGGAGTCAGAAACCAGTGGTGGGGAGCAGCAGCCAGCAAGTCAAGGTCAGCGTGATAACTCCCCACCAAACTGTAGACAGACGCTCCAGGAAGCTGCGGATGTCACCCGGGAGCAGAGAGGGAAAGTAACAGCACGTGTTGGCAGGGGCGTGGCAGGGGGCCCTGAGGTAATGATTGACAGCTGTTAGTTGCCCAGCAACTAAGTTTCCCTCACAGAATAGGGTCAGGGGTGCCCCGTGCGATTGCGGCAGGCAGGCGGCCAGGCGCGATCCATATACATTTTAATACATTTATTGCACCGCACTGCCTCTAAATCCACGCAGCCGCCACACTGCCGCAGTCATGGTTACCCCAGAACCTTGGGGCCCCTTACAACGTCGGGGCCCGGTACGGGTGTCCCCTTTGACCCCCCCTGTCGCCGGGCCTGGTCACTGGTCAGCAAAACTCTGCACTGTACTCCTCCTATATAATACTGCTGGTCCCCAGTCCCCACAATAAAGCAGTGTGAGCACAGATATGTGCAGCACACTGAGCACAGATATGGAGCGTTTTTCAGGCAGACAACGTATACTGGTGGTCACTGGTCAGCAAAACTCTGCACTGTACTCCTCCTATATAATATACTGGTGGTCCCCAGTCCCCACAATAAAGCAGTGTGAGCACAGATATATGCAGCACACTGAGCACAGATATGGAGCGTTTTTCAGGCAGACAACGTATAATACTGGTGGTCACTGGTCAGCAAAACTCTGCACTGTACTCCTCCTATAATACTGCTGGTCCCCAGAATAAAGATATGCAGCCCCCTGAAACAAAGTGAGAGGACACCAGCCACGTCCTCTCACTATAATTTCCAATGCACGAGTGAGAAATGGCGGCGACGTGCGGCTCCTTATATAGAATCCGAATCTCGCGAGAATCCGACAGCGGGATGATGACGTACGGGCGCGCTCGGGTTAACCGAGCAAGGCGGGAGGATCCGAGTCTGCCTCGGACCCGTGTAAAAAGGGTGAAGTTCGGGGGGGTTCGGATTCCGAGGAACCGAACCCGCTCATCACTAGTTCAAATACATAGCGCACAAAAACATTTATTCATTTATTTTTTGCATGCAGGGTAAACTGGACAGCATTATATGTACACTGCAATTTAGAGTTCAGCTAGGACAATGCATGAGATAGGTGTGGCACCATGCGCGCAGCCAGTAAGGGTTGAGGGAGAGGTGCTTTGGCCCCACGTTCACTTGAATATGATAGGGCACACAGTGACACTGGTGTGAGTGCTGGGTGAAGGTGTTAATGCCACCAGTCTGTATAGGGCTGCTGGTCACAAGGGCTACTCCCGTTACAGGGCATCTATGCAACACAACATAACCTCAAATCATACTTGCCTACTTTCCCTATTTTCCAGGCAGTCCCCCGCACCCACGGAAGAGTGGCAAGATCTCCCGCATCCTGCCTGCTTCCTAGTGAAGGAGACAGGATGAGCAGATTATACCTGGGAATCCAGCTCTGCGAGAATGGGGAGGGCTTTATGACGCAAATTCTCATCTTTATCCAAGCCCTCTCCTCACAGACCTCCTGTTAATTGCGGCATTTTGGGGGCAGGGCCTGGTGACTTACAGTCTCCCCCCCCCCCCTCCCAACAGTGCAAGCAGTGTCTCCTCTCCAGGCTTCTCCCGAAGAGGAGACCCTTAAGGTAGGCAATGTTAGCAGAAGTGATTTCACCTTTGGCAAAGACACGGGCAGCAGCTAGTGTTTATATATGTATTTCTGGACTTGCTAAGGATGGCCATCGGTGTGTTCCCCATCGATGGCTGCCATTCATGGCGAAACTGGGAGTGGCCATTGATGGTCACCAACGATGCTATGGGAGACCATTGATGGTTTCACTCATCGATGGTCATCCCTGTTATTCCAGTGAATGACCCGCGGGCTAATCACAGCCCGGGAGCAGGCTGCGTCAGGGGCACCTTGCAAAAAATATATATTCGGTTATGCTGTGCCATCGATGTAGGGAAACCATCTAGTTCTCTCCCATCCATGCAAAAGCATTTGACATCGGCCATAACCATCGATGATTAGGAATCATCGGTGGTCGATGGCCATCTCTAGGACTTGCACAACAGCAGGCTGTGGACTTAAGGTGTTAAAAATATGGCATGTCTGGCGGTGGATGTCTGGCGGTGGATGTTACATTTCATCTCATCACTGCATTAAGCTGGATTTACTGTTATGTCATATAGTCACTCCTAAACGTTTCTAGCCTTGCAGCATTGATCACATCTTGCAGAGAAAATTACATTTGTCTCTGGTCATTAAGGGATACAAATGATTGGCAGTGACATCCAGATAGTCTGTGACATTTTTCTCAAGCCAAGACACCAACTGTGCACCATAAAAATACATTCAACACCATAACATCACCATCTGTCATGGTTGTTGTTATTCCCTGGTTCCCCTACCAGCAGGAAGCTGCAGGAAGCAAATCCATCATACTAGACTAGGGGTGTTATTCAGGTTTGCTTACATACTTTAAAAAAAAACACTAATGGGCAAAACCATGTGCACTGCATGGGGGCAGATATAACATGTGCAGAGAGAGTTAGATTTGGGTGGGTTATTTCGGTTCTGTGCAGGGTAAATACTGGTTGCTTTCAGTTTGAACACACCCCACCCAAATCTAACTCTCTCTGCTCATTATTGTGCTTATTTACAATTAAATGTGGTATAAAATTACAGTATTTATTGTTTAAATCATGCTGCTGGCTGAAAAAGTACACGTTTGCCCCCAGCTGAAAGTGAAGGGGACCTTGCTCATTTTCTTTTGGTTTATTAATTAGAGGTGGTATAAAAGTCACTGATTGTAAAGAAAAGTGAAAATCCATCTACTTATTTCTGTTTCTTAATTGAACATAGCTGTGCCATATACTGCTTTTACAGCCATCACAATTCTATTAAATAGAAGTCCAGATTTATAAAGCATCCCAATTTCCCCAAAAAGTATGCTGCTTATTGTAAATTTATTGCCACTAGACATACTTAGAGCAGAGTGGGGGCCTCCGGAGAATGACCAGGTATTACCAAGCCTGTCTCCCCACTGGGCACTAGTCACTGCACCCACCAATGTCTGCACTGAATGACCTGTGTGTGATCTATAGTAGATATAATATTCTTGAAAATTATGAAAACAGTGTAAGAGGTTCATTCAATTAGGGGCGATGAGTGGGCAATGCCCATGATAGGCTGCTTTGGAAAGTTGGCAATTGCACCTTTCATCACCCTTAAATTTCCTCGATTTCGCTACTAAACTGTGTTTTAGTTCATATCCTCCATTATCATATGTGATTTAGGGACTAGCATATCTCCTGCATGGAGACGCACTGTATTGCCGACATCGCACATAAGTGATTCAACCCCTAAATCTTATATGTCTAATTAAAATCATTAATGTACTGAGTTTATTCTAAAAGTTTAAGTTATGTATTTACAGCAGCTTTTCACGGGCCCGGTTTTCAGTCAAATGACTGAGCAGTTTAATAAATCACTCCTTAAGTGCCCGTGAACATCTTGACTACACTGTGACAATGCGGCTTACTGATAACAGTATTGAAAAGGCAAAGAAAAGCGTAACACACACAACAGGCTGGTTAAAGGCAGCAGCATCAACCTAACCCGCACAGACCAAACTGAGACAAGGACAAATGAAGGTACTCACAGACCTGCCGTCTCCCACATTACAGCTAAAGCTCTGTATTTTTCTTTATGAGCCTCCCCAGACTATTCTACCTGAACATTCTCTAGCATTTGCTTCAACCACATGTTACAGATCTGCTAACTTTCCCTCTGTGTTTGGTGAAATGCATATATTTAATGCTTCATTTCCTCTGTTGTTTCTGCGGTATCAGTTTGGCAGGTCGACCCTACTCACAGAAGGTCGACAGTCACTAGGTCGACCACTATTGGTCGACATTGACATGGTCGATGTGGACAAATAGTCGACACGCGAAATTGGTCAACACAGGACAAGTCGACACATGAGAAGGTCAACATGGCTTTTTGAAAAAAAATAAAAGATTTTTAACTTTTTCATACTTTACCATCCATGTGGACTATGATTGGGAAGAGTAACCTGTGCCGAACGCAGCGGTAGTGGAGTGAGGCACCTTGCCCGCAGCATAACAAGCAAAGCGAGTCATGCAAGGGGACGCGGTACACTAATTGGGGTTCCTGGTCATGTCACGGGAAAAAATGACACCAAAACAGTTCAAAAATCCATGTCGACCTTTCCATGTGTCGACCTGTCCAGTGTCAACCATTTTCATATGTTGACTATTTGTACATGTCGACCATGTCAGTGTCATCATAATGACTGTCAACCTTAACATGGTCGACCATTCATACCAGAACCGTTTCTGCATCATACAGTTCTGTTTGTTACATGGTGTTTCTGCCGCAGATATACTTGGTCCTTTCCATCAAGAGATCACTGATGGATATAGAAGTACTAGCATCGCCAGTAAGATTTGCACATTTCGTACTAACACTGCCATCAGACATCATATTTTATAAAATAGTATAACTTAAACATGGTACTACATTATTGAAGCAGCAAAAGCAATTAAAAGTAAATGGTTGATTAATTACAATTTTCCAACTTTAAGTTCCATTATGTCAAAAGTTACTCTCATAGACTTGGTTCACATAAACTCTGATCCCTTCATGTTATACATTTATTTATTTATTAACAGTTTCTTATATAGTGCAGCAAATTCCATTGCCCGCAAGCTTACAATCTATAGGCATTGATACACAAGGATAGGTGCTATGTATTGCATAGTTGTCCACCAGATTGCAAAGGTTCTAGGTGGGCTGTATGATATCACATCACATACAGCAATGATGAACCAGGGTCAGAAGGAAGGGAAAGTGAAGAAAGAGAAAATATGTGGAGGATATGTGTGGACTGTACAGTGGGGATATAATTGGATAGGAAAGCTTATGAAGGTTGAGTGAACGGTTCTGTAATTTGATAAGCTAGCCTGAAGAGGTGGGTTTTCAGCGAAAGCTTGACATACGTATGTTATACATACGCTTGACATACATATGTTATACATATGTTTTTATCATTTAAAACTATATATATAAAACTATATCTATCTATCTATCTATCTATCTATCTATCTATCTATCTATCTATCTATATCTGCAGGCAGGTCGCACTCTCATCTTCAGGATAACCAACAGCTGGGGTGTCCACTCAGTACCCACGGTATTAAAGTATAGAAAATAGTCAAAGCGGGAGCACTCTCCAGACTTTGTAGATATAAAGAAATAGTATATTTATTATAGCACACACAACAGTATCCAGGTACAGGTTGAGTCTCCCTTATCCAAAATGCTTGGGACCAGAGGTATTTTGGATATGGGATTTTTCCGTATTTTGAAATAATTGCCTACCATAATGAGATATCATGGTGATGGGACCTAAATCTAAGCACAGAATACATTTATGTTTCATATACACCATATACACACAGCCTGAAGGAAATTTTAGCCAATATTTTTTATAACTTTGTGCATTAAACAAAGTGTGTGTACATTCACACAATTCATTTATGTTTCATATACACCTTATACACACAGCCTGAAGGACATTTAATACAATATTTTTAATAACTTTGTGTATTAAACAAAGTTTGTGTACATTGAGCCATCAAAAAACAAAGGTTTCACTTTCTCACTCTCACTCAAAAAAGACCGTATTTCGGAATATTCCGTATTTCGGAATATTTGGATATGGGATACTCAACCTGTAGTATCTTGTAGTATTTCAAGAGCTTTCGGCCCTGATAGGGCCTTCATCAGGCGCGTACTCAGAAGCAACATAAATCAAGCAGAGATCCAGTCTCTCAGCAGCCCAGCAGCAAGGCTGACCCTGCCTGACTGGCTCTATATATACCCCACACAACCTGTGAAAAGGCGCCAAAACTATGCCTATGATATCATCAATTTGAAACAATACTATTCAAACATTAGAGCATACACCGATGTGAAGCCCTCACTAGTGCAAATAACAAAGTACATAAACTGTCACACTGCAGGTCTATCAACATCTGCCACAACATCCTGCTATCACGGGCTGCACATCGCCGCGCATACAGATTTAGGTCTTTGGAACGCAAGCGTTCCGTGACCTGAAGTAAAAAAAAAGTGAGTGGAACGCAAACTGTTACCACATCGCGGCTTGAATGCAGTGCTGCCCCTTTGTGTAAGGGGCTCAAACTGAAGTTGCACATATTAATATATTAGGCTAATAAGATATACAGAGATGCATCAAAGAGTGTATATATATATATATATATATATATATATTTATTTATGTGTGTCAAAAAAATGGAAGTCTATTATTAAAAGTACAAGTAGAGCAGATGATGCAGATGCAGTATACGTAGACCTACAGCGCGACATCAAAGTGTGCTAGAGCCAGTCCCTACAATATATGTATAGCCCCACATAACATACTAAAGGGCTATTACTCAAGGGACCACAAAACGGATAAATTGATCAATTATATAATAATACATATGTATCTCTCTCCATGAATACCCCATTTCCAATTGCCCGGTAAATCCGTATTGTGGTCCCAAGTATAATAGCCAAACAACACAAAAAGACACATAAAACAATACATACAGAAAAAAATCAAAAAGTGTATTGGTCACAAAAAAGGAGGCACTAAAGAGAGAAGCAGGATATATATATATATATATATATATATATATATATATATTCCGCATGTCCTATAGAGGGACTCCCACTGCATTACTCAACGTAAAAAACATTGAGAGGGTTGGATTCATTGAGTCCATTGGGAGTCACCGGACCAAGTTTAAATATGCACTTGGCTTCCAATTTCTTAAGAAGTAGAGCCCGATCACCACCTCTTTTAGGAATAGGCACCCAATCAATGATTCTACATTTGAGAGTAGCCACTTGATGTCCTGCATCCAGGAAGTGTTGGGCAACTGGTTTGTGTGTCTTACCCGATTGAGTCGCTTGATATATCGAGCTACAGCGGTTTGCCATCCATTCTCGAAAAGTACAACCGGTCATACCCACATACAGTAGGGTAGACCACACGGGCATAGTAACCAGTGCCGTTTCTTGCGGCGGGCGAGCCGTGCAACCGCACTGGGCGCCCGCCGCGGCACTTCCTGAGCACTTTCAAACCCCCCTCCCCTCTCCTCCCAAGTGCCCAGCTCGGGGGGCGGGATTTTGCGGAATGACGCGTTTGCATCGTGACGTCACGACGCAATCGCATCATTCCGCGAAACCCCGCCCCCCCCGAGCTGGGCACTCGGGAGGAGGGAGAAGGGGGAGCCAAGACGGCCAGCGCTGCGCAGACGAGGGAGAGGCGGCTGAAGAGCGGGAAGAACCGCTTCAAATGTAAGTCAGCCCCTCTCCCTCTCTCTCTCTCCCTCCCCCCCACCACCACCTGCCGTACTGTGTAAAATGGGGACACTTGTCTGCCGGATTGTGTAAAATAGGGACACTTGTCTGCCGGAATGTGTAAAATGGGGACACCTGTCTGCCGGAATGTGTAAAATGGGGACACTTGCCTGCCGGAATGTGTAAAATAGGGACACTTGTCTGCCGGAATGTGTAAAATGGGGACACCTGTCTGCCGGAATGTGTAAAATGGGGACACTTGCCTGCCGTAATGTGTAAAATGGGGACACTTGCCTGCCGGAATGTGTAAAATGGGGACACTTTCCTGCCGCAATGTGTAAAATGTGAACACTTGCCTGCCGTACTGTGTAAAATGGGGGGACGTGCCTGCCGCAATGTGTAAAATGGGGACACTTTCCTGCCGCAATGTGTAAAATGGGGACACTTTCCTGCCGCAACGTGTAAAATGGGGACACTTTCCTGCCGCAATGTGTAAAATGGGGACACTTTACTGCCGCAATGTGTAAAATGGGGACACTTTCCTGCCGCAATGTGTAAAATGTGAACACTTGCCTGCCGTACTGTGTAAAATGGAGGCACGTGCCTGCTGCAATGTGTAAAATGGGGACACTTTCCTGCCGCAATGTGTAAAATGGGGGCACGTGCCGGCCGCAATGTGTAAAATGGGGACACTTGCCTACCGTGCTGTGTAAAATGGGGACACTTGCCTACCGTGCTGTGTAAAATGGGGTCGCATGCCTGCTGTAATGTGTAAAATGAGGACTTTTTTTTTATCGTGTGGTGGCCATGATGATGAGATCAGATGAGGCCACACCCATCTTAACAAAGCCACGGCCATTTTAACGAGGTCACGCCCCCTTGTCGGGGGCGCGCGCGCCTTCGACGCGCGCATACTTTTCCTCTTTATATTTATGGGGAGGGGGCGCATTTTTTCTTATGTGAAGGGGGGGGGGCGCATTTTTAAATCTCGCACTGGGAGCCAAATTGGCTAGAAACGGCCCTGATAGTAACATGTAGATTACATGATCCAACCTACAATGTAATCAATACCGAATGATGATCGGTTTCCCACTAATGGGGTGTGGGAACTTATCTCCTACACGTATATAGCGGCAAGTCACACAACCCAGGCATTTCACACAGCCCTTTTATGGAATGTTAAACCAAGATTTGTCACTGCTAATTGCTTGTCGTGCCAGGTGCATTAATAGTTGTTTCAAATTTAATCCCCATCTGAAAGCCATCAAAGGAAGATGTTGAAAAGTTTTTGAATTTAGGTTCGGACTGCAACAGTGGCCAGTGCCTCCTGAGAGATTTTCTAATATGTGACAACTTCTCATCAAATTGCGTGACAAAGATCATACGCTTCTCCTTTAAAGGTTTACTCTGAGTAAGCCTGTAGCATGCCTTACCCATACAAGAGTCTATGGTGCTCTTTTTATACTCACTCTCAATAAATCGGATCTTCATCTCCAGGATCTGTTCCTCCGTTATATCAGGGTTTGTGTTATTTCTCATGACATACGTAAATTGGGAAATTGGTAGACTATTTTTAAGGGACGGTGGATGATTGCTTGTTGCATGTAATATCATATTATGGTCCGTGTCCTTCCTGTACAAGGTAGTGCCAAGTTTGTTGCCATCAATCGTTAAGTCAAGGAAATTAATGGAAGTTAAACTAGAATGTCCTGTGAAGCACACAGTGGAGTCCAAATCATTTAACCGGTCAAGCATAAACCTAAACACAAGCTCAGTGCCATCACACAGCATGAAGATGTCATCTATGAAAAGTTTGTAATAGATAATATTATAATATTAGTGCCATATATATGCAAGATATTAGTTGTCTCTTAATCATGCATAAAAATGCCGGCATAGGCAGGGGTAGGGATGTGCACCTGAAATTTTTCGGGTTTTGTGTTTTGGTTTTGGGTTCGGTTCCGTGGCCGTGTTTTGGGTTCGAACGCGTTTTGGCAAAACCTCACCGAATTTTTTTTGTCGGATTCGGGTGTGTTTTGGATTCGGGTGTTTTTTTCAAAAAACCCTAAAAAACAGCTTAAATCATAGAATTTGGGGGTCATTTTGATCCCATAGTATTATTAACCTCAATAACCATAATTTCCACTCATTTTCAGTCTATTCTGAACACCTCACACCTCACAATATTATTTTTAGTCCTAAAATTTGCACCGAGGTCGCTGGATGGCTAAGCTAAGTGACCCTAGTGGCCGACACAAACACCTGGCCCATCTAGGAGTGGCACTGCAGTGTCAGGCAGGATGGCCCTTCCAAAAAATACTCCCCAAACAGCACATGACGCAAAGAAAAAAAGAGGCGCAATGAGGTAGCTGTGTGAGTAAGCTAAGCGACCCTAGTGGCCGACACAAACACCTGGCCCAACTAGGAGTGGCACTGCAGTGTCAGGCAGGATGGCCCTTCCAAAAAATACTCCCCAAACAGCAAATGACGCAAAGAAGAAGAAAAGAAAAAAGAGGTGCAAGATGGAATTGTCCTTGGGCCCTTCCACCCACCCTTATGTTGTATAAACAGGACATGCACACTTTAACCAACCCATCATTTCAGCGACAGGGTCTGCCACACGACTGTGACTGAAATGACTGGTTGGTTTGGGCCCCCACCAAAAAAGAAGCAATCAATCTCTCTTTGCACAAACTGGCTCTACAGAGGCAAGATGTCCACCTCATCATCATCGTCCGATTCATCACCCCTTTCACTGTGTACATCCCCCTCCTCACAGATTATTAATTCGTCCCCACTGGAATCCACCATCTCAGATCCCCGTGTACTTTCTGGAGGCAATTGCTGCTGGTGAATGTCTCCATGGAGTAATTGATTATAATTCATTTTAATGAACATCATCTTCTCCACATTTTCTGGAAGTAACCTCGTACGCCGATTGCTGACAAGGTGAGCGGCGGCACTAAACACTCTTTCGGAGTACACACTGGAGGGAGGGCAACTTAGGTAGAATAAAGCCAGTTTGTGCAAGGGCCTCCAAATTGCCTCTTTTCCCTGCCAGTATACGTACGGACTGTCTGACGTGCCTACTTGGATGCGGTCACTCATATAATCCTCCACCATTCTTTCAATGGTGAGAGAATCATATGCAGTGACAGTAGACGACATGTCAGTAATCGTTGGCAGGTCCTTCAGTCCGGACCAGATGTCAGCATCAGCAGTCGCTCCAGACTGCCCTGCATCACCGCCAGCGGGTGGGCTCGGAATTCGTAGCCTTTTCCTCGCACCCCCAGTTGCGGGAGAATGTGAAGGAGGAGATGTTGACAGGTCGCGTTCCGCTTGACTTGACAATTTTCTCACCAGCAGTTCTTTGAACCCCTGCAGACTTGTGTCTGCCGGAAAGAGAGATCCAACGTAGGTTTTAAATCTAGGATCGAGCACGGTGGCCAAAATGTAGTGCTCTGATTTCAACAGATTGACCACACGTGAATCCTGGTTAAGTGAATGAAGGGCTCCATCCACAAGTCCCACATGCCTAGCGGAATCGCTCTGTTTTAGCTCCTCCTTCAATGCCTCCAGCTTCTTCTGCAAAAGCCTGATGAGGGGAATGACCTGACTCAGGCTGGCAGTGTCTGAACTGACTTCACGTGTGGCAAGTTCAAAGGGCAGCAGAACCTTGCACAACGTTGAAATCATTCTCCACTGCGCTTGAGACAGGTGCATTCCACCTCCTTTGCCTATATCGTGGGCAGATGTATAGGCTTGAATGGCCTTTTGCTGCTCCTCCATCCTCTGAAGCATATAGAGGGTTGAATTCCACCTCGTTACCACCTCTTGCTTCAGATGATGGCAGGGCAGGTTCAGGTTTTTTTGGTGGTGCTCCAGTCTTCTGTACGCGGTGCCTGCACGCTGAAAGTGGCCCGCAATTCTTCTGGCCACCGACAGCATCTCTTGCACGCCCCTTTCGTTTTTTAAATAATTCTGCACCACCAAATTCAAGGTATGTGCAAAACATGGGACGTGCTGGAATTTGCCCAGATGTAATGCACGCACAATATTGCTGGCGTTGTCCGATGCCACAAATCCCCAGGAGAGTCCAATTGGGGTAAGCCATTCTGCGATGATCTTCCTCAGTTGCCGTAAGAGGTTTTCAGCTGTGTGCGTATTCTGGAAAGCGGTGATACAAAGCGTAGCCTGCCTAGGAACGAGTTGGCGTTTGCGAGATGCTGCTACTGGTGCCGCCGCTGCTGTTCTTGCAGCGGGAGGCAATACATCTACCCAGTGGGCTGTCACAGTCATGTAGTCCTGAGTCTGCCCTGCTCCACTTGTCCACATGTCCGTGGTTAAGTGGACATTGGGTACAACTGCATTTTTTAGGACACTGTGGAGTCTTTTTCTGACGTCCGTGTACATTCTCGGTATCGCCTGCCTAGAGAAGTGGAACCTAGATGGTATTTGGTAACGGGGGCACACTACCTCAAGAAATTGTCTAGTTCCCTGTGAACTAACGGCGGATACCGGACGCACGTCTAACACCAACATAGTTGTCAAGGCCTCAGTTATCCGCTTTGCAACAGGATGACTGCTGTGATATTTCATCTTCCTCGCAAAGGACTGTTGGACAGTCAATTGCTTACTGGAAGTAGTACAAGTGGTCTTCCGACTTCCCCTCTGGGATGACGATCGACTCCCAGCAGCAACAACAGCAGCGCCAGCAGCAGTAGGCGTTACACTCAAGGATGCATCGGAGGAATCCCAGGCAGGAGAGGACTCGTCAGACTTGCCAGTGACATGGCCTGCAGGACTATTGGCTTTCCTGGGTAAGGAGGAAATTGACACTGAGGGAGTTGGTGGTGTGGTTTGCGCGAGCTTGGTTACAAGAGGAAGGGATTTACTGGTCAGTGGACTGCTTCCGCTGTCGCCCAAAGTTTTTGAACTTGTCACTGACTTATTATGAATGCGCTGCAGGTGACGTATAAGGGAGGATGTTCCGAGGTGGTTAACGTCCTTACCCCTACTTATTACAGCTTGACAATGGCAACACACGGCTTGACACCTGTTGTCCGCATTTCTTTTGAAATACTTCCACACTGAAGAGCTGATTTTTTTGGTATTTTCACCAGGCATGTCAATGGCCATATTCCTCCCACGGACAACAGGTGTCTCCCCGGGTGCCTGACTTAAACAAACCACCTCACCATCAGAATCCTCCTTGTCAATTTCCTCCCCAGCGCCAGCAACACCCATATCCTCATCCTGGTGTACTTCAACACTGACATCTTCAATTTCACTATCAGGAACTGGACTGCGGGTGCTCCTTTCAACACTTGCAGGGGGCGTGCAAATGGTGGAAGGCGCAAGCTCTTCCCGTCCAGTGTTGGGAAGGTCAGGCATCGCAACCGACACAATTGGACTCTCCTTTGGGATTTGGGATTTCGAAGAACGCACAGTTCTTTGCTGTGCTTTTGCCGCAAGTCTTTTCTTTTTTCTAGCGAGAGGATGAGTGCTTCCATCCTCATGTGAAGCTGAACCACTAGCCATGAACATAGGCCAGGGCCTCAGCCGTTCCTTGCCACTCCGTGTCGTAAATGGCATATTGGCAAGTTTACGCTTCTCCTCAGACGCTTTTAATTTTGATTTTTGGGTAATTTTTTTACTGATCTTTTGTGTTTTGGATTTTACATGCTCTGTACTATGACATTGGGCATCGGCCTTGGCAGACGACGTTGATGGCATTTCATCGTCTCGGCCATGACTAGTGGCAGCAGCTTCAGCACGAGTTGGAAGTGGATCTTGATCTTTCCCTATTTTTTTAACCTCCACATTTTTGTTCTCCATATTTTGCGCACAACTAAAAGCCACCACAGGTATACAATGTAGATGGATGGATAGTATAGTATTACTTATACTTATGGACGACGAGTGATGACACAGAGGTAGGTACAGCCGTGGCCTACCGTACTGCTGCTTAGTGCTTATATATAAATATAATATACTGTATAACGGACATGGTGGACAGTGTCAGCAGACTGCTAAACTAGTATGAAGAAAGAAAAAAAAAACACCACAGGTATACAATGTAGATGGATGGATAGTATAGTATTACTTATACTTATGGACGACGAGTGACGACACAGAGGTAGGTACAGCCATGGCCTACCGTACTGCTGCTTAGTGCTTATATATAAATATAATATACTGTATAACGGACCTGGTGGACAGTGTCAGCAGACTGCTAAACTAGTATGAAGAAAGAAAAAAAAAACACAGGTATACAATGTAGATGGATGGATAGTATAGTATTACTTATACTTATGGACGACGAGTGACGACACAGAGGTAGGTACAGCCGTGGCCTACCGTACTGCTGCTTAGTGCTTATATATAAATATAATATACTGTATAACGGACCTGGTGGACAGTGTCAGCAGACTGCTAAACTAGTATGAAGAAAGAAAAAAAAACCACCACAGGTATACAATGTAGATGGATGGATAGTATAGTATTACTTATACTTATGGACGACGAGTGACGACACAGAGGTAGGTACAGCCGTGGCCTACCGTACTGCTGCTTAGTGCTTATATATAAATATAATATACTGTATAACGGACCTGGTGGACAGTGTCAGCAGACTGCTAAACTAGTATGAAGAAAGAAAAAAACAACACCACAGGTATACAATGTAGATGGATGGATAGTATAGTATTACTTATACTTATGGACGACGAGTGACGACACAGAGGTAGGTACAGCCGTGGCCTACCGTACTGCTGCTTAGTGCTTATATATAAATATAATATACTGTATAACGGACCTGGTGGACAGTGTCAGCAGCAGACTGCTAAACTAGTATGAAGAAAGAAAAAAAAAAACACCACAGGTATACAATGTAGATGGATGGATAGTATTACTTATACTTATGGACGACGAGTGACGAGTCGACACAGAGGTAGGTACAGCCGTGGCCTACCGTACTGCTGCTTAGTGCTTAATTATATAAATAATATACTGTATAACGGACCTAGTGGACACTGCAGTGTCAGCAGACTGCTAAACAAACTAGCATGAAGAAAGAAAAAAAAAACACCACAGTGTTTTTCAGGCAGACAAACGTATACTGGACTGGTGGTCACTGTCAGCAAAACTGTGCACTGTACTCCTGCTATAACTGCTCCCCAGTCCCCACAATTAGGCAGTGTGAGCAGTGCACTCAGCACAGATATATCATGCAGCAGTGCAGCACACTGAGTGAGCACAGATATGGTGGAGCGTTTTCTTTCAGGCAGAGAAACAACGGATTAAACTCAAAACCCTGCACTGTACTCCCTAACAGCTGCTCCCCGTCCCCAATCCTCCCCACAATTATAACTAACTAAGTTCTAATATAATACAACGGACTCGGAGAGGACGCCAGCCATGTCCTCTCCCTATCAATCTCAATGCACGTGTGAAAATGGCGGCGACGCGCGGCTCCTTATATAGAATCCGAGTCTCGCGAGAATCCGACAGCGGGATGATGACGTTCGGGCGCGCTCCGGTTAACCGAGCAAGGCGGGAGGATCCGAGTCGCTCGGGCCCGTGTAAAAAAAAGGTGAAGTTCGGGCGGGTTCGGATTCCGAGGAACCGAACCCGCTCATCACTAGGCAGGGGGCCACATTAGAGCCCACCGTCATGTCCGAACACTGCATGTAGTAATCTCCCTGATACATAAAGTGATTATTAATCAACAAAAGTTCCGGTGGAGATTAGTAATTTTCTTACAGCATCTATACCTAAACTATGAGGGATGATGGTATAAAGCAGGGGTGGCCAACCAGCCAGAGACAAAGAGCCATAAATCTTGATAGGTACGTCAAAGAGCCGACATCAAGCCAAATGCACGTGTGCAAAAATGGGGTGTGACCTTGTGCCTGCTAGGCCTCACCCCTGGTATAAAATACAATGAAAATGCCAAGTTCACATAAAATACATTTTAAAGCCAGAATCAACATAAAATACATTGAAAAAGACATTTCCACATAAAATAATAAGAAAATACAGATCCACATAAAATATATTGAAAAAGCCATATTCACATAATACACTTCAGCTCCATGTGTCACTCCAGTCAGCTCCCCCCATTGTGTCTCTCCTGCCAGGATCCTCCTGTGTCACTCCAGCCAGAACCCTCCTTTATCACTCCAGTCAGCTCCCCCATTGTATGTCTTCTGCCAGGATCCTCCTGTGTCACTCCAGCCACCTCCCCATTGTGTCACTTCAGCCCACCCTCTTATGTCACTACAGCCCAGTATCTGGCTCCCTCAGTTTTCAGTCGCCATAGTGCTGCTGTGTGTCTGGCTGGAGTGCACCAGTTTCCAGGATCTGTTGTGGTCAGGTGACTTTGAGTGTCGGGAGCCACATTTGAATAAAGAAAGAGCCGCATGCGGCTCAAGAGCCACGCGTTGGCCATGGCTGGTATAAAGCGATGAGTCATCAAGGGGCACAAGTAATACCCCTTCCTTGATGTTCCCTATCGCCAAAATTTTGGTCAAAAAATCCCCAGTATCCCTGAGATAACTCGGTATATATGGTATCAATTCCTGGAGAAAGCTATCAACAAACATATCTAACTGCTGTAATAGGGACCCCCTGGCAGATATGATGGGTCTGCCAGAAGGGTTAACCAGTGTTTTATAAAACACTCCTCCTCTCTTGGGGAGAGTGTATATCATGGGGCAAATTGGAAAGTCTACCTTCAAGAAATGTGATATCTGTTCAGTCAACCACCCTTGGGCCACTGATCTATCCACTAGGGCATCCTCCTTCCTCTTGATGTTAGGCATTGGATTAAAACCACATTTAGTGTACGTCAAGGAATCTGCAATTTGATGCTTGATTTCCCCATCATAATCTTTATCTGAACAACTATGGCACCACCTTTATCGGCGGACCAGATCACTATTTTATCATTATTACGTAGAAATGTCAAAGCGCATCTCTGGCCAGGCGTCAAATTGCCAAAACCTTTAGAGGCATCTGACTTAAATTAATTCTCTGTCATCCTTAAGAAACTATGTATGCTGGCATTATATGATGGAGGGTGAAATAATCCAGGTTTGGTGAATACGACGATGTGGACATCATCATCCCCACTATCACTGGGCTTGTCATAGAAAAACACCCTCAGTCACAATTTTTTATCAAATTTATGATCCACTGTAAAATTAAATTCATCATGTCTATGAGTGGGTACATATGACAAGCCAGGTGCCATCAAGGAGGTTTCATCTTCAGTGTCCACATGGTCAGATAAATTAAACATACTATTTAATCCTTTTCCCTGTGGCCCCTTCTTCTTGAAACCCCCTCTCCTTGGGTGGGGTGTCCTGGATCTCCATGATTGACCTTTGTTGGTATCCTGGGGCCCCGCCCTAAAAAACCACTAGGTGGAAGTGGAGCAAAGGACTTTGAATCTGATGCTGAGTGTGAAGTCGAGGAATCTGTGCCAACTTGTGTTCTAGCTCTAGATGGCCTAAAGGTTCTCCTACGTCTGACGTTTCCCGAGTTACCAGTCAGCCATCTACAGACCTGATGAGTAGCATAATCATGGTTGACCTCCTAAAGTTTTTTCCGTTTAAAGGTCACCAACTCATCTCTAAAAGAATCCAATTGTGTTTGTAACCTATCACACCAAGTGTCAGATTTGTCAGTTCTAAGGGCCTGAAGATGAATTTATCAAATTTCGCAATCTCCTCACGGATCTTAACCAATTCAATAACAACTTTGTCGATTACCAACAATATATGGTCCAAAGAACATTTATTCAAAACTCCACACCATTTACTGCAGAACACTGCATTTGTTCTTCCAATTGTGGGAGTATTGTTAACCCCTTTTGGACCAATGGTACTCAGACAAGAATTGACCATGTAGAGTTAGTTCAACCTCTCCGCACTTTAAATGCAACACCATATGGAACAAATCAATGGATTTTTCTGCAGGCAAACTGGTGAATTTGAAATGGTCAAAATACACTTTCTCTGTGTCATCATCAGTTAATGACACTAGCTGATTATCAGCTGCAAAAAGAAGACCCTCATCAAAACCTGTAGCACCAGACTGCGATGCGCGGTCCATGATAGCGGGACTGCAATATATATATATTGATGTTTTTTGAGATGCTGTGGGGGATGTCGATAGACCTGCAGTGTGACAGTTTATGTACTTTGTTATTTGCACTAGTGAGGGCTTCACATCAGTGTATGCTCTGAAGTTTTAATATAGTGTTCTCATGTTGATGACATCATAGGACTAGTTGTGGCGCATTTTCACAGGTTGTTTGGGGTATATATAGAGCCAGTCAGGCAGGGTCAGCCTTGCTGCTGGATTGCTGATAGACTGGATCTCTGCTTGATTAATGTTGCTTTGGAGTGCCTCCTGATGAAGGCCGAAAGCGCTTGAGATACTACGAGATACTGCCTGGATACTGTTGAGTATGCTATAATAAATATGCTATTTCTTTACATCTACAAAGTCTGGAGAGTGCCCACTCTTTGACTATTTTCTCCCCCAGTACCCAGGCCCATGGCTGCTCCCTGCGGCCCTGGTGGGAGGTGCTGGGGTTTTTAGAAGTGCCTGTGACAATCAGTGGTGAGGGAGGCTACCCAAGTATCAGGCCTGGGATGCTAAAACATACTTCTATGTCAGTGCCTGCCCCAATTACACCACAGAACAGAATACACTGACCAACCTCATCACAGCTATAGTCATAGCTTTTGCAAAATGCAAATACATATGTATAAAAACTGTGCTAAATGTAGGGTCAGATTAGCAATTTAGTGAATGGAGCCTCTACATAAACTTAGGCCTATAATCATGACAGCATGATGCTGATCAGCTACCTATATGGACACAAAGTTGCCCATAAACCATAAGTACTAAATGTATTTCTAGTTTTCTCACAAAATGATGCAATATTTCTACTTTTATGTATTTAGGAAGACAGTGGGGCTGACAGCGTGGAGAGTGTACACGCCCACATGACTCTGACCACACCCACACAGCAGCGGTCACAGCTCTTCCTCTTCTCACTGTAGGATCTTGCACATTTTCAGCCCCATGCACACATGTCCCTTAATCCGGCCCTGGCTAAATGTCACTGTGCGAAACATTCTACAGATTCTATTGGCGTAACTGATTCAGGCAAAATTTCAACTTAACTTGTTTTCTCCATATAGGACAAGACAAAGTACTGCTGCTGATTTCAGCAGCTGTTCATTAATGATTACAAGCTTCTATCCATCCATGTCCATCCTTTCTTTGGTAGCTTGTGAACTACATGAAAGAATAGAGGAAAAGGAACTGTTTATGTGCACAATAAAGCATGTTAATATTACAGAATAACTATCAAGGGAGTTTCCAGCTAGACGTTTAGGACTAGATCTCTTGTTAACCGAGGCGATAAAAGAGATTGAAAGGTAGTCAGGCTGTCAGGCTGAAGCGGGTTTTAAGTTGTGACAGAATAAAACATGTACTGGTCACTCTCCACTGCATTGTCAAAGCTAGTCCGTTCCCATCAATAATCGAAATAAACTCTGTCCTGGAAATTGAAAAGCAGCGTATTTCACATTCAAGAGAAACGTGCTGCTTGCTGCATTAGATGAAATACACAAATACTGTATAGATGCTTGGTCCTTAAGAGAATTTAAAGTGAAAACAGATTTTCAAAAACTATATTTTACTGAATATAGGGCCCCATTTAATTACAATCTTATTACCAAAGACGTATTTAGTTGGGGCGATCCAATTGTTTGTGAGAATATAGCTCCCGTCTACAGTACCAATTCTTTTGTGCTACCAGCCCCAGGGTTGCACTTTTCACAGATTTCTGCTCTACCCTCCTGAAGTGCAAACAGAAATCTGTGTAAAGTAGGGCTTCGGGGCTGGCTGTTATGGTGTGCCTGGCACTTAATGCGGCTAATCCTGTGCATTCTCACGCGAGAAAGTGGCCATCACAGGAATTCACTGAATAAATTCCCATCCAACCAATTGAAACATCCCCATTGTATGTTTTTTTTTACTTTTTTGTTATTGAAAATGTAAATTATAGATATAGTTGGATTGGGGAAAGCTTCCCCAACATTTCTCACACAAGATGCTAGTAGACCGCGGTTCGGCTCTGAATTTAGTCATAGAGATGTATTCAAGAGTCCAAAAAGAGAAACATAGAGACATAGTATCTGACGGCAGATAAGAACCACTTGGCCCATCTAGTAGTCTGCCCCTTTTTTAACCATATTGTTACCTCAAACCCTATTTGATAGGTATGGTTTGAAGTTTCAATACAAAAAAGAATTTGGAAACAAAATAAGACCTGTCCTTCTAAATCAGGGATTTTCCAGCACAATCCTCAAGTTTCCCCAAAATGTCATATTTTGAGTATCTCTGTCTGTAGAAGCAGGTAGGATCATTATTGACCCATTAAAACAGATTAACTCAACTATGCCTGATTAAAGAAGTTCACAAAACATGAATTGCTGGTGGTACTTGAGGATTGGAGTTGAGACTCCCCTGCTCTAGATGAAGGATAAATATGAGTAGAGTTGAGCGAAGTATTGTATAAATTAAATCTTACAACAGAACAAGTCATTTTGCAGATTTACACTACTACTGCACCATTTTGCATAATTGCCGGTCTGTACTGTATTTAGAAATTCTGCATTTTGTGGCATATACAGTATAATCTATAAGGATTGCTGGGAACTGGGATGACAAAATGCAGATTGAGTCTCTGTGGTGTGGTTTGAATTCCAGGCAAAACAAGAAACAAATTGGGGAAATTCAATGCAGAACGCTTAAGACCAAATTCCACAGGAGAATCAGAAAATGTTGAGCCCCAAGTTAGGAACCAGGTGAATATCTCTCAGAACAGTTGCTCATTTGGATTTGGTACTTGATATATTTCAGCTGTTTCAAACTTTTTCCAACCTATGAAAAAAAATTTGTCATCTAATGGACTGAAAAAAAATATTCTAAACATATTATACATAATCTTAGCAGAAAATGTTATCCCCTCATTATCAGCAAGTCGCAGCTATTGTGCCAGCTTACTGCTTAGGTGATTATTTTGAAATACTGAAACTTAGAAATAATAAATGTATAAGAAGCAGAAGCCCGTGAGTCCTTAGAGCAATTTAAAAGACAACATTAGTGCCTAAATACTGTGGTTGATCATGTTTCCTCCTGTTATTGTTCTTGCTTATTTGTTTCTGTCATCTCATATGTGACTAAGATGCTATCTTTTGTGCTTAAACTGTCCAGAATTACTGTATGGCTGCACACAGAGATGAGCTGTGTATTGGGATGATCAATAGTAGTGACTACCCTTGACCCAGCTCTTAATAGGATTAAAGGAGAGGCCTGCTTTTGTTCATATCCCTATGATAACACAATATGATTTCCAAATATTATTATTCATTTTTCTGCTTTCTCATGGTTGAAGAACTGCAATATGTGGACCAAAGTTATGCCTATCTGTGCCTATCTGTGCACCAAGAACATTTAAAGGTGTAGAGTCTTTGGAAACACCCCTGTACAATTGCCAAGTTTTACACTTTGGAAGATGCTCGAGAAAATGTGCAGAGTAGAAACAGTGTAAATGTGTCACCAACCTATTTCCCCCTTTTTAATTACCATTTTTCACCAAAAATGTTGTTCATGGCTTAAATCAACCATAAGTGAAGGAACATTGGAATCCTTTTTACACTGGTCTAAGTGTGCCAAGATATGTTCTTTCTGCAAAAGTGCAACTAGAACGTGCGGAGGTCCTTCCATGACAAGCAACATCATCAGACCCAGCCACCAGGACTTCATAAGTGATCTATTCAAGTAGATACATGCCAAACAGGCCTTCTTTCTTATAGACAGCATATTGTCCACCAATAACACATTACACTGACTGGAGGGTAAATATTTGAAGAAAGAGACCCTACAATAGATCCAGTGTTTTGGTTTTTCTTTTTAATTAAATAGAATAAATATATTAGTAAAACTCAGGTATTTCGGGCATTGAACATCAGAGTTACTCTCCATGACACGTGTATACTGATAAATTAGGACAAAAGCATGTAGCCACACATAAACATATTGAAATAGGATCTCTTCTACAGAGTACGGAATCACGTGTAGAAGTGTGGTGGAGGACCCATCATAAACAGTATACCAGAATGATTAGCATACAGTATAATATGCTTAATAAAACATATTCAAGCAATTATTGGAATAAGACCTTAAAACCTGGAAAGTTCATAAATCACACAATTATAAATTATTATTATTATTATTATTATTATTATTATTATTATATAAATAAAATGTATAATATATGCAGCCAAAGTTATAAAGTGTGCCATATACACATTAGATTAAAAATACAAAAATATTAACAATATGAATAATTGTTACAGTTATGTATCAAGAATAATATTGGAAACACACCCATCATTAAACCTTTTGGGAATAAAGGTGTCAAGGCTGTAGACACACTGTAATAGGATTTACTATTCTGGATTACTCGTACTTTAAGTTTATTAGTACCTCTAAAACTTAGCATATTTGTTCTATACTCATACAAAAAAAAAAAATCACTGATAAGTTTTCCAGAAAGTTCCTAAAAATGTCATACATTTGAGTATTGCACTTTATATATTGCTCATGTTTTATAGATCTCTGTTTAAAAACTTGTAAACGGTCATTTTTTTTTCTCAGATACAATGGTTTGACTTAAAATATTTACGCTTTCTTAAGTTGGGAGGATACTATCAGAGCCAGATGTACATACAGTACATATGTGATTTGGTGGTGAGTTTTGACTATAAAAATGATTAGAATAATACAAAGATGATATGAATAATACAAAGATGATATCTATAAGTTATAAATATCTTCTTTGTATTATTCAAATCATTTTTATACACAAAACTCTCTCCTTGCCTCCCCTGCCTCCCTCTGACCGCATGTCACTGTCGTACAGTGCATTGCTTTTTAACATTGTAACAAAAAGAAAATCTTATTGTAATTATAGTCAGCAAAAGTACATGTACTATACTGTACATACCAATAGCTACAAATACTACTTCCAATGACTGCTCACCATCTGGAGACTGCCCATCTCCAAGCAATTACTTAAAAGTGAAACAAAAGAGATCTCTGATAACAAGTACTAAAGTAATATATAAATAATGAAAGAAATGTTATTAAATTAAGTTATTTAAATAAGCAGTTTGCTCTGTCTATAGTACAAAATTTGACACATTTGGTGCATATATGGAGACAGGATGTTCCCTCTTCCACCTGGACTCTAAGGGCACACTATCTATTACTCCTTTTCACTGCCAACAAGTCCTGATTAAAACTACACAATAGCTAACAGAAGCATGTACCTCTGTTAACCTGGCAACATATAGCCAATGTTCCCACTCCTGCTGTACACGTCTATCACCATAACAAGAACAATGATAAGTAACGAACCAATTAAAATATATCAAATCGTTATCAGGCATGATCATAAATCTGCTCAGGTGCGTGTATGAATGCACAGACTGCACTAATTGGTCCCCTTGTAAATGGAAATCATCTGACTGTTTTAGCCCCAGTGCTGTATGCTGGGGTATAGTGAGGGTGCAAAAACCAGGTGCCGTCAAAGTTAGAGGGTGCACCACCGCCTCCCCCCCAGCTGTGCCACGGACCACTGTACAGGCAGCCGCAGAGCAGGAGGAGTGGTCCCCCACACCCCGGAAGAGTAGGCAACCCTCCCGCATCCCCCCACTTCCTAGTACAGTGGACAGAATGGGGGAGAAAAATACCTTGCCTACCTGGTCTGCAGAGAGGGGGCAGAGCCTAACAATGCAATTCTAAAGTCATTGCGTCATTTTAGTCCCGCCTCCTACGCAAATTGCTCCATTTTACCATAAGGGATGGAGCCTAATGATGCAGTTGGTTTCAGCTCTGAACCCATCACTGCCTGCCTTCTGCTCCTCTCCGGGTGAAGAATACTAATGTAGGCAAGTATGCTTCAGATGCTACAGCACCTCTTTCTGTCCCAGCTGTTGCAGCACCTCTATCTGCCCCAGCTGCTGCTACAGCACCTCACTCTCAGGCAGCTGATGCACCTCTCTCTGCCCCTCAAGCAATTCTGGAACTTTATTTTCATGGAGGCACAGTGGGATTATCAAGTCTGGGATGGCAGTTCTACATAATTAGTTTCTTTGAGGCACTGGGGGAATATAGAGATACTAGAGTTTGGGGAGAGTGTTCAGGTCTGTGTGTGGGGGGGGGGTCACACTTGGGGCATTATTTTCATTGAAAGATTGGGGGGTTATCAGGTCTGTGGAGGTCACATTTGGGGCATTATTTTCATTAAAGAATTGCAGAGTTATGAGGTCAGGTCAGTCAATACACACTGTACATAGTGTTTTTCATTTATTTTAATTAAACAAGTAAATAGTTAAATGGAGCTACTTCCACAGCGGCTATACTATGGTGTAATGTGTATAAGGGGATCTACCATGCCATAACATGTATAAAGGGCTCTACCATGGAGTAACATGTATAACTGGTTCTACTGTGGCATAATGTGTATAAGCGGCTCTACTGTGGCATAGCGTGTATAAGCAGCTCTACTGTGTGGGGGTAACATCTATAAGGGTACTACTGTGTGGTGTAATGTGAATAACAAACACTACTACTATTCTGTGACCACGCCCCTTCCCCATGAAGCCATGCCTCTATATTTTTGTTGCGCACCTTTGGCATTCACTGTCCATATTTTAAACATGGGGGGCATGCAAAGGGAAACTATCACCCTGAGCTCCACAAGGTCTAGAACCAGCCCTGTCACCAATTTATGATTTTTCCATATTTTTTCTTTTCAAATGTAACATGCCCCCACTTTACCCCAATTCAGTACAGGGGAGGGGGGCACCAAAACATACCCTAGCTTCGGGCACCATGGCACCTAGCTACAACTCTAACTGTATGGCCAGATATGTACCACGAATAAGGGTAGCTTAATCAGAACAGTGTTACCTTACTTACATAGTTATAATTATCATTAACAATATTATCGAAGCATCGATACCAGCCATCCAGATTGTTGAGTACATACTCTTTTCCTTGAATTGGGTAGACAATCTGTAAAGAGGAACTCTGGGGCCTAATTCAGACCTGATCGCAGCAGCAAAATCTTTCTCTAATGGGCAAAACCATGTGCACTGCAGGGGGAGTAGATATAACATGTGCAGAGAGAGTTAGATTTGGGTGGGTTATTTTGTTTCTGTGCAGGGTAAATACTGGCTGCTTTATTATTACACTGCAATTTAGATTTCAGTTTGAACACACCCCACCCAAATCTAACTCTCTCTGCACATGTTATATCTGCCCCACCTGCAGTGCACATGGTTCTTCCCATTAGAGAAAGGTCTGAATTAGGCACCTGGACCATGTTTATGAATATACAGTAGTATATTCATAAACATTTTATTTTACAGGCTGAAGTAGGCAATTATTTCTATCTGCCTATATTCCTTTTGAAATTTTAGAAAACAAAACAAAAAACAAAAACAAAACTCAATAACCTATAGGGAATTAAAACAACTCTCAGCTGCATATGTTGTATATTTCCCAATAAGTGATTACGTAAGGTTTATTTAATATGATTAAGATTCATAGACATCATTTCAGAGATAAATTACAGTCTGCAGTAAAGGATGAACACCGGAATAGCTAACGCATACAGTAAGGCCTCTTTTATTGAGCTGGGCATAAGACAGTTCAGTGCCAGAATTTGGATAATGAATGTACAGCATGTGCATACAATTAATGTGTGTGGTGCCACTGTGTAAAGAGCATTTTGCAACGTAAGTAAATATTATGGAAAGGTGGGTAGAAAATGTTTCAGAATGCAGGAAGCTGTCCGCATAGACTCAAAGTGCTTCTAATGTATCATATTTAACAGAGCCTGTCAAGTATTTATAGCATTTAATATTAATGATCAAGGTATGTAATCTTCTATATTAAATTTAAGCTCATCAATTAAATATTCTGCCTATCCCATGATTGAGTGGCATAACAGGGATTCAAAGATTTATGTCCTAACATTAGCCAACAGAATTGCTTATTTTCCACAATGACAGATGGGATCAGTATGATTTGCCGATGGATGGCATGCCTGTGGTCAGTATACCGACAGCAGCATCCCGTCCATCAGAATCCCGACAGTCCCCCATTTAGCCCCTAAACCTCACATTTTCTCTACCCTAACCCTAACCCTTCCTTGTGGGTGTCTAACCCTAACCCCTTTCCCCGGTGGTGCCTAACCCTAACCCTTCCCGCTTGGTGCCTAACCTTAATCCTCCCTTTCCCGCTGCCTAAACCTAACACTCTCCACTTGGTGCCTAACGCTAACCTCCCCTTCTGTGTGCCTAACTCTAACCCTCCCTCCCCGGTCCCTAACCCTAAACTTCCCATGCCTGCACCCTAACCCTAACCCCCCTTCTGCTGCCTAAACCTAACCTACCCCACACGGCGCCGGCTGTTGGTATTTTGATGCCGACATCCCATTTGACATTGTTATTTTGACGCCAGGATTGTGTCCTCCCACGGTATATACACACACACACACACGCCATCCTAAAGGTTAACAATATATCCCTGTCCCTGGTCTCCTGTACCTGTCACCCCTCTCTCCTGTTCCCTCTATCCTGACCCCCCTGTTCTGGTCCTATGACCTTTGTTCTGTCACTGTCCTGTCCCCTCTGTCCTTTCACCTCTGTTCTGTCCTCACTGTATTGTCCCAGTCCCAGTCCCCACTGTCATATCCATGTCCCCTCTGTCCCAGCGCTATCACTCCTCTCTCCTGTCCCCTCTGCCCTGTCCCTATCCTCCCTGACCTTGCCCTGTCCCCTCTGTTCTGTCCTGTCCATGCTGCATCTATCCTTGTCCTGACACCTGTGTTCTAGCCCTCCATGCCACATCTATCCTGGCCCTGTCCCTTCTGTACTGGCCATGTCACTTCTTTCTGCCTTGCCTTTTGTTCTACCATCACTGTCCTGTCCATGTCACCTCTTTCCTGCCCTGTCACCTCTGTCCTGGTCCTGTCCCCACTGTCATGCCCCTGTCACTCCTTCCTCCTGTCCTTTCTATTCTGTCCATTCCTTTTTCTCTCTGTCCTAACCCTCTCCCTGTCACCCAGTGTCTTCCTGCCACCCACTATCTCCATCACCCACTATCTCCCTGTCCCCCTTTCCCTCTCCAGTCACCCATTATCTCTCTATTGCTCCTACCTCCCCAGTCACCCACTATCTCTCTGGCTCCCTCTACCCAATGTGTTGGGTATGGGATCCAGCAGCCAGAATGCTGGCAGGGGGGCGAGCACAATGAAGCCCCTTGCTGGCATGGTGGCTTGCTGCGCTCGCCAAGTTTCCATTCCTACTCTATGGGTGTCATGGACACCCACGAGTGTGAATAGATGTGGCACAGCTGTCGGCATTCTCGGCAGTGGGATAGTAACTATTTTCCTCCCCAACTATCTCCCTGGGGGAAGGGGCACCAGACAGAATCTTGCCTAGGGCATCAAATTGTACTGCTCATGTGGGGTTCCTGTATCCAGTCCCGTGCCAGTTGTCACATTGATTGTTTGCTTTCCCTGCTAATTCTACCTCCCAATAATTTATAGTAGTGTTTTGTGTATTCCAGTAATCTCTTTCTTCTGCACAACCATTTCCAGTAAATCCACCTGCTGGTTCTGAGCTCTCCCTGTTGAGCGCTCTCCTATCCCCATTGCTTTCTAGACCTTGTTAATCTTCTACCTCTCATTCTAGTTTTTACTTCTTTAGATCTCCCGGTTTTTCCCTGGCACCATAGTACCACTCTTTCTCTTGTCTTTTGTCTTTGCGCAGCTCCTCTCTTCTTTGGGTCTTTCATTCTATTTTCATTGATTCGGGTAACTCTAAGGCTAAGCTCGTACTACCACCAGTGGCGTAAGTCCTGGTGGCATCCCAGTACCGTTATGCAATTCACACCTTATTGGAAAAGCAGCTATTATAGGAATGAGGATCTGCTGGTGAGTTCTACGAGTCTTAAACCGGGGTGTACAAGGTTCACTACCCAGAAGATTTTCAGAGACCGCGGATCATTTGGAAAGAAGATTCTTCAGTTGTAACAAAATCATACAAGAACAGTCTTCAATGATTGCATTCTTTTATGTATATCCCAGAAGGGGTGTAGCATAAGAAATATAAAATTAAATGCAAACCTGTAAAAAAGTGTGTCTTGGTTCAACACCAGTTCAAATAACCTAATTCACCTTATCTCTCAGCTTTCTTCATCCCAGTCATCAATATTCAACTACACTAAAGCTTCTACCGGCATTTCATTTAACATGAGCTAATTAATCCCCCAGGTCTATCCAAATAACCCTGAAGTGCAGCCCGAAAGCTGCACTTAACACGTATTTCTTTTCGGGTCTGAGCCGGCTCAAAAAGAAATACGCAATTGGCTGCCTGTTTTCGGGTTTGCAGCACCTGTTAACACATACAGTAGGTCCGGGAACGTATCCTGGGTCCTATGTGTTAACACTCGAACGCAGATGATTAACAGGTGAGAGAAATGGGCTGTAATTGAATAGCCCCGGGCATTAAAGACCAAGGCTAACCCTGTTTCCCTCCCGTTAAATTGAATTTCCCCCTTAATGTGTATTGCATGATTACATGTATTTGCTACACTCATAGACTAAAAAAATATTAGAAGACAAAATATGTTCACTGTAAAGCCCTACATTGAACTTATGGTATTTTAAAATAACAGGGAAAATAATTTAGAAGATACTTCATTCACCTTTGTGAAATGCTGGAGGGCTCAAATGTCATCTAATATTTTTTATTTTTTTTCATGAAAATGTAAATATAGAAAAGCTTTATTATGTTAATATGAATATTCGCAGGCAATAAGATAGAGCTGATTTGTTATTCAAGGTAAACTAGCTATTACATGATGCTGACTATGTATTGCCTCCCTGGGGACCAACTAAATGAAAAAGTACTATAGCTGTTCTGCAGGAAAAGTTCCGTCGCTACACGTATTCAACTTGTAACTAATCTATTACAAAAAGTTTGTACTGACTGTAGGATCCAAATAGAAACCAGTGAACTTCTACAAGATTTGACTGTTCTACTGTATTAGTTTATCTTCTATCAGCAAGACAATAACAGCGGCTAAAAGCAACAATATACATTTGATTTAAGATAATGTATATCAATGTGCAGATCAAACTTGCAAGGACAAAGGAACAAAAAATGTAATTTCCCATTTAAACTATAGTGACTATAGAATCATAGTTATCAACTTTCTGGTGGGGCGGCCAGGTCGACTCAGAGGGGGCAGGGAGGGGCATGGCTTCATATAGGGGGTGGTCCAGGGGGTGAGGCTGTGCAATTATGTTATTGTGGCCATGCCCGCTGAGATTACTGGCATTGCACAGCGGTAGGTGTGGCTGCCACAACGCAAATCACATCATCGCCTGCTGGGTCCGCTCACTTCACTCGGCAAGTGGATGGCTGGGCTGCAGGAGGCTGCATCAAGGAGACTTCCCCAATCTTCCGGGTGGCAATGAGTGCCACCTGAATTTTGGGAGAGTAGGCAAACATGATAGGATGTAGAACAGAATATTTTAATTACACTGAATAAAATAGTGATCAAGGATTTGGATTTGTGCGAGATGCGGTGCTGTTGCGGGGCTTGGACAATTCGCAGTAATTGTATTGACCTCATAAAGTCCAAATAATAAAATACGAATTAATGTAGCAATGCAGCAACAAAACACGACAAGTTACTGCTCCAGTATTTCTTATTTTGTCTCATTTGCTGCACATGGTATACCTTTGAGATGATGAACAAAAAAAATCTGTACCACACATAGCGTTCCAGGAAGGATACATAAACTCATAAATAATTTATCTATACTTAAGGAATGAACACAACAATACAATAACAATAACTGTAAAGCTAATACATTTTTAAATATTTTCCTTGCATAAAATAATAATATTTTTTTTCCCCGCAATACGATTAAATGTGGAAAATAATTTAGTTGCGATTACTGTTTTTAAAATAATTTTAAAGCATCATGATGGTGTATTAAAGCAACAAGTAAGACTCGGCTGCACAGGCAAGGATATATGGAGACATACAGTCATTTTTTCCATTTTAAAGAACTTTAAATATTCTACAGACTATTATATTAAGTGCTGAAGATTTCAGGTGTAAAGATAACCTACAAAAAGGGGGATTTATCAAACCTTCCACAGAGAAGGTGTTGCAAAAAGTAACAAATCAGATTCTAGCTATCATTTTATAGCATGTACAAGATTATTGATAACTATAATCTGATTGGTTTCTGCAGGCAACACCTGCATTTGCCAGTTCAAGAGGGTATGATAAATATACAGTACCTCAAAATCTTTAGATTGACTGCAGCATAATATAGTAGTCATTGATTTAATATTATAAGCTGAAAACATATATATATTACAAAATATTTGAAATACCAGAACAAATGGGAACTTTATAAGATTGGTGGAGTGAAGAACAGAAGTAACAAATCAATGAGTAGTAGATACTTGGGACTAAAAAATGTAGTGTGCACTCAAAATCTTTCGTTTATACACATTGGGGGTCATTCCGAGTTGATCGTAGCTGTGTTAAATTTAGCACAGCTACGATCATCTTTCCTGTCATGCGGGGGGACGCCCAGCACAGGGCTAGCCGCCCCGCATGTCAGTCCCTGCCCCGTCGCTGAAATACAAAAGCATCGCACAGCGGCGATGCCTTTGTAATTCAGGATCAGCTCCCGGCCAGTGCAGCTTTTGCATGCTGGCTGGGAGCTACTCGTCGCTGCCTGGCTCGAAGCGGCTGCTTGTGATGCCATGCAGCCACTGCAGCCCGCCACCAGCACGGTCCGGCCACGCCTGCGTTAACCGGCCCGCGCTCACAAAATGGCGGCCAAATGCTGCCGTGCCGCTCCCTCCCACCCAGCGCCTGCCTCTGCCTGTCAACAAAGCAGAGGTGATCACTAGGCAATGTCAGCTGTCGGCTGTCAGCCATGCGCCGGCGCTGCAGCGCAGTTCTGACCTGATCGCTGCGCTGCAATAAACTGCAGCGAGCGATCAGGTCAGAATGCCCCCCCCCCCCCCCCATTGTTCAATGCATCATCTTATTGTTCTCTCTGATGTGCTGCATGGCAGATGGGATGATGCAGTACACAATATGGGATACACTCGGGCATCATTGACACGGGCATACACTGGGACACACAATGGCAGCATTGGAAGGACTGTCGGATGATGCGATACAGTTGGAAAGCCATTGGGAAAAGACGATTCTAGGGATAAGCACATCTAGGGCTGATTCTAAGTAAAAAAAAAAAAAAAACAAGAAACTTTGTATCTGGAACAAATCATGTTGTAATGCAAGGTGTACAATTACATTTATTTATTTATTTATTATGCATGCAGGGTAAATACTATCTGCTTTTGCATGTAGCTCACAAATGCTGGGCAGCTTTATTTTTACACTGCAATTTAAATCCGCATTTGGGCACGTCCCTCTCAAATCTAAATCTCTCCTTTTACATCTGCCCCACCTGTGCAGCATGGTTACCAAGGTGCAAAGTTACTTGCTCTTTTATGCTTTACTCCCAACTGAGAATCAGCCCCATCTATCCAGGGGATAAAATAAACCTAGTAAAATGGGCTGGTCATGTGGGCCAATTGCGCTTTATCTATACTTTTTCATAAGAAACAACTCCTGTATGCAATAAACCAGGCATTTGATTCAATACATTTTTATAGTCCGCTGACATTTTCTGCAAGTTATATTCCAATGCTATAATCCAGAGTGATTCCGCTGTACTTTTATCCATTGTATTATTATTTCTATCTGAAATGTTACTAAATGTTAAGTGAGCGTATTGTCACAATAGAAACTGTATCTAATTAAACTTGAAAATGATTGTAGAAAGCCTCCAGGACTTATATGGATTCCCAGACAATTTGTGTGTTTTCGGTAAGAGTACAAAAAGTAATCAATGAGCCTTAATTTTAATTGCATTGTTAGTCTTGTTTAGTTTCTAATGTAATCATAAGCAATTCATGGGGGAGTCACACATGCGACCACAACAAAAATATTGTGCCCTGAAACATTTAAATGGAGTCGCTCATGAAGAGTTACTGTTTTAAATAGTGATATATTTTTTGTATTAATAAACATCCCACGTGTTCTGCTAGACATGGAGAAACACTTGTTTGTCAAGGCAAAAATATCAGCTTTACCTGGAGATAAGGGGGCCTATGTATCAAACGTGATAAGTTTCAACATTTTTTTTGTCGCTTATCGTGTGTTTTTCGTGACTTCTTCGATTTTTTTTTCAAAGTATGCCTCATTTTTTTACATTGAAAATGTGATTGCGATAAAAGCACAAAAATGTGATAATTATCGCTATACTTTTCGGTCATTTTATCGCATTTTTTATCGCATTTCGAAAAAATGAAATGCACATGCTCTGTTTCAGAGCCGAACATGCACAGTGAGTTCCTTGGTGGCATTCAGCACATACCTGACCTACAGCAGTAAAGAATAGCTAGCTTATTAATGGGAACACTTATTAGAAAACTGGAAGGGGAGGGAACTTTTACAAAGTCAATTTGAATGGTTATTCTAATGACTATTATAAACATGTTACTTAGATGAAATTCAACTGGCCTTTAGTAGTGTACGCTGTTTACTTCCAACAGAACTATTAAGAGTATCACAAACATAACATATATATATATATATATATATATATATATGTATATATATAGATATATATATAGATATGTACACAAACACACACACACACACACACACACAAACACACACACACACACACACACACACACACACACACGAGTGTGTATATATATATATATATACACACACACATACTGTATAATATATATATATATATATATAATGAGAGAATTTTTATATATAATATAAATCTCAAGCAAACAACATATAGAAAATATTAATACATTTTTAGACTACTTCAATATATATAAGTATAATTTAGATAAAGGGAGATATTTTTAGCATTTTCTTTTTGTAAAAAAAGTAAATTTAGAGGTGGAACTACAAAAACAATCATAGCCTATTGCTAAACTCGCCAGTAAAAGCTTGCAAAAAAGATATGAAACGTTTTAGACAATTTTCACGATAATACAATGATACATAAGGTTCCCATTCATTTTCAATAGAGGTTGGAAAAGTTCGAAAGAAAATGTGAAAAGTAGATTTTGTGAAAAATAAAACCTGATAAAAAAAACTTACATACATACAGACGATACTCAAAAAATGTGAAAAGTACCAAAAATCGAAACTTATCTCATTTTTTAACGCAAAAAACTGTTGATACATAGGCCCCAAGGTGACTTTGTAAAGAATTAACCTGAATAATGGAGCAAACACAGGCCGGGATGTAATGAAGTCTGAGTACAACGGCCATGCGGGATGCCGTCCGAACACAAACGTTTTTTTTTTAAAGTGGCAATCATTTACAAGACTAAACCATGCCTTGTAAATGATTGCCCCTTTAAAAAAGTCCGAGTCCGGATGGCATCCCGTATGGCCGCTGAACTTGGACTTCACTACATCCTGGCAAAAAATAAGAATTTACTTACCGATAATTCTATTTCTCGGAGTCCGTAGTGGATGCTGGGGTTCCTGAAAGGACCATGGGGAATAGCGGCTCCGCAGGAGACAGGGCACAAAAAGTAAAGCTTTAGGATCAGGTGGTGTGCACTGGCTCCTCCCCCTATGACCCTCCTCCAAGCCAGTTAGATACTGTGCCCGGACGAGCGTACATAATAAGGAAGGATTTTGAATCCCGGGTAAGACTCATACCAGCCACACCAATCACACTGTACAACCTGTGATCTGAACCCAGTTAACAGTATGATAACAGCGGAGCCTCTGAAAAGATGGCTCACAACAATAATAACCCGATTTTTGTAACTATGTACAAGTATTGCAGATAATCCGCACTTGGGATGGGCGCCCAGCATCCACTACGGACTCCGAGAAATAGAATTATCGGTAAGTAAATTCTTATTTTCTCTATCGTCCTAGTGGATGCTGGGGTTCCTGAAAGGACCATGGGGATAATACCAAAGCTCCCAAACGGGCGGGAGAGTGCGGATGACTCTGCAGCACCGAATGAGAGAACTCCAGGTCCTCCTTAGCCAGGGTATCAAATTTGTAGGATTTTACAAACGTGTTTGCCCCTGACTAAATAACCGCTCGGCAAAGTTGTAAAAGCCGAGACCCCTCGGGCAGCCGCCCAAGATGAGCCCACCTTCCTTGTGGAATGGGCATTTACATATTTTGGCTGTGGCAGGCCTGCCACAGAATGTGCAAGCTGAATTGTATTACACATCCAACTAGCAATAGTCTCCTTAGAAGCAAAAGCACCCAGTTTGTTGGGTGCATACAGGATAACAGCAAGTCAGTTTTCCTGACTCCAGCCGTCCTGGAACATATTTTCAGGGCCCTGACAACATCTAGCAACTTGGAGTCCTCCAAGTCCCTAGTAGGTGCAAGGCACCACAATAAGCTGGTTCAGGTGAAACACTGACACCACCTTAGGGAGAGAACTGGGGACGAGTCCGCAGCTCTGCCCTGTCCGAATGGACAAACAGATATGGGCTTTTTTGAGAAAAAACCACCAATTTGACACTCGCCTGGTCCAGGCCAGGGCCAAGATCATGGTCACTTTTCATGTGAGATGCTTCAAATCCACAGATTTGACTGGTTTTAAACCAATGTGATTTGAGGAATCCCAGAACTACGTTGAGATCCCACAGTGCCACTGGAGGCACAAAAGGGGGTTGTATATGCAATACTCCCTTGACAAAATTCTGGACTTCAGGAACTGAAGCCAATTCTTTCTGGAAGAAAATCGACAGGGCCGAAATTTGAACCCCAATTTGAGGCCCATAGACACTCCTGTTTTCAGGAAATGCAGGAAACGACCGAGTTGAAATTTCTTTGTGGGGCCTTCCTGGCCTCACACCACGCAACATATTTTCGCCACATGTGGTGATAATGTTGTGCGGTCACCTCCTTTCTGGCTTTGACCAGGGTAGGAATGACCTCTTCCGGAATGCCTTTTTCCCTTAGGATCCGGCGTTCCACCGCCATGCCGACAAACGCAGCTGCGGTAAGTCTTGGAACAGACATGGTACTTGCTGAAGCAAGTCCCTTCTTAGCGGCAGAGGCCATAAAACCTCTGTAAGCATCTCTTGAAGTTCCGGGTACCAAGTCCTTCTTGGCCAATCCGGAGCCATGAGTATAGTTCTTACTCCTCTACGTCTTATAATTCTCAGCACCTTAGGTATGAGAAGCAGAGGAGGGAACACATACACCGACTGGTACACCCACGGTGTTACCAGAACGTCCACAGCTATTGCCTGAGGGTCTCTTGACCTGGCGCAATACCTGTCCCGTTTTTTGTTCAGACGGGACGCCATCATGTCCACCTTTGGTATTTCCCAACGGTTTACAATCATGTGGAAAAAACTTCCCGATGAAGTTTCCACTCTCCCGGGTGGAGGTCGTGCCTGCTGAGGAAGTCTGCTTCCCAGTTTCCATTCCCGGGATGAAACACTGCTGACAGTGCTATCACATGATTTTCCGCCTAGCGAAAAGTCCTTGCAGTTTTTGCCATTGCCCTCCTGCTTCTTGTGTCGCCCTGTCTGTTTACGTGGGCGACTGCCGTGATGTTTTTCCCACTGGATCAATACCGGCTGACCTTGAAGCAGAGGTCTTGCTAAGCTTAGAGTATTATAAATTTACCCTTAGCTCCAGTATATTTATGTGGAGAAAAGTCTCCAGACTTGATCACACTCCCTGGAAATTTTTTCCTTGTGTGACTGCTCCCCAGCCTCTCGGGCTGGGCTCCGTGGTCACCAGCATCCAATCCTGAATGCCAAATCTGCGGCCCTCTAGAAGATGGGCACTCTATAACCACCACAGGAGAGACACCCTTGTCCTTGGATATAGGGTTATCCGCTGATGCATCTGAAGATGCGATCCGGACCATTTGTCCAGCAGATCCCACTGAAAATTTCTTGCGTGAAATCTGCCGAATGGAATTGCTTCGTAGGAAGCCACCATTTTTACCAGGACCCTTGTGCAATGATGCACTGTTTTTAGGAGGTTCCTGACTAGCTCGGATAACTCCCTGGCTTTCTCTTCCGGGAGAAACACCTTTTTCTGTACTGTGTCCAGAATCATCCCTAGGCACAGCAGACGTGTCGTCGGGATCAGCTGCGATTTGGAATATTTAGAATCCACCCGTGCTGTTGTAGCAGTATCCGAGATAGTGCTACTCCGACCTCCAACTGTTCCCTGGACTATGCCCTTATCAGGAGATCGTCCAAGTAAGGGATAATTTAGACGCCTTTTCTTCGAAGAAGAATCATCATTTCGGCCATTACCTTGGTAAAGACCCGGGGTGCCGTGGACAATCCAAACGGCAGCGTCTAAAACTGATAGTGACAGTTCTGCACCACGAACCTGAGGTACCCTTAGTGAGAAGGGCAAATTTGGGACATAGAGGTAAGCATCCCTGATGTCCCCGGACACTATATAGTCCCCTTCTTCCTGGTTCGTTATCACTGCTCTGAGTGACTCCATCTTGATTTGAACCTTTGTAAGTGTTCAAAAAATTTTTTAGAATAAGTCTCACCTAGCCTTCTGGCTTCAGTACCACAATATAGTGTGGAAAAATACCCCTTTTCCTAGTAGTAGGAGGGGTAATTTAATTATCACCTGCTGGGAATACAGCTTGTGAATTTTTTCCCATACTGCCTCCTTGTCGGAGGGAGACCTTGGTAAAGCAGACTTCAGGAGCCTGCGAAGAGGAAACGTCTCTACATTCCAATCTGTACCCCTGGGATACTACTTGTAGGATCCAGGGGTCCTGTACGGTCTCAGCGCCATGCTGAGAACTTGTCAGAAGCGGTGGAGCGCTTCTGTTCCTGGGAATGGGCTGCCTGCTGCAGTCTTCTTCCCTTTCCTCTATCCCTGGGCAGATATGATCTTATAGGGACGAAAAGACTGAGGTTGAAAAGACGGTGTCTTTTTCTGCAGAGATGTGACTTAGGGTAAAAACTGTGGATTTTCCAGCAGTTGCCGTGGCCACCAGGTCCGATGGACCGACCCCAAAAAACTCCTCTTCCTTTATACGGCAATACACCTTTTTGCCGTTTGGAATCTGCATCACCTGACCACTGTCGTGTCCATAACATCTTCTGGCAGATATGGACATCGCATTTACTCTTGATGCCAGAGTGCAAATATCCCTCTGTGCATCTCGCATATATAGAAATGCATCCTTTAAATGCTCTATAGTCAATAAAATACTGTCCCTGTCAAGGGTATCAATATTTTTAGTCAGGGAATCCGACCAAGCCACCCCAGCTCTGCACATCCAGGCTGAGGCGATCGCTGGTCGCAGTATAACACCAGTATGTGTGTATATACTTTTTATGATATTTTCCAGCCTCCTGTCAGCTGGTCCTTGAGGACGGCCCTATCTATAGACGGTACCGCCACTTGTTTTGATAAGCGTGTGAGCGCCTTATCCACCCTAAGGGGTGTTTCCAACGCGCCCTAACTTCTGGCGGGAAAGGGTATACCGCCCATAATTTTCTATCGGGGGGAACCCACGCATCATCACACACTTTATTTAATTTATCTGATTCAGGAAAAACTACTGTAGTTTTTTCACATCCCACATAATACCCTCTTTTGTGGTACTTGTAGTATCAGAAATATGTAACACCTCCTTCATTGCCTTTAACGTGTGGCCCTAATAAGGAATACGTTTGTTTATTCACCGTCGACACTGGATTCAGTGTCCCTGTCTGTGTCTGTGTCGACCGACTAAAGTAAACGGGCGTTTTAAAAACCCTTGACGGTGTTTTTGAGACGTCTGGACCGGTGCTAATTGTTTGTCGGCCGTCTCATGTCGTCAACCGACCTTGCAGCGTGTTGACATTATCACGTAATTCCCTAAATAAGCCATCCATTCCGGTGTCGACTCCCTAGAGAGTGACATCACCATTACAGGCAATTGCTCCGCCTCTTCACCAACATCGTCCTCATACATGTCGACACACACGTACCGACACACAGCACACACACAGGGAATGCTCTGATAGAGGACAGGACCCACTAGCCCTTTGGAGAGACAGAGGGAGAGTTTGCCAGCACACACCAAAAACGCTATAATTATATAGGGACAACCTTATATAAGTGTTTTCCCTTATAGCATCTGTTTTATATATTTCTAACGCCAAATTAGTGCCCCCCCTCTCTGTTTTAACCCTGTTTCTGTAGTGCAGTGCAGGGGAGAGCCTGGGAGCCTTCCCTCCAGCCTTTCTGTGAGGGAAAATGGCGCTGTGTGCTGAGGAGATAGGCCCCGCCCCTTTTTCGGCGGCCTCGTCTCCCGCTTTTAACGGATTCTGGCAGGGGTTAAATATCTCCATATAGCCTCCGGAGGCTATATGTGAGGTATTTTTAGCCAAAATAGGTTTTCATTTGCCTCCCAGGGCGCCCCCCTCCCAGCGCCCTGCACCCTCAGTGACTGCCGTGTGAAGTGTGCTGAGAGGAAAATGGCGCACAGCTGCAGTGCTGTGCGCTACCTTTAGAAGACTGAGGAGTCTTCTGCCGCCGATTCTGGACCTCTTCTTACTTCAGCATCTGCAAGGGGGCCGGCGGCAAGGCTCCGGTGACCATCCAGGCTGTACCTGTGATCGTCCCTCTGGAGCTGATGTCCAGTAGCCAAGAAGCCAATCCATCCTGCACGCAGGTGAGTTCACTTCTTCTCCCCTAAGTCCCTCGTTGCAGTGATCCTGTTGCCAGCAGGACTCACTGTAAAATAAAAAACCTAAGCTAAACTTTTCGAAGCAGCTCTTTAGGAGAGCCACCTAGATTGCACCCTTCTCGGCCGGGCACAAAAATCTAACTGGCTTGGAGGAGGGTCATAGGGGGAGGAGCCAGTGCACACCACCTGATCCTAAAGCTTTACTTTTTGTGCCCTGTCTCCTGCGGAGCCGCTATTCCCCATGGTCCTTTCAGGAACCCCAGCATCCACTAGGACGATAGAGAAATGCTTATTAACATTTATTTCTATAGTGTTAGCATATTCCATTGCACATTACAAATTGGGAACACAGTAATAAAGCAAGAGCTGGCATTGACAGACATAAATAATAAATAAAAAACTAAATTGTGACTTTGCAAGCTACATGTATAAATAGTATCTGCAACCTTTTAGGGCTGAGGTTATTTAATTAACTTGATAGTAATAGAACAATTTTATCCTTGTTCTCCATTTTCCCCACAGAGACCAGTAGAGGTGCTGGCGTCAGGCCCGGCGCTACCCGCTCAGCAGAGGGATGCAAAGCAGGTAGGTGCCAGGCTGGAGAGGCGCTCTCCCTGCTCTGCATCCCTGTGCTGCGCCGCCCTGTGTTCCTCCTGCTGCCGGCTGCTGCACCTGTCACACTGACAGGCAGTGCCGGCAGCAGCTTCAGTCCTCCTCTCCCCTCCCGATCCCCTGTGACAGCGAGGAACACGTGTCTGTGTTTGCCCAAAAGAGGGAACGGAGGGGGCATGGCTACACGGGCTGAGGGGGCGGGGCTACACGGGACAAGGTTGTTGCAGATACAACCAGCAAGACTCTGGTAAGTGGATGTAAAAAGAGTGACAAAGAGAGAGTGTGTGTGTGTGTGTGTGTGTGTGTGTGTGTGTGTGTGTGTGTCTGTGTGTGTGCAGGGCCATCACTAGCGCTGTGCAGGGTGCTGCATCCACAGCACAATTGGCGGAGATTTCACATCCATAGGCATGCACATGGTATGTCAGGCACCCCGTCACACCACCAAGGGCGTTTTAAGAGCGGAGGGGACCTGCGTGCAGCCTCCGTTGCGGGCCCCTTCCTCACCAGCAGCAAGTAGAGTCTGGCATACTGCCAGAGTCTACTGCACATGCGCAGGTCTCCGGGAACATGGAGCCACTGCCATGTTCCTGGGGGGCCATCTCCAGTGCACATGCGCAAATCACTCGGAAATGGCCACGGCGGCCATTTTCCGAGTGACTTATGCCTGCACTAGATGGCAGTCGCCGCGGGACTCCGGAATGGTAAGTATATTAAATGGGTGCAGTGTGTGCAGTGTGGGCCCCCCTGGATCCAGGAGCCTGTGTGCACCCATTATAGAAACGCCAATGCACACCACCTTGTCCGGCCTCAGTACTCTGTACAGGCAGTACACAGTGCACATGCGCCGTCACACTTGCTCCCTCGGCCGGCTCATTGGTCATGTGCGAGATCTCGCTAATATCGTGAGATCCCACAAGGAGCCGACAGCCGCTGCAGCCAGAGACAGAGTTGTCCCTGGCTGTAGTGTATGGGCAACATAATCTGCAGCTGTCGAAATCGATAGCTGTAGGTGTCAGGATCATCAGTGATGCTGACTGCTCATACATTGCCCCCGCATATCGGCGTGCTCTATCTTTAAGATATGGACAGTGGAGCATAAACCCATGTCACCACTACTGAGGGCATTATGTGGATAAGCAGCACTAGTTTGTGCAATGTAATGTGAATGAGATTGTGCTATTATGTGGCGTAATTTGTGTGTACTGTGTGACCACGCCACTTCCTTGTGAGCCCAAACCCATTTTGTTGGCGCGCGCCATCCCTTTGTAAAGTATGGGAGGGCACAAATTTATAGTTAGAAGGGGGGGCGCCGAACACCCTAGCACTGGACCTGGCTGCCATGCTAATTAGTGACTAGCAGTAGTAATGCAAATCTCTCTGCCTTGCCCCATCAGGATGTCGTTATGTGACCGGTGGTCAGGAGACCGCCAGTCACAATACTGGCACTTACATCCCGGACCCTCACTATCCCGACAAGGTGTGGTATGGAGAGTCGACCACACTTAGGTCAATACCGTTTAAGTCGATCAATATTGGTCGACAGCAACAAGGTCGACAGGGATTTTAGGTCGACAGGGTTTCTAGGTCGACATGTTGTAGGTCAACAATTCAAACGGTCGACATGAGTTAAAAAAAAATTGGTGTCGTTTTCTCCGTACAGTGACCCCAATTAGTGCACCGTGTCCCCTCGCATGGCTCGCTTCGCTCGCCATGCTTCGGGCAAAGGGGGTAATTCTGAGTTGATCGCAGCAGGAATTTTGTTAGCAGTTGGGCAAAACCATGTGCACTGCAGGGGAGGCAGATATAACATGTGCAGAGTGAGTTAGATTTGGGTGGGTTATTTTGTTTCTGTGCAGGGTAAATACTGGCTGCTTTATTTTTACACTGCAAATTAGATTGCAGATTGAACACACCACACCCAAATCTAACTCTCTCTGCACATGTTATATCTGCCCCCCCTGCAGTGTACATAGTTTTGCCCAACTGCTAACAAATTTCCTGCTGCGATCAACTCAGAATTACCCCCAAAGTGTCTCGCTCCGCTAATGCGGCGCTTGGCACAGGTTACTATTCCCAATCATAGTCCACGTGGATCATTAAGTATGAAAAAGTTCAAAAAAAGAAAAAAATTGTGAAAAACTCAGGTCAACCTTTTGACCTGTCGACCTAGAACATGCCGACCTAGAGACCCTGTCGACATAGAAAACCTGTCGACCTAGTTACTGTCGACCAATAGTGGTCGACCTAGACACCACTGACCTAAGTGTTGTCGACCTAGAGACAGGATATCATCCTGACGGTCGGCACGCCAACCAACAGGGACTATTCCCACTCGGTGGTGTCCACGACACCCATAGAGTGGGAATAGAACCTGTGGTGAGTTTAGCGTGGCGAGCAAAGTGAGACCGCAAGGGTCTTCGTTGCGCTTGTGTCCCCCCCACCGGCCATCTAAATGCCGGGATCCCGCCGCCGGTATTGTGACCTGCGGTCTTCTGACCGACCTGTCACACATACCCTGCACATCTGCCTCTCTGCTATAAATCAGCATTAGTCTCCTATAGTCTAATTCTTTATGTTTCTTTAAGTTTCTTCAGTACAGAGTGGGTCATCTAGATATACTGTAGCTTATGCTTAGACAATAGACTAAACAGTATTCCAATTTTACATATGATGAAAATTCAGACAAAACACACGCCAAGGCATAAAATTGTAAAACATGATGGAATGCGTCAAATTTGTAGCCCATTCTTAATCATGTAAAAAGCAGCGCAACTTTCTTGCGTTAACAAATACACAGAGCTGTCATTATACCAGAGTAAAATGCTAAATGTGCAACCTCCTCTCTCTACCTCCAAATACTATATTCAAATATTTTTGGTCTACAGGGCAAGACCTGCATTTAAAATGTACTCAATTCTAATCCAGTTCTTGCAAAATCCTTTATTTTATTTTAGAGACTATTGAAGCACTGGAATGTATTAATCGCTAAAGTGTCATTATTAATCACTGCCACTTGTTCAAAAGGCTTGTAAGATACTTCAAGTTATTAGTAGTAATAGCCTGTTCAATTTAATCCCATATTATGTTGACCTGCCGTAGTAATGGGTACAACTGAGGCCCCTCTTGCAGTCTTGCCTTGTTTGGATTAATCGGTCACTTACAGAAAACCCAGTACAACTATTACAATTTAAATTTATTACAAACATATCACATAAGAGTGGATACAAGCCATAAAACACAACATTGCAATTAGAAGAATATACTTAAATTGCTTCATTTTCTAATCAATGAATTCAGAATTATAGGTTTAGCACTTCAGCCTAGTGCAAAGGGTTAATGTTGAAGGATAACAATACAAAATTACTGCCGTTTGTGCTTTACATTATTCTCATTTAAAAACCAGGAGAAAAAAGCAATATTTAAAAAACAAACAAAACCATGACTCTTACAAAAGTGTACTGTACCTACAGTAAGCACTATTTCTACTTTACACTGTACTTCGTTCAATGCGTATTAGAAAAAATAGGGTCATTAAAAGGAAGTATGAGGGTGGAAAAGATGGATTAATGATTACCATTTTGGTAAAATCAGGTTTCATGGCAAAAGTGTTACCAGTTGAACTTGGTAATTTCTACATTTCTTAATGCCACAAAATTGATCCCTTCTTCCTGGGTATATGAGGGGGAGATAAACTTACTTAAGGGTATACACAGTGGGTAAGTTTCCCATTAGGCATGTGAGGCACGTGCCTAGGGGCACCACCTGTTTGGGGGCGGCACTTGGATGTTTGTGTTGGTACTGTCAGCACAAAAACTACCAGTAACTGCAAAATATTTACTGTACCTTATGCCATCTCGAAAGGAGTGTAAACCATACTGGCCTACTCTCCTGGAATGACCATGAGGCTCCCGAAATTCGGGTCGCCCTCCCGGCCCACCAGAAAAATAGGAAAGACTCCCGATAATTGCTACCTGGACGTTTGGATATATATAATTCTGGGGGCTCTCTGTCCTGTTCTTTGCTGTCATTAAATATATTTCAAGCTTTTGTTTTACCTATTGAAGAGTGAAGGACTCCCATAGGATCCAGTATTTTGTTTTTAGAGGCGTATAACTGTAGACATAGTAAATATGGAAGCCATTACTCCACACTACAATATTTGCCAATATGTTTACTGTCAATTTTGACTAAAATAAAATTATCGACACGATAGTTCTAATTGAATTTTACTATTATACTTATGTGTATGGTTCCAACATAGTTTGCAGCCCTGTACTATCAGAGAATGATTCATTCATTCAGCAAAATAATCCTTTGCTCCAGTGGAGCTTACAGTATAAATTGCCTACCGCAGGCAGCAGAATAACAGACGCTAGAGCCAAATCAGTCAGTAGCAGGGGAGTGACACAGTAGCACCTGGTAGTAAATCCATGAACACACAAGGTGAATAAATAGACTTCATGCAGCTAGCTCCTTGATGGGAATCTAAACCAGTACCACAGAACCGTAAGGTAGCAATGATGACCGCTATGGCATGGTATCACACTTCTGGTTAATAAAGTAAGATATCACCTCTAAGGGAGGAATACAGAGAAATAAAGCTCAGTCATTTCTAAAACGCAGAACTGTGGGAATCCATTGCCTGGAACCAGTACGGATCAGGAGGTTTCAGCACCCCCTTGAGCTAGTAGCAGTTGCTTCTTTGCCCGGAGAGCCATTAGAGTTTGAAACACAAAAGCTGAATGAAATAGATGTCAATACAGTTGAATGGAGCGCAATTGGCTGCATCAGCAATCATTCAATTCTCCTGTCATAAAAGGAAATAATGTATTTCCCTTTACCTTCCAAGCATTGCATGCAGCTTTAACAGCCCATGCTATATTAAGGATAAACAACCACTGGCTCTGTTACTGCCTCTGGACTGCTTGCTGGGAATTGTAGTTCAGATGTTCATTGGTGCATTAGTATTTGTTTATCTGACATTTCTTTAACCGATGACATGGAAGACTAAGGAAGATGCTTTTATTTCAGAACAAGATGACTGCACTGAATTTGTACACTGAATATTGACAAGCTGAGTGATAACATGCTGTCTAGGCTTTGTTAATTACGCGCTTGCTTTTAGAGCTGCTGGTGGTAGCACGTACTGTATAATGTTATAATCCCTTCGCTTTTTATCCCAGCCTTCTACACTCTCCGATCACATAATCAGCTCAAGTGTAACCACTGGTTGTACAATGTAAAAAAACCAATTGATTTCCAGATCAGCTTATTAAGTTCTTCCAGTCAATCAAAACCAGACAATGTGGCCACATGCATGCTTACATTTCATGTTCCCTGGCAGTAACAGGGGAAAGTGTTAAAAACTTTTTCTGCCAAACGTCTTGGAACGTGTCTGTTAAACTGGCTTCATATGTTCAAATCAAGTCACTTGACCCATTAATCAAATAAATCTATGGGTCATTTATCAATACACAGAGATAGACACGGACTGGCCATTACTGAGTAGGCCCCTATAGCAAAAAATAAACTCTACAGTGCTATAGTATTATAAACTCAATAATACAACATTTAACCACTTACCTGGATAATATGATTTGTTTAATGACTGAATTAGGTTAAGAACATTTATTCAAATATATCCAACACAATTTTATTTTTTTTAAATATATTTTTTTTTACGAGCATTGGTTCAAACATTGATGGTCGATATTTTGGACCATCAATGATCGGAACATCATGACCATCACAACTATATATTTTCCAGGCAGCTGCTCTTCTCTGCACTGCAGTTGCTAGTTATCTACAGTGAAGATGAGGGCTGCCCAATCAGCAGTGATCGACTGCACGGCAGGCACTGTGGGAGGGAACCAGGAAGCAGAGGAGCTGGGAGGTCCTTCTGAGAGTGGCAGCTGCTGGAATCTTCCAGGAGCCGCACAGTGGGTCTAATTCAGGTCGAGATGCTGCTCCTGTTCATTTCGCAAAGTACCAGTTTTCGGTACTTTGCGAATGTGCAGTACCCATACTGTGCATGTGCAGTGCAGGTCCTGCGTAGTTGGCAGCAGAACAGCTGCATATATTGGTTGACAGTCTGCAGCCATTCAGAGGAGTGGAGGGGGCAGTGATGGCGCCCGTTTCCCAAAACGGAGGTGTTCCATCTCAATTTTGAGGGAGCACCGAGGCCAGGATCTCGGTCTTCTGATGGATATTTCCTTGCCTCTTTGTAAGAGCTGCGGCGGCTAGCTTGCGTGACCCCATGGGTTTCTCCATGGCCGCAACTAGGGGGTGGCTAAGGGGGCATGTGACCTGGGTGCCAGATCAGAGGGGGCGCTGATAGGACCCACTAGCGCACGCACCTACCAGCCGCAGCACACTGATTTTTTTTTCTCCTTGTGAGAGACGGAGAGCTCAGCCTGGGAGGTGCGGGAGGCTGTGATGTGATTTGAGCTGCCACACACTCTTCCTCCCAGCCACTGAGTTGGCCAGACAGCTCCCATAGGCATTTGATGACTCAGACAGGATAATTCACTTCACCCCCTGACATGAGTTCAGGACAGCAAGTAATAAGAAGTTTGTGTGTGTGTGTGTGTGTGTGTGTGTGTGTGTGTGTGTGTGTGTGTGTGTGTGTGTGTGTGTTGATCTGCAGTTTGGTGTGTGTGAGGGAGGGGAGTGAACAGTGTAAGGATGTGTGTGTTTGTGTGTGTAATCAGTCTACAGCATACAGTACTTGTCTACCCTCCCTCATTCTGCAGGAGACTCCCTCAAATAGCAGCAATCTCCGTGACTCCCTGAATAGTCCAGCAATCTCCCTGATGCACAGCGGTACAAGTATGCGGGTACGCTCGGGTACAGAGTACCCATAAGAATTTGGCAGTGGGTACTCAGTACCACCTGCCACACACTTTACCATTACCACAATTATAATGTGCCACAAAGCAACAAGACCATGGTGCTTGGCAGCATGACGGCTCCTACCACTTTGTCAGGGTTACTAGGAGTGTGACAGTGGCTGAATTTTCCTGTTATAATGGAGGCATTACTATATATTGTTATTAAATTGGGGGCATTACTATATATTTCTATTGTACTGGAGGTATCACTATATATTTCTGTTATACTGGAGGCATTTCTATATATTTTTAGCCTTGCCTCCAGATTTAAAAAAAAAAAGGGGGCTGTCGTGTGGCCACACCGCTAGTGTCATGTAGCCACTCCCACTAGCAGCATGTGGCCACACCCCCTCACAACACATGACCACGCCAATTTTTCAGCACTCAGTACCACTAAGAAAATATTTCTACTTGCACCACTGCCGATGCACCTTAACCGCAATATGCAGCTGTTTCATTCTTGGGGGGAAAAAATATATCACAGATACATAAATTCAAATGGGAACATCAGTGCCATTTTCCTGCATTGGTTATAAGGAACAGTGGGGCAGATGTATTAACCTGGAGAAGGCATAAGGAAGTGATAAACCAGTGATATGTGCAAGGTGATAAAGCCACCAGCCAATCAGCTCCAATATGTAAATTAACAGTTAGGATCTGATTGGCTGGTGGTGGCTTTATCACCTTGCACATATCACTGGTTTATCACTTCCTTATGCCTTCTCCAGGTTAATACATCTGCCCCACTGTTCCTTATAAGTGCCCCAAAGTTTCTTATGGCCATTTACAGTATATGGAACCTCTTGTAAAGCACAATACACAAACAAATTCTGCAAAATATTAGTGTCTTTTCTTCAACAAGTAGATCCTACTAACTTTGGGGCTCATTTACACTTGGATGTAAGTCATTTTTATGACACGTCTCTCAGATGTAGCAGTACACGTCTGCACTGATAGGTGTTACTTTCACATCTCCCTGAAATGCTTTTTCAAAAGTAGGCAAGTATGCGTCTACAGTCTGATTGGGTGTGTATAGAGAGGGAGGGGTGGGCATTCACAGTCTCAGTGGGAGTGTGAGGGGGCAGTCAGTTTGTGTAATCTACAGTCTAACTGTGTATGTCTGTGTTTGTGTGTGTCTGTAAGGTGGGGGAGCAGTCTGTGTGTGTTTCATATTTTTCATATTGGTAATACACCTATGCTGTTTTACAGAATACAATGTAAAAAAATATACACACGTGAGAGGCATGTGATGTTAATCTGTATATATATATATATATATATATATACACTGCTCAAAAAAATAAAGGGAACACTAAAATAACACATCCTGGATCTGAATGAATGAAATATTCTTATTAAATATCACACAAAAATTATCAATGTAAATCAAATTTATTAACCCATGGAGGTCTGGATTTGGAGTCACACTCAACTTTGATGTAATGTCCGTAAAACAAGTCAAAATGAGGCTCAGTAGTGTGTGTGGCCTCCACGTGCCTGTATGACCTCCCTACAATGCCTGGGCATGCTCCTGATGAGGTGGCAGATGGTCTCCTGAGGGATCTCCTCCCAGACCTGGACTAAAGCATCCGCCAACTCCTGGACAGTCTGTGGTACAACATGGCGTTGATGGAGCGAGACATGATGTCCCAGATGTGCTCAATTGGATTCAGGTCTGGGGAATGGGCAGGCCAGTCCATAGCATCAATGCCTTCGTCTTGCAGGAACTGCTGACACACTCCAGTCACATGAGGTCTAGCATTGTATTGCATTAGGAGGAACCCAGGGCCAACCGCACCAGCATATGGTCTCACAAGGGGTCTGAGGATCTCATCTCGGTACCTAATGGCCGCCAGGCTACCTCTGGCGAGCACATGGAGGGCTGTGCGGCCCCCAAAGAAATGCCACCCCACACCATTACTGACCCACTGCAAACCGGTCATGCTGGAGGATGTTGTAGGCAGCAGAACGTTCTCCTTGGCGTCTCCAGACTCTGTCATGTCTGTCACATGTGCTCAGTGAGAACCTGCTTTCATCTGTGAAGAGCACAGGGCGCCAGTGGCGAATTTGCCAATCTTGGTGTTCTCTGGCAAATGCCAAACGTCCTGCTCGGTGTTGGGCTGTAAGCACAACCCCCACCTGTGGACGTCGGGCCCTCATACCACCCTCATGGAGTCTGTTTCTGATCGTTTGAGTAGACACATGCACATTTGTGGCTTGCTGGAGGTCATTTTGCAGGGCTCTGGCAGTGCTCCTCCTGTTCCTCCTTGCACAAAGGCGGAGGTAGCGGTCCTGCTGCTGGGTTGTTGCCCTCCTACGGCCTCCTCCACATCTCCTGATGTACTGGCCTGTCTCCTGGTAGCGCCTCCATGCTCTGGACACTACGCTGACAGACACAGCAAACCTTCTTGCCACAGCTCGCATTGTTGTGCCATCCTGGATGAGCTGCACTACCTGAGCCACTTGTGTGGGTTGTAGACTCAGTCTCATGCTACCACTAGAGTGAAAGCACCGCCAGCTTTCAAAAGTGACCAAAACATCAGCCAAAAAGCATAGGAGCTGAGAAGTGGTCTGTGGTCACCACCTGCAGAACAACTCCTTTATTGGGGGTGTCTTGGTAATTGCCTATAATTTCCACCTGTTGTCTATTCCATTTGCACAACAGCATGTGAAATTGATTGTCAATCAGTGTTGCTTCCTAAGTGGACAGTTTGATTTTACAGAAGTGTGATTGACGATTGACTTGGAGTTACATTGTGTTGTTTAAGTGTTCCCTTTATTTTTTTGAGCAGTGTATATATATATATATATATATATATATATAGATACATAGAAGTGTGCGGCACTCCAGGCGACTTTCAATAAAACGACTTGGGACAGTAAAGTGTCAGTGATTTGCCCCTGTGGACTGTCATACATAGGTAAAACGGAGAGGACGTTCAATGAACGTATGATAGTCCACAGGTCAGCAATCAAAGCAGCCATAGCCTCTGGGAAAAGTGACCAGCCAGTGGCACGGCATTTTGCCACTGCACGTCACTCACTTGCATCCTTGAAATATAGGATGATAGACCAGGCTCAGCCGTCCCTTAGAGGCGGTAATAGAGGGCTTAGACTGTTGAGAATGGAGACACAGTGGATCCAACATTTGGATACAATGTCTCCTCGTGGTCTCAATGAGCAATTAGGATTAAATTGTTTTATGTAATCCTGTGGTTCGGACTTTGCACGGACTGGGTTTATCAGATGTAATTAAGCAGTAAATTATTGATTGTATTGACTGCTTTTCATGTATTTTAGGCATGTATGCTTCCCATAGATATCTTTTTATAACATATGGATATATGTATTTATTCTATGGACATATCTATTATGCATAGGAACCAATGATTGTTGAAGTGTTGCTATGGTGATGGGAGCACTATGATGATGCTGGTATCATCCACTTCAGCGTCACTGGGCGGGCGCCAATCCCGTTTCCGGATCAATGGCGCCAAGCACGGAGGTGTTACTGCTATTTAGGTGAGTGTCTTTTCTTTTATTGTTTGTAAGCCTGAGGAAAATGCATAAAGCATTGGCTGACACTTTACTGTCCCAAGTCGTTTTATTGAAAGTCGCCTGGAGTGCCGCACACTTCTATGTATCTATTGCAATTCCATATGCGGACACCCGGTGCATGATTGGGAGCGGATGGGAGAGCCGGCACCTGCTGTTTTATATATATATATATTTGTCCCAGTATGTGGTTGTGTTGGAGCCGTTCAGTGTAACCCAATGTGTGTGTGTGTTGGAGCAGTGTGGTGTAACATTTGGTACTCAGTTTGGGTACTTGGACGGGTGTATGTTATCACAGTATATTGAGGAGTATGTGTATATACAGGAGCATGTATATATTTTTATTGAGGGGGTATGTGTATATTCAGGGGCTGTGTATACATGTACTGTACTGACTATTGATGGTGTGTTAACTAAACTGCTTCTGAACATCCTCGCTTTGCCCACCACACTTGAGCCAAAGGGCACTACTATTGTGTTGCATTATGTGTATAAGGTGCATTACTGCTGTGTGGCGTAACATGTATAAAGGATACGACTGTGTGTCAATATGTGCTATATAGGGCATTACCACTGTGTGGCATATTGTGAATAAGGGGCTCTATTGTGTTGCATAATATGTATAAGGGATACTACTGTGTGGTGTAGCGTGGATAAGGGGCACATTTGTGTGGCGCAATGTGAATAAGGTTGCACTACTGTGTGGCGAAATTACAACCTTGCCCCGGGTGCCAAAAATCCTAGTTTCGGCGCTGGTTCCTCAGCTGGTCGATGGAATCGCAAGTGACCCGCTGCTGCGTCCGAGGTTGTAGCACTGGATCACAAATGCATGCAGGAGGTGTCTACATATACCAGAGTCTCCTGCTCAAGCATTACCGTATCTGTGGAAGAGCAGCAATGCACACTCCAACCACATCTGAAGTGATCAGATCACACAGTTCAGCCAGTGGGATCTACGACAAGATTGTAATTAAAATCCAGTCTACCTCTGGTCATACACATGTGATTAACACATTGAGGGTTCAGGAGATGACCACCTACAGTACGCAATGAGGGTCGTCAGCTTAGAGTTCCATTCTGTCTGGTCAGCATTAAAGTTATTTATTTTCAATGGCAATTTTTGTAGTACTTCAAAACTGGGAGAGCTATTGCAGATTGTGCGGTACTGATTCTGTCGTCTCTCTCTCTAAGACTACCAGGCATTCTCACAATGCTTTCTGGAGCAAGTGATGCAACAAAGGCTGCAGCTTGGAAACGCTACAAATGTCAGCTATGTCTGGAGCTCACACATGGTAGAGGGATCTCTGCAGCCAGATGTCTGCTTACTCTCACAGTCCAAGCCTTCAGTCACACTTAGGACTGTCATTCAGGAATAGAGAGAAAATCTAGCAAAGAGAGAAAAAAAATATCTGTCCACATTTTGTCAAACCAAAATAAACATCAAGTCAGCTAACGCGACCTAAAAATGGTAAAAAATATATATAAAAAATTGCCCTAAAACACAAATAAGTATTTTTTGTTGTCTTTGTCATATGTACTGTAGCTTTCATAACATTTCAAAAATGTCAGTTTTCTATAAGCTAGTGATAGGTCGTGTTACCTAGCGTCATTACGTGTCATTAGTGAAAGTGATAGTCCTATTTTTATGCACAAACTACATCCAGACGTTGGGACTATGCAGGCTACAAAATTCAGTGCATTACAGAGAAGATGCAGGCTGTGTGTATAATATGTATATGAAACATAAAAGCATTTTCTATGAAGTCTATGGTCCCATCCCCAAGATATCTCAAATATTACAAAATCCGTAAAATCGGAAATACTTCTGGTCCCAAGAATTTCAGATATGGGAGACCCAACCTGTGATATGTTTATTTCTTGTACAGACAGAAAATGGTGCAATTTGGCAATATTGATTATGGCAAGAAAAAGTTAACGTCATGCTGCAATGATGCTGGATTGTTCTGTTTCAGTATATATACAGTAGTGCTGGATTCTTTCCCATGCCTGACTGCAATTTCCATGATATCCTGTAAATCTGGATCTTGTGACTGAAAGTCAGTACAACAGTTTAGCTATTATCTGTGGTCAAACTACTATAGTTGCTAATTATATATATTACTCACTACAATCAGTAATATTCACCAAAATCCCTGACTACTTGTAAATGTTGTGAAATGCTTTATACCAGGAGTGCACAACAGTTTCCTGTCTGAGAGCCGCATTGGAGGAATTAGGAGCCAAAATAAAACGTTACTTGCTTAAACATGTAAAATACAAACAATTTACCAGTAGAACAGGGCTTGCAGCATTGTTAAAAAAAAGTTGCCTATGGAAACAGAGGTGTGTGTGATGCCATAAAGTAGTTTGCGATACCTGCATCCCATGTAGCAACACATACAGACAGGAGCCTCCCAACTGCCTCCCCCCCCCCCCCCCCCGCCGCGGGACACTGTGGCCCGCGGGTGGGACAGCGGGACAGTCCCAAAAAAAACGGGACTGTCCCGCGAAAATCGGGACAGTTGGGAGGTATGCATACCCCTTTCCCCCTGTAGCAACAAATTTGCTCACCTCTGCAGCAACACCATCACATCCCCATGGCAACCCATCCTCCTGCATTGCCACTGTACTCTGACCATTTGGCTCCCACTACTTTAGAGTCAGTAGTTGTATTATCCTACAGATGCAATCCTGAGGCTCTTAGAAGCCTATTTATTAACATTATTTTTACAAAAATAATGTTAAAAAGGGTGTTTTCACACCCTTTTCACATTATTTTAGTATTAAAGGGCATTTTTTGAAGCAGTTTTCCTGAAAAACTGCTCCAAACCCTTTCATTGTAATTTTGACAAAAAAAAATAAAATAGAATGTAAAAAGACACCGCAGTGTTCCCTGTGATATTAACACCAGCTCAGGCTGGTGAAATCACAGGGCAGCACTGAGATCTGCTGCCTTCTGCCCAGCTATGCGGGGACGGGCCTCCGGTGATCAGCTCTGTGTGTCCGATGGAGACACAAGCTGATCACTGCTTAAAACAAACAAACAAAAATATCCCCATACTTACCAAGCCAGGAGCCGGTGATCCATGCTTCTGTGCGGGGTGCCGGGTCCTCCATGTGCTGCGCTGTGACACCCGGTGCAGTAATGTGACGCTGCAAAATGGCAGCGCACTTTATAGCACTGGGGGCCACAGCAGCGCACAGGATGGTGATAAATAGGCCCCTTAGAGAATAATTGCACTAATTATGCATGTAGATAAATGTGGACCTGTCTGCTTTGCATTACAATCTCAGTATGGCTCGGACTAAGTGAATGAAAATAAATTACACAAAATTCTGTAAAATGCAACAGAAACCAGACTTTTGCTGCTAGCAGACAATTAAATAACTCTCTGTTTTAAATAACTGTTAAAAAAACATCTTTTGTTTTAAATTTTAAAAAAAATGCTACATTTATTGTCTGAACATTTGGCTTTTCGCCTAGTGCAATGTATCATAACTTTAATAATGAAGTGTGGTGATCAATTATAAAAAATATACTTGCCTGGACAAGTAGAAGTAGAGCAGTGAGACCGAGACTCTGTGGCCACCTCTCTGCAAAGACAGAGGTGTGGCAGCTAATTTGATTGGTCACCGGGCTGTCTTTCACAAGCATATCTATGTCAAGTCCCGCCCTGATGTGTATTTCCCACCCTCTTACCAGTGTCAGGTGTGGAAAAAAAATTGTACAGAAAAATCTTTATAAGGAAGAGAATAAAAAAATAAATATCACCAGGGTGGTTGCCCTGCCTGGGGCTCATGCTAGAGGGCCACATGTGAGGAATGATTCAAAGGTGGACGCAGTGGCAATGTCAGACGCAAGGGGATGATGTTTTAACTCTGTGCATGAGTCTGAGTTGCACTGCGCATGGTTACCGCTCCTGGGAGGTAATAGGGGAGTGGCTACCCAGGCGCAGATGTTCCACTGACTGCAGCAGCGTCTAAAGATGCAGAAGCACTCACACAGGGCACCATGAGAAACTGCCTCTTCCATAGGGCTGGTACAACTGATGGTACACCAATGGTACATCTTAATACGCACAGAGACTGATTAGCGCTGCAGCCAGTGGGCATCTCTGTAGGAAGACCATAGGCCACAGCATTAGCATAAACCAGCAAAGGATCACAGATTGTTAATGGCTGCCGTATAGACAGATTGCAGATAAGTGCACACCTTGGGCCTGATTCAGGTCCCGACAGATGTGTGGCACATGTGCATTAGGGGTCTGCGACCACAGACGCAGATATGCGCCATTCTGTCAGTGTCTGCTTCAATTTGGGGGCAGGGAAAGGGCAGCACCGACCTCTGTTTCCCAAAATGGAGGCATGTCACCGCTGCTGTGGAGGCATGTCACCGCTGCTTTGGAAGATCTGCATCGGACGAGGGAGATTTCCTGGCCTCTTTGTTAGCGTGACGCCTCCTGCTGCATTACCCTGTTAGTGCCATCGCTGCCTCCAGGACAGCCATCAGCGGGGGGGGGGGGGGGTGACTGTGGGGACTGGTGTCCCGGGCCCTTACAGAGAGGGGGGCCCACCCCTGGCTCTTACTGTCAATACCTGTAGAGCTGCACCAGCCTGTGAGTCAACAGCAGTCTGAGGATGACTTCTTAAACCAAGCCTTGTCTGCGCATCAGCTCTCTGTAAACCGATCCTGTAAATCTGTAACACTCCACCTACATGTAACGTCACAATGTATGACATCACATAGGGGTCGAGCAGTGTGGCAGAAACTTTATTGGGTGGGAGGGACCCTGTCTATTTTGTCAGTCCCGGGCCCCATAATTTCTGATGGCAGCCCTGGCTGCAGCTTCCATGTAAGCAGCAGCAACAGCAACTCCATCCATATCTAAATCAGCCCCTTATCTTTCCAATTATAAGATCATTACAAATTATTTTGTTATAAACATTTTTTCTAGTCTATTTATTTGTGAGCGCGAAATTTCAGCCGACATGTATCAGCCGAGTTTGAAAAGATAAAGGTCTGAGCTCTCCATTTATCTCCTTCCCCTCTCTCTCTGCAATAGAACATTGCAGGCAGTTACTGTATGATGGCTGTTAGCAGAGCCGGCCTTAGGCATAAGCAAACTAGGCAAATGCCTAGGGCATTTTGTATGCTTAGGGCACCAGCAGCTTCTGCTGATTAAAATGATATGCGGCATGCCTATATTCGGTGTGTGACTGCGGCTGTATCTGCATGCGAAATGCTACATTACAGTGATTTCCAGGAATACACTGCAATGTAGCATTTTCTTATGCAGATACAGCCACAGTCGCACACAGAATACAGAATATTATTTTAATCAGCAGAAGCTGCTTGTGCATCCTAGCCACATAGTAATGCAAATAAGATGCATTTTCATAAACAAAAGGCGCCAGACGTAAGCAGAGCTGCCAGATGACTCATGCCAGGCATCTCCTGCAGAACTAGTGGCGGTGCTAGGGGGCACCAGCCAAAATCTTGCCTAGGGCATCATATTGGTTAGGGCCAGCTCTGGCTGTTAGTGATGTATTATTTTGATATAAACCTTAAAGTCATTTACATTTGAATATGGGCAACCTTCCAGGGTTAGGACTTGTTGTATCAGAAGGACACCTTGGGGTATATTTACTAAAAGTCGATTTGGATCGATGTTGATTGATTTTTGGTCGATGTTTGGGTGATTCTGTGCTTCAAGGTCTAAATCACACATTTACTAACAGATCATTTTTTACATCCTTTTAAAAAAATATGTCAATAATCATCTGTTAGTAAATGTGGTATTTAGGGGTAGATTTACTAAATATTGATCTGGGTCGATTTTTGGTCGATTTTGTGTTTCACACATGTACTAACAGATGCTTTTTTAAATATTTTATTTTAAATGATCAACATCGACTCAAGTCGACTATTAGTAAATATACCCTCCTACTGTACAACACAGGTGGGTCTATACCACGTCAAACACAGACTGCCCACTGCATATTTGTATTTTGAACTGAAAGGGTTAATAAAGATATTCAAGTAAGCCCAGAATTTAGCAAGTATTTTCAAAACAGCAAAATACATTTCGTACACGACAAAAATAAATCTTTTCAATGTTAACTTTTACGGTAATCGGGAGGTAACTAAGAGCAGTGCAAGGGTTAAAGTGGCACGTGAAGTGGTTAAAGTGAACACACTGAACAATATAATGCAATCACTTTAACCACTACACATTTCTATTGCAATCCTCTGCGCTCTAACAGGACTCAGATAAATGTTCCGTCATGTTTCTGGTCGCCTACAGTGTCTCCTAACCAGCTAATATTGGAAAAAGGATGTTGCTGACAACCACTGGTCCCAGTGCACAGCCTGATAATAACCACTTCTTACTGACACCGATAGACACACTGTAGCACAGAGTGTAATCTGTACAGGGCCATGCAGCAACATACAGCCATGCAGCAACAGGTTACTGGTAATAGGCATCTATCATTTCTGATGAATTGGGGAGACATGGATCGATTCCTGCTTGCAACCATCTCAAATCTCATCTTTTATATGTTAAATACATAAAATAATAAAATATTAATAAAGTGTTCCATCTAAAAATCTGATTGCTTTTCACATTACAAGTATGGGAAATAGAATCTGCTTGAATTTACTAAAAATGAATATTAAAAAAAGGGAGCCCTGTGATAATAACGCTATCCCCAGATAGCATTAATTGGGCATCCCTCTGGTGGTATATACTTAATTACTGAAGCAATTTAGCATTATTCCTGTGCAGGGACAGTTGCTCTGAAAAGCAGCTTACTGGTGCTATGTGGAAAATAATGATTCCGCATGTGTAACAGGCTTATTAATGATGATGAATAGGCCCCTAAGAAATACTCAGCTTGTCTAACATTGTCCCTGATCGCTATTCCCACCTGGAGATTGAATTTGTATGTTTATCCTATGAAGGCAGCATTACTGGAGAGGGATCTCCTGTTTGCAAACCCTCAGTAAAGAAAAGACTTGTGAAGGTAATAAAGACAGGCTCAGGACAATTGGACACATAAATGTGAGCTAAATCTCTGTGGCTGCACTAAATGTTTGAAGGGTCCTGGAAAAGGGCAACATCTGTAACAGGGACCCATATAATTTGGGGAAAATGTTGTCCATCTTTCAGAAGTTTTGAAGCCAGTAACTCTAATGGGGCTTCATTGTGGATGCACAAGTCCCAAAAGTATAACACCCCCTCACCCCCCTCACAACACAGCCATTGCAGTCATGCCTCCTACATAAGCTTCAGTAATAAAAAAAACAAAAACTTCTACCCACTTCTTTCTTGTATTTACTTTGTGTACAACACAACAGTATATGTTGCAGCATTATGAATATAGTCAAATCATTATAGAACCCACCAGTGTGCTTAGAGGCGTTGTGCGTAAAACTTTCTGAAGACGGAACACATGAAAGTGTTGCTATTACAGCAGATTCCTTGGTGTGACTGCTCTCAGACGGCAGAAAGAAGTCTCTGAGAAATGGAAATTGATTGCATGTATCTACATTAGCTGGGAATTAATGCATTGTCCTGTGGACTCAAGACCCGCAGAGAGGTCATCTAGTGCCCACTCTCATAGTAATTAACGGTAATCTAAAATGGTATATCCGCCTTCCCTTAAATATTTCATCATCCATACCACATCTTTAAGAAGACAGTCCCCTCCATAATGGATGTTTACCATCAGTAAATAGTGATTATGAAAACAATCCATTACAGCATCTATAATTTACCTTGACAGTTTTATATTCACTTGCACTCCATTGACTCAAGCCATAAAGTACATTACATTTCCATAATCCATTAACCACTTTATAACCAGAGGGTCCCCTGCCCCATTCACCACAAAGAAAAGTTTACATTTTTAGGTTTGTGTTTTGTTTAGTTTTAAATATCTACCAAAGTAAGGGACCTATTTATTATTTATTGGTGTCTTCAGTGTTACTTTGCCTAATGCAAGCGATATCGCTGATATCCTAAATAGCCCTGATATATAAATTGCCTAAAAAAAACCATGTGAAAACAGCTGTTTCTGCATCAGGTGACTTCATGTAGAAACAGCTGTAACGGCATGGTTGGGGTTCTGAGTAGAATCGAGTCCTGGCTCAGATCACTTTGGGATTTCCGATAAGAACCAGGTTCCAGCTCGGATAACTTTGGGGTTCCAAAAAGAACCAAGTCCCGGCTTGGATCACTTTGGGGTTCTGAGAAAAACCAAGTCCAGGCTCGAATCACTTTGGGGTTCAGCGAAGAACTGAGTCCTGACTTGGATCACTTTGGGGTTATGAGAAAAACATAGTCCCGACCCGGATCACTTTGTGGTTCAGAGTAGAACCGAGTGCTGGTTCGGATCACTTTGGGGTTTGAGTAGAAACAAGTCCCGGCTCGGGTCTTCCCGGCAAGTTCCTGTCTTGCATCTCATTAACAGATCTTGCGTGTTATGGATTGCATGTACATCCCTCCCTTGTGATTTCAGGTGCCATTTAACATAGGACAGTATATTGAGAGTGAAGGGCTGAAGTTCACACTGCAATACTATGTACTAGCATCCAAGTTACATGATTTTAGCTGTTTCTATCAATTTTTAAAGAAATCCAGATTCCAAACCAAAAACACTTGAGTTTTTTTTTTTACAAAACCAAAACATGGCAAAACCAAAACATGGGGGTCTGTGCACAGCTCTAAAATTCAGTGGTGTAATTATTGTGGCTACATAGGGCACATGCCCTGGGAGTCATATTTTTGGGGTTCCATTTTTATGGTTTACAGGCAAATTTTCCTCTTCCAAAGAGTCCGGTAATGGTGCATGCTGAGAAGAGCAATAGCACTAGTTTGGAAGGGAGATGTTAAAATAAGTGATTCATTCATAGTGCTGTGTCACTTGTCCGCAAAAGGTCAGTTAGTCAACCTTTAGAAAGGCAACACCAGAATGTCGACAGGTTCTGAATGTTGACCATTAGAATGTAAATACAGACGTTAGGTCGACAATCAATGTGACGACATACACTAAGGTCAACATGGTTAAAATGACAACAAGATCAGAATGTGGACATGTCCACATACAGTACAATATAATATAATATAATATAATATAATATAATATAGGATTAGAGTTAAGTTTAGGCTTAGGTTTAGGGTTTTGTTTTGGGTTAGGGATTAGATTTAGGCTAAAATAAGCAACAACAAAAAAAATTAAAAATTGTGAATGGCTTTTAGTCATATCACACCTGAAATAATGGTGAGGCAGAGATAAGATGTCGGGAACATTACAGGGTTTTTAAACTGCTAGACTTTGGGAATGAGGGGTAAGAGAAGATTGTACGTTCTTGTGATGTTACGAATGGGTGATGCCTGCAATTTACACTATTTAGTTCTTTGTTGGATGTTGTCACACTTCTTTCCATAACAGTGTGTGTGCATGTTGTATTCGTCGCCGTCATACTGATATTTTTACTTGCTCTTGCATTTCCCCAATTTGTGTTTCCAGTGAGTGTTTATCTTGTGGTTCAATATGAGAATTCAGACAGAATGTTAAAGAATATTTTTCAAGGGGTGTAAATTTATATTTGCCCTGGGCACCATCAACTCTAATAATGTCACTGCCTAACTGTTATGGCTTTATTAATGATGATATATAGTAGGGCTTTCTCTTGTTAACATAAATACTAACTTAAAAAATTAAAAAATTAACTTTTCTCAAAATTCTACTTTCTGTAGCTCTATTTCTTGTTTAAGTGGACAGTAAATTAGCTTATACCTCATGTATGTTATAAATATTCAGAAATATGGCTTATATAGATACAGAATAAATGTGCTATAAATTATTAGACTATATAAATACCAGATCATATTTACAGTATAAACTAATATATATTACTACTCTATCGGGTTAATTTACTAAAGCTTCTAAAAATGAAAAGTGGTGATGTTGCCCAAAGTAACCTATCAGATTCTGTCTATCATTTCTCTATTGCACCCTAGAAAATAAGAGAGAGAATCTGATTGGTTTCTATGGGCAACATCACCACTTTCTTTTTTAGTAGCTTTTGCAAATATAGCCCTTTGTGTCTTATTAGGCTCATACTTCATATCTGCATCCAAAAGGTATAGGTAAGAGGTAGAAGTTTATTGGTCTAGAAGATCAGCTTGCATTTAAACATACTGTACCATTATAAACCATACCTGCCCACACTCCCAGAATGTCTTGGAAACTCCAAAATTTCAGGAATCTCCCCAGGATTCCCAGGAAACAGGGAATACTATAGACATGCTCACTTCACTAGGGAAGTGTGGGAACTGAGGCCATGATTAGGCAAATGCTTTGTCACACCACCTCAACTTGCTACTTGTATCTCCTCACCAGGGTCTCATAAAGGGGAGGTCTCAAAAGTCAGCAATTATGGTATACTCCACACAACATATGGTTCTAATATATGAATACATTCTTTTTACTGTACACACTTATGCTATACAGTGTAACACATATAACTGTGACAGGGAAGGTGGCCCCTCTCAGCTCTGGGCCCCATAGTAGCTGCACTCCCTTCACCTATGGTAGCTACGCCCTTGTATGTAACACATATAACTGTGACAGGGAAGGTGGCCCCTCTCAGCTCTGGGCCCCATAGCAGCTGCACTCCCTGCACCTATGGTAGCTAAGTCCTTGTATGTAACACATATAGCTGTGACAGGGTAAGTGGCCCCTCTCAGCTCTGGGCCCCATAGCAGCTGCACTCCCTGCACCTATGGTAGCTAAGTCCTTGTATGTAACACATATAACTGTGACAGGGAAGGTGGCCCCTCTCAGCTCTGGGCCCCATAGCAGCTGCACTCCCTGCTCCTTTGGTAGCTACGCCCCTTGCTGTACATATTTTCCAGGTTACAGTCCCTATGAGACACCATAACTGCTGACTGTAATAATTTCCTCTTTAGCATACAAACTAAGCTATGTTTTATTAAACCCTCATTGCACCATAATGGGCACTTACACTGTACATCTGACCTCATGAACTGAGTAGGCAGTTGTACAGTACCTTTACTCATTTCTCCTCCTTACCCCTAACTGGCAGCCTGATCAGAAGGCCTCCATATTAGGCCCAAATCATTTCTTCTTATGAAAAAAATAGTTTTCACATTTCTGCTCTTTGCTTTTTCTTTCTACCATTTTTGAAATAATAAAATGCATTCCACTGATTTCCCAATCCATGTTATGTTCTTGCCGGCTTGTTTACTGTGTCTCGCCAAGGCAGAAAAGCATCAGTCGCATAATGATGTGGCCAGCCGAGCATACCAACAGAGTGGCTGGAACTTGGCAGGTAAAGCATGTACTGACAGAATAACTTCCATTATTCCCCAAGCACTAATGTAAAGGAAGCACATCACAAGACTTTTTCCAGGATAAAATTTTTTGAAGATGAGAAAAGTTCAGATAAAAATATCAGTGTTTCCTCCATGTAGTGAGTAACATACCTGAGGAAGAAGAGGTGCAGACGGGAATGGGGATGTCAGTATCTCAGTTATTCAGACTATGGGATCTATGTACTAAGCCTTGTAGAGATATAAAGTGGACTGAGATAAAGTACCAACAAATCAGCTCCTAGCTGCCATGTTACAGACTGTGTTTGAAAAATGACAGGAGCTGACTGGCTGGGATTTTTTTTTTTTTTTAACTCCGTCCAATTTATCTCTCTCCAAAGCTTAGTACATAGGGGCCGATTCAGACCTGATCGCTAGGCTGTGTTTTCTCACAGTCTGCGATCAGATCTGAACTGCGCATGTTTATGCACCGCAAAACGCAAGCGCGACGCACCACAGCAACGGGGATCGCTGGTCAGCGACGGGATGGTGCGAAATTTCCGAACGCACGGGCGATCGCAAGGAAATTGACAGGAAGAGGGCATTTGTGGGTGGCAACTGACCGTTTTCAGGGAATGGTTGGAAAAACGCAGGCGTGTCCAAGCATTTGCAGGGAGGGTTCCTGACATCAATTCCGGCCCCGGACAGGCTGATGTGATCGCAGCGGGTGAGTGAGTCCTGGGTTGCGCAGAGACTGCACAAAATCTGTGTGTGCAGCTCTGCTACACATGTGATCACACACGTGCACAGGTAAAATACACTCCCCCCGTAGGCAGCGACTATCCAATCGCAGGGCAGCAAAAATTGCTGCCCAGCGATCAGGTCTGAATTACTCTCATAGTCCTATGTGTCCTGTGCAGGCCAATACCCCTTTTACATAGCCGTTTGGACCTGGGCTATTGCCACGTTAACCCGGGTCGTGTCTCGGTGTGAAAGGGTCCCCCCGAAAAAAAACCTGGGTTGGACCTGGGATGGACACTGGGCGACCCGGGTTACAGGGCAGTGTGAACAGGTAACCCTGGTCATCCAACCCGTGTCCCATTCACCTGGTATGGAAGGCGCCGGCAGAGGAGAAGCCCTGGCAATAACCTGGGGTCAAGTCTGTGGTGTGAATGGGTTTCAAGGCCCTGTGACACAGCTTAAAACCCATGTTCAGTGACCTTGGCTGCACCACCCAGGATTTTGGTCTGAAAGGGTTATAACCGGAGTGGCAATAGGGCTGGTTTTCTACTCCACAATTTAGTAAAAAAATGTTGCCCGTGTAGCTGAGTGATAAAAAGAGTCCCAGTAATATTGTCTAGCAGCGGTTAGGGAACTCCTAGGGGCATATTTACTAATTATCAAGTTCTAGTCCTGGAAATTATAATTTCTTATGACTAGTATTTGTGGCAATTAGAAATTTAACCCAGATTTATCAAGCCTTGGAGAGTGATAAATTGCATGGTGATAAAGGCTGTGTTTGAAAAATGACAGTTAGGTGCTGATTGGTTGGTATTTTATCACCTAGCAAGTTATCACTCTCCAAGTATTGATAAATCTGGGACTTAGTACTATTGTACACATACAGTGTACACTGCAATGTGGAAAAGTAAAGGGATTGCATTAGAGAAAACTTTATTTTCACTTTGTGGGGTCAACCCACTACTGCAGTTGTGTGACTGCACATGTCTGAGAGGTGTGATGTGTCCAAGGAGAGATCCTACAGTTTTTGTGGTAACTACCCCCTCTGATAAATGCTTTATTAAATTAATTAATTAAAATAAAAATATAAAAGTAAAGCATTTTTTTCACTGATAGTTCCTTGCTATTGCCATCATGCAGTTGCATTACCACAATCCATGATAAACCGGCCTTGCCATGCTATGGAGAGCTTTCTCACGGAGAAGCCCTAGATAGACAGGAGGAAGTCTGATTTTGCTGATAATAGGGCTTTTAATGTCTGTATAATGATAATACTGATGTATTTATTTATTGTAGTGATAATCACTTGTCACGTCAATCAATAAAATATCCCAAGGGCAACTGAGGAACAATCATTGAAAAAAATATTGTTAACATATAAAAAAAATCCAAACAATATTGACTAGTGAATACTTTATTTAAAAAATACACCATGTTTTCTTCTGTTATTACCATTCTCAATTAGTGATGAGCGGGTTCGGATCCTCATGATCCGAACCCGCCCGAACTTCACCTTTTTTTTCACGGGTCCGAGCAACTCGGATCCTCCCGCCTTGCTCGGTTAACCCGAGCGTGCCCGAACGTCATCATCCCGCGATCAGATTCTCGCGAGATTCGTATTCTATATAAGGAGCCGCGCATCGCCGCCATTTTTCACTCGTGCATTGGAGATGATCGTGAGAGGACGTGGCTGGCGTCCTCTCAGTTTCTATGTTCAGTGGGCTGAAAATTGTGCTGCAAATATCTGTGCTCAGTGTGCTGCAAATATCTGTGCTCAGTGTGCTGCAAGTGCAAATATCTACGTTCTCTGCCAGAAAAACGCTCCATATCTGACTGTGCTCAGTGTGCTGCAAATACCTGTGCTCAGTGTGCTGCAAATATCTGTGCTCAGTGTGCTGCAAATATCTGTGCTCAGTGTGCTGCAAATATCTGTGCTCAGTGTGCTGCAAATATCTGTGCTCAGTGTGCTGCAAGTGCAAATATCTACGTTCTCTGCCTGAAAAACGCTCCATATCTGACTGTGCTCAGTGTGCTGCAAATATCTGTGCTCAGTGTGCTCAGTGTGTAATTGCTTTATTGTGGGGCCTGGGGACCAGCAGTATTATATAGTAGGAGGACAGTGCAGAGTTTTGCTGACCAGTGACCACCAGTATTATACGTTCTCTGCCTGAAAAACGCTCCATATCTGTGCTGCATAGTAGTATATAGTAGGAGGACAGTGCAGAATTTTGCTGACCACCAGTATAACTATATATATAGCAGTACGGTACAGTACTCCACTGCTCTACCTACCTCTGTGTCGTCAAGTATACTATCCATCCATACCTGTGGTGCATTTCAGTTTTGCACAGTTTGCTGACCACCAGTATATACTATATAGCAGTACGGTACAGAAGGCCACTGCTCTACCTACCTCTGTGTCGTTAGGTATACTATCCATCCATACCTGTGGTGCATTTCAGTTTTGCACAGTTTGCTGACCACCAGTATATACTATATAGCAGTACGGTACAGAAGACCACTGCTCTACCTACCTCTGTGTCGTCAAGTATACTATCCATCCATACCTGTGGTGCATTTCAGTTTTGCACAGTTTGCTGACCACCAATATATAATATATAGCAGTACGGTACAGTAGGCTACTGCTCTACCTACCTCTGTGTCGTCAAGTATACTATCCATCCATACCTGTGGTGCACTTCAGTTTTGCACAGTTTGCTGACCACCAGTATATAATATATAGCAGTACGGTACAGTAGGCCACTGCTCTACCTACCTCTGTGTCGTCAAGTATACTATCCATCCATACCTGTGGTGCATTTCAGTTTTGCACAGTTTGCTGACCACCGGTATATACTATATAGCAGTACGGTACAGTAGTCCACTGCTCTACCTACCTCTGTGTCGTCAAGTATACTATCCATCCATACCTGTGGTGCATTTCAGTTTTGCACAGTTTGCTGACCACCAGTATATACTATATAGCAGTACGGTACAGAAGACCACTGCTCTACCTACCTCTGTGTCGTCAAGTATACTATCCATCCATACCTGTGGTGCATTTCAGTTTTGCACAGTTTGCTGACCACCAATATATAATATATAGCAGTACGGTACAGTAGGCTACTGCTCTACCTACCTCTGTGTCGTCAAGTATACTATCCATCCATACCTGTGGTGCACTTCAGTTTTGCACAGTTTGCTGACCACCAGTATATAATATATAGCAGTACGGTACAGTAGGCCACTGCTCTACCTACCTCTGTGTCGTCAAGTATACTATCCATCCATACCTGTGGTGCATTTCAGTTTTGCACAGTTTGCTGACCACCGGTATATACTATATAGCAGTACGGTACAGTAGTCCACTGCTCTACCTACCTCTGTGTCGTCAAGTATACTATCCATCCATACCTGTGGTGCATTTCAGTTTTGCACAGTTTGCTGACCACCGGTATATACTATATAGCAGTACGGTACAGTAGTCCACTGCTCTACCTACCTCTGTGTCGTCAAGTATACTATCCATCCATACCTGTGGTGCATTTCAGTTTTGCACAGTTTGCTGACCACCAGTATATACTATATAGCAGTACGGTACAGAAGGCCACTGCTCTACCTACCTCTGTCTCGTTAAGTATACTATTCATCCATACCAGTGGTGCATTTCAGTTTTGCACAGTTTGCTGACCACCAGTATATAATATATAGCAGTACGGTACAGAAGACCACTGCTCTACCTACCTCTGTGTCGTCAAGTATACTATCCATCCATACCTGTGGTGCATTTCAGTTTTGCACAGTTTGCTGACCACCAATATATAATATATAGCAGTACGGTACAGTAGGCTACTGCTCTACCTACCTCTGTGTCGTCAAGTATACTATCCATCCATACCTGTGGTGCACTTCAGTTTTGCACAGTTTGCTGACCACCAGTATATACTATATAGCAGTACGGTACAGTAGGCCACTGCTCTACCTACCTCTGTGTCGTCAAGTATACTATCCATCCATACCTGTGGTGAATTTCAGTTTTGCACAGTTTGCTGACCACCGGTATATACTATATAGCAGTACGGTACAGTAGGCCACTGCTCTACCTACCTCTGTGTCGTCAAGTATACTATCCATCCATACCTGTGGTGCATTTCAGTTTTGCACAGTTTGCTGACCACCAGTATATACTATATAGCAGTACGGTACAGAAGGCCACTGCTCTACCTACCTCTGTGTCGTTAAGTATACTATCCATCCATACCTGTGGTGCATTTCAGTTTTGCACAGTTTGCTGACCACCAGTATATACTATATAGCAGTACGGTACAGAAGACCACTGCTCTACCTACCTCTGTGTCGTCAAGTATACTATCCATCCATACCTGTGGTGAATTTCAGTTTTGCACAGTTTGCTGACCACCAATATATAATATATAGCAGTACGGTACAGTAGGCCACTGCTCTACCTACCTCTGTGTCGTCAAGTATACTATCCATCCATACCTGTGGTGCACTTCAGTTTTGCACAGTTTGCTGACCACCAGTATATACTATATAGCAGTACGGTACAGTAGGCCACTGCTCTACCTACCTCTGTGTCGTCAAGTATACTATCCATCCATACCTGTGGTGAATTTCAGTTTTGCACAGTTTGCTGACCACCAGTATATACTATATAGCAGTACGGTACAGTAGGCCACTGCTCTACCTACCTCTGTGTCGTCAAGTATACTATCCATCCATACCTGTGGTGCATTTCAGTTTTGCATAGTTTGCTGACCACCAGTATATACTATATAGCGGTACGGTACAGTAGGCCACTGCTCTACCTACCTCTGTGTCGTCAAGTATACTATCCATCCATACTTGTGGTGCATTTCAGTTGTGCGCAGTATATATAGTAGTAGGCCATTGCTATTGATATATTACTGGCATATAATCCCACACATTAAAAAATGGAGAACAAAAATGTGGAGGGTAAAATAGGGAAAGATCAAGATCCACTTCCACCTCGTGCTGAAGCTGCTGCCACTAGTCATGGCCGAGACGATGAAATGCCATCAACGTCGTCTGCCAAGGCCGATGCCCAATGTCATAGTAGAGAGCATGTAAAATAAAAAAAAATAAAGCTCAGTAAAATAACCCAAAAATCTAAATCAAAATCGTCTGAGGAGAAGCGTAAACTTGCCAATGTGCCATTTACGACACGGAGTGGCAAGGAACGGCTGAGGCCCTGGCCTATGTTCAAGGCTAGTGGTTCAGCTTCACCTGAGGATGGAAGCACTCATCCTCCTGCTAGAAAACTTAAAAGAGTTAAGATGGCAAAGCACAGCAAAGAACTGTGCGTTCTTCTAAATCACAAATTCCGAAGGAGACTCCAATTGTGTCGGTTGCGATGCCTGACCTTCCCAACACTAGACGGGAAGAGGTTACCCCTTCCACCATTTGCACGCCCCCTGCAAGTGCTGGAAGGAGCACCCGCAGTCCAGTTCCTGATAGTAAAATTGAAGGTGTCACTGTTGAAGTACACCAGGATGAGGATATGGGCGTTGCTGGCGCTGGGGAGGAAATTGACAAGGAGGATTCTGATGGTGAGGTGGTTTGCTGAAGTCAGGCACCCGGGGAGACACCTGTTGTCCGTGGGACGAATATGGCCATTGACATGCCTGGTCAAAATACAAAAAAAATCACCTCTTCGGTGTGGAATTATTTCAACAGAAATGCGGACAACTGGTGTCAAGCTGTGTGTTGCCTTTGTCAAGCTGTAATAAGTAGGGGTAAGGACGTTAACCACCTAGGAACATCCTCCCTTATACGTCACCTGGACCGCATTCATCAGAAGTCAGTGACAAGTTCAAAAACTTTGGATGACAGCTGAAGCAGTCCACTGACCACTAAATCCCTTCCTTCAGAGGATGGAGGAGCAGCAAAAGGCCATTCAAGTCTATACATCTGCCTACGATATAGGCAAAGGAGGGGGAATGCACATGACTCAAGCGCAGTGGAGAATGATTTCAACGTTGTGCAAGGTTCTGCAACCCTTTGAACTTGCCACACGTGAAGTCAGTTCAGACACTGCCAGCCTGAGTCAGGTCATTCCCCTAATCAGGCTTTTGCAGAAGAAGCTGGAGACATTAAAGGAGGAGCTAAAACAGAGCGATTCCGCTAGGCATGTGGGACTTGTGGATGGAGCCCTTAATTCGCTTAACCAGGATTCACGGGTGGTCAATCTGTTGAAATCAGAGCACTACATTTTGGCCACCGTGCTCGGTCCTAGATTTAAAACCTATGTTGTATCTCTCTTTCCGGCAGACACAAGTCTGCAGAGGTTCAAAGACCTGCTGGTGAGAAAATTGTCAAGTCAAGCGGAACGTGACCCGTCAACAGCTCCTCCTTCACATTCTCCCGCAACTGGGGCTGCGAGGAAAAGGCTAAGAATTCCAAGCCCACCCGCTGGCGGTGATGCAGGGCAGTCTGGAGCGAGTGCTGACATCTGGTCCGGACTGAAGGACCTGCCAACGATTACTGACATGTCGTCTACTGTCACTGCATATGATTCTGTCACCATTGAAAGAATGGTGGAGGATTATATGAGTGACCGCATCCAAGTAGGCACGTCAGACAGTCCGTACGTATACTGGCAGGAAAAAGAGGCAATTTGGAGGCCCTTGCACAAACTGGCTTTATTTTACCTAAGTTGCCCCCCCCTCCAGTGTGTACTCCGAAAGAGTGTTTAGTGCAGCCGCTCACCTTGTCAGCAATCGGCGTACGAGGTTATTTCCAGAAAATGTGGAGAAGATGATGTTCATCAAAATGAATTATAATCAATTCCTCCGTGGAGACATTCACCAGCAATTGCCTCCAGAAAGTACACAGGGACCTGAGATGGTGGATTCCAGTGGGGACGAATTAATAATCTGTGAGGAGGGGGGTGTACACAGTGAAAGGGGTGAGGAATCGGACGATGAGGAGGAGGTGGACATCTTGCCTCTGTAGAGCCAGTTTGTGCAAGGAGAGATTGATTGCTTCTTTTTTGGTGGGGGCCCAAACCAACCAGTCATTTCAGTCACAGTCGTGTGGCAGACCCTGTCGCTGAAATTATGGGTTTGTTAAAGTGTGCATGTCCTATTTATACAACATAAGGGCGGGTGGGAGGGCCCAAGGACAATTCCATCTTGCACCTCTTTTTTCTTTCATTTTTCTTTGCATCATGTGCTGTTTGGGGACTATTTTTCTGAAGTGCCATCCTGCCTGACACTGCAGTGCCACTCCTAGATGGGCCAGGTGTTTGTGTCGGCCACTTGTGTCGCTTAGCTTAGCCATCCAGCCAACTTGGTGCACCTCTTTTTTTCTTTGCATCATGTGCTGTTTGGGGACTATTTTTTAAATCTGCCATCCTGTCTGACACTGCTGTGCCACTCCTAGATGGGCCAGGTGTTTGTGTCGGCCACTTGGGTCGCTTAGCTTAGTCACACAGCTACCTCATTGCGCCTCTTTTTTTCTTTGCATCATGTGCTGTTTGGGGACTATTTTTTTGAAGTGCCATCCTGTCTGACACTGCAGTGCCACTCCTAGATGGGCCAGGTGTTTGTGTCGGCCTCTTGGGTCGCTTAGCTTAGTCATCCAGCGACCTCGGTGCAAATTTTAGGACTACAAATAATATTGTGAGGTGTGAGGTGTTCAGAATAGACTGAAAATTAGTGGAAATTATGGTTATTGAGGTTAATAATACTATTGGATCAAAATGACCCCCAAATTCTATGATTTAAGCTGTTTTTGAGGGCTTTTTGTAAAAACACTCGAATCCAAAACACACCCGAATCCGACAAAAAAAATTCAGGGAGGTTTTGCCAAAACGCGTCCGAATCCAAAACACGGCCGCGGAACCGAATCCAAAACCAAGACACAAAACCCGAAAAATTTTCGGTGCACATCACTATTCTCAATAGGTGATAACAGAACTTGTATTATCGCAGAACATGTGTCGCAGTGATGCTTATTATTACATGGTCTTCCCTGAGATATTTTTGGTGTAGACAACTTGATGTATAAGGTGATAAATATGCCCCTAAGTAAGCCTTCTGCTATCATCAGCCTTATCAAACTCATCCATAGGAGGAAGTACACCAAACCCATCTACAGCAGAAAGTACCCCAAACCCATCTATAGCACAAAGTACCCCAATCCCATCTATAGCACAAAGTACTCCAAACGCATCCATAGCAGGAAGTACACCTGACCAAACCCATCTATAGCAGGAAGTGCCCCAAACTCATCCATAGTAGGATTTACCCCAACCCATCCACAGAAGGAAGTACTACAAACACCAACAGCAAGAAGTACCCCAAGCTCATCCATAGGAGAAAGTATAGCAAACTCATCTATAGCAGGAAGTACCACAAACCCATCTATTGCGGGAAGCACTCCCAAACTCATCCATAGCAAAGGTAACCCAAACCCATCCATAGCAGGAAGTAGCCCAAACTCATCCATACAAGAAGTACCCCAACCTCATCCACAGAAGTAAGTACCCCAAACCCACCCATAGCAGGAAGTACCCCAAGATCTTCCATAGGAGGAAGTACATCAAGCTCATATATAGCAGGATGTACCCCAAATTCATCCATAGGAGGAAGTACAGGTACCACAAACTCATCTATAGCAGAATGATCCCAATCCCATCTATAGCCTGATGCTCCCAATCTAATCTATAACATGAAGTACCTTAAACCCATCCATAGTAGAAAGTACCCCAAAATCATCTTAAGCAGGAAGTACCCCAACCCCATCTATGGACCTAATTCAGATCTGATCGCAGCAGCAAAATCTTTCTCTGATGGACAAAACCATGTGTAGGGCAGATATAACATGTGCAGAGGGAGTTAGATTTTGATGGGTTATATTGTTTCTGTGCAGGGTAAATACTGTCTGCTTTATTTTTACACTGCAATTTAGATTTCCATTTGAACACAACCCACCAAATCTAACTCTCTCTGCATATGTTATATCTGCCCCATTTGCACTGCACATGGTTTTGCCCATTAGAACATTTTTTTGCTTCTGCGATCAGGTCTGAATTAGGCCCTATAGCAGGAAGTAAACTTATCTACACAACATTGTGTCCAGCAGGCATACACTGAACCTAGAAATGTGCCACAGACACTTACTGAGCAAGCATGAGGATGAATTATACATTAGATTAATTGTATGCAAGTTTTCATTAGATTTATGTCTATTAGAATTGCTTATGGTAACATGACATGCATCACAATTACATTTAACCTTATAACAGTAACAAGAAAAATAATATTTAGAATATATTTATTTACAGGAGATATGGAAAGGTGCAGCATGTTTAGGAGGAACAAAATGACATGAACGACAGGAAATGACAAGTGTTTTGTGTGTATGTAAAACCTTCAGAGACTATATTGGTGAGGATGGTGACAGTACAGAGGAATCATGGGAGGAGACACATGGCTGCAAAAGACACTCATTGAGTATTGTCTGGGGTTTGTCATCATACAGTAAGTATAAATTTGCAACACTGTTACTTGAAGATTTGCCTCATATCACATTTGCCTCATATCACATTGGATCTTGAAATGATGTTTCACATGCATAATTTGGCTTTACGTGTGCCCAAATATTTCCAATCTTACCACAGCTCATTGTCATTCCAGTTCTATTCATGGACTATAAATTCAGTAGAATGCAAATATACAGTGGAAGGAATCTGCGACATGGGAAAGCAAAGGCAGTGCGTGAATATTGCGTCACTCACTGTAACTTAACACCTATGCCAAACGGCTGCTTCACCATGACACTCGTTTCATGCAAAATGTCCAGGATATTGCCTGTCTCTAGAATATATATAATTCCCCATATATACCAGATTGTACTGACTTTCAATTACTGATGCATAAGTCAGTCCCCTGTGTGCATCATTTTAACTACATACTGAAAGTATACTAATATTGTGATTCTGTCAGAGGAAGCAGATTTTCGTCAGCTGTAAACGAACAATTACCAACCAACTTGTGCGGACCACCACCAATTAAAATTGTGATTGTGCTTTCAAGCAACCGTGCGCTCCCCCTGAAGTTAACATACCACAGTCCCATACCTCCCAACATTTGGAGATGACCAGGAGGCCGAATAGGGGGCATGGCCTACAGAAAGGGGGCATGGCTTTACGGAAGTGCCACAATCGTGAGCCACGCCCTCATTTTCCATAACTATGGGGGCATGGCCAGCGCTCTCTGAGCTGCTGGCATGCCCCCAGTCACAGCGTCTATTCACTGCTAGGCGCAGTCACTGACAGGAGCCTCCCATCTGCCCCTCTTCCCCCACCGTCCCAAAAAAAGTGACAAAAATCAGGACAGTTGGGAGGTATGTAGTCCGCAATGCTCCATCCTACATTGTCCACTGATGGTAGTGTCCCAAGTAATAGCACAGAAACATAGAATTTGACTGCAGATTACATTCACTTGGCCCTTTAGTCTGTCCTAACATCTCATCTGTGGTGCTGACCCGTCACACAAGTGGCCACTTCACAGGTCGGAAACCAGGTACCACTTTAGGTGCGATAACTGGTTGCGGTTCTGTGTGCCCCCTGAGTATGTGCGCCCCTGGATGATTACCCTGCCTATAATTCAGCCAGGATTACTTTACTAAGTGATAGAGGAAACAGGATATATATAGGTTTATAATGGATATATCAATGTGTTACTGGCTGTAACATGTATAAACGGCAGTTAAGGTTCATAATATATATATATATATATATATATATATATATATAAGCAAATGCATTAAGCTGTGGTAATAAAAAATGTTCTACCTATTTATTATATAGGATACCATTTGGGGGTTTAAGATGCCAAAAGAGTTGGGTACACTAAAAGAAAATAAGCTGAGATGCAGTACCCAATGTCAGACAGCTGCTGCAAGAGCTAATTAAATCCAGACATGCATAGAAAGCCACATACAGTAAACACACAAGTAGAATTATAAAATTCTAGATCAGATTCCCTGAAGAATTCAAAAATCAAACAGCGACTGTCAGGTTTCAGCATCTCTAGTCATGACTGAATCAGAGACTTAGCCAAGAGTAATTGAGGGCGGTATAGGCACGAAATTATATAAGGAGTCTTTGGTTTGTGATGGGTTAATGATAGAGCTTTTGCTAGTTGAGATTAGCCTCCCCCCTTGAGGGGTTTGGTTTGTGTTTGTTTTAGCCTATCAGGGTAGGTAGGGGAGGTATATATATAGGGAGGCAGCAGTAGCACTTCCTTTTGAGTGACTGCAAAGCCTGCCCGCCCTCCCCCTTTTTGTTGTTTTGCTGCTCTCTAATTTGGCTACTATTTGGCTTTCAATTGCGATTTTACTTCCGGCGGGAAGGCGCTTTTGGCCAGTGGCCACATGGGGCATAAATGGCCTTTGAGGGGCACCTACCCTTTCCAAGGACGGCTAGTGAGTTCTGCCCGTACGGGGGGACGATGGGCATTTTCGTAGAAAATGGTCACGCTATGCCATAGTGAAGGGTGGTGTTTGCCTTCTTCAAGGCAGGTTATGCTTTTCAAGGCAGGTTATGCTACCGCGCATGTGCAGCGGCCATTTTGGCGGCGATTTCTGCCGCGGATGCTGCGCCCGCCGCTGGACTCCGGTTAGGTAAGTATTTAAATGGGTGCAATGTGTGCGGTGTGGGCCCCCCCTGGACCCAGGGGCCTGTGTGCACCGCACACATTGCACCCATTATAGAAACGCCAATATACAGTACATCCCAAAAAATATTACCATAAAGTATAACTATAAAACATGTATAAGATATAAATATTACCATTAGCGATTTTGACCCTTCCTGAGCAATGTTGTTTACTTTATCGCTAAGTGTGTATGCCGCCGCCCGCCGAGCGATGCACGGCCCCGCGCGTCGTTAATGACCCTCGCTGCAGGCCGTGCATGCAGCTCAATTTGGACTGTTGTCCAAAAACTGCATGCACAGCCCGGTCGCAGAGTGATGTCACTGATCGATATTGTTTGCATATCGCTCAGTGTGTACGCACTGCCGGCGACCGGCCCGGGAGGGGAATCACTAGGTGACGTCGCTCATAGAGCACATCACCTAGTGTGTACCCACCTTAACACATAACAGTGAGATACTGGTTAAATTCAGCAACTTCATAGCATGTTTCACAGAGACAGAACTGTACATCACTGGTCTCCATAGAAACATTTGGGTAAGGAACAGTGATGGATGTCTAGCCTCTTGGCAGTGGCGTAACTACTGCCCCCGCAGCCCTCGCGGTGGCTTGGGAGCGAGGGGCTGCGGGGGCGCCGCTACTGATTTAGTGCAGATTGACATGCGGACGAGCGTCCGCATGTCAATCTGTTCTCACTAACCCTCCCTGCTGTAAGGAGGGACACGGAGGGCACAGCGTGCGCCTCTCCTGTGTCCCTCCTGCGTCTCCGGCGGGTCTAATAAAGGAAGTGCCGTTCGTGAGCTCCGATTGGCTCACGAACCGGCACTTCCTTTAACAGACCCGCCGGAGACCCAGGAGGGACACAGGAGAGGCGCGCGCTGTGCCCTCCGTGTCCCTCCAACACAAAACAGAGGGGGAGCGTGGGGGAGCGGGGAGCGGGGGCACGCACTAGGGGAGCATATGTGCACTGAGGGGGCATATATGGCACTGGGGGGGTGTATGTGTACCTGGCAGATGGGGGGGGGCTATATTTGGCACTGGGGGCACGTGAGTACCTGGCACTGTGGGGGAATATCTGGCACTGGGGGGGTATATGTGTACCTGGCACATGGGGGGGGGGGCTATATTTGGCACTGGGGGCATGTGAGTACCTGGCACTGTGGGGGAATATCTGGCACTGGGGACATATGTGGCACTGGGAGCACAGCCCTAGCAACAAGCACTACCCCCTAGCAACGAGCATGACACCCAGTGCATGAAACCCCTGGCAATGAGCATGACACCCAGTGCATGAAACACCTGGCAACGAGCATGAAACCCAGTGCATGAAACCCCTGGCAACGAGCATGACACCATGAGCATGAAAACCCCTGGCACTGTGCATGGAACCAAGAGCATGAAACCCCTGGCAACGAGCAGGTAATTTAAAAGTAATTAGAAGTCTTACTGTAGGACTTAATGTGTAATGGGCATTACGGTGTGTGGCATAATGTATCATGGACATTGCGGTGTGTGTCATAATGTGTCACAGGCATTACTGTGTGTGGCATACTATATCACGGGCATTGTGGTATGTGGTATAATGTCTATGGGGCATTGCAGTGTGGCATAATGTATAACGGGCATTGCGGTGTGTGGCATAGGGTATAACAGGCATTGCGGTATGTGTCACAGGCATTACAGTGTATGGTATACTATATCACGGGCATTGTGATATGTGGTATAATGTCTCAGGGTCATTGCGGTGTGTGGCATAATGTATCACGGACATTGCGGTGTGTGTCATAATGTGTCAGGCATTACGGTGTGTTGTATACTATATCACGGGCATTGTGGTATGTGGTATAATGTCTCAGGGTCATTGCAGTGTGTGTCATAATGTGTCACAGGCATTGTATGTGCTATAATGTATCAGGGGCATTGCAGTGTGTAGCATAATGTATAACGGGCATTGCGATTCCTGTCATAATGTGTCACAGGCATTACGGTGTGTGGCATAATGTGTCGGGGGCATTATGGTGTGTGGCATAATGTGTCGGGGGCATTATGGTGTGTGCATATTGTGTCATGTGCATTATTGTGTGTGGCATAATGTCTAAGGGCCATTGCAGTATGTGGCATAATGTATACTGGGCATTACTATAAGGAGGAAAAATGACAAATAATGTAAGGGGCATGAATCAGGATTATTTTTCTTTCCTGTGATGGCCAACATCTGGGCGTGCAGGTTGCAAAACTGAGGTATAAGGTAGTCTTTTCCTGCAATACCACGCCCCTTTATGCGAAGCCACGCCCATTCCAACGAAGTCACACCCCTTTTTTCGCCGAAGAATTTTTTTGGCTTGGGGGAGAAAAATTTCTAGTTACGCCACTGCCTCTTGGGACACAGGCTCTACTATAGAGTCACTCAGAAGATGCTTCAGGCAGGCAAGGAGGTCTCAGGTACAGTGAAGTGAGATCCAGTAATGCAGAGCCCCAATAACAATAGTGATCATAGTACCAAATGTGTACACAAACCTTGCTCAGTCCAGACTCATGTAACCTAGTAGATTAAGGGACTAATTATGAGTTGATCACAGCAGCAAATTTGTTAGCAGTTGGGCAAAACCATGTGCAGTGCAGGGGGGGCAGATATAACATGTGCAGAGAGAGTTAGATTTGGGTGGGGTGTATTCAAACTGAAATCTAAATTGCAGTGTAAAAATAAAGCAGCCAGTATTTACCCTGCACAGAAACGAAATAACCCACCCAAATCTAACTCTCTCTGCAAATGTTATATCTGCCCCCCCTGCAGTGCACATGGTTTTGCCCAATTGCTAACAAACTTGCTGCTGCGATCAACTCAAAATTACCCCCAAAGTCAATAAACCAAGAAGCTAAAATTGTGTATTGAAAACATTTCTTCTGTGTTATCAGAAATTAGCATCACAACAGCGCTAAATGTGTCTGACAACAGCGTCAGTGATGAGGATTACCCTCAGGAAGTCTGCTGTGCAAAGGGAAAAAAACCTACCCTACTATTAAAATTTAAAAAAATCTTATAATATTTTAAAATAACTATTTTATATAAACCAACTTGTGTTCTAGGTCTTCAAGCAGTATTTTAGTGAGCATACAAGTAACCTGTTTTTATCATGTGTTGTAACAGGCTTTCAAAAAAAAAACATTTTCAGCGCAATTGTTTTATGAGTAATTTCCCCTATCCGTCTAACCACACCTGCCGGGATGTCTAATGATAATACCACCATGGCTTGCTTTTAGCCTGATTATCAAAAAGCTTCATATAAATCCTGAATGCAGCCGTTCGTACCAATATTTAAAGGCTAGCAAGGTATATGCACAGTTAAATTATTATCAGGGATAGGAGAACTGACGGATTCATGCTACAATGAGTGATGTTAAACCTGTGCCTCCGGTATAATAAAGCCCACTTTCCATCAGATAAGATGTCACACAAAGTGTATCCTCTTTTTTCACTGGCATTCCGCTGAGTACAGAGCAGTATCAGTTATCTGTGTCGCCTGGAAGGAACTTTGGGTAAGTCACAGGAAAAAGGTGGGAGTATTGTTGGTGTTTCCTCTTGGCCACAAAAACTAGAGTATTGTTCAGTTTTATTTTTTTAAAGGCTGTCGCATCAAATCACAATTATTCCTGTTACATCCTCTTTCCATCCCGACACTAAAACAATATTTATTGACTTAGGCAAACTGCGTCAACAGGTTGAAGTATTCTGGGAGTAAAGGCTCGATGAGAGGTATAATGCATACTTGCTTTAGGTAGATTTAGCTAAACACGAATGGGGTCAGAGCCATTGGGAGAACTTTGCTAGAAATAGTTAAAGTTTTATTATTACAACTAAAGTGATCACATCATCATACTCTTCATACTTCATACATGTGGACGTAATACAGGGTGAATTGGATGGAAATAAAAATTCTATGGCCCTCATTCCGAGTTGTTCGCCCCTTGCCGAGTTTCGCTATATTGCGATTAGTCGCTTACTGCGCATGCGCAAGGGTCGCAGAGCGCATGCGCTTAGTTATTTTACACAAAAGTTAGTTATTTTACTCACGGCATAACGAGGATTTTTCATCGTTCTGGTGATCGGAGTGTGATTGACAGGAAGTGGGTGTTTCTGGGTGGAAACTGGCCGTTTTATGGGTGTGTGCGAAAAAACGCTGCCGTTTCTGGGAAAAACGCGGGAGTGGCTGGAGAAACGGGGGAGTGTCTGGGCGACGCTGGGTGTGTTTGTGACATCAAACCAGGAACGAAACTGACTGAACTGATCGCAGTGGCAGAGTAAGTCCCGAGCTACTCAGAAACTGCAAAGAAATTTCTATTCGCAATTATGCAAATCTTTCGTTTGCAATTCTGCAAAGCTAAGATTCACTCCCAGTAGGCGGCGGCTTAGCGTGTGCAAAGCTGCTAAAAGCAGCTAGCGAGCGAACAACTCGGAATGAGGGCCTATGTTCTGTCAATGTTTTGATCCCCATGTGCATGTTGCAGAAGTTCAACACAGGTACACGCCGAGCCCAGCTGGATGTACAACATTGCTGCTAAACTGATTGGCAGGTGTAAGGTACCACACAGAGGGGACATGCTCCCAAACATGCATACATCAGGTCATAGTAATTTACACATACAGGAGCTGATTCTGAGTCAGTGGGATCTCTGTGCATTGGGAGCTTCTGCACACAGAGCATGTGCACCATGTGCATATTTGCATCATACAGAACGTGACTGGAACAGCCATTTCTGATAAGGAAACAGAAGGCGGTGGTGCGGCCACATATATGGATGCTTGCAATTCTGCATACAGGCAAATATCTACATTTATTTGTGCACAGTTGTGCATCAGCTCCCTGATCTATATTACACATAGTGAACCTGATTTAGAGTGCCCCCCCCCCCCCCCACCACACACACACACACACACACACACACACACACACACACACACACACACACACACACACACACACCTTTCCCCGGAAGTGTACTGTACCTTATGAAGAAAAATTAGGTCCCTCCTCCTCCACAGCTCCATCTTCCCAGTGACTTTGCTCTCTAGTGCACATGTGCCCTATGCCATATTCCCAAACATCACTGGGATGTTGGTGCTGCCGCCGCTGAGGGACCTGCTTTGCCATCATAAGGTAAGTATACAGCATACTTTGGGGGTAAAGGTGTCCAATCAGGCCATGTTTCCCCGATCAGTACCTGGGCCTAGTACTGCTCTCTATGGCGCTGAACACACCCAGGAAAAGGGGGTGCATGCGTAATCTTTAGACAGATTGTACCTAGAGTGGTGGGACAGTAAGAGAACGGTCATGCTAATGTTGTCTGTTGTAGGCATGTTTATGCAAATGTGTATACTCAGAAACTCACATATTTGCAGGTTAGGAGGAGTATCGTTTGTGCCTGCTACTGGTAGGTACAAATAAACACACTGGAAAGGATGACTTGTAGTAAACCAATACTTGCTCAGAGAGGAGATGCAACTGACAGCTCTGGGGCGTGGCCAGGTGCTCATTAGGCATTTGTACCATTTAAGTCCTGCCCCCTCTATACGGTGTCACGATTCCCAGTATTCTCCATCCAACTAGCCCACTTCACTGGAAAGTGGGCATGATGCGGGAGATCCACCCACTGTTTTGGGGGTTGCCAGGATCCAGATCAGTCAAAGATAATCAGTGACATAGGATCAGGCACCACTAAGTAGTCGCTGAAGTACTGTATGGAATGGGCTAGCCACTAGGTTGCTTGCTACCGGTGTCTGACTGGAACCGGACTTTGACCGGACTGGAACTGAACTGAAAATACTGAATTGCGCTTGAGCCGACTGGATACTGGAGTGGACTAGAAACTGAGCTGGATTGGAACAAGATATAACTCTATGGACTGGAACCGGTAAGCTTCAGGACAGGCAGGTATAGGTAATTGGATCTGCTATTTTAATTACTGTCAGGTGGCTGAGACCTGTAGTACCCTGAGTAGCAAACAGACAGCGGGAATTACACTACATGTTGTTTACAGCTTGCAGGTGCCAGTGATATAATAGCTGAATGTTGCTGAACTTGGGTATCAATATAACAGTCTCTGGACACTTGAAGATAGCATCTGTGATACAGCATGCAGGTACTGAAGAGCTGGAAAATGTACACACTGAATAATATTCTTGCTCACTAGGGATTCAGAGGTTAATTGCACGCCAGGACTCAGGATATCTGCAGCAGAATGCAGAGTATTCTAAACCAGCTTCTGATGGTAACATAGAGCACTTTGGAATCAACAGGCAGAATGCTCTGGTGAAACTCACAGGTTATAATTAGCTTGGAAGGTAACACAGCAAGTAGAGTAACAGATACAGACACAAGCTGTAGTTTAATGCAGACTGGAACTTGAATGTGCTAGAGGATACAGTACTCCATGAAGTCACTACAGAGCTGTGAGACTGAAAACAAGTATATTGTAGTTTTCTTAGCAGAAGCTCAGCTAAATAAAATTCAGGAGTCAGAGAAGGAGAATATTCCCAGACAAGGGATTCCAGCAATGCAGGAACAATGGAACTAAAGTCTTCTCTAGACAGGAACCAGAATAAACAGTATAGCCAACTGCAAGCTGGAGCTCACTAGACAGGTAGAAACTTACTAGGAATCAAAATGAAAACAGGCTTTTTGTGGGTATGAGCTTGTTGCCAGCATTGAAAAGTGAAAAATGGCTAAATCTGCCTTTACCCCCCAAAAAAGCTAAACTAAACTAACATCAGATACCAGTATAAAAGTTTATTATTGGTTATAATAAAAGTATTTCTGGAACTTAAATTGGGTCAAATTGCTGTTATAAGCATTTTTTTTTTTTTTTAAATGAAAAAAAAAATATAGAAATCAAGTGTTTTCTATTAAAATAAGTGCTAAAATGGAATTGGGGTTACATAAAAGTTGGTATATATATATATATATATATATATATATCAGTTCGATTGGAAGATGTGCAGGTGCGCTGGAAGTCCTTTTTCTCTCAACAGTAGGGAAATTCCAAACACCAGAAACCTCTGAGTTGTTGCACAGGTATGGGATTAATACCGCAGCACTTTCCCGATGAAGGCTCCGGGCTCCTGGAGCAAAATTGATTTCTAGAAATAAAACATAGTGGAAAAGGCGCTCATAGTGCAGACTGTTTATTCAATTAAAAACAGTGACAGGTCCACGGACAATTTGTATAGGACTCGTACCATATAGCACATGCTGTGGGCTGGTTACCACATGATTCAAAACGATTCCACTGGCACAAACTGCATACCCGCTGGCCGCCGCCGGCTAGGATGTAGCCGTGACTCGTCGGGAAACCTCACTGGATCAGACAGTGGGAGCACTCTGTTAACTCTGGTTATATTTGCACTGTATAAAATATATCTGATTTGTTGCTCCCTGAGTCCCTCCTGTGAAGAGCAGGGAGTGTGTGGTGGGGGAGGTAGCACAGGGCAGACACAACCAGGAGCCCCCAGCCTTCCTGCTCCTGGTTGTGTCTGCCCTGTGCTACACTTGTTCTTGTATTTAATACATAACATGTTTGCAAGGGTTCTATAATTTCTTTTGGAAGATACTATTGTAAGCTTAGTGTTCTTTCTATATAGTTAATTTGCAGTATGTCTTTGATGTTTAGGTAATGGTTTATGTATTTATATATGTGTTATGCATGTGCATGGTTTATTCACTTGTTCTTGTTATAGGTCCTGGCCGGGATCCAGCTGCGGGCACCATAGGGATCTATGTCTCGAGCTGAAGCACCCAGTGCTTCCTGCTCCGTGGACAGTGAGGCTGGCGACGCGCAAGCGGTGTATCGCCATAGCAACATGACGTCAGGAGCGGAAGCGGAAAGGAGCGTGAAGGCCGTGAACGGGAACCATGTGTGCGGCGGCGGTGATCGGCGTGGACCTTCACAGGTATTTAAATGTCTGTTTGTGTCTATGTTGTCATTTAACCTTGTATGGTACTGAGGATGGGGCGGTAGCTCCGAAACGTTCGTTTACCTGCAATACAAGCAATGCTTTTTTTCAAACAGTCTCCAGTGCCGTGTCTTCCGAGGGGTATATGCAGCTCTACACACTCGTGCACGGAGACCCGCTGTTTATTTGAGCAGGAGTGCCGGCTGCTATGGACTTTGTATAAATATATATATATATATATATATATATGTCATTTTACGCCACTTTGAAAGAAGTTTAAAAAAATAAAAAAAAGATTACACCCACCTGCAAGCGTAAAACAACTTATCCCACTCATAAAGCACTCCAATATACCTATGCCATACCTTGTACCCCAATTTCCATCATTTTGCACTTTTTCACTCCAAAAATGACATTTCATGATTGGCCAAATAAAAATAATAAAAAAATTCTAAGTGCCTAATTAGTCATTCAGGGATGTGCCCCGGGGGTTCTGAACCAAACCCCACCATTTTTAACTTAAAATAGGAATTTTCCCCAAGTTTATCACCTGCTCATAGGTGGTGAATTGATATTTGCGGTAATTTTGAATAGGTACTTTTCACGATATGCTGTAAATTCATGTTTTTTGGGGGATAATTGAATTCGGCCTTAGAGAATGGTGGAAGCCTTCCTTCCCAGGCTCATCAGAAATCCTGTTATGAAGTCTATGGGATGACAATCCAGGATGCCTGTAGAAGCATAACACAGATGATAAAGACTGTACTAAGGTTAATAGTATGACTGGCTTTGTTCTGTATATCAACTTGCTAATGTCATGGTTCAGCAACTGTTATATGCTGTTCATACTTGGGATAAGTTGCCATCTAATTAAACTATATTTGTCAGCCTATTTTATCAGTACAATATACAAATATCATGTCGTGGAAGAAAGTAAATGGAACAAGGTGACTGATAATGTTGTGTATTAAGTTTGGCTTGAAATCCAGTTTAATACATCCAGTATCTGCTATTGGCAATCTGCTGTACTTATTTGGATAAGACATGCTTATACCTGCTTGACTGGGTCACAGCGTAACACTGTGAAATCGGATTTGCCATTTTTTTTCCATCTAATCCACTAACCATGGATTTTATTTTCAGAAATGTTCAGAAGTAGATTTTACTGCCATGGAGAAGGCTCCAAGTTTTGCAGTATAACAAGGAGAAGCTACAGTATTATTCTACACTCAGCCCATCTAATTCATTAGTGGGGAGGATTTACTAAAATATGGATGGCAAATCCTGATCTTGCACTACTACAGCTGCAAAAGATGTATTATGTCATTGCCGATTGCAAAATCTAGGTTACAGATTAGTGCTTGCGCTAGGAGGGCTGCTGCAAGTTTTCTAGAGATTTCCTAAACGTAATACCATAGGGGAGATGTACACAGAACACAGGGGTAGATGTACTAACCTGGAGAAGGCATAAGGAAGTGATAAAGCAGTGTTAAGTGCAAGGTGATAATGCACCAGCCAATCAGCTCCTAATTGTTAATTTACATATGGAAGCTGATTGGCTGGTGTGTTTATCACCTTGCATTTATCACTGGTTTATCACTTCCTTATGCCTTCTCCAGATTAATACATCTGCCCCACAGAACCATAGGGGAGATGTACACAGAACACAGGGGCAGATATATCATCAGTCCCTTAAAGTTCGTTATTCCCCTTTTGCACTTCACCATTTTTTTGCGGTGATGTGCCGTCACTTATCACCCTAATGTATGTCCACCTGGCCTATCCTCATATCGATGCGCTATGTCTGGCCCCAGGTGAAGTGATCTCCTGCCTCTTTGCGCCATTCGTTGAGCTCCCGCACGTGCACACCAGTAGCTGTTCCCACTACTGTCCTTTCCGGCGCTCTATCCCGACCAGTGCCTGCGTAGTATACCTCCTTCGGCGCTGGATCTTCCTGTCAGAAGGGACTGAGTAATTTGAATAGAAAACTTTATTGCCATGGACACAGAAAAAAACAACCCAACAACAACGAACGTGTAGTTCATGCCAGCGCCAGTCCCAGCCCCAGGCAGCCGAAGTGACAGGAGGCAAAGATCGTGCGGCGCAGAGCCCCCTTATGGATAATACATTAGGTAGGCTGCTCCGTCCTATGCACACAGCGCAGCATACGTTATTGTAACGTGCGCTGTGTGCATTCATAAATATCCCGCTGAGAGACGCTTCATACATTGCGGTGAAGCAGGGAATTAGCATGCGCTATGTGCACAAAGGCACATAGAGACGCTTCATACATCTGCCCCACAGTACGATAGGGGAGATGTACACAGAACACAGGGGCAGATGTATTAACCTGGAGAAGGGATAAAGAACTGATAAAGCAGTGATAAGTGCAAGGTGATAACGCACCAGCCAGTAAGCTCCTAACTGTCATTTTTCTAATTTGTAATGATTGGCTGGTGCGTTATCACCTTGCGCTTATCACTGCTTTATCCCTTCTCCAGGTTAATACATCCAAAGGCCATGTCCACTTAACGCGTGGTACTCCCCCATTAGGTGTGGCCATGCCTCATGACGTTTGACCACACCCCTTTTCTGTATGCCGAGCTGATTTGTGGCCCCAGCGCTTCGCTTTATAGAGGTGTGTTTGCTATATGGAAGTGTGTTTAATACTGCAATTTTTCCATATCAGTTTGATAGAGTATACGGTTGTTAGGTCGACACAGCTTAGGTCGACAGTCATTAGGTCGACCACTGAAGGTCGACATGCATTAGGTCAACATGGTCAATAGGCCAACATGTACTAGGTCGACAAGGCAAAAGGCCGACATGAGGTTTTTTTTTTAAATATTTTTTTTAAAATTTTCATGCTTGACGATCCATATGGGACTACAACTGGGAACGGTAACCTGCCCGAAGCATGGCGAGTGAAGTGAGCCATGCGAGGGGACACGGTGCACTAATTGGGGTTCCCCGTCACTTTACGAAGAAAACAACACCAAAAGCAGTCCAAAAACCCATGTCGACCTTTTGACCTGTCGATCTAGTACATGTCGACCTAATGACCATGTCGACCTATTTTTCCAGTTGACCTAATGCATGTCGACCTTCCATGGTTGACCTGACTGTCGACCTAAGTTGAGTCGACCCAATGACCCATACCCGTTTGATAGGTATAGCATGGTCCTCTAACGATACCTGTGTGAAGCTTTCCGGCTGTAACAACCTATATTATTCCCTTACCTTCCTCACATCATGCCATTGCCCCTGTCATACGTAGTTCTGTCTTAATTTATATAATCAACACAGTTAACTGACTCTACCAGCTCATTCATATCCTGAAAAAATCTGTGTTGCTGGGTGAAATCCTGCGCTCTGATTGGCCACAGGTTGTTTTAATCCACCCATATAAGAAGTGTTGAGAGACTTCTGCTTTCGGGATATGTAAAAAATTAGTTATGACCCTATTCCATAAATGTAAAAAACAGAGACTGTACAGTATATTTGGATATTGGTATAAGGCCTAATGTAGAGCTGGCTGCTGATGCGCCGCATCGCAGTTTGCTGTACATTGGTAAACTGCACACATGCAGCGGCCGCATCGCGCCTGCTCAGTCAGTTACATTGCAGGCGCATCCCCGAAGAATGCGTCCGCAATATGATTGACAGCGGTGGCTGTCGACACGGCATTGTGGGGGCGTGCCAGCCGAAATGGAGGCATGTCGTGAGCATTTTCTCGGGCGGCTTCATGATATCACACACACCTGTTCTGTTAAAAAAAATAGCCAGCGGACCGCCTGCCAGCACAGTCAGGCTGTGCGGGCAGGGGTTGACCTTAATCGATGCGCCCTCAATTAAATTGCGGATGCATCATGAGGCGGCGCCACGCATGCTGGGTGTCCTTGCCTTGTGCTGGGCGGCACCCAGCATGTGAGGTAAAGGACGCAGATCTTGCTGCGGATGCAACGATCTGCGTCCATCTCTGAATAACCCAAAAACCCACTATTGATAGTGTTATACAGAGATGAACTGTTTCTAAAGGTTTGCATACCTGCTCCCTTCTAGAATTAGTTTTCTATTCTTGCACCCTAATTTTACCCTTCATCCAAGAAACATTCCAGCACAGTGGCCACACAGTGGTGTAGTGTGGCCGCCGCCAGGGCTTGGGGCCAAGCATGACATGCGGGCCTATCCGCAATGGTAGCGCTAGCTGCCGGCAGCCTTGGTAGTGCTAACTTCCGGACCTGACTGCGACCAGTCATAGGTCACACAGTTGGCAGCCGCCTGTACCACACAGTACTCTACAGAGACTAAAGTGGTGACAACTAATAGTTATACTTTGCAAGACTGACAGGTCAGTCTTCTGTGGGAGGCTGGTGCAATGTATGTATGTTTAACTTTTTTCCAGCGGGGACCAATATGTGTGTTTTATTCCTGTGGTGGCCAATGTTTTTTGTGTTTTTCCAGTGGAGGCCAATGTGTATGTTTTTGTCCTGTGGGGAACAATGTGTGTGTTTGTGTTTTTCCTGTGTGGGAAAATTTGTTTTTGTTTCCTGTTGGGGACAATGTGTGTGTGTGTGTGTGTGTGTGTGTGTGTGTGTGTGTGTGTGTGTGTGTGTGTGTGTGTGTGTGTGTGTGTTCTGTGGGGGACAAAGTGTTTTTTTTTTCTTGTGAGACAAAATATGTGTTTAATAATAAAAATAACAATAAAAGTATTGATTATAGATATTGGGGGTAATTCCAAGTTGATCGCAGCAGGAATTCTGTTAGCAATTGGGCAAAACCATGTGCACTGCAGGGGGGACAGATATAACATGTGCAGAGAGAGATAGATTTGGGTGTGGTGAGATCAATCTGCAATCTAATTTTCAGTGTAAAAATAAAGCAGCCAGTATTTACCCTGCACAGAAACAAAATAACCCACCCAAATCTAAACTCTCTCTGCAAATGTTATATCTGCCCCCCCTGCAGTGTACATGGTTTTGCCCAACTGCTAAAAAATTTCCTGCTGCGATCAACTTGGAATTACCCCCATAGTTGGATAGGTAGGGAGTGCTCCAAATTATTTTGCACAGGGTGCTAGTATACCTGGGGCTATCCCTGAGTGTGTGATATTATGTACCAGTGTGCAGCATCATAGCAAAATAGACAGCTGTCTATTAAAACCATATAAAATCATGGTTTGCCCATTTCTGAGACCTGATTAATTTAGAAGATATTGGTTGGCAAAATGAACAAGACTATTGCTGAGTACGGATGGCGTTTAACTTTTATCTTGGCATTTCAACCAATATGTCTGCACCAGTTTATTCTTTTAAATACAAAATATATGACAATGTTCAGAATAACCTCTGCACACATTATTAAAAATAAATCCTCATTATAAAGAGAATATTTTTTTAAGCAATGCTGACTTAGCTCAGCTCTGAAACCTGAAGAAAGATGCTTCCATAAGTGTAAGACACTTTCATACATTTTCCTAAGTTTTAATACATTTGCCAGCCTATAATGATGTGTGGATGTTAAATTATTATTGCAATCGACTAAAGTACAGTATGCACACCTAGCCCTTTCCTGCTGCCAATAGCATTCTATAACAGATGTATCATAGGAATAAGGAAGCATAAGTCACTACAGCAGTCGTGATCTTTACTCTTGTCATAGGAACTGGTAATATGTGAGACAGTGGGAAATAGGTGCAGTATACTGTATGTATTGTAAAGGCTGAGTTCTGGAAGCTTCATCTCACCCTGAACTTGTTTTACTCTGGGATTCCTCATTATGTGCCAGCTAGCTTTAAGTCGGCCTGCTTTCTGTCAACCAGAGTTATGTTTCCTCCACTCAGATATGTCAGTACAGGGCAGTGATGGGCAACTGGTGGCCTTAGGACCACATGTGCCCCCAAGCCTTCTCTTGTGGCCCCTAGCTCCTTCCTGCCATGTTTCTCATATTGTTTAAAACACCCGCTAATATGTTGTTGTTATTATTACAGATTGCTGTCTTTCTTTCTCTCTTTCTTTCTTTCTTTCTTTCTTTCTTTCTTTCTTTCTTTCTTTCTTTCTTTCTTTTTTTCTTTCTTTCTTTCTTTCTTCTGATATTAAGGTTAATGCGTTAGAGGGACACTCAGAAGTGAAATGTATCAGGTTGGCTTCTCTACTAATTACTGTATATTCTCTTATCCATTAAGAGCTCTCATGCAGAAGGCATACCTCCCAACCTGCGACTGGGGTAATAAAATGGCTGGGATTTTGCTTAAAAAAAAATAAATTAAAAAAGGGGGTATGGTTATGCAAATATACCCCATTAAGATAAACATGTTATAATACAAGGCTGTGGTTTCTTGCCTTTGTGTTTCTAGCCAAGAAGCCACATCCTGCTTAGCACACAAATACTGCATAACTTTAATCAGTGGGTGAGGTGGAGGGTGTGGTCAGGGCTGTAAGAAGAGCAATGCTTTACCACAGGGCTAGATGCCCTGGTGGCAGAACCTGCCATGCTCAACCGCCGCTGCAATCATGTTGTCCCCCCCCATCCCCCTCTCCACCCCCTGCAGCCACAGCTCTTCTTTCTCTCACGTCCATCTGAGCTGCACACACAAAGCAGCTGCAGGACCTCACCCCGCCTGCTGCTTGCTCTTCTCCCCAGTTGCAGACCCTCTTCCTCGACATATTCAGCACAGCAGCCCAAGGAGCAGTGGCTGTCATTAGACAGGGTCGGGTCTGACTTAAGGGTTGGGGGTCATTAGACAATTATGGGTGGTAGTCATTAGAAATGCATCAGACCCTCAAACGCTACTGTTTTGGCTGAACAGTGCTGTTTTTTAATGGCCTGTACAGCAAAAGGGGCTGCACTGACTTATGCCAGGAATGAGCACTGGTCCGGAAAATCCCCTCCCCCCTCTATACTCATCTGCCAGTCCTCCGACATCTCATAGTACCTCTCTCTTACTTTGTTGAACATGACTTTATAGCCAATATACATCAATAGTAAGAGAACAGGAATTATTGTGTGCCTCCTTTGTTGTAAGGGGGGTGGTTTTGAGAATGGACTGGTGGACAAGTTACTATAGCTCTGGGCCGGGTGCTTGAGGAAATGAGTCCTCTGTGTTCAGGTGCGGATTGGGAACAAAAAGCAGCCCTGGAAATATTTGTACTAGTGGCCCCACTTGGGCAGCACCAGAGGTGTAAGGTCTAGCCATGGGCCATGGCAGCAGCACCCCCCCCCCCCCCACACCCCCAAGACTTTACAGATAGTGGGGAGCTCCAGCACCAAGGGAAAGTGAAAAGGAAATAAAATTAAATGTTATGTGAGCACATTATATGATACACCTTCAGAATTTAGGAAACTATATAATTCTTTAGAAAGATATATTTTCTTGCTTATTACACCAACCGTATCCCAATCACTATTCACTCAATCTTAGATGTCAGCCAAGCTGGCAGACAGAGCATACACTAGATCATCTGCAGTCACAGGCTAAGTGGCAAAGTCATTTTCATATATGCAAATTGTTTGGCATCTTATTCATTATGTCTATAAATAGGACCATGTGTCCTCAAACAAAACAGGCCCCACAGGTACACCGGCCCACCGGGAATCTTCCCTGTAGATCCTATGGCCAATCCGACTTTGTCTGTGTTTGTGTATGCAGTACCCAACAAAATTCATCCTCACCATATGACCCCGGCCCAAGCTACTCATATTGATTCTCACATAAATGCAGTGAAAGGAATATTCCTGTGCAATCTGAAACAAAATCTTGTCATTATCACAATGCTTAAATGTATCAAGGTGTATACACGGTGGAGCTGCGCAAGTGGGATGTCTAAATCCCTTGTCTGTGACATACAGTAACTCCTAAATGGCAGTGAGGATATACCTGAGATGCTGCAGTCAGTGTAAAGATAGAGATAAGGAAATAAAAGTGCCAACTGACTACTATCTCCCCCCTCCCTATTACTGCTCTCTAAACATTAGTGGCTGGCACTATGAATTAGCACATTCTCTTTCAAGCTGCTATTAAAATCTGGCTACAGTTACTTCCAGAAATGATTACTTTTCCGTTCCTATCCGTTTATTTGACATTCTTGTTCATCCCAAGTGGTATTTTAATAAAATTAGCGGGTAGAGGATAGGGCGCACACGAATTAACCACTCTTGTCATTTAAATTTAAAGGTTATTCCTACCACTGCATTTGGTGGAGAAATAATTGTAAAACTTGGAGATTGGTGGTTGGAGATTATGTTACTATTATTATTATCTTTTATATGATGCAACAAGGGGTCCACAGTGCCTTACCAAGCACAAAAGCACAAACACTGCAAACAAAAGTGTAAAAAACTTACAGCACAAAACTCTGCAGAGCATGGGATACAAGTTATTGTATATAACCATTGCTCATATGCAGTCATAATACCCACAAAGGCAGTGCAGCCTAAACCAAAAGGTTCGGAGGTATTAATTTATATATTTGCTACTAGTTTAATTATTTACAGTATTAACTGTAGTTAATAGTTCTCACTGATGGATGTAACCAACATTCCCAAGTTCTATGCCTGAAAAATGGAATAACTTCCCAATGGGAGTGAGGATGTTCACACATTTATTATTCATGCATCAACCTGTATATTATTGTTTAGCCTTTTCCATCTTGTGTATGCCTATAACTTTATCTTTCATTTTCTTAGATCCTCTATTTTCACAGCTGTCCTTCAGATTTACAATATGACCAATGTTATTTGAATTATGGGGTCTTTTAAACATAAAAGCTGATCTTTTTTAATGATCCACATGTAAAGGCTAATTGAAAGCTAATTGTTAAGCTGGCCATGCATTAGGAAGCGTTTAGGGCCAATGGCAAGATTTCGAAACATCAGAACAATAATTTGTTTGAAATTGTTCAAATCGTGCAGTTTTCCAGAACGATAACGATCCGATGCGCGGTCCCGCGGGTTGTTTGTCATTTATTTAGCTTTTACCTGCTGCACATAAGATCTGCCAATCTTGGTAGCGATGTAGAAGCAGTGGATGGCAGATGGTCCGATATATTGTTAGGTTCTTTGTCTGACCTAACAATACAGTTTGTCCAGGAGCTGCCAGGGAGTTCAAGGGAAATTATTAGCGAGTCGCTCTAATGTATGGCTAGCTTTGGGGCAATATCTTTCCTCTGTTTACACTTGGAGCTTCCACAGCACATAGGTTGAATACAAGCAGCATTTTTCCGTATTTATTTTGAAAAAAATCTGCAGACAAATAATGAATTATAAGTTTAAAAATGTTTGTTAAGAGCGTATAGGTTTGAGATAAAAAAAAAAACTTTGGGGGTTGAATACTTTTGCAAGATGCTTATTGGATTTTTATTTTGACATAAATGATAAGAGAATGACTGGACTAACAGTAAGGTGTAGTCTATCCTAGGTAGGAAACCCTGGAGAGTGTTAGTGAATGAATGCATACAAACAACCTGATAATTATCCTTAAAGCTTTGGCTATTGTATTGCGCACGTTACATACTGTATTATGAATTATAGTCTGATATGGGTAAAGGAGTGCACTAAATCTACAGCATAATTCACACTGTAGAAAATGCTTTCCAGAGAATAATGTACAATTACTGAACAATAGGGAGGTTTTTAGACTTACTTTCTATTTTCTATATGGTAAAAGCTTATGTGTGCCTCACCACAGCTTGTTAAAGGTCATATCCTTCTTGTCAGCATTTTACAAGTCACAAAAGAGTTATAAATATATTGGAAACTCAATTCAAAAGAAAAGATGAAAATATTTTTTGCATTGCAGAAAATAGTGAATTGGAAGCAGCTGTATGGCCGTTGCAGGCCGATTCCACTCACAACTAGAATAAAAATAAAATAGCTTTGGATGAACATTAGTAAAACAGAATAAAACAAAATCTTAACTATTCGTTACCCTGATTCTAAAGTTTTCCTGAGGCCTTTAATGGAATCAGACCAGCAAATTGAACGGATCCCCCTTTAATGGTCTACTCTAGCTGACATGATTAAACAGGAAGTCAATGCCCCGCCTCTCTGAATTACCCATTTATGGAAATGAGACATTGACAGCTCAGTACCCAGGGCTGCCTAGAGTATCCACAGGCCCGGGGACATAGGGAGGTATGTCCAAATCCAAGGAGGCACCGCATGAACCTTAAAAAAAAAAAGTAAAGGTCTGCTTAGCAGATGACCTGGGACCTGGCCCCAGCTGTGTCCAACAAGAATGGGGCAGAGTAATTAGTGCCCGCTACAGCCTCATCTTCGGCGCCCCTGACAGTACATTATGTGCATATTGCTTGGCATAATAGATATTCATGATTATTACTTGTCATCATGGGCAAACCTATAATAGGTGGAGGGTCTGCGGTGCACACAGGCCCCAGGCCCACCCTGCACCCACAGACTACTAAACTTAAGTCTCCGCAAGTATCCGCTAATATCTTGGGAATATGGCGAGGGCACACCTTTCCCAAAGATCTGTGCATGCATAGAAGACAATCACTGGGAATATAACACTGTGCCAAAGTCTACTGGAAGAATGCACTGTTGAGATACAAGGTAGCCACATGGAGGCTGCACTTGCAATCCCCCCTCCCCCCACAGACCCCCTCCTTTATTAAACCATCCCTGATTCTCATATTATGGCCCAGATTTATCAAGCCTCCGAGAGTGATAAATTGCACGGTGATAACGTACCAGCCAATCAGCTCCTAACTTCCATGTTACAGGCTGTGTTTGAAAAATGACAGTTAGGAGATAATTTGCTAACACTTTATCACCATGCAATGTATCACTCTCCGAGGCTTGATAAGTCTGGGCATATGTTTTGTACGGAATATACGGTCACACAGAAATTATGGACTTTTAGCTATTTTTCAAGGTATTGAAGTATATATGGTGGACATGGAGATTTTATGCATATTATCTCTTTTTCCACACAATATTCTTATTTGCAGTTCCACTCATAGCCAATCGGATCATCAGATATCAGAACGCTCGGAGCAGTAGGGGAGGAGGCTGCTGATTATGTGGGAGGCAGTGACTCATCCACTCTCGTGATCGTCCTATAGAGGAGAGTGCCGCAGGTGACATGGGGAGTGCGAGGAAGGGAATCAAGACACTTGTCTTCATTCCCTTCCTTGCACTGCCCAGATCCGCATATTCAGAGTTAGCTGCTGGAAGATGCTGTGACCCTGATATCACAGAGTAATGATGAGAAATCTGGCCATACTGATGCAGGAAGACTGTGCGGTCAAATGCATTTGTGTGGGGAGAAAAAGTGTTGATGCATCCAGCTTGTATTACTAAATTAATCATTTTTTATTTAAAAAAAAAAATGCTATTTGAGAGGCTTGTAAACTGTAACAGGAGTAGCACATGGCACATACATACAATTATGGTGAAGAGTAAAATGCAGCACATACCCCCCCCCCCCCCAATTTAAAAAAAAATATATATATATACGCTGACTGGTGGCAATTCTTGTTGATATGTATTTTTACCCCGACCTGGGAGAACATTTATGTCTGGCAAGTGCTGTGGAGGTCATTTTAACAGAGAATAAGTCGGCCCTGCTGATTGATAGCTGTATTGCCTGTGCTAAGCTATGGTATGGCGTAATATGATTACACTACCCATTCAACATTTACCCAATACTGACATGGTAACAGTCACTTAGAATACTCACTATAGCAATTACAGATGATCAAATATATGAAAGTGGTTCTTGAAATGGTTCTGCAAATACTTTTCTAAAGTTTCACATTTTCGAACAAATTGTCAAAGATTAGATAAATGAAAAAAAATTACAGAATTAAAAAAATATATATTTCTATTTAAGTTAGGACAGGTAATATTTTGTATTTTATATTATTATTATTATTATTATTATTATTATTATTTTATGTTCTTTTGCTATAACTGGGTTATGAAGTGAAATATTGAACCACAAATATGGCCACAGCAATCAAGCCCAAAGCCATAACTAGGGTGATGCGACGTGTCAGCGCACAGGTCACCACAAGGCTATTTTCTGTGTTAAGCAATATTACTTGCAACTTCCTCCTCTTTAATACCTGGCATCACCTGGCCGCCCCCATCTCCCCGTCATGTCCCTAAGCACCTTGAGTCACACTTCTTTATTTAATGCACACATTTCAAAAATTCTTATACAGGTTGAGTATCCCTTATCCAAAATGCTTGGGACCAGAGGTATTTTGGATATGGGATTTTTCCGTATTTTGGAATAATTGCATACCATAATGAGATATCATGGCGATGGGACCTAAGTCTAAGCACAGAATGCATTTATGTTTCATATACACCTTATACACACACAGCCTGAAGGTCATTATGGCCAATATTTTTTATAACTTTGTGCATTAAACAAAGTGTGCCTACATTCACACAATTCATTTATGTTTCATATACAGCTTATACACACAGCCTGAAGGTCATTTAATACAATATTTTTAATAACTCTGTGTATTAAACAAAGTTTGTGTACATTGAGCCATCAAAAAACAAAGGTTTCACTATCTCACACTCGCTCAAAAAAGTCCGTATTTCGGAATATTCCGTATTTCAGAATATTTGGATATGGGATACTCAACCTGTACTTCCCATACAGGAGCAAATAGCTCAATCAGTAAGGTGTCTATCTGCAGTATTGAATGTCATGGGTTTGAATCCTGGGTATGGCAGCATTTTAAATGTGTGCTTTAAGAAATGTATAATTTAAAAGAAAGGATAATGTAACTAAATGACAAAGAGCTCTCAAATTAAGTGCATAAATGAAGAAATGAGCGGATTGGTCTCCAAATACACTTTCTTGGTAGTGTTCTTTAGTATAGGTGTTCTACAAATGTAAATTATATATATGTAATTTGAAAGGGGTGTGGATTATTATATCTACACTAAAAAGGTATACAGTCAATAGGTCTATCACTAATGGTAGATATGCATTAGGTCGACCTGGTCAAATGGTCGACAGGGTTAAAAGGTAGATGTGTAAATATAAGAATTTACTCACCGGTAATTCTATTTCTCGTAGTCCGTAGTGGATGCTGGGAACTCCGTAAGGACCATGGGGAATAGACGGGCTCCGCAGAAGACTGGGCACTCTAAAAGAAAGATTAGGTACTATCTGGTGTGCACTGGCTCCTCCCTCTATGCCCCTCCTCCAGACCTCAGTTAAGGAAACTGTGCCCGGAAGAGCTGACACAACAAGGAAAGGATTTGGAATCCAGGGTAAGACTCATACCAGCCACACCAATCACACTGTACAACTTGTGATAACCATACCCAGTTAACAGTATGAACAACAACTGAGCCTCAGTAACAGATGGCTCATAACAATAACCCTTTAGTTAAGCAATAACTATATACATGTATTGCAGAGAGTCCGCACTTGGGACGAGCGCCCAGCATCCACTACGGACTACGAGAAATAGAATTACCGGTGAGTAAATTCTTATTTTCTCTGACGTCCTAGTGGATGCTGGGAACTCCGTAAGGACCATGGGGATTATACCAAAGCTCCCAAACGGGCGGGAGAGTGCGGATGACTCTGCAGCACCGAATGAGCAAAGGCAAGGTCCTCCTCAGCCAGGGTATCAAACTTGTAGAACTTAGCAGATGTGTTTGAACCCGACCAAGTAGCAGCTCGGCAAAGCTGTAAAGCCGAGACCCCTCGGGCAGCCGCCCAAGAAGAGCCCACCTTCCTTGTGGAATGGGCTTTTACTGATATAGGATGCGGTAACCCTGCCGCAGAATGAGCTTGCTGAATCGTGTTACAGATCCGGCGCGCAATAGTTTGCTTTGAAGCCGGAGCACCCAGTTTGTTGGGTGCATGCAGGATAAACAGCGAGTCAGTTTTCCTGACTCCAGCCGTCCTGGCTACATAGATTTTCAAAGCCCTGACTACATCAAGTAACCTGGAGTCCTCCAAGTCCCGAGTAGCCGCAGGCACCACAATAGGCTGGTTCAAATGAAACGCTGATACCACCTTAGGGAGAAATTGGGGACGAGTCCTCAACTCTGCCCTGTCCATATGAAAGATCAGATATGGGCTTTTACATGACAAAGCCGCCAATTCTGACACACGCCTAGCTGAAGCTAAGGCCAACAGCATGACCACCTTCCATGTGAGATACTTTAGCTCCACGGTCTTAAGTGGCTCAAACCAGTGTGATTTCAGGAAATCCAACACAACGTTAAGATCCCAAGGTGCCACTGGAGGCACAAAAGGGGGCTGAATATGCAGCACTCCCTTAACAAACGTCTGAACTTCAGGTAGTGAAGCCAGTTCTTTTTTAAAGAATATGGATAGGGCCGAAATCTGGACCTTTATGGACCCCAATTTTAGGCCCATAGTCACCCCTGACTGTAGGAAGTGCAGAAATCGACCCAGCTGGAATTCCTCTGTTGGGGCCTTCCTGGCCTCACACCAAGCAACATATTTCCGCCATATGCGGTGAAAATGCTTTGCTGTCACATCCTTCCTAGCTTTTATCAGCGTAGGAATCACTTCATCCGGAATGCCCTTTTCCGTTAGGATCCGGCGTTCAACCGCCATGCCGTCAAACGCAGCCGCGGTAAGTCTTGGAACAGACAGGGCCCCTGCTGTAACAGGTCCTGTCTGAGAGGCAGAGGCCATGGGTCCTCTGAGATCATTTCTTGTAGTTCTGGGTACCAAGTTCTTCTTGGCCAATCCGGAACGATGAGTATAGTTCTTACTCCTCTCTTTCTTACTATCCTAAGTACCTTGGGTATGAGAGGAAGAGGAGGGAACACATAAACCGACTGGTACACCCACGGTGTCACTAGTGCGTCCACAGCTATCGCCTGAGGGTCCCGTGACCTGGCTCAATAGTTTCTTAGCTTTTTGTTGAGGCAGGACGCCATCATGTCCACCTGTGGCAGTTCCCAACGATTTACAATCTGTGTGAAGACTTCTTGATGAAGTCCCCACTCTCCTGGGTGGAGGTCGTGCCTGCTGAGGAAGTCTGCTTCCCAGTTGTCCACTCCCGGAATGAACACTGCTGACAGTGCTAGCACGTGATTCTCCGCCCATCGAAGAATCCTTGTGGCTTCTGCCATTGCCATCCTGCTTCTTGTGCTGCCCTGGCGGTTTACATGGGCGACCGCCGTGATGTTGTCTGACTGAATCAGTACTGATTGGTTTTGAAGCAGGGGCTCTGCTTGAATCAGGGCGTTGTAGATGGCCCTTAGTTCCAGTATATTTATGTGTAGAGAAGTCTCCAGACTTGACCACTGTCCTTGGAAGTTTCTTCCCTGAGTGACTGCCCCCCATCCTCGGAGGCTTGCATCCGTGGTCACCAGGACCCAGTCCTGTATGCCGAACCTGCGTCCCTCGAGAAGATGAGCACTCTGCAGCCACCACAGCAGAGACACCCTGGCCCTTGGGGACAGGGTGATCAACCGATGCATCTGAAGATGCGATCCGGACCATTTGTCCAACAGATCCCACTGAAAGATCCTTGCATGGAACCTGCCGAAGGGAATTGCTTCGTAAGAAGCCGCCATCTTTCCCAGGACTCGCGTGCAGTAATGCACCGACACCTGTTTTGGTTTCAGGAGGTCCCTGACCAGAGATGACAATTCCTGGGCCTTCTCCTCCGGGAGAAACACCTTCTTCTGTTCTGTGTCCAGAATCATTCCCAGGAAAAGCAGACGCGTCGTAGGAATCAGCTGCGACTTTGGGATATTCAGAATCCAGCCGTGCTGTTGCAACACTTCCTGAGAGAGTGCTACGCTGACCAACAACTGCTCTTTGGACCTCGCCTTTATGAGGAGATCGTCCAAGTACGGGATAATTATAACTCCCTTTCTTCGAAGGAGTATCATCATTTCGGCCATTACCTTGGTAAATATTCTCGGAGCCGTGGACAGACCAAACGGCAACGTCTGGAATTGGTAATGACAGTTCTGTACCACAAACCTGAGGTACTCCTGGTGAGGTGGGTAAATGGGGACATGCAAGTAAGCATCCTTGATGTCCAGCGACACCATAAAATCCCCCTCTTCCAGGCTTGCAATAACCGCCCTGAGCGATTCCATTTTGAACTTGAACTTCTTTATATAAGTGTTCAAGGATTTTAAATTTAGAATGGGTCTCACCGAACCGTCCGGTTTCGGTACCACAAACATTGTGGAATAGTAACCCCTTCCCTGTTGAAGGAGGGGGACCTTGATTATCACCTGCTGGAGGTACAGCCTGTGAATTGCCGCCAGTGCTATCTCCCTTTCCCTGGGAGGAGCTGGCAAGGCTGATTTGAGGTAACGGCGAGGGGGAGTCGCCTCGAACTCCAGCTTGTATCCCTGAGATACAATTTGTACAGCCCAGAGATCCACTTGTGAGCAAACCCACTGGTTGCTGAAGTTTCGGAGACGCGCCCCCACCGCACCTGGCTCCGCCAGTGGAGCCCCAACGTCATGCGGTGGACTTAGTGGAAGCAGGGGAGGATTATTGTTCCTGGGAACTGGCTGCCTGGTGCAGCTTCTTCCCTCTACCCCTACCTCTGGCCAGAAAGGATGCACCTCTGACCCGCTTGCCTTTCTGAGGCCGAAAGGACTGCATTTGATAATACGGTGCTTTCTTAGGCTGTGAGGGAACCTGAGGTAAAAAAGTCGACTTCCCAGCTGCTGCTGTGGATACGAGGTCAGAGAGACCGTCCCCAAACAATTCCTCACCCTTATAAGGCAAAACCTCCATGTGTTTTTTAGAATCAGCATCACCTGTCCACTGCCGAGTCCATAATACTCTCCTGGCAGAAACGGACATTGCATTAATTCTAGATGCCAGCAGGCAAATGTCCCTCTGGGCATCCCGCATATATAAGACGAAGTCTTTTATATGTTCCATGGTTAGCAAAATAGTATCCCTGTCGAGGGAATCAATGTTGTCTGACAGGGTATCAGTTCATGCTGCTGCAGCACTACAAATTCGCCGATGACACCACCGTCATCGGCCTCATCAAGGATGGGGACGAATCTGCCTATAGACGGGAAGTAGACCGGCTGGCCCAGTGGTGCATCCACAACAACCTTGAGCTCAACCCCCTCAAAACTGTCGAGATGATAGTGGACTTCAGGAAGAAGTCATCTAGTGCACCTCCGCTAACGATTGCTGACAGTGTGGTATCGCTAGTGGACTCCTTCAAGTTTCCAGGGACCACAATCTCCAGGGACCTTAAATGGGGGTCCAACGCTGACGCCACTGTTGGGAAAGCGCAGCAGAGGTTGTTCTTCCTCAGGCAACTAAGGAAGTTCAACATCCCACAGAAGCTTCTGCTCCTCTTCTACTCCGCGATTGTGGAGTCGGTACTGTGCTCCTCGATACTCGTATGGTACAGCTCCGCCAGCGCGAGGGACAGATGCAGGCTCCAAAAGGTGGTCAGAACCGCAGAGAAGATCATCGGGGCCGACCTTCCTTCAGTCCAGGACCTGTACTTGTCCAGAGCTAAAAAGCGGGCAATGAAGATAGTAAAAGACCAGCTACACCCCGGCCACAGCATGTTTAACTTGCTTCCTTCAGGCAGGCGTTACAGGGCTGTCCCCGCCAGATCCACCAGAAGCCTCAAAAGCTTCTTTCCCCAAGCGGTCCGCCTGCTGAACTCCTGAACATTGACTGACTAGATGCACATGTAACTAACTTGTGTCCCTATGGTATACCTATCTGTGTAACTTTACTTGCCCCCCCCCGCCCCCCCCCCCCCCCCCCCACCGCACACTCACCTGCTTACCTGTTACCTACTTGGCTGTTGTATAGCAAACCGAAGACAAATTCCTAGTATACGCAAGTATACCTGGCCAATAAAGCTGATTCTGATTCTGATATCCAGGCTGAAGCAATAGCAGGTCTCAGTAGAGTACCAGAGTGTGTATACACAGACTTCAGGATAGCTTCCTGCTTTCTATCCGCAGGCTCCTTTAGGGCGGCCGTATCCTGAGACGGCAGTGCCACCCTTTTAGATAAGCGTATGAGCGCCTTGTCCACCCTAGGGGATGTTTCCCAACGTAACCTATCCGTTGGCGGGAAAGGGTACGCCATCAGTAACCTCTTAGAAATCACTAGTTTCTTATCAGGGGATCTCCACGCTTCTTCACACAAATCATTTAATTCATCAGATGGGGGAAAAGTCACTGGCTGCTTTTTCTCCCCAAACATAATACCCCTCTTGGTGGTAACCGGGTTAACGTCAGAAATGTGCAATACATCTTTCATTGCAGTAATCATGCATCGGATGGCCTTTGTAGACTGTACATTTGTCTCATCCTCATCTACACTGGAGTCAGACTCTGTGTCGACATCTGTGTCTACCATCTGAGCCAGAGGGCGTTTATGAGCCCCTGACGGCCTCTGAGTCGCCTGGGCAGGCGCAGGCTGAGACCCCGGCTGTCCCAAGGCTGCTGCGTCATCGAACCTTTTATGTAAGGAGTTGACACTGTCGGTTAAGACCTTCCACATATCCATCCAATCAGGTGTCGGCCCCGTCGGGGGCGACACCACACTAATCTGCCCCTGCTCCGCCTCCACGTAACCCTCCTCATCAAACATGTCGACACAGCCGTACCGACACACCGCACACACACAGGGAATGCTCTGACTGAGGACAGGACCCCACAAAGTCCTTTGGGGAGACAGAGAGAGAGTATGCCAGCACACACCACAGCGCTATATAACACAGGGATGTACACTATAATAAGTGATTTTTCCCAATAGCTGCTTACTTATCTTATTTGCGCCTAAATTTAAGTGCCCCCCTCTCTTTTTTACCCTTCTTGTATCCAGATACTGCAGGGGAGAGCCTGGGGAGCTGCTTCCAGCGGAGCTGTGAAGGGAAAATGGCGCTGGTGTGCTGAGGAAGAAGGCCCCCTCAGCGGCGGGCTTCTGTCCCGCGTTTTGTGTGACTTAATGGCGGGGGTTTGCACACATATACAGTGCCAGACTGTATTATGTGTATAATTTGTGCCAACAGGTATTATAATTGCTGCCCAGGGTGCCCCCCCCCCCCCCCCCCCAGCTCCCTGCACCCTACAGTGACCGGAGTGTGTGGTGTGCTGTGGGAGCAATGGCGCACAGCTGCAGTGCTGTGGGCTACCTTAATGAAGACAGGAGTCTTCAGCCGCCGTTTTCGTCGTTCTCTTCTGTCTTCTGGCTCTGCAAGGGGGACGGCGGCGCGGCTCCGGGAACGGACGATCGAGGTCAGGCCCTGTGTTCGAACCCTCTGGAGCTAATGGTGTCCAGTAGCCTAAGAAGCACAAGCTAGCTGCAAGCAGGTAGGTTTGCTTCTCTCCCCTCAGTGCCACGTAGCAGTGAGTCTGTTGCCAGCAGATCTCACTGAAAATAAAAAACCTAACAAATACTTTCTTTTCTAGCAAGCTCAGGAGAGCCCACTAGGTGCATCCAGCTCTGGCCGGGCACAGATTCTAACTGAGGTCTGGAGGAGGGGCATAGAGGGAGGAGCCAGTGCACACCAGATAGTACCTAATCTTTATTTTAGAGTGCCCAGTCTCCTGCGGAGCCCATCTATTCCCCATGGTCCTTACGGAGTTCCCAGCATCCACTAGGACGTCAGAGAAAGGTAAATAGTTCAAAAGATTGTCATGATCAAAAGATCAACATGGTCGCAAGGTCCGCAATGTTTTTACCTTGCTAAACCTCACGCCTCACACCCAATTGAATTCCCCGCTAATTGTTATTTAACTATAGAGTACTAGACAGGTCTGTCCTAAGTGCAGCTGGCTACAACACTGGGAAATTCTAGACTATGTAAGTGAATGAAGATGAATGCCCCTATTAGCGAAATCCAAGATTTACACAGATGGTAAATATGCACCTACGATACAGCTGGTGAAAGCTTAGATCTTGCAACTGATGCTGGCGTCTAAAGCCCACCAGGCGGTATAACAGCATCTACAGACACTGGGCTTGATTCAGCATGGATCACAAAAGCAAAATCTTTCTCTAATGGCCAAAACCATGTACACTGCAGGTGGGGCAAATGTAAAATGTGCAGAGAGAGTTAGATTTGGGTGGGCTATTTTGTTTCTGTGCAGGGTAGTTACTGGCTGCTTTATTCTCACACTACAATTTAGATTTCAGATTGAACACACCCCACCCAAATCTAACTCTCTCTGCACATGTTATATCTGCCCCACCTGCAGTGCACATAGGCCCTCATTCCGAGTCGTTCGCTCGGTATTTTTCATCGCATCGCAATGAAAATCCGCTTAGTACGCATGCGCAATATTCGCACTGCGACTGCGCCAAGTAATTTAACAATGAAGATAGTATTTTTACTCACGGCTTTTTCCTCGCTCCGGCGATCGTAATGTGATTGACAGGAAATGGGTGTTACTGGGCGGAAACACGGCGTTTTATGGGCGTGTGGCTGAAAACGCTACCGTTTCCGGAAAAAACGCAGGAGTGGCCGGAGAAACGGGGGAGTGTCTGGGCGAACGCTGGGTGTGTTTGTGACGTCAAACCAGGAACGACAAGCACTGAACTGATCGCACAGGCAGAGTAAGTGTGGAGCTACTCTAAAACTGCTAAGTAGTTTGTAATCGCAATATTGCGAATACATCGGTCGCAATTTTAAGATGCTAAGATACACTCCCAGTAGGCGGCGGCTTAGCGTGTGTAACTCTGCTAAATTCGCCTTGCGACCGATCAACTCGGAATGACCCCCATAGTTTTGCCCATTAGAGAAAGATTTTGCTTCTGCAATCCATGCTGAATCAGGCCCACTGACAGAGGGCATCTTAGTCCTCTCACATTCATACGCACAGATGTGCACCAGGGAAGCACTGTGTAGCAGCATATGCATAACAATGCAGACGGGTGACTACCAATAGGTGCAGCCATGTCTGTGTCTGTGAGAATCAGCCTGTATGTCATCTACAGTAATTAGACAAATATGTAGCTTGAACCAACAGTACAAGATTGATTAATGAATTTCCCTAATATAACAGGGAATATAATTATAGCCTAATACTATGAACTGAACTGCATTCATCATCTTTGTACAATCCTAATAGTACAAAGAACGTGTTTCAAAAGTATCTAGAGAAGTAAATATTACCTTATTTATGCTCAGCAGCTACAAGGCTAACTCCCTGCATGTGTCATTTCCCCATAGTAACCTGCTCTAGAGGCTTGAGCTCTCCCAACTAATCCTGAGCAGTCTTGAGAGCAAGTGTAATTAACAAGATTGGGCCCCCCAAATCTGCCCTCAATATATGGAATAGGGGCCCATATAACTGTAGCCAATTCAAGAATAAATAAAAAGCTAACACATATACACATAATATATTGTAATTAATAGGTTCATTTAGTTTCTCTTTGTCCAAAATGAAGAAAATAAATAAATAAATAAATAAATAAATAAATATGAAAGATCCCCATAAAAAGGCCCACCCACCCACCCACCCATACCAGGTCACCACCGGAAAATGCTTGTGATTCAGTAGGCTTGCCCTTAAAGAGGGTATTGTAAACGCCCTGCGTTGGCAATTTAACGTCGGTCAAGTAATAAAGATCGATTAAAAAGCAAATAATGTTTTATTTTATGTTTACAAAAGTGGTAAATAAGGATGCGTTGAAATCATTTATTCAATGTATTACTATAATGATATAAGATACATTTTTAGGGACAGCTGTCCATTTTACTGGACCACTTCAGGGGTACCTATCTTGATAAACATGCTGGCCCCTACAGTCCAGGAGTGGTCGGGAAGAGATCCAGTGCATTTCAAGGTTAAGTTGGCATCTTTCGGGAAGGGTTTACAATGTTTCTGCGCCTTTGATGACCCATATTGGATTGATTTCACAGGGGGATGGGTATTGACTCCTTGTTATAGCAGAAACCAACCTAGTCACTCGCGGGTCCCCGCAGTTTGTATAACGGGACAGGGTTGCTCAGTAAACCTGTTGGTGTTGTATATTTTACTAATTTTAAATGAATTGAGACTAAATTGCAGATTATTTGGTGGAGAATCTCTGAAATTAGGTCAATTCAGATTAATCAATTTGCACATACAGTATATACTCATAAGAGTAAGATCAGAAGTTTTTATTGTTTCTAAAACACTTAGGGGGTAACCTATTAACTGCAGTAAATTCCTATGGCTGATGGATCCCGGGGGCTATCCAATTAGCCCTGACCGCCAGCACTTATCGAGAATTATGCTGAGACTCTAGGGCGCTGTGATTCCGGGAACCACTAATATAGGCTTAGAATCATCCAAATAGAGTAACTAAATAAAAATGAATTGTCCATGATCAGGATTAAGGAAAGTATTAAAAAATTAGACTCACTCCAGTAGTGTGATAGATTATAAAGTTTGTAAGTAAGTATCCTTATTATTATTATTATTATTATTATCCTTTATTTATATGGTGCCACAAGGGGTCCACAAAGCCCATTACACAGTACATAATTAAATGAGCAAACAAGAAAACAGCACTTACAGTTCAAGACAATATCGGACAGGTATAGAAAACCCGGGGTTAGGTGCCATCAAAGGCAGTCAGGAGTATAAGATCGTGTAAGTAAGAAAAGGCACACGAGGAAAGAAGTCCCTGCTCTTGCGAGCTTATAACCTAAAAGGTGAGGTGCTAACAGACTGGGGTGGCACAGAAGGGGTAGACAGTGAGCATAGACAAGAGGGTTAGGAGGAGAGTTGGCTGGGTTTGGTGAAGAAGTGAGTCTTGAGAGACCGTTTGAAGTTTTGTAGAGAGGTGAAGAGTCGGATGGGGAGAGGTAGGGCATTCCACAGATAGGGAGCAGCACATGCAAAATCTTGTAGGTAGGAGTGGGAGGAGGTAATCAGTTGGCAGGAGAAATGGCGTGCATTAGCAGAGCGAAGAGGACGGGTGGGAATGTAAAAAGAGATAAGGTCAGAGATGTAAGAGGATGTGTAGAGAGAGAAAAGGAGAGGCCCAGGAACAGAACCTTGGGGGACACCTACTGGTAGAGGAAGTGGGGGGGAGGTGGAGTCATGAGAGGAGACAGAGAAAGAACGGTCAGAAAAGTAGGAGGACAGCCAGGAGAGAGCAGTATCACGCAAACCAAATGAGTAAAGGATTCATTACTGATATTAGTAGGTTCCAAAATATGGTACTACTCACTAATCCACTTGATTAAGATCCTGTCCTGGCCAGGCAAAAAACTTTAACATAATTGGTGTGGATAAACGAGAGATGTGCAGTTTGGTTATTTAGAAATCCAAACTCACCCAATTTTAGGGGATCTGAGTGGAATCGAGTACCGATTCGGAGATTCCCTCAGAACTCAGATTTAAAATCACTATCTTGGGGTTTGGATTGCTTGAAAGTCCTTACCTCGTGATTTCAGATTCCATTTCACACAGGGGAGTATGTGGAAATGACTGGAAATTAATGTTTTTGATGTTAATAATACTGGAGGAAATAAACTAGGTCCACATTACATGATTTTAGTTGTTTTTATCAATTTTTAAGAAATCCAAAACCAAATCTGAATCCAAACCTAAACACTTGTGGGTGGTTTTGGAAAAACTGAAAAACAAAGACAAAACACTGAAAGTGGTTCTGGTAAAACCAAAACACGAGGGTCCGCACACAATGCAGCATTCCACAATTCATTCCTTAATGCCCTTTCTGTTGAAACATATGAGCAGAGAAGTATATTGTACCTTCCGGCTGCTGGTGCAGTCCATGAAACGCAGTCTGTTCCAGAGGGATCAATCCTATGTTACTGCAAGTCTCCTCAGGGAATTACCGGCTGGTGACCAGAGGCGTATCTAGGGTAGGGCGAGTGGGGCACGTGCCCTGGGCGCCTTGGCAGGCCCAGGAGAGGGGGGTGCCGCCGGCGGCCAGGGCATCATGCCCCACTCACCCCCGTCACGACGAAAGCCGAAATGTGAGGGGAGGAGAGCGCACCGTCTCTCCCTCCCCTCACCGCCGCTGAAAGCCCTAGCAGCGCTGCCAGCAGCGCTGTTGTGTCCGGCCTCCGGCGGCGTTAGCCAATCAGAGCTTGCGGACCGGCTCCTGATTGGCTGCCGGTCCGCGAGCTCTGATTGGCTAGCGAACCGGCGCCACACAGCCGCCGGAGACCTGTCCTGGAGCGGTGAGGGGCAGGAAAGGCGCTCTCCTCCCCTCACATAGAACAAGCGGCGCCGGTGACTCGGTAAGTGACCGGGGGGGAGGAGGGGGGGCAGAGAGAAAGCACAGTGGGGCATGTAACTGGCACAGTGGGGCATGTAGCTGGCACAGTGGGGCATGTATCAGGCACAGTGTGGGGCATGTATCTGGCACAGTGAGGTATGTAACTGGTACAGTGGGGCATGTATCTGGCACTGTGGGGCATTGTAACTGGCACTGTGGGGCATGTAACTGGCACTGTGGGGCATGTATCTGGCACTGTGGGGCATGTATCTGGCACTGTGGGGCATGTATCTGGCACAGTGAGGTATGTAACTGGTACAGTGGGGCATGTATCTGGCACTGTGGGGCATTGTAACTGGCACTGTGGGGCATGTAACTGGCACTGTGGGGCATGTATCTGGCACTGTGGGGCATGTATCTGGCACTGTGGGGCATGTATCTGGCACAGTGAGGTATGTAACTGGCACAGTGGGGCATGTATCTGGCACAGTGGGGCATGTATCCGGCACTGTGGGGCAATGTAATGGGCACTGTGGGGCATGTATCCGGCACTGTGGGGCATTGTATCTGGCACTGGGGGGCAATGTAACTGGCACTGTGGGGCATTGTATCTGGCACTGTGGGGCAATGCAACTGGCACTGTGGGGCATGTATCTGGCACTGTGGGGCAATGTAACCGGCACTGTGGGGAATTGTATCTGGCACTGTGGGGCAATGTAACTGGCACTGTGGGGCATTGTATCTGGCACTGTGGGGCAATGTAACTGGCACTGTGGGGCATGTATCCGACACTGTGGGGCATTGTATCTGGCACTGTGGGGCATGTATCTGGCACTGTGGGGCATGTATCAGGCACAGTGTGGGGCATGTATCTGGCACAGTGAGGTATGTAACTGGCACAGTGGGGCATGTATCTGGCACAGTGGGGCATGTATCCGGCACTGTGGGGCAATGTAACGGGCACTGTGGGGCATGTATCCGGCACTGTGGGGCATTGTATCTGGCACTGGGGGGCAATGTAACTGGCACTGTGGGGCATTGTATCTGGCACTGTGGGGCAATGCAACTGGCACTGTGGGGCATGTATCTGGCACTGTGGGGCATGTATCTGGCACTGTGGGGCATTGTATCTGGCACTGTGGGGCAATGTAACCGGCACTGTGGGGCATTGTATCTGGCACTGTGGGGCAATGTAACTGGCACTGTGGGGCATTGTATCTGGCACTGTGGGGCAATGTAACTGGCACTGTGGGGCATGTATCCGACACTGTGGGGCATTGTATCTGGCACTGGGGGGCAATGCAATTGGCACTGTGGGGCATGTATCCGGCACTGTGGGGCATGTATCCGGCACTGTGGGGCATTGTATCTGGCACTGTGGGGCAATGTAACTGGCACTGTGGGGCATGTATCCGGCACTGTGGGGCATTGTATCTGGCACTGTGGGGCAATGTAACTGGCACTGAGGGGCATGTATCCGACACTGTGGGGCATTGTATCTGGCACTGTGGGGCAATGTAACTGGCACTGTGGGGCATGTATCCGACACTGTGGGGCATTGTATCTGGCACTGTGGGGCATGTATCTGGCACTGTGGGGCATGTATCAGGCACAGTGTGGGGCATGTATCTGGCACAGTGAGGTATGTAACTGGCACAGTGGGGCATGTATCTGGCACAGTGGGGCATGTATCCGGCACTGTGGGGCAATGTAACTGGCACTGAGGGGCATGTATCCGACACTGTGGGGCATTGTATCTGGCACTGTGGGGCAATGTAACTGGCACTGTGGGGCATGTATCCGGCACTGTGGGGCATTGTATCTGGCACTGTGGGGCAATGTAACTGGCACTGTGGGGCATGTATCCGGCACTGTGGGGCATTGTATCTGGCACTGTGGGGCAATGTAACTGGCACTGTGGGGAATGTATCCGGCACTGTGGGGCATTGTATCTGGCACTGTGGGGCAATGTAACTGGCACTGAGGGGCATGTATCCGACACTGTGGGGCATTGTATCTGGCACTGTGGGGCATTGTATCTGGCACTGTGGGGCAATGTAACCGGCACTGTGGGGCATTGTATCTGGCACTGTGGGGCAATGTAACTGGCACTGTGGGGCATTGTATCTGGCACTGTGGGGCAATGTAACTGGCACTGTGGGGCATGTATCCGACACTGTGGGGCATTGTATCTGGCACTGGGGGGCAATGCAATTGGCACTGTGGGGCATGTATCCGGCACTGTGGGGCATGTATCCGGCACTGTGGGGCATTGTATCTGGCACTGTGGGGCAATGTAACTGGCACTGTGGGGCATGTATCCGGCACTGTGGGGCATTGTATCTGGCACTGTGGGGCAATGTAACTGGCACTGAGGGGCATGTATCCGACACTGTGGGGCATTGTATCTGGCACTGTGGGGCAATGTAACTGGCACTGTGGGGCATTGTATCTGGCACTGTGGTGCAATGTAACTGGCACTGTGGGGCATGTATCCGACACTGTGGGGCATTGTATCTGGCACTGGGGGGCAATGCAATTGGCACTGTGGGGCATGTATCCGGCACTGTGGGGCATTGTATCTGGCACTGTGGGGCAATGTAACTGGCACTGTGGGGCATGTATCCGGCACTGTGGGGCATTGTATCTGGCATGTGGGCTATGTTTTTTTTTTGGGGGGGGGGGACGCCATTTTACATCTTGTCCTGGGCTCCAAAAACCCTAGCTACGCCTCTGCTGGTGACCAATAAGGAACATTCATTTTTTAATAGATATCTTACATTAGCGCTTCTTTTCCTGTGATTTTTAATTTAAACTTATAAGAGCTGAGTAATCCCTCAAATAGGAGCACCACACTGTCAGATATATTGCAGCGATTAGCGCCCATGTCCCATTTTTATAATTCAGTACATCCAATGTTTACATACATCTCCGACATTTGTGAATCTGCACAGAAGCCGCATTGCACACATGCTGATCAGGAGCTGCAATGTCACCTGCAGTGCCCCAAACACTGTAGCATGATTGACATGCTGCTGACGTTTGGGATGCAGTGACAGGCAGCATAGCGTAACTGGTGGGCGGTGGCCAGTTGCTGCTGACACCACCTGCAGCAGTAGTATATTCTAGCACAGCTGCTGTGTCCAAATGGCTGTGTGATCTGCGTCCGATCTGCCTACACATGGCATGATGTGTTACTAAACGACACATTATGACTGGTGGGGACCGCCATTGGCAAATGTTTACATTCGGCAGCATGGCATCGCTAGCGACAGCCCCAGAACTTCTTGCATGTACAAAGACCTGAAGCTGTCGCTAGCGACCCGTGGGCGCGTGCATCGGCAACGTTGTCGCTCATACACACAAAACGTAAACATTGTGTCGTTCCAGTCGATCGGGAACACCCACATCGTGGGTATAATTGTTCTGTGTGTATCCACCTTAATACAGTAAGAGAACAATGATCTTAAGATGATCACAGGTGATATATCTGAAGTACACATCTGTAAAATGAACAGAAGGAATGTTCTGTCGCAAATGGACTTTAAAGGTTCTTAAGGGCTCAATTTCAGGATGTCTGTTTCTTGCTATAAATACAGCAGAGTTGAGGAAATTGTTTAGGAAATTTTATTTTACAAGCAGCGTCAGTTTGTGAAGGTCAAGCTGAAAAACGGTTTGGCATTTAGAACAAAATTGACTTTTAGAAAGTTCTACAGAAGTAACAAATTGAATAAACATTTTATACCCTTAAAACATATAAAACACTTTTTTTTTCTGTTTATCCCATTATATAAAAAAAGAATCATTTATCATGACACAAAAGCTCCAGTTAGTGGCTAGAGGGAAACGTGTACATTTATAGCTATGGATGCAGATATACCTATTTATTTTGAAAGGTTTTTTCTGTAGCCTTGAATAAGGACTATAGATATTAAAGATATTTAGAATCAAGATTGTGGGATCCAAGCGATCTCATGAGAAGGTAGGATAGGGGGCTGGCAGTGGTACTTGTCAATCATGTGTTGTAGCCTATGGCAGGCAGGGGTGTGTTAGTAAGAAAAGGGTATCTAAGGGACTGTTGGTGTAGGACAAATTCTCTTTGTCCAGGTTTCCCACCTTCCCTACCCAGGTTAGGTTTGTGTAGCCTTATTGTGGCGGGAAAGAACGGCAGTTTCACCAGTCCGTGTGCAATTGGTTATTTGAGGTGCGCTCCCCTCGTTGACTAGTAGTTAGCTGTACCACTTTGATGGGGCGCAGTATCACCACCTGACAGGTGGGTAGTCAAGTTGAGGCTGAGTCAATACCTTTTGTTTGATTGTATTTGCTGTATATGGGCACACTGGGCGATCTTGTGCAATGCTTATTTTGTTGTTGCAGACTGACCATTGCAGACTGGGTATTTCTGGCCGTCCTTTGTTTGCCACCATACATCTTTAATACAGCTTTAATACAAATAATACATTTCATGCCTTAAATAAATTTGCTAACCGTTGTCTCTGTCAAATCTACGTCTCCGCATCTTTATTTTACTTAGAGTTTGGGTTAATTGATTGAGGCACCAATGACACGCCTCATCCAATAGAAGGTTTATGCTTCCTTAAATTGTATACAGTATCTCTTCTCATTTATATTATAGCAAATGGTGTTAAGAAAAACACTATAACTTTCACCTTTCATAAGAAAGTCTTCCAATATCACCTCTATGCTGATGACACTCAAATCTACCTTTCCTCCTCTGACCTCTCCCCTGTACCTCCACTGTATTTCTGCTATTTCTTCCTGGATGTCCCAGCGCTTTCTTAAACTCAACATGTCCAAGACTGAGCTGACCATCTTCCCACCCTCCTGCACAACCTCATCTCCCACAATCTCATTATCTATTGATGGCACAGCTATCTCCTCTAGCCCCCAAGTACGCTGTCTTGGTGTAATCATTGGCTCCTCCCTCTCCTTCAAACCACACATTCAGCACCTCTCACAAACCTGTCATTTTTATCTCAAAAATATTTCCAGGATCAGACCCTTTCTCACTAATGATGCCACCAAGACCATTGTCCACTCACTGATCATTTCCAGACTGGACTACTGCAATCTTCTCCTAAGTGGCATCCCTGACAATTACCTCTCTCCACTCCAATCTATCCTCAGTGCTGCAGCCCGGTTAATTTTCCTAACCAAACGCACTACATCCACCTCCCCTCTCCTACAAGCCCTTCACTGGCTTCCCGTCCCTTTCAGAATCAAATTCAAACTTCTCACACTCACAAAGCCCTCACCCACTCCTCTCCCACTTACATCTCTGACCTTATCTCCCTTTACACTCCTACCCGTCCTCTTCGCTCTGCTAATGCACGCCGACTCTTTTGTCTTCTGATTACTTCCTCTCACTCCTATCTACAAGACTCTAAACCTCTCTACAGAACTTCAAATGGGCTCTTAAGACACACTTCTTTACCAAAACCAGCCAAATCTCATCCTAACCCTCTTTCCCACACTCGGTCAACCCCATCTGTGTCACCACTGTCTGTCTGCCTCTCCCCTTTAGAATGTAAGCTCTCACAAGCAGGGCCCTCTTCCCTCATGTGCTTATCCTTTTCTTACTTTAATAATCCTCAACTGCCCCAAATCCTGCAGTTTTTGGCCGCCCTGATACTTATCTCAGTGTCATCTGTTGATGTAGTTATGCTTAGTTACCCTGTATTTGTCCTACCTTGTCTTCAACTGTAAGTCACTGTTTTCCTGTTTTGATTATGTGCATATGTACTCTGTAATTGGGCGCTGCGGAACCCTTGTGGCGCCATATAAATAAAGGATAATAATAATAATAATAATAATAATAATACTACATCCTGAACCCGCACTATCCCGATGGTTTGCATGCCGGCCAGCAGTGACTACTCCCACTCATGGGTGTCCACGACACCCATACAGTGGGAATAGAACCTGTGGCAAGCGCAAGTGGCTTTGTTGCGCACCCCCCCGCCGGGCATCTATATGCCGGGATCCCGCTGTCTGTATTGTGTGACCGGTGGTCTCCTGACTGCCAGTCACACATACCCAACCCGTATTTATAAAGGGTGCAGTGCACATGGGTCCCTGGTACAGGGGGGCCCTGCACTGCACACCCTGCACCCAGAATTTTTACCGTGTCCCTCGTCTTTGGGAAGATGGCACCGCACAATGGAAGAATAGCCTCTAGTACTGTCCCAGAGCCTTTGCTCTTTTGTACCACCTTACTGAATATCAATGGGAAGAGCACGCTGTGGAAGAGCAGGGACCCACTTGTCATGGCAAGGTTAGATGCAGAACTGGGGAGTCTCGCAGCTCAGAGAAGGGGGCCCTCCGGTCTTTAATATCTCCCTGTAGACTAGTATCCTTACATCATTACATACTTGCCTACGTTTGAAAAAGCATGTCAGGGAGACTGTGAAAGTAACACCTATCAGCGTGGACGTGTTCTGCTACATCTAAGAGGAGTGTCATAAAATGACTGATATCCACATGTAAATGAGCCCCACAGTTCGTAAGAACAAAAGACACTGATATGTGCAGGGTTTGTTTGTGTATTGTGTTTTACAAGAGGTTCCATATACTGTATAGTTTCCTAGCCAATAACTAACAAAGCGACCGCCACTGGTATGTAATCAAATGTTTTTAAGAAAGAAGTAATAATAATAATAATAATACGCATGCGCAGTTCTGACCTGATCGCAGCGCAGCGAAAAATCCTAGCGTGCGATCAGGTCTGAATGACCCCCATGGTTTTGCCCAACTGCTAACAAATTTGCTGCTGCGATCAACTCTGAATTACCCCCCAATGATCTCTATGGCTGCATGCATTTTAAATAAGGTTTCTTGCAGCCACTATCTTAACCTTATCCTGCTTGTTGACTGGTGTGTAATTTTTGACATTACTCTATTGTACAATTGTTACACATATGTACTAAGGCCCTGATTCAGTATGGATTGCAAATTCTGCTAAGTAGCAGAATTTGCAATCCTTGGGATCGCCCATCGCAGGACAAGGCTGCCCATCATGTTGACTGCCTCTCCCCCCTTCTCCCCCTTGCTCAAACAAAAATTGCAATCGCACCACAACTTCTGCCCGCAGGAGGCCCGCCACTATCTTTCTGATTGCAGCGGCTGCGTGTGACATCACGCAGCTACCGCGATCACACCATGCCCCTCGTTTTCATGACGCCGCCCCTGTTTCCCCCGCCTCCGCAGTGCTCCCTCTCCGCCTAGGAAACGGAGAGTTGCCGCCCCACCCCGCAAGCGCCTCTGCCTGATTGTCAGACAGAGGTGTTCGCATTTTCTGTGTCCGCATCCTTTTTGTAATTTTTGCGGTTGGATCGCTTATTGCGATCTAACCTCAATCAGCCCCTATATCATGGTTTCTTTGATTGCCTTTTCCAGTTATGTATTGTCTACTGTTTCTCCTGATTTAAAATTATAATAAAACAGTTTAAAAAAAACACATTTAAAATGCCAGTGGGTAGACTCAGTCATATGGACATCATTGTTAACCATTTCCTTAATACAGGTTGTGTCTCCCATATTCGAAAATCCGATACCAGATTACTCCATATCCAATTATTTTTAGCTCGACTGAGATAGTGACACTTTTGCGTTCTGATGGTTCAGTGTACAAAATGAACAAAATTATTAAAAACATCGTATGAAATTAGCTTCAGGGATGTATATGAAACATAAATGCATTTCGTGTTTAGACTTGGGTACCATCCCCAAGATATCTCATTATGGTATGCAAATACTCCAAAATACGGAAAAATCTAAGGGGCCGGATGTAGTGCAGTGCGAGGCGGCCGGAGCTCCCAGATTCCGTCCAAAGTAGTAAAAATTTTTAAAGCAACAATCATTTACAAAACAAAACCAACCTGGTTTTGCCTTGTAAATGAATGCCGCTTAAAAAAAAAAACGCATGAGTCCAGCCAGAATCTCGAAGCTATGGCCATCTGGCACTACATTACATCCAGTCCAAAATTTGAAATACTTCTGGTCGCAAGCATTCCATATATGGGAGACTCAAGCTGTACTGCCAGAACATTTGAGTCTGCTCAATTGAGTCATGTCTGGTTTTAAGACAGCTCTGTCACTCTAAGCCAGGCTTTTTCAACCAGTGTGCCGTGGCACACTTGTGTGCCGCGACCAGTTGCAAGGTGTGCCGCGGAGCCAGAGTAGCTTCATGCACCTTCAGAGTGAACTGTTGGCCCAGGCTCTTCTTAGAGGATCAGTCGTGCTCTGGACGTGACCTATGCCTTGAAAACGGTGTGAACGGTCATGGCCGCCGCGTCTCACCCCCCAGCCAGCCCACCTGCGTGCATACACATCTTCCAGTTACTGCCTGCATACACAGCTTTCCTTGCCCACCCACATCCACACCTGCCCGACCGCCCGCTGCTCAGTATTCGCAGCACTCCACTATGAACAACCCCTGCCACTGAGGAACAAGGAGAAGGTCAGCTGATAATAATATTTGTTATTTTATTTCTCCTGTGGGGAACAATAGGATTTATGTGGGGAGAATAGGAATTTATGGATTTATGGGGGGAACAATGTGAATAATTCATTTGGGGAGCAATAGGATTTATGTGGGTAGAAATGTGATTGATTTATGTGTGGAGCAATAGGATTTATGTTGGTAGAAATGTGATTGATTTATGTGTGGAGCAATAGGATTTATGTGGGTAGAAATGTGATTGATTTATGTGTGGAGCAATAGGATTTATGTAGGGAGCAACATGATTTATGTGGGGAGCAATGTGATTGATTTATGTGTGGAGCAATAGGATTTATGTAGGGAGCAACATGATTTATGTGGGGAGCAATGTGATTGTTTTTTCTGTGTAGGCCAATGTATGTGTGGATTTTTTTTTTTTTTTACTGTGAGGGCCAATGTGTGTGTTTTGTTTTTTTCTGTGGGGTACTGATGGTGTGCCTTGGCAATTTTAAAATATTGTTTGGTGTGCCGCGAGTAAAAAAAGGTTGAACATCACTGCTCTAAGCAGTTCTCCCTGTCACCATTAATTATTAATTGTCTCAGCTACAATGAGTATTTACTAGACTCTCCTGTAAGTCACTGATGAACATGGCAAGTACAGGCATTTTCCATTAAATGTACAGAAGTGTACTGCAAATAAATGTCATTTACATGTGTAAGATCGGCAACATTATTCACTAATAATACATACCTAAAGTTTCCATTAAATATCTGCATGACATTATTTAAAATTAGCAGGAAAGAGATGTTCTGGAAGCTGTGCCGACTGCTAGTAATGGTATATTAATGCTATTTAGAAATAAATGTACCTGTCTGAGCTTTCAGGGATATTACGCTGAGTCAGCAACAATATCTGACAAAAGAAACCAATTCTCATTTTCAATATATTCCTGGAAATAATCATGATAGATACATAGCAGCAAATAGCAAAAGTCCTGTACGAAAGGAATTAATACATATAACAGTGGCACTGTGGTCTTATTCGTGAGCAAATTCACTTGGAAAATGCGTGCATGCGTGCACCATTTTCCTCACTTATGCTATTCATTTGTGAGCACGAAGAGGCTGAATGATAGGAACATGAGCATTGTGAGTTAATGTGCATGTAGGAAAAAAGGGAGACACATAGGATTCCTATGCAAAAAAAAATACCTAAGCACTGCCATCTTGTGTTGCTTTAGCTCACATCCCTCACAAAGGGAAACCTTCTAAAAATGTAAATGTGGAGGAGTTACCCAGAGTAACCAATCAAATGATGGCTATAATCTGATTGGTTACTATCGGCAATACTCCACTTATTCTTTTAAATCTCTTTGTAAATTATTTTCCCAGCATTCAGTTGATTAACTGTGTTTTCGTTTCTTAATTCCATTGCGCTTTACAATTAAATGGGCAGTAGGGCTGAGTCACACTCATTGGTTTTGTTTTCATGTTTCAATTGCATTAATTTCCCAAAATGTATATGCGGCCGTCCTAAGAGTTATGGTGTCCTGTATAAATTTTACTCTGGACCCACCTCTCTTTGTAGGGTATTTATCAAAGCTTGGAGAGATATTAAATTGTGAGAGATAAAGGCGGGATGTACTAAAGCCTAAAATGTTGTAAAACCCCGAAAATCCAGTTTTGAGAGTTTTTATTGCATTTGCATATGTACCAAGTTCCAGAATGCAGTGCATTCCGGACTTGGACCTGGTGGGAAATGCCATCTTTGGGTGGCATTACCCAATAAAAGCCTGTGGACTTCTTTTCGAGATTTTCCCTAAGAGGGATCCAATCAGATTTTTTGCATAATATTAGACAAAGTTATGGGCTTACCCACCACGTCCAGGTAACCTCATCATCGGGAAAGTCCCTCACAATCTAAGGGTTCAAGTCTAGGGTGTCGAACACCCATAAGCCAGCCCAACCTAGGGGCCTCACCCTAAATTTCCAAACAGCCTGTAAAATGTAAGGCAGAAGCAGATTGGCTAGTACTTTATCTCTCACAATTTTATCTGTCTCTAAAATTTTATAAATACCCCCCGAAGAACGATAAGTATGAAATATGTTATCTCTCAATATTCAATGTATAATTGATACAGTTATGTTTAACAACACAACAAAAATTGTCTTTATTAATAAGGTGGAAAAAGAAAACAAAGGCAACAATACATAACATTTTAACTGATGACATGATGGGCTCCCAAACATGTTTCCCTCTAAAAGGTCATCCCTGTGTATTGCTGGCATGGTGGCACCTATATTTGGCTTGTAGGTGGCTGGAAGTGCTCCACTTAGCATGTAGAGCAACCCAGCATATCCTTAGAGCATGCTTAGTGCAAAGCTTCCTGTTCCCAGCCCCCTCTTTTGTGACCCTATGATTTCACTTGTAGTTGTGGCAGTGGTAGTCGTCCCAGGGAGCAGAAGTGCCATTCAACAGAACAGAGCTTGCCTCCATGTTTGGACATGTAGGTGCCCTTTTGTTCAGTTACCAGCGAATATTAGACATGCAGGTCCATTTGTTTCCGCAATTGTTTGCCCAGTTCAGAATAGGAAAATACATGGCCCACAGACCAATCTTAACAGTCTAATACCAGCCGTTGTTTTAGTATGCATAGATGACACATTGCTGCACAAATGCACGTTTGCTTGTTATAAATGACCCTCATTGTTTTAATTTCAGCTGTACGGAAACAAAGGAAACCCAAACTGGTTAGTTTATCTTTGTCTACAGTAGGACAACGTATTTTGGAATTGGCACTCAAGGCAAATTATACCGGTTCCACTCTGTCTTCACACATGCACATGGCTTCATTCCATACAGTGGGGTCTATTAACTAAGCTTTGGATGGAGACAAAGTACCAGCCAATCAGCTCCCAACTGCCATGTAACAGGCTGTGTTTGAAAAATGACAGTTAGGAGCTTATTGGCTGGGACTTTATCTCCACCCAAGGCTTAGTAAATAGACCCCAGTGTATATCCCGCCTGCTCTGCTTGGAACAGCCAAGTGCACACTCAGCACTAAAGAGACAGTTCCGTTATTTCTCCAAAAGCAAACAGTCCTCAAAGCCCCCAGGTTTTTAGGGTATCTATGATTTAGCACAGGTGTCTTAATTACACTATGTAGACAAAAGTGATTGGACACTGACAACAAATAGTTCAACAAGATTTTATTGCCGTCAGTACTTTGTAGGTCCACCACATGCAGTGATTACTGGAGACACCCTTCTTGGCCAACTGTCCATAAGTTCCTGGACAACAGCAGGAGGTACTGTATGTCTTTTCTATCATGTGTGGGGGGAGTGGGGTGTCCCATCACTTTTGTCTACATAGTGCAGTACCTCAGTCATTTTCATTTAACTTGAATATATAACGAACTTACTGGTGCTGTGTTTCAAAACTGTAAAAATAATAATAATAATAATAATAATAATAATATCTTCCCTCCAGTAAATGCTATGGGGGTTTACAATGGATAAATGGACAAGAACAAATTTTAGGATATTTATAAAAATGATAAGGTAATTAGAGTCAGTTAGGGAAAACAATTGATTCCTTGAGTAAATAAAATGATTTATATACAAACTGTTTAAAACTCTGCAATTAAGCACATTTGTGTCAATCATAACAGTAAAATGGAATTCATATTATAATGAATAGATTGATTTTAATTGGTGATGTCAGACAGTTCAGCATTGTAAATAGCGCTTCCAAGGTTTCCTTGGGATGTAAGAGTGCGAGATAGGTTCCTAACTACACTGGGCCTACCCGACACTCTCACCTCAAAGGGACTCTCTGGAAACAGTAATTAATCGGAATTAACTGTCAAATATTGGTTGTCAAGGCAACCGGCCTTAAGCTGTGAGTGCAGCAGCACCATTGTAACACATCTGGTAAGAACTGTAGCAATGTGGCCCATACAGATCCTATCCCAGACAGTTCTTGTTTGGAGGAAGAGTGACTCTAGAGCCAGGAGGAGGTGAGAGGAAGCTGAGCCATCAGAGGCAGGGGGGCTGTTAAAATTCTGATTAAGTTAAATATATTTTATTTGTTTTATTTGATGTGCCTCTTGTACACTGGGGGCAAAGGTTTGGTTAAAAGAAAACAGTACCTGTTAATTATATTTGTTACTTGTAAGGGGCACTGAAAGAGCAACTCTAAGCTAGTGTATGTTCACCAATAGTTTAGGGGAGGTTGTGTGTTTAATATAGAGATAAGCGGGTCCAATTCTCTAAGAACCGGACCCACCCGAACTTCCCGATCCGAGTCTGGATCCGAGTCCGGCTCAGGGGTTTCCCGCCAGACTCGGATCCCAAAATGAGGCAAAACATCATCATCCTGCTGTCGGATTCTCGCAGGGTTTTGGATTCTATAAAGGTCCCGGTGATCTGCGCCACTTTCACTCCGGCTGTGGAGAGTCTCAGTGCTGGGTTGTGGGGCGTGAGGCTGCTGTAGGGCTGTTGTATCAGTCCAGGGGTGTTCTGTCTGTCGTCTGGTGGTCTATATGATGAGGGGTAATCTGTCCATAATCCATATACATCCAGGGGCTCTGCCATAGTGTTATCCAGGGGCTGGTGTGTCCTAGTGTGTCCTATTAATATCAGTCCAGGGGGGCTCTGTCTATCATCTGGTGGTGTATCTGGCAAGGGATGATCTGTCCATTTACATCCAGGGGCTCTGCCCCAGTGTTAAAACCCAGTATACTCTGTGTACATCCAGGGGCTGGTGTGTCGGACTCCTATCAGTATCGGTCCAGGAGTGCTCTGTCTGTCATTTGGTGTGTCTAACAAGAGGTGCTCTGTCCATCTAGGAGTGATCTGTCCGTCTATCCAGGGGCTCTGCCCCAGTGTAAAAGTAAAATAATAAAAGGGTAAAAGCCTAAAAAATAATTATATATATATATATATATATATATATATATATATTTGTTTGCGCTATACCCCAGTGTACTATACAATTTTTACTTTATTTTCATAAGTACTGTGACCCTGCAGGTCAGACTGCAGTATATTATTATTTCGTACTCGTACACGTATTGTTTGACAGTGTTGGTGAAATTAAACGTATTGTGTGACACTGTGGGTAATGATGGTACCACAGTAATGTATTTTTTTCATACTCATACACATATTGTGCGATACTGTGGGTGATGGTGGTACCACAGTAATATATTTTGTACTCATACATATATTGTGCAACACTGTTGGTGAAATTAAACTGCAGTGTTTGCCTACTATTTCTGACTCATACACATATTGTGCAGCACTGTTGATAAAGGTGGTACCACCACAGTAATACATTTTCATACACATACACGTATTGTGCCACACTCTTAATGAAATTAAACCGCATTGTTTAATTACTATTTTTGACTCATACACATATTATATGACACTGTAGGTGAAAGTAAACCACAGTGTTAGATTATTATCTCTGACTCATACACGTATTGTGACACTGTAGGTGGTAAATTTTTTGTACAAATTGTGGTGTGTGCTGTACCCCACTTGGTTCATGTTTGCTGATAGATATGGAGGACGAACAATTGAAAGGAGAATCATAGATGGCTTAAGTCAGGGCATGTAAAATCAAAGAAAAAGCAAAATTCGAATTAGTAAAAGTCAGATTAGTACAATAACCAATAAAAATTGTTGACTATGCAATAAAGACCATCACTAATGCCCCCAATGATTCATTTACATTTTTAAAATCGCACATATTAAATTAAATTACTAATCAATCCTTCCTTCCACTACATACAGATGGAGTCGCACTCATCTGATGCGGATTCATCGCATAGCAGCGTTCCCGGCATGACTAGGCGATCCATCCACCTAGTCACGCTGGTAGCGCACAGAGACACTCCCATTCAAGTGAAGAAAGGCAGTGAAACTGAGTCCCAGCTGTGGCTCCCTTATATGAAATCCAAAACCTGCAAGATCCGACGCTAGATGAAAACAATATTGTGAAGTGGTCAAAACTGACTGGAAATTAGTGGAAATCAATGTTATTGAGGTTAATAATACTATAGGAACAAAAACCAAAATTCTGTTATTTTAGCTGTTTTTATGATTTTTTTTTCTGAAAAATACAGATCCAAAACCCGCAAGAGTGATTTTGGCAAAACCAATACAGATCCAAAACACGAAGGAGATAGAGATCCAAAGCCAAAACCCAAGATCCAAGATTTGGGCCAGCGCACATCTCAAGTTTAATATGAACCTTGACCAGCGCACAGAAGGGCGCATGCTCTTCCTGGCTGTGAATTTCAGCTTCAGTGGCTACATTTCCAGTCTATGACTTTCCCTCCTGCACATGCTCCTGTCTCTGAGCTTGCACTGTGCCCTGTATGAAGCAGTTTCCAGATCCGTAATGATGCAGAATGAGGCCTGTTACAGAGAAAGTGTCTCCAGGAAGGAGTGGAATCAGATACCTATGCTTAGACCTGAAAGAAACCAGTCATTTGGAAAGTTTTATTATAAAGGGCACTGGACATGTTTGATATCCCTGTAAGGGGTTTATGTATCAAGTAGTGAAAAGAGTGGAGAAGTTGCCCATAGCAACCAATAAACATCTACCTATCATTTTATAAAATGTACTTGATAAATGCTTCTTTAGAGCTGATAGGTTGCTAAGGGCAACTTCTCCACTCTTTTCACTACTTGATACATAAACCCCTTACAGGGATATGTATCAAGTAGTGAAAAGAGTGGAGAAGTTGCCCATAGCAACCAATCAGCTCTAAAGAAGCATTTATCAAGTACATTTTATAAAATGATAGGTAGATGTTTATTGGTTGCTATGGGCAACTTCTCCACTGATCCACTCTCCACTCTTTTCACAGCTTGGCACATCAACCAGTAAATCTTAAGATCATTGAATCGTGCAATCGTTATGTAAATCAGTATACACTGCTGCAGATGCATTTAGGTTTTTTCATTTTGTATAGTACAGTTATGGGTTCACCACAGAAAACCAGTTACCCCTTAAAGGAACTAGGATAGAAATAACTGTATATTCAATTGTATTCAAATATATAAAACCCTTACCACAACGTATGTAAAGGAATGGTTCATGTTTTTAGAACTTTATTTAGAGACAATCTTGCTGAGGATAGAGGCCAATCTTGCTGTATGAGAAGAAAGGCCAGTCTTGCTGTATGAGAAGAGAGGCCAATCTTGCTGTATGAGGAGAGAGGCCACTTTTTCTGGGGACAGAGGCCAATCTTGCTGTATGAGAAGAGAGGCCACTTTTGCTGGGGATAGAGGCCAATCTTGCTGTATGAGAAGAGAGGCCATTCTTGTTGTATGAGAAGAGAGGCCAGTCTTGCTGTATGAGAAGAGAGGCCAGTCATGCTGTATGAGAAGAGAGACCAATCTTGCTGTAAGAGAAGAAAGGCTACTTTTGCTGGGGATAGAGGCCAATCTTGCTGTATGAGAATATAGGCCATTTTTCTGGGGGATAGAGGCTAATCTTGCTGTATGAGAAGAGAGGCCAATCTTGCTGTATGAGGCCAATCTTGCTGTATGAGAATAGAGGCCACTTTTGCTGGGGGATAGAGGCCAATCTTGCTGTATGAGAAGAAAGGGAAGTCTTGCTGGGAATAGAGGCCAATCTTGCTGTATGAGAAGAGAGGCCATTTTTGCTGGGGGATAGAGGCTAATCTTGCGGCAGCAGGAGAGAGGCTCTATAAGAAGGAGGAACGCAAGGACAACTTCTCCTTACCCTGCAGTCAAACAGCAAGATCATTTCTCTTCTTCAGGTATTAGAGAGTTTTGGTGGGAGCAACCACCTTTTTTACTACGTGGGGGTCAGAGTGGAGGATAAAATGTCCCCCCTTAAATGTCCTAGAATAAAATGTCCCCCCTTAAAGTATACAGTATGTTAATGTTAGTTTCCTTTTGAAGCATCATTGCTGTTATCCTTGTGTACTGTTCTCAGACTTTCCATTATAATTACATCTATTATGCTAACATTTGATGACTGAAACCCAGCTTGTTTTCCTTTAGAATCTGGTATATACTGATTCTTTGTTACAGATTTTTATGACAGAAATGCATCTAAAAAGAAATGTACAATTCCACCTACGAATCACAGTGGTAAGTAACATTATGGTCTTGTTATATATTCCCCCCAGAAGCAATGGTTGTTCTATTGTAGGAAGTAGATGTTTCCTGTCCCTATCTATCATAGGATTATCTGCAATATAACCTCAGAATAACCTAGGATAAATCAGCAAAGCCAGTAACTGTGCAGTATTTATGTATAAATAAATATCTACTACAACAACAACCCCTCAATGCGCTAATTAGAGTAAAGTTACAACGTGAACACAATTATAAAAATAAAAATAATGAAGAGCTGCGTCTCCTGTATGATCCTTGCCTGCAAACGGATCTAAAGAAACAGATATGAAAATGCATAACAGGAAGGCACTCATATAGTGTAGTCATTTGAATCAGGGGCGTTTCTACAGAGGAGGGGGCCCGTGTGCACCTCCGGGCGGGCCCCCTCCTCTGCACGGCACTGTAGACTTCGGGCAATGTGCCAGAGTCTATAGCGCATGCGCAGGTCTCAGGAAATATGGCGCCCGCCATGATCCGGAGACCAATTTGGCTACCGTGCATGCGCGGCAGCCATTTTGGCTGCGATTTCCGGCGCGATAACAGCTCCCGGCGCTGGACTCCTGAAAGGTAAGTATTAAAATGGGTGCAATGGGCACCCATTGCACCCATTATAGAAACGCCAATGATTTGAATCATCCAAAGCTTGTGCAAAAGCAAGTAATGTCCGTACTTTGAAATTAATGAATAAAGTTTATCTGTTGTTGTTGTTGACACTTTAAATATTGTGGAGTCTGTACTGTGCTCCTCGATACTGCTATGGTACAGCTCCCGAGGGACAGATGCAGGCTCCAAAAGGTGGTCAGAACCGCAGAGAAGATCATCGGGGCCGACCTTCCCTCAGTCCAGGACCTGTACCTGTCCAGAGCTAAAAAGCGGGCAATGAAGATAGTAAAAGACCAGCTACACCCCGGCCACAGCATGTTTAACTTGCTTCCTTCAGGCAGGTGTTACAGGGCCGTCCCCGCCAGGTCCACCAGAAGCCTCAAAAGTTTCTTTCCCCAAGCGGTCCGCCTGCTGAACTCCTGAACATTGACTGACTAGACATACATGTAACTAACTTGTGTCCCTACGGTATACCTATCTGTGTGACTTTACTTGCTCCCCCACCTGCTTATCTGTTACCTACTTGGCTGTTGTATAGCAATCCGAAGACAAATTCCTAGTATACAAAAGTATACATGGCCAATAAAGCTGATTCTGATTCTGATTCTGAAATGCTCTCCTTCACTGTCACTCAGGAGACCTACAAAATGATAAATGGACCTTATATGAATCCGTTATATCTGAAATCAGACCCTCACACCAGAAAATGCCATAGTGTAGTATTTCAGGTTTAATATAGGAATAATGGGATTCAAAACTCATACAAATATATATACGTGCATATCACATACTGTAAGATCACCCAAATCATAAAGGATGGAACCATCCACAACCAACAAAAATGAGTTACAGGCCAGTGTTGGACCAGGGTCGTAACTAGGGGGTGCTAAGGGGGCATGTGCACGGGGTGCAGGATTTGAGGGGGCACCGAGGAGTTACAGAGGAACAGGGTTTGTTTGTTTTTGTTTTTTTACCAGCAGTGCTGTGCTGCTCCAGTGAGACAGCAGACGGCTCCAGGGGAAGTGTTTCTGACCCACCTGTCTGCCCACAGCTGGCTCCGACACTGTGCGGGTGAGCTACAGTACCTGGGATCTCTCCTATGCCAGCTACTGTCTTAAACTCTCTTCTTTGCCATGCAGTGCTGCGACTTGTGTGCAGTGAACTGTGCAAGCTATAGAAGCGAGTTGTTGGTGCTGTATTTTTCAGCAGGCTATGATCCCGGCGGCCTGCCCAGCACCAACTGATAACAAGCTGCCGGCTACACACCATTGAGAGGACACGCTGTAGTGTAGTGATGTAGTTCAGCGTGTAGGGGATGTAGTATAGTGATGTAGTACAGTGGATATGGGAATGTAGTGCAGTGATATAGTGCAATGTATGGGGACACACAGGGTGGCATGTAGTGGAACACGCTGCTGGGGGGCATGTGATGTTTAAGGCATTTGGGGCACATAGGGGAATATTGTCCAATAGTATCCCCTTTTTTTTTAAATGTTTTGTTATAATATGATCATTTTAGTATGACAGTGTTTGTTTGCATGTTGTTGTTTTTTTTGTTTTTTTTTGGGGGGGGGGAAGGGCGGCAAATTCCCGCCTTGCCCCGGGTGACGAAAATCCTAGTTTTGGCCCTGGTTGGACTTTAGGAGGATGATATCTCAGTGATAGCATCCAGAACCACAAACGCGTTTCGTTGTCAACTTCCCCAGGGACTCTTGGCAAGGGTATCTGGTTGAAAGCTCTACAGTGTACGGATAGACAGTCAATAGGTCAACCCCAAATGGTTGACATGTAAAAGGTCGACAGGGTCAAAAGGTCAACAGGTAAAAGGTAGACAGTATTTACAAAAATAAAACAAATAACAGCAATTTCACATTCACATAAGCAGACAGGTGTGTATGAAACAATAAAGACATTTATTTAAAAAATTATATATATAGGACTTGAATGAATTAAAAAATTCAGCAATGTATCATAAAAGTATGGAGCATAAAAACCAGTCTCTGGTAAAGCAATTGGACTTAAAGGGACACAATCCAGTGGTGAGTGGATAACCAAAGCAACTAGCCTGTCTTTTCATGGGACTGTCTATTCACAAATAATTACCATGCTCAGGAGGTAGCAGTTAGTAGATCCCCTGGCGATGGTTCATCCGGCACGGGCTCCAGCGCTCAATGTAAGGGGTATCCTGAAAAACTCCATTTTGGTGATAAAGCAAAGTCCCAGGCTAGTAGGTCCACAATCCAAGTGTCTGGATGTCACATCAGTGTCTCAAAGTCCGAGATAGTAGAGTCCTTACGCGTTTCGCTGTCACAAGGGGCAGCTTTGTCAACTTTTTACCTTTGATATATATATATATATATATATATATAGTTTAATAAATTCCTTTATTGTTTCATACACACCTGTCTGCTTATGTGAATGTGAAAGCACTGTTGTTTGTTTTATTTTTGTAAATACCCTTTTTGGATTGACTATCCAAATTTACACAGCTGCTCTGGGAAATCAGCTTGTATCTAGCGCATGGTCTACTCACTCTCAGAGTGAGGAGTTCTTTCTTATAAAAGGTAGACAGTGCTTAAGCTCAAGATGGTGAAAATTTAAGCAGGTTAAAAAGGGCGACATGACAATGGTCGACACATATAATTTACACAAGTAAAAAAATAAATTACACTTTTTCATTATTTACTATCCACATTTACTACTATTTGGAATACTAAACGTTACACTAATTTGGCTTAGTTATAGTAAAATATACAAAATTACATAAAAAAAACCCCTAAAAAAACCCTATGTCGACCATTTTTGTGTTGACAGTTTCCATGTCGACCTTTTGACCTCGTCGACCTTTTGTATCTGTTGACCTTTTCTACTTTATACCTTTTCCGTCTCAACCTTTTGACCCGGTCGACCTTTTCCATGTCGACCATTTGGGGTTATCTATTTTCTGTCTATCTTTTAACTGTGGATCTATTGAACCACACCCCCTGGCGAGTGCCATCCTGGCCAACCAGTAGCTACATCCCAGTACAATAGAGCTCTTGGAAGAAGGAGGACCTGCTAAATCAGCGTTAAAATGAGATGGAGGAGTGTGACTGCCTATAAATGTACAAGGCTTTTAATCTCTGCGGATCTAACTTGGTGTGGTTCATCAAATCGACAGTATCTAGGTCGACAGTCACTAGGTTGACATGGATGGAAGGTCGACAGGGTTTTTAGGTCAACATGTGCTAGGTCGACAGGTGTAAAGGTCGACATGAGGATTTTTTTTTTTGTCGTTTTCTTCGTAGAGTGACCGGTATCCCAAATTAGTGCACCGCGTCCCCTCGCATGGCTCGCCATGTTTCGGGCATGGTGCCTTCGCTCCGCTACCGCTTCGCTCGGCACAGATTACCGTTCCAATCGTAGTCCACGTGGATCGTTAAGTATGAAAAAATAAAAAAAAATAAAAAAAATGTGAAAAACTCATGTCGACCTTTAGACCTGTTGACCTAGCACATGTCGACCTAGAAACCCTGTCGACCTTCCATCCATGTCGACCTAGTGACTGTCGACCTATAGTGGTCGACCTAAACATTGTCGACCTAGATACTGTCGATCTTCAGACCGGATCCCATCTAACTATGGTCCAAGAATGAGGAAACACAATACTACTGAATATACTGAATACCGAGTTCATGGCTTACATAACAAAAATGGCTCTTTTGCACATGAAGAGATGCAATACTTATGTAGAGTAATTGCGTTGTGTCTGTAACACCAGTAGCAAAGCATGCACATCCAAAGCCGTAACTAGGGGTGGGTGAGTGGTGCCGTTGCACGGCCCCTGCATCTGGCTAGTGGGGTGCCTGGAATGGCACCGTGCAGCAGTGCCATGCGAAGCTTCCGAAGAATGATCAGGGCACCCTACAACTTGCAGACCTGCCTGGAGCATCCTGATGACAATCTATGCAGTGCTGTACTTCCTGGTGCTATTTGCTCTTATATTTAGCATTGCAAATTACCCCACTGATAAACAATTTTGTGCATGTCATTTAATAAAACTGTATTTTTAACTCCTCACTTCCTGAACACCTGTAGATTTAAGAAAACTCGGTTTCTGCAAATAATTAAACAGCGAGTCCATTCCTTCCCTTGACCCTTGCACTACTGACTACATTACATTATGCAAACATCCGCTTAATAGTGAGCTGCCATTAAACAGTCCCTATGACTTTAGATGTTTAGTTAGAATCAGAGGTGTAAGTACGGAGAAATGGGAAGCATAATGAATAAAGGATCAATTCTGGATGAAATAGTATCTTAACTCTTTAACTGCTGTGCTGCAAATTGGAAGTTTCACACTCAACACTTTCTTCTTCTAGTGCATTGATATCATTTGCAAATAGCTATAGAAAACAAAATAAAGAACTACTAAAACAAAACAAAAAATAAAAAAAATGTATATTTAAAATCTGATAAGTCTGATTATTATAGCCAATAAAACTGCATACGCTCAGTAAGGGGACACTATACTGCAATACTGGCTGTTCTGGGTTTCTAAATCAGACACTGGATGCAGATGTTTGCTGCACATGCATACGCCAGCGCACATGGCTGGCAGCCTTTCACAAAGGTGCACTATGAGCATCCAAAAAGCCGTCAGGCAGTTTGGATACACTGATGATTTGCTGCTTTTTGATACAGATGGAATATGTAAGTATGTTTTTATATTTTGAATTTGCACACTGCCTTCCCACCTTGCTGGCATAAACTGTCTGCTTAATCTTAATAACCTTGCACCCAATGGTAACGTAACATCTAGATAACCCTCCCGTAAATGCATTCTTTTTTGCAGAATGCGTTGGAGATTCTTGACCCATAAACATTATCTACCAGAGCAGCCACTTGCTTCTGTACTCAGCGTCAGTGCCGTAACTAGGCATTTTAGCGCTGTGTGCAAGAAACGACAGTGGCGCCCCCATGTAAGATAGGGGCAGTGCGCGCCGTAGGCGCGCAAAAAAATTATAGGGGCGTGGCTTCACGGGGAAGGGGCGTGGCCACAAAATAATAGCAATTCATACTACGGTGCACAGTAGTCTACATTATTCAAATTACGCTGCACAGTAGCGCCACTACACCAGGTAGAGCCCCTTTTATACATTACAGCAGAGAGCGTCCCCCTTTTTACACATTACAGCAGACAGTCCCCCTTTTTACACATTGCGGCAGACAGTCCCCCTTTTTACACATTGCGGCAGCCAGGCCCCCTCTTTACACATTGCGGCAGCCAGTCCCCCTTTTTACACATTGCGGCAGCCAGTCCCCCTTTTTACACATTGCGACAGCCAGGCCCCCTTTTTACACATTGCGGCAGCCAGTCCCCCTTTTTACACATTGCGGCAGCCAGGACCCCTTTTTACACATTGCGGCAGCCAGTCCCCCTTTTTACACATTGCGGCAGCCAGGCCCCCTTTTTACACATTGCGGCAGCCAGTCCCCCTTTTTACACATTGCGGCAGCCAGGACCCCTTTTTACACATTGCGGCAGCCAGTCCCCCTTTTTACACATTGCGGCAGCCAGGACCCCTTTTTACACATTGCGGCAGCCAGTCCCCCTTTTTACACATTGCGGCAGCCAGTCCCCCTTTTTACACATTGCGGCAGCCAGGCCCCCTCTTTACACATTGCGGCAGCCAGGCCCCCTTTTTACACATTGCGGCAGCCAGGACCCCTTTTTACACATTGCGGCAGCCAGTCCCCCTTTTTACACATTGCGGCAGCCAGTCCCCCTTTTTACACATTGCGGCAGCCAGTCCCCCTTTTTACACATTGCGGCAGCCAGTCCCCCTTTTTACACATTGCGGCAGCCAGGACCCCTTTTTACACATTGCGGCAGCCAGTCCCCATTTTTACACATTGCGGCAGCCAGTCCCCCTTTTTACACATTGCGGCAGCCAGGACCCCTTTTTACACATTGCGGCAGCCAGTCCCCCTTTTTACAGCCAGTCCCCCTTTTTACACATTGCGGCAGCCATCCCCCTTTTTACACATTGCGGCAGCCAGGCCCCCTCTTTACACATTGCGGCAGCCAGTCCCCCTTTTTACACATTGCGGCAGCCAGTCCCCCTTTTTACAGCCAGTCCCCCTTTTTACACATTGCGGCAGCCATCCCCCTTTTTACACATTGCGGCAGCCAGGCCCCCTCTTTACACATTGCGGCAGCCATCCACCTTTTTACACATTGCGGCAGACGGTGTCCCCCTGAGAGAGAGAGAGAGAGAGAGAGAGAGAGGGATATACTTACCTTCTCCCCGCTGACAGGCTCCTCGTGCTGGCATCTCCCTCTCAGTGCAGGCAGTGAGGTGAGAAGGAGGAGGAGGGAGGGGGAGCAGGGAGCCGCAGCAGCGCTATGTCATTGGTAGTAAGCGCCGCTGCAGCATCCCCCTCTCCTTCCGTATTGGCTGCCCGGCGCTGCTCTGGATGCTGGGATGGAGGAACCGCATCCCAGCATCCACAGCAGCGCCGGGCAGCCAATACAGAAGGAGAGGGTGATGCTGCAGCGGCGCTTACTACCAATGACATAGCGCTGCTGCGGCTCCCTGCTCCCCCTCCCTCCTCCTCCTTCTCCGCTGCCCGGCGCTGGTCCTTTTCTCCCTCCACAGCGCGGCGCACGGCGCACACAGCGAGGCGGCATGTAATGAGTCAATTTGACTCATTACATGCCGCTGGCCGTGCGCCCCCAGGGCAACTGCGCTGTGTGCCAAGCCCACTTGGCACACACGTAGTTACGGCCCTGCTCAGCGTTACAGTCAGCTTTAGATAAGTACACAAGTAAGTGGCCCAATCTAGGCAGTGTGGCTGTGGCTTCATACTTCATTCATACCTATACCAGGGACAGGGTAAAACGCAGGACATCTGGAGGGGGGGTTCCAAATGTTTCAGTTTAGAGCCCATGAAGGATGCATATTTAGCAGTAACAAGCTATAGTCTGCCCCAAACAAAGTGCAGTTTCTGTAATATGGTACTTCACACATATGCAGCGCCAATGATCATGGTAAGCCACTTACCAGATTCTCTCTCTGGTGCAATTATAAAGTACTCAGATCTACAGACAGCAAACAGACTTGGTGGGAAAATCTGCTGACACTGAATATGTTCAGCAGCCCCATTTCACCCTTTATACTATAGTAACCGCCAGGCTTGGACTGGCCCACAGGGGTACAGGGGAAACCACCGGTGGGCCCCACTGTCTGGCGGCCCACCTCCTGCTCTAAGGATCAGGTTCCAGACTGTGCACTTGAATTATACATTATACATACAGTATGTGACCTTATACTGGACTATGGTGTATTTTCTACAGTGCATTGCTGTTATGAATCTGTTATTAATCTGGTACATTATCATGCATGCAGCAGCTGAATTTACTGTATATATTTATGAAGGAGCCCAGACATTGCACTCTCTAATGGTTAGTCAAACCAATGAGGTGGCAGGCCACACCCCCTCTGTGGACTGGCCACACCCCTAAACATGGGCCCCTACCACTGCATTCCCCCCGGCGGGTCCTACATGTCCCAGTCCGACACTGGTAACCGCTGGCCAGGATGTCGGGAAGGGGGGCTTCCGGACAACTGGAACGCCCCACCCCCGTGTTTGTGTTTGCCTATGAGGGACATCATTTAGCCCTTTGAAGTTGTCTTGTGCCCTTCCCCAAATTTGTGAGTCTCTATAGCATTATTTCTTTTGTATTCATTTTGAAAAATATTTTTTCTTTGGAGAGTCTCTTCCATGCTGTAGGACCTCATGGAACAGGGATATTACACTGTATATACTAAAATAGTTCAAAATTGGTGGCCCACTTATTTTATTTTTCATACAAGTGCAGTCAATAAATTGTGTGACTTTTTAACTAATGCATTGCTCTTTTGCAAATTTAAACCTGCAAGTACTGTGCAAAAAGTATGCGTGAATGCTATTTTTGTTTATTTCTGCAATTCATTTTTAGTAATTTGCTGAAAGGTATTTTGGATCAACATCATTCTCAATATCTTGTGGATCAGTGCCAGAAGCAGTCTATCTTAAATTCTGAATCTGCGTCAACAGTATGGGATGTGTTAAGGAACACTGATGAATATATATATGTGTCTATATAGGTGTGTGTGTGTGTGTGTGTGTGTGTGTGTGTGTGTGTGTGTGTTTGTAGAAATAATCAAAATCTTATAACAGATGTTACAAAGTCCCTATACAGAAGATACAGAAAAGGAAGCCCGATATCCTAAATCGTTTATAAAATTGCACATTCAGTGTCAACTAATACGCCCCCTTCGTTTTTCACTATAGTACACAATGTACTGTTCTGCCTGATCCACAGTTAAAAGTTTTAAAATAAAAAATGAGGTGGAAGACTATAAGCCAACTCAAGTCTTCTAATTAGTTTATGTGGGGGGATCCAATTTGAGGCAAAAAAAACCATTTAGCACAAAAAATGTTTTTCATGATTTTTCCCGATGGTTCACCAATATTTTTTTACAGGCTATCCGATTAGGTCAACAACAAAAAAATTATTTGGATAGCTAGGGTGTTCCCAATCACGGGCACAAAAAATTATCCTTGAGATGATACAATTCAATCACAAAAAAATCACATCTCTCAACTGGGGAGGAAGATAGAGGACACTGTGCAAGCTCTGCAGGTGCATGTACTGTAAGAAAAAGGGTTGTCACTTCACAGCACAGGGGTATCTCCCAGTGGCATAACCGGCAGAGATGGGCACTGCTAGCCAGGGCAGTGTACTACCCGGCACCGATGGAGTGTCATCCCGCTAGGTGTTTGTTTAAAGTTAATTCACTTGCCACTTACAGCTTCCACCTCCTGTTGCTCTGGATTCTGTGGATTGCCGAGGGGTGTCTGTCCATTGGTATCGAAAGAGAACGCTGGGTCAATAGTGGCATGGACTTTCAAAGAATGTGGGAGGTAGCTGCCGCCTAGCCAATATGTGCAGCATGGGATGGGAAGTAGCTGGAGCAATGTCACTGGGTGAGTAGAAACAGAGGGGGTGGGCGGTCAGGAGTCTGCATTACATAGAAGCTACAGTGTCAGTCTCAGCATAATGGGCTGGGCTGGCGCCAGAGCAGGGCTTGATGGGCATCTAAGAAGGTGGACGAAAAGGAGGAGGAAGAGGATGGGACAGTGAACCATGGTGGCAGAACTCATGAGCAGAAAGATGACCTAGCCCTGAGCCGGAGAAAGCAGGAAGGCCTAGTCACCAAGCTCTTGAAGAGCCCAGAAGTGTTTATCAGCTCGACTGTGTCTGAATGTGGATCAAGAAGAACTACAAGCAGGTGAGTGCAACCTAAAGTAAGGGCTGAGATATCTCTCTCTCTCACTCACTTTCCCAGGTATCTATCCCTTTCTCTCTCTCTCACCCAGGTGCCTCTCCCTCCCAGGTCTCTCCCTCGCCCCCAGCTGTCTCTCCCTCTTGATCCCTCCCTCCCAGGTATCTCTCCCTCTCTCTTCCTCCCACCTTCCCAGGTGTCTCTCCCTCCCTCCCTCCATCCCAGGTGTCTCTCCCTCTCCCTCCCTCCCTTTCTCTCTCACTTTCCCAGATGTCTCTCCCTCTCTTCAAGGTGTCTCTCTCTCACTCCCAGGTGTCTTTCCCTCCCACCAGGTGTCTTTCCCTCTTGATCCCTCCCTCCCAGGTTTCTCTCCCTCTCCCTTTCTCCCTCCCAGGTACCACTCTATCTCCCTCCCTCCATCCATCCATCCATCCATCCATCCCAGGTGTCTCTCCCTCCATTTCTCTTTCCCAAGTGTCTCTCTCTCTCCCTCTCTGCCCCTGATCTCTCTCTCCCCACCCCTGGTCTCTCTTGCTCTGCCCCTCTTCTCTCTTTCACAGTTACTAACCAAAAAAGTGTGCAGGGATATATTATTGTTGGGTTGTTGGGGTTTTGTTTCGTTTTTTTTTTTTTTTTTTGGGGGGGGGGGGTTGGAAGGTGGGTGCAGTCCTTCATCTTGCCCCGAGCACCAAAGACCCCAGTTACACTTTTGGTATGATCTCACTTTTACACTTCCCAAGTTTCTGGGCAGCCTTTAGTCCTTCTCTTTAATATGGGGGTACCATGTTCATGTGCGCTTCATCAATTGACCGCTAATCTGCTATGAAGAGCCAGCAGTTGAGATGAAGATTTTACCCCACCCTCAGCTGGGACACTGTGGCCTGTGGGTGGGACCACGGGACAGGGCCTGAAAATCAGGACTGTCCAGCCAAAATCCAAACAGTTGGGAGGTCTGAAATAATGTCTGTCAATTTATGAAGAACAGGTGAAATTGTATACAGTAGGTATTAAAAGGAAGATTTTCTAGGCTGAAGAATCTGCATTGTTTGGAATCTGATATACAGTTGGTAAAAAAAACCTCCTGCTTGGTAACTTTGAAACGACTTTATAAACAAATAAGAATGGCAGCAATTCCAGCTGTGGCCAGCAGATGGCAACACAGAGGAGACACAAAACAAAACATTTTTTTGTTATTTATTTAACAAACTCTTATAGACTCTTGTGGCAACTTTTATAGTGATAGTTGAATATACACTGAAAACCTACTGTTTTTGCATGATTGCATTCTAATGTATGCTAAGGACTCCCGTGATTTTGAAACTAAAAGTTGTAGATACAACGTGATGTTTTCTCAGGCCTTAAGCTTCTTCTCATAGATTCTTTTAGGTCCCACTTAAGGGAAATTAACCTGTCCCAAATCGTCCCGTTCTTTTGTACTAATCAGAACTAATGGGAAAATAAGTCAGCTAAAACTTGTCAATGGAAATATGTTGACTGTTCTGGGAAAACACAGTAATCAAGTGAATGCTCATTTCATATAGAGAATAAATTGGTCATCTTGGCTTAAAAAAAAAAAATAGAATTTGTGATCTTTTACTGTTTATTATATCCAATGTTTCCTTTGCCATATTTAGCCACGTATGTTTCTAACCTGATGGCTGGAAAAATACATCTACCTGTAGGATAACTTCTTACATGAGCAATGTGATAAACTTTCTCGCATAACTAAGAACATTTAGACTGCAAGATATCCAAACTACAATCTTGGGAGTTTACAATACTGATTTGCAAAACCATAAACAGATGAAGCAGTCTTTATTGCATCACTTAGCTCACTTGACTCACCAATTCGCACAAATTACATAGACAATTCTGAAAATGTTTCTGTTGTATTGACTTGGGATTAAGTGAGACTTGTACACACAGTAAGTGCACTGAAATCATTTACACGTGTGCTTCATGTTAAATCCAGTCTTTTACATGTGTGTCACTTACATATGCATTTTATTTGTAACTGACTATCCCTGTATATGTGATAATGACAGCATTGCAATTAATATAAGCTTTTGCCAGACCAAGACCACTGAAAGGTCTTCCCAGCTTCTTACAGTGTGAATCCATGGTACCTCGATGATTCAAACAAATGAAGAATAAAGATGCATAACAATTATGAGTCCACCCACACAGGAAATAATAGGTGTTAAAATGATACCCTTTATAGGCTAACTGACCAGGTTTACAGTTACATAGCAAACTACAGTAACTGGTCCTGTAATGCTTGAGGGTCATTCACTCTTATGGAGTTAAATCCCTCTCCCATTCTTACTTTCCTGTGTTTCCTGAACATAGCTTTTGCTAGAAAACACATTTGTTGGCTCCAAAAAGTGTCTGTCTGGCATAGGCTGATCAATACCATCGCATCCACCTTAAAATGCATTGCTCTAAGTATTAATGCTCTGTGTTGTTTGTTGTGGATTGTGCACGTGTCTCTGCGTGTATTTAGAAGACAGGTAAAAGCACGTGTACTCTTTATTGGTAAATAAGAACAAGAACAAGCTAACAAAACCTAATGAAAGAATTGTGTGTGTGTGTGTGTGTGTGTGTGTGTGTGTGTGTGTGTGTGTGTGTGTGTGTGTGTGTGTGTGTGTAGATGTGTGCGTATGTCTGTCTATTTATTGGTGTACCTTGTTTATTAAAACTTTACCTAAACTTACAGGAAACAATATAAAGGGGAGAATTCAAATGTTTGAAAAGTCGGTTGGTGTCTTTTCCCCCCCTGTCTATTAGATAGGAAAAAACAGACACCCAACTGACTTTTCAAACAATTGAATACCCCCCCCCCCATTGACTCTGACAACACAAATGTTAGTTGAGCAACTTTAAAACTGCTAAAAGTTATTTAAATAAGAAACTCTAATTTTGGTGTTACAATCTCTTTAACCCGGAATCCCTAATACTGTAACTGCCTTGCATCCAGAACATCAGTCAAATTAGCCTCATGCCAAGTGTCTTATTTCACACTTCTGTAAAATAATTCCACACATCTGAACTGTTGACATCATCCAGCCATGCAATCACATACACGCCAGGGTGTCGACAGTGTACAATTGCAGATACAGGTGCTATGGGCGGTTGGCATTAATCCAGTTCACACACTTTTCAACACTTTCAAAAGTGAGTTGTGCAAAGAGTTAGATCTACGTTCCACATCCACTCTGCACAGCATCTACCACCCCATAGTTTACACACACACAAAAACAAATATCTGCTACTTGTCTCCAAATAGCTTCCAAAATAACCAACACTTTTTTCCTTGAAATAAAAAAAAAAAAAAAACTAAGTTATTTAGAATTCTTCCAAACTATTTGATGTTTGTTTTGTTGTATTCGGTAAAAAAAGATCTACTTTTAATTGGCTTCTAAACACGGTAACATTTTTTAAAAATGTATATGAACCAGACATTATTCAGTATTCCAATAATTTGTAACATCAACAAAATAATGTAAAGTTATTCAGAACAAAAGAGGAACAAAAACAAACAAAAAAACAAAAACAAAAACCAATGCGTAAAAAGACAAACTCTGGAACTTAACTTTACCCCAGTCATTCAGAAGTACCTGATACAAAGATGTTAGAACATAACACAACACTCCACTAATACAGAACACACTGACCATGTACAGGGATTGTGACCCGGTAATAAGCAGCAAGGATTTAGGTGCAGAGATTGAACTACACATCCAGTAAGTAGGGAATAAATGAATAATAACGATATTTGTAGGGAAAGGGTAATAGGACTTACCTCTGTACGAGACTGCAGCCTCTTGTTCAGCTCATACATGCGATACTCTGGCTGTACCATGTATGGAGTATGCCTTCTGTAAAAAGGGCCAAATGGAGAAGAATAGAAAGGGTCATGCTGAGTGCTGGACATATTCTTTTTTGCTTCCAGAGAATCAGCGTAGCATCAGCATCCATAAAGTGCACATGGGCTCTGTATTCTTCCCAGCATAAACTAGCAGTATGCAAACACAGATCACACTGCCTGAGAACTGCTGGCTAAAACCCTCTATGGCAAGATAGAGCGAGCGAGAGGGAGAGAGAGAGAGAGAGAGAGAGAGAGAGAGAGAGAGAGGAGAGGGGAAGAGCACCAGAGCGAGAGAGGCTGTATAGCTTCAGGCTACACTGCGTGTTTTTAAAGAAGCAGTATGCGAACGGGGTCACTTCCTGTCCACACAGTGGGCTGCCTTGCATAGTGCCATTCATTGAGCTGCTTTAATTTTATCAAGCAGGGTCATATAGGAAAGTGATCATTTTATGTTATACATTTATGTCTTTCTTTACATTCTAGCTCGTTTTTATTCATTTTATGTAGGTGTGCTTGCTCATATTAATAAAAAATAGCATGGGCTATCTATAACAATGTGAACAGTTTAATTTTATTAGATGCAAGTTTTTTTTTATTGTAACATTCATTAAGATGATATTGGGGCTGGTGCAGCATTGGATCAGCACATTGATCAATAGGAACATGCTGAGAAAAATAACTTATTTTCACATACAGGTAGGGCTGCTATCATCATCATCATCATCATCATCATCATCATCAGTGTTTAATTGCACCTGCCATGCATACTAGGTGCAAAAGATACACCTCCTAACAGCGTGTTGGCATGCATGGGTCGCATTCAGTGGCGGCGCCAGAGGTGGGGCTGCAAAATTCAAATACGCGAGCCACACCAACTGCCAGTGTGTCCCTGCTAGCGGTGTTGGCAGCATTTTGAATGGCAGTTGGTGTGGCTCCGCTTTTTGAATGATGGACTGTGCTGCAGTCCCGCCTCTGGGGCCGCCACTGGTTGCATTTATGTGAACACTTTCCTACTGAACTTTGGGGATGCAGTCAATTTGCCGGCTGTCAGGATCTCTGCGTTCAGGATACGACACTGAAATCCCGAAAGCAGACAATGCTGGCAGCCGGAATCCCAGCGCACCAGGGCTATTCCCACTCGTGGGTGTCCACGACACCCATAGAGTGGGAATAGATCCTGTGGCGAGCTCGCAGCATGGCAAGAGCAGCGAGCATGCAAGGGGATTCTTTGCGCTTGCCCTGCTGCCGGCATTCTGGCGGGCAGGATGCCGCTGTCGGGAAATGGACAGCCGGCATCCCGTCCACCAGTAGTACATACCGAAACCTGAACTTTGCACTCTTATGAAAGCTCCAGTTCCACCTCTCCTGTTGTAGGTGTAGATGTGATCAGAATGCGTTTGCCTAGTAGTTGCATATGCTCTGAACACACACAATGTAGATCTGTGGAAGATGCACTATGCTTACGAGCGTATAATCAGCGTTGCGTCAGACCCACTGTGTGGAAATAGTAATCAGCTTTGATCATTTTTTGGGGTAATAATTAGCATCCTGTTGTTATATGAAATTGTTGTTTTACAGAAAAGGTGAGAGATGTTAGGAATAAACTCCCAGGTGATACTGTACCTCTGGGAATGATCAAATGCATATACGCAGCTGATCCCTGTACACTTCAATGGTGATTGTGTGATAACAATTCATTTAATTGGTGGCAATTTTGCAGGTCACTTTCTAATATATACTGTAAATAAAGAAAGACATTTTTTGATACATTGACAGGAGGGTTTATGTGTTTCAGGTAAAAAAAAATAAGACACAACAAAAGCAACGTACATGGCTACAATCATCATACTGCTATAACAGAGTACAAACACTCATCCAGGCACACGCCCCGTAGTACGCCGAGCTGTGGCTTTATACACCGTCCATGTATTCCAATGAGTGCACGTGTCTAAGTACGCGCCCCCATAGGAATACATGCCGCACTTGGATTGCTGCATAAACTGCAAACTGCAGGCTGGATGAGCATGGCTACATCGGTATTCAGCAAGAAAGTGCATCAGGATTTGGGTAATAATTAGGAATTGTTCCCAAACAAAGGTAAACACTTAGGAGGAATCTGAATAAGATTAAAGAACACGATGTATGGAAAATAGGACTAAACATTCTACAACATTTAGGGGAGCATTTACTAAGCAGTGATAAGAGCGGAGTAGTGAGCCAGTGGAGAAATTTCCCCATCAACCAATCAGCAGTTCTGTATCATTTTATAGTATGCAAATTACAGATGTTACTTCAGTGCTGATTGGTTGATGGGGCAACTTCTCCACTGGCTCAATTCTTCACTCTTATCACTGCTTAGTAAATGTACCCCTAAAGCACTGGAAGAGAGTTTAGTAAGCCATGGCTAAAATACCCTAATGCCTCTGAGGGTCAGATTCAATACACCAAGCACATCTCTTCTAGTAATGTGCGCCCGTTTTACGTCCACCTCTCTGTTAGTCCCAGTTTCTTCTTAATGAATGGTACCATAAATAAAATCTTACATCTTATATTATCAATATCAGCCCATTACTGTAGATTGATTCTGCTGGTGCCTCCACAGATTGCAAACAGTATCGCCTTCTGTCAGTTGATGCACGTGGGTCCGGCGGCTTCCACACTTACTTGGATCTGCCCAAAAGACTGCAGGTAGTTTACACCTTGTGCACAGATCCATTTTCAAGATTTGTACTCCATTGGTTTTGACAGGAATCCAGCAGCATGGCATATAGACTTTCACTGTATGGACACTGGATGGTATAAAACAGGATAGGAAAACAGACAGGAATTCTTTTCCATAATTCTTCCTTTTTACCCTGAGTTTTGTCTCATTCTCACAACAACAACTACACAAATTAAGCAGGGCCCCCACCACCGCACACTGCCCTATAGCTCCGCCATGCATTCCCCAATACTTACCATTCTCAGGGGGCCGGGTGGTAACAGTGAGGATCGGGGGCCAGGCCATCTGCCTGCGCACTTGCAGGAAGCAACAGAGGAACAGAGCTGTTGAGGAGCTGGTCGTTTGCCAATCGGAGCTCAAGGACCAGCAGCCAACCAGGAGCTGCCACTCAGATGGTGAACTTCATAGTGTAAAAATAATTTTTCAGTAACAGCCTTGTTAAAACATAAAGTCATAAATACTAACTTTAAATAAAATACATGTTTATTATAGTTGTTTAAGCTATGACAGCTGAAACTTTCAAATTTCGTGCCAATGGGATTAATTAGGACAAAATAAGTAAAATTTGCTGTTCATTCCTTTTTTAACCACTTAATTGACAATTATTTACATATTTTTTTAATGAATAAATTAGGTTAAGAACATCTATTTAAAACATATCCAACATTTTATGTTATTAAAAAAAAAATACATATTTTTATATTTTTTTTATGAACATCGGTTAAACATTGATGTATCAGTCAATCGATGCTTTTAGATTGTAAGCTCGCAAGAGCAGGGACTTCTTTCCTCATGTGCCTTTCCTTTTCTTTCTTACACGATCTTATACTCCATACTCCCTTTGATGGCACCTAACCCCGGGTTTTCTATACCTGTCCTATATTGTCTTGTACTGTAAGTGCTGTTTTCTTGTTTGCTCATTTGATTATGCACTGTGTAATGGGCTCTGCGGATCCCTTGTAGCGCCATATAAATAAAGGATAATAATAATAATAATAATAATAATAATAATGATGATTGGAACATCATGACTATTCCAAACCTGCCTTTTCCAGCATCTGTTCCTCTCTGCAGCCTCCAGCGTACACGGGTAATGGCTGCTTCTGCTACATTTCCTCAATGATTGCTAATGTCTGCAGTTGCGGGGTGGGGGGTGCCACTTGGATGCCCGCTCAGCATTGATGGGCAGTGCCGCAGACATTGGGGGGATGCGGGTGGGGGGATGTATGGACCTGGAAGCAGAGAGGCTGGGAGGTCACACCAGGCAATAACTTTAAACCAGCAAGTCATGTACAGTGCAAATGCATAAACACTTCATCAGACAGGTGACATGATGAGCTGGAGCTGAAGCAGAGTCCAGGTGTAATTTGCGATCAATAAACAAAAAAATGCAAAAAAGACTATGTGCAAAGCAGCAATATTCTTAAATTGCATGCCGGTCAGTAACAGTAGCATATGCGTCTGATTTACACCAGGGAAATGTCACATAGATGTACATTCCACTTCGACCCTCTTTAACTTTTTCTTTTATTTGCATTTGCTATTAGACATCAATAAAACGGCAAAAATGCCTCTAGTACAGTAGAAATAACTCCCAGTCTAGTGTACTAAAAATATTTTACGTAAATGGCACACATAAGTATAATATATGCCAGAGTGACAAAGCAATCACTGAATAGTGCTAGACTCTGACAATTATAGGGCTTTCTAAGCATAGGCAAATGCAGGGGGGTTTCCGGTTGCATGGAAACCCCCATCCTCTTGATAAGTGGCTAAAATTATGACAACAATAGCAATGGTATATAATACAATTACTAGAAATGCTGCCACATCATGCAGTTTAAGGGACAGAGCAGAGCTGCTGCACATGCCCAGTGTGGCAGCTTCTTCTGCCAAGTTTTCTGTGTATGTGGATCTGAGAATCAGTGTACTGGATCGGATATTAGCTACCAGGAAGAAGAGACAGGAGCCTTACCAAGAGGTGGGAGAATGTATACTGAGAAAGTGCAGTACTGGTTCTGTTATGTTTGTGTATTTATTTCTTATGGTATGCTTAACCTTTTCCTAACTACTTATCTTATTAATATGATTTAAATATGTTCAATATAGCCTATACTATAGACAATCTAGAGTTTTAAATATTAATACTGTATTTAACATAGTATCTAATATATAAAAAGACCATTGTTTACATTAATGTCCATGGTCGTTACTAGGTTCTTCTACCACTCCCCCAGACCCCAGCTCCAATGTTCCGCAGAGTGGGAGATTGTGGATTGCATTTGGAAACCCCCCTCTAGAAATCCTGCGTTTGCCACTGCTGAGGAATATATTTGTAATTTTTTCAGCCCTCATCTCTTTGCAATTGCGCAAACAAACTTTTACTCATCGTACATTATAACATTCCCTATCCTGCCTCTCCAGGCACAGGCTGGCATGACAAAACCACAAGCATTTTCATGGGAGGGCGAGTGCACATCAGGTTCCTGCAAGTTCGCTGCATCAAGTGCCGTAGAACTCAAGCTGATATAGATCATTCCAAACACTAAGGGGAGGTATGTTTCTTTCCATCAATATGAAAGTAATACCATCGTGGACAATTACAATTAAAGGAATGTGCATCAAGTGACTAATAAAAGAGCAAAAATATTGTATCCACTGTATAAATATGCAGAAACAAACGCTGTATAAGATGTTTTCTTACATACAGTAGACAGGTACAGCATACATTCCCTTTCCAAAGTAATTGTAGGCTCGGATTAAAATCATTTAACATGAGGGAGGAAAACCGACATTAGTTAATAAAATAGCTTGTACCTTCTATATAAGAAGTTCACTCTACATGAAATATGTGTTTGTCTTTACATGTAATGTAAGGTTTAAAGAAAGACCCATATTTCATATAGAGTGAGCTGCTCTTTGCCTCTATTAGGGCTGCCAACTCCCGAAACTAGCTTTTTCTGACAAATACTATATATAAAAAGGCTACTGACAGATGATTCCGCTATATGAAAGCACATAGCAGAATTCAGTGTATGCATAGTTGCCAACAATGCCTAATATCCAAGGACAGGATTTAAAGATGTATCCTTGAATTTTTTTGTCTCTGAAAATATCCATTTTTCCAACTGTCAATAAAATTCTATTTATTCTGCATATCTAGTGATATTCATACTCTCCAACCTTATTCTATGGAATCACTCAAAACCCATTGAACAGAAGTATCCAAACAGAGGGGAGGTTTATCAAAGTTTGGAGAGAGATAAAGTACCGACCAATGAGCTCCGAACTAGTTTTACAGGCTGTGTTTAAAAAATGTCAGTTAGAAGCTGATTGATTGGTACTTTATCACTCACCACTTTATATCTCTCCAAAGTTTGATAAATCTCCCCCATAGTTAGTGTGAGGGGCGAAGCTGACCACTTTATGCCATTGAGCCCAGCCCCATGGAAAAAATGCAGTGAATCATGAGGACTAAGACATTGTGACTATCAAAAAAGTGCATCACCATGACCCCCCACACCCATTTCACTTGGATGTGAGCAGTTTGTGGGAGTGTTATCTACTCTCAAAATGGTTTGGGTATGGCTTCCTGGCTGTCCTAGTCCGGACACATTTTGTGAAGTACTGTAACCCTTACCCTTCTTACTCCCCCCACCAAACCCTGAACCAGAGCAGCGCTAAGCACTGAGAGCATTAGCAGCAGGGAGCAGAGACATTCCTCACACCCCGTGCCGCTAAGCATGGAAGAGGAGTAGCAGCAAGAGCAGACTGGCTTCCAGCTCGGCACAGGGGTGCACGATAAAGGCAGCCCCCAGGGGACTGCCCTGCATGAACGTGACTTGTAAGTAAACCCTGGATGAGAGCGGCTGCCAGCAAACTGAGCTTCCCCCCCTCCCCCCTGCATTTCCATTACCTCCACCTATATTCCTCTTTCCAGGTGCAAGGAGGCACAAGCAGCATGTTAGATCTGCCCCCTGTAGTGCTCCTGTGGCTGAGGTGCACCTCCTGCATGAAAATTACTGCACCTCTCCCTTCTTCTCCTTGTCCTCATCCTCCTCATCCCAGCAAGGGCACCCAGATCTTCCAGCACTCAGACCTTCCATCAACCAGACCAGGGGCTCTTTCCCCCACATCCTCCCTGCAGCTTATACCCCTTTTCCACTAGCTAAAAAAAACCAACAGGTTTTTGCACGGGGGCGCGCATTTACACAGGTTTTTTGGTAGTGGAAAAGGCTCCCTCTGAAAAAACCCGGGTCAAGTGACCCGGGAATCCTACCCGGATAGCTACCTGGGTTGGACCTGGGAATGATCCAGGTAAGGGTGTAGTGTAAATGGTTTACCCGGGTCATCCAACCCCGGACCCGTTTACAGCATGTTAAGAGCCCATTCCTCCCTGACCGCAGTGTCAAACGGGCGGTCGGGAGGTTGGTGTGGGGACAGCGCATGCTATGCAGACAGCAGCGCTGGCCAGGACAGTGTGTGCCGGAGGCTGGGGGCAGCCCAGCAGCTTCCAGAGTGCTGGGCTTGCCCCAGCGTGACGGTGGGCAGCATCCCATTGGGGGTATGACCTAATGGGTCTGAGGCCATGCCCCGTGGGTCCCGATCTGCCGGTTTTCCCGGTGCTTGGAGATGACGTCATCTCCAAGCACCAGCCAGAAGACACTGTACCTGGGTGCAGTGTAAACGGCGCTGACACAGGATTTTCCCAATTGGCGCCGTTGTGGAAAAGGGGTCCATCTCAAGTCTGACCTGGCTTGGAACCGTGTTCCACATCCCTGGTCAGACCCGAGACTTCTAGTGGAAAAGGGGTATTATGGTGCTGATGATGAATTAATCACACAGAGCCGGACAGCACGGGCACCAGCAGTACAGACAGAAAAGTGAGTTAAAATAATGCTTCATTATAATGCTTGTGATTACATTGATGAACCACTTACTCCCTAGCTTTCTGTGTAATAAGGTGTGTTTTGTGCATATGCAGCCCCACTATGCCCGTTACAGCAAATGTTGCTTTGTATTAAAATTTCTCTTTGACATGTGGTAGTATATTGTTTTATCTCTTTATTGATGGTTGTTTTGGGGGGGTTTTGGATGGGGAGGGGGGACGGTCAATTTACTGGCCCTAGTTTGGGCCATGCACAAAGTATGGAGTCATTTTCCAGCATATTTTCTGTGTCTAATATAAGCTACTGTAGAGTGGACCCTAATTATATTTGTTAATAGGGTCTGATGATTCTATCCTATCTCTTGCTGCTACCTAAAGGACAAGACTGATGCATTCTAGTGCCTAGGTTTTTCTTTTAAAGAAAATGAGTATTTATTACAATAGGTAACTGAGGCTACTAGCACTCCAGAATCCAGATTTGTAGCCTGATATGTATACTGTTCACTTCCTGTTATAGAAGAAAATCCGGGTGTTCTCCTTGAAACATGGAAATGACTACATAGGAATATTTTCCCTGCAAATCAAACTCAAGATTTTTTTTTCTATTCTAAAAATGATACAAAGCAGTTACTTATAGGACATTCCAAAACGGACATGCCATTATCTATTTGGAGACATAGCTAGAGTTACCTGTTGATTCTTCACTTCTGAGGAAGCTGGGTGACCATGCCCAAGGAAACGCTTTAAGACTTTAAGCCTGCCACTAAGGACTATCCATTTAACTCCATTTAAGAGAATCCAGATATGGGGACCAGATGTAATGGCTTGTGAGACGGCCGGAGTTCCGAGACTCCGGACAAACTTGTATGTTTTTTTAAAGCAGCAAACGTTTGCAAAGCAAAGCGTACGAGTTCGTCCGGAGTCTTGGAGCTCCGACCGTCTCGCAAGCCATTACATCCAGCCCATGGACTTACAGGACTGCAATATTGGGACATATCTCCTATTTGTACTATACTCAAGCAGCAAATATATGGGAACCCAGTGGACCATCCAAAACAGCTAATCATCGCCATCGGCATAAGGACCGTGTCAGAGCCATGGATTGGGTAATACCAGCTGCTTGCTATTTTTATTAATATTGGAGAACTAAGCCCCATTTCCTAGTCCGGGATCACAAATGCAGAGTCTTTCCTAGTTGGCAGAAGTAATTAAATTATTTGTTATGATTCTCGTATTTTGTGCACTATATTAATTACTAACTTTTTAAATCATTTTACTATACTATATTAAAAAGACAATGTTATCTCATCCACCCTATGTATTGCATTTATTTTGAATTACAACATAGCGCTGGATTTTTGTTTACTATTTGCTTTGCAATTTTTGGGGCTAACAACACCTTTCCGGCTGCTTTGACAGCACGTTGGGATACTGTATATTTTTACCTGTTGAGTCTGTTGGAATGATAGTAAGCTAGAGTTTAACTCTTTTTCGGTTGTGTCTATGTTTGTAGTTTTTGGGCTGGTCACAATACAACATCAATAACTGTTGCCACTTATGGAGTACCCACACAGATTATTGTTTTGTTTTTGTTTTTTTCATCAAAAAACTGAATTTCCTGAAAATACTGTGGTATTAGCATGCTTACGTATTTATTTTTACAAAGCAAAGAAAATCTATCCAAAATGCTGAAATTGTTTTTTTTCTTTTGTAGCCACTACTCAGAGCCGGCTCTAGGCATAGGCAAACTAGTCAAATGCCTAGGGCATTTGAAATGCCTAGGGGCACAAGCAGCTTCTGCTGATTAAAATTATATGCAGCATGCCTATATTCTGTGTGTGACTGCGGCTGTATCTGCATACGAAATGTTACGTTACAGTGTATTCCTGGAAATCACTGTAACGTACCATTTCATATTTCACAGTCGCACACAGAATACAGGCATGCTGCATATCATTTTAATCAGCAGAAACTGCTTGAGCATGGTCGGGAGCTGCCAGCTGACTCACACCAGGCATCTCCTGCTGCATGGCGTCTTGAGGCAAGATGTATGAGGACACATCTGTATCCAAGAGCAGAGGCATAGGGTTGATTGTGCAGTAGTGTTCGGCATATCTGTAAGGGGCATTATGTGTGTCATGTGTATAAATGCATTAATAATGTGCGGCATATGTGTAAGGGGCAGTATGTGTGTCATTATGCATTTAAGGGCATTAATAATGTGCGGCATATGTGAAAGGGACATTATGTGTATAAGGGCATTAATAACGGTTGGCATAATGTGTAAGGTGCATTATGTTTATAAGGGCATTAATAATGTGTGTAATATGTGTAAGGGGCATTACTGTGTGGTATTATGTGCATAAAGGCATTACTAATGTGTGGCATTATGTGTATAAGGTGCTCTACTGTGTGGTGTAACATATAGAAAGGGCACTACTGTGTGGTGTAATGTGAATAAAGAGCAATATGGTGTGGTGTAATGTGAATAAGGGGCACTACTGTGAGGAGTAACGTATATAAGGTAAAGTGGTTCTACTGTGTGATGTAACGTGAATAAGGGACACCATCGCATGATATAATGAGATTAAAGTTGCACTACTGTGTGGTGTAATTTGAATTGGGGGTACTATTGTGTGGCCATGCCCCTTCCCAGCAAAAACACGCCCCTTTTTGGTGCTGAATGTGCGCACTATTCCTATTCAAAATATAGAGGGTAGGAGCACCAAAATGAGGACTGCTATGGACGAGGGGTGATGGTGCAGGGTCAGAGGCAGAACTAGCGGCCATGCTAGGGGGCACCAGCCAAGATCTTGGACATCATATTGGTTAGGGTGTGCTCTGCCACCACTAAGAAATATTTTGTGGTTTATGTTTCAGCTTCACACATAATAACTAGAGGATAACTTCACAAGGGGCTATACCATCTACAAGAGAAGACTCATCTCTTTCAAATGAGGGTAATCCTAAATCTGTGGGTGCAAGGAAGGGGGAGATGGTGCACACTTAGGGCCATATCCAAATGGCTGCAAGGTTTTGCCAGCATAAAATTATGTGGACCTCGCAACCAATTTTGGATTACCACAGGTGTGCATGCTCGTAATGTAAAGGGTGGAAGTTTTAGGTATGACCCCCCCCCCACCAGTACTTGGGTCGAGTCCCACTTGTTCTTAGCACGTGGAAGAGGTACAAAAGGTTTCGTGGGACAATATTGAAGAAACAATTACTGCAAGTGTCAACATAATGGTTATTGTTTGGATGAAATCAAAATTTCCTCAAACTTCTAAACTGAATCATCTATGGATCTACCAGAATGATGCTTCATTCAGTTACAATCAGAAGAGACCTATGATTAAAACCATGGTTAGATTACATGAGTGTCAACTGGAAAATCAGTACTTATTTCCCAGAACAAGTGTGGTAGATGCCAAAAGTACAGTTCAGATAGAAGAACTTTTCAGGTGGCTTTCAACAAAGCAAGATCGCTTTGTCTGTGAACAAGATACATGAGAGATTCCTGGAGTAGATCTAACAGTTTTTTTTTTTGGAGTAGATCTAACAGTTTTCAGAGTATGTACTGTAAGTACTGTATGCAAGATCACTGAGTCAGTTTAGTGGTGTTACAGGATTACAAAATTACTTTCAAGGAAACTCTCTAATGTACAGATTTGACCAATCAAGGATTCAAATGTCTAAAGGAAAGAGACAAATTCTGCTGTGTTAGCTGTGTCCTGCAACAGCAAATAATGTATCCAGTAGAACAGGAAGATAAGTTTCAATTATTCAATTTACCAATCTGTTATGAGGAAGAAGCTATCGGGTGTCATTTGTGGGTTTCAGTCTAAACATTTGAACTAAGAAAACTCCGGATATCATTTGCATACACTCTAATGACTGTGTATCAGAAATCCAACTGTATGATCTACATAGTGAAATGCTATCCCATTTATAATTCAGCTGTCTCCCATTAGGGCAACCCAAGGACCTTTACAAAGGTACTCCGGACTTTAGTTGTAAATCTGAGAGAGTAAGGAACAGCAATTTCACATTCCCTATAGTAGATGATATTTTGTTGTTAGCAGAGAGCACAAGACAAGTTTAGACATACACACAGATAATGTCAGAAAGTTTCATCATAATTTGGTGGCTCATCAATTTCAAAAGAGCCAATGAGAACCTTCTCAAAGTCAGAATTATTTCAGCATCATTTTCAGTATGTATCAATGGGCAGTTTAACTTCCAGACCACAAAATAAAGAGGATGATGATACTGTTAGACTATATTCTGAAACTGCCTATCAGCAAAGTGGTATATAAGATTCTTAAGAATTCTATCAGCCAGTGATCAAATGACCTTAATGAACTTTCCAGGTATCATTCATCCTACAGCAGAAGCAACAGGTGTTATGCACACCAGTGCCTGCAGGAATGTACTGGTGTCAGAACTGTTATACACTCCAGTGCCTGCAGGAATGTACTGGTGTTTGAACTGTTATGCACACCAGTGCCTGCAGGAATGTACTGGTGTCTGAACGGATAGGTATGCAAAACAAATGAACTCACAGACAGACTGGGGAATATGACATTACGTACACAGAAGGTGATAGGGTAACAAAATACACACAAAGTGAACAGAGAAGCCCAGAGGCTAAGGAACTGGGTGTCTCCCTAGTATTAGTAATGCTCAGATGGGAAAAGCAAGATGTTGTGTTTTAATACGTAGAGAACCCGAAATGCTGTTGCTAAGGGCAACAGCAAAACCCTAAAGGGTTACCAACGGGTGTGGCAGTAAACTCCTTGGTCAGAGATGGAATGATAGACACAAGGAGAGTCTCCACAATCCTAATTCTCACTTGCAGTGCACAGGATTAGTTTACTGCCACTAAACTGACACCTGACACCTTGCACAGTGAGACAGGATTTAGGCAGGCAAGTCTTAGAATACAGCCGCAAACTTGCTCAGTTCACAGAGTAGTAAAAGAACCCCAGCAAGTTAAACGACTGACTCCAGTCTTACTGCTAGGTCTGGATTGGCAGAGTGTAGTACCAAATCCCCAGGCCTATTTGCAGTAAGCAACAACAAATACAAAGCTACACAGTACTGGCTAACTTTCAGGAACTGACTAACCAACAAAGATTCAGCAGCATCTGCTTAACCTGAGAAGAGGCCTTATAAAGCAGGTGCTGTCCTCGCCCCACTCAGACCTCACAGACTGTGAGCACAAAAACCAGCACCGGATCCCCTGCCGTGCACAGAGCCTGTAACCACTGCACAGCAAAAGACCCGAACCGGAGTATCAGCTGCGCTCAGGTTACTCCGCTAGCACTTGTCTCCCGGTTGCCATGACGACGTGGCAGCACAGGGCAGGAGACCCTAACAGTACCCCCCCTCTGACGAGGGGTCAAAGAACCCCTACCACCGGGTTTATCGGGGAACTGCGAGAAGAAAGAGCGTATCAGTCTGGGGGCATGAAGATCACAACTGCGCACCCACGACCGCTCCTCCGGGCCATACCCCTTCCAGTGCACCAAAAATGACAGCCGACCCCGAACAATCTTGGAGTCAAGAATCCTTTCAACAACAAACTCCCTCTGGCCACGTATCAGAAGAGGGGAAGGCCTTCCACTGGAAGAAGGATTACTAATCGCCCGTTTTAAAAGGGAACAATGAAATGTTTTACCGATACCCAAAGAACGGGGCAGATCTAACTGAAATGCCACCGGATTGATAACCCTGGTGATCTTATAAGGGCCGATGAACCGGGGGCCTAACTTATGAGATGGCTGTCTCAACTTCAAATTCTTGGTAGACAACCAGACGAAGTCTCCTAATTTGAAGCTGCAGGGTCTTTTCCGCTTATCAAAAACCCTTTTGGTCACTAATGACACAGACACAAGGGCTTTCTTCACTTTCCGCCAAATACCTCTAAGGACCGAAACCACAGAGGAACCACCAGGCGTGGAGTCCAGGGGGTCAAAAGAATTGGCCTTAGGATGATGCCCATACACACAAAGGAAGGGAGAGATCCCTGTAGCAGAGTGAGCAGCGTTGTTATAGGCAAACTCCGCCATGGACAGATGAGCAACCCAGTCAGTCTGACACTTGGAGACATAACACCTGAGGAACTGCTCCAAGGACTGGTTCACCCTTTCAGTCTGCCCATTAGACTGCGGATGGTAGCCTGACGACAAGCTGACAGAAATCTGGAGATCGGAACAAAATGCCCTCCAGAATTTGGCCACAAACTGGGATCCGCGGTCAGAGACCACATCAAGTGGCAACCCGTGGAGACGCACAACATGCAGCATAAATAATTCAGACAGGCGTCTGGCCGATGGCAGCCCAACCAGTGGAACAAAGTGCGCCATCTTCGAAAACCTGTCAACGACAACCCAGATGGCTGTCATCCCCAAGGATTTGGGCAAGTCCACCACAAAATCCATTGGAATGTGGGTCCATGGCTTAGATGGGATAGAGAGTGGATGTAATGGGCCAACAGGAACCCCTCTAGGAGTCTTATTTTGGGCACAGATGTCACATGCCCGAACCCACTGATCCACATCCTTAGCCACCGAGGGCCACCACACCGCCCTAGATAGCAACTCCCGAGTTCTGGCAATACCCGGGTGACCTGCCGACTTCTTGGCATGGAATTCCAGGAACACTCGCTGTCTTAACCTAGGAGGCACAAACAAAAGACCTACCGGAAGGTCTGGAGGAGCCTGCTCCTGTGCTCTAAGGACTAATGATAAGAGGTCCTGGGTAATGCCCACTTTAATACATGATGGGGACACAATGGGCAACGGCTCCTCGGTGGTCTCCTGGATTGGAGCAAAACTCCGCGAGAGCGCATCAGCCTTGATGTTTTTTGACCCAGGGCGATATGTTATCAAAAAATTAAAGCAAGCAAAAAACAAAGCCCATCGTGCCTGCCTGGCATTGAGACGCTTCGCTGACTCTAAATATGCCAGATTCTTATGGTCGGTGAGAATTGAGACCACAAACTTAGCCCCCTCAAGCCAGTGTCTCCACTCCTCGAGTGCATCCTTAATAGCCAACAATTCCCGGTTACCCACGTCATAATTCATCTCGGCAGGCGAAAATTTATGGGAAAAGTAAGCACAGGGATGAAGGCGATTATCAGACATTCCCATCTGAGAAAGCACTGCCCCAATACCCATCTCAGAGGCATCCACCTCCACCACAAAAGGACGCTCTGGATCTGGGTGTCGCAGCACCTTGGCCGATACAAATGCCCTTTTGAGACGGGCAAAAGCCGCTTTAGCCTCACAAGACCAGTGAGCAACATCCGCCCCTTTCTTAGTGAGTGCCACCAAGGGCGCCACTATAGACGAAAATCCAGCGATAAATCGTCTATAAAAATTCGCAAAGCCCAGGAAACGCTGAAGCGCATTCAAACTAGTGGGCTGCACCCAATCCAGGACTGCCTGTACCTTGGAACCCTCCATTTGGAAACCTTCTGGGGAGATAATATATCCTAGAAATGCGATTTGCTGAACTTCAAATTCGCACTTCTCCAGCTTCGCCCCAAGCCGGTGGTCTCTGAGTTTCTGGAGGACTAAGCGTACATGCTTCCGATGTTCCTCCAGGGAATGGGAGAAGATTAGGATGTCATCTAAGTATACAACTAAGAATCTATCCAAATATTCCCTGAGCACATCATTCATGAAATCCTGGAAGACTGCCGGGGCATTACAGAGCCCAAAAGGCATCACCAAATATTCATAATGCCCTGAGTGGGTATTAAAGGCAGTCTTCCATTCATCCCCCTCTCTTATTCGGATTAGTTTGTACGCACCGCGTAGGTCAATCTTAGAAAAAATGGTGGCAGTACGAAGCTGGTCAAACAAGACCGAAATGAGGGGCAGTGGGTATGAGTTTTTAATCGTGATACGGTTCAATTCCCTGAAGTCGATGCAGGGTCGCAACGAACCGTCCTTTTTACCCACGAAGAAGAACCCCGACCCAACTGGAGACTGTGAAGGTCTGATAAATCCCTTAGCCAAGTTCTCCTGAATGTACTCTGCCATAGCCTGAGTCTCAGGACGTGACAGGGAGTACAACCTGCTCTTGGGAAGCTTAGCATTTGGCAACAAATCAATGGCACAGTCATAGGGGCGATGGGGAGGTAGTACCTCTGCAACTTTTTTGGAGAACACGTCCGCAAAATCTGCATAACACCCTGGCAATCCTGGCAAACTTAGCTGCGAGAGCCTGACTGGAAGGCTCAAGCAACTCCTGAAATAATCAGTACCCCAACTAAGAATCTCCCCAGAGACCCAGTCAAATTGAGGATTGTGGGCCCTTAACCAGGGTAACCCCAACACCAATGGGGCAAAAGTACAGACAGTCACATAAAAGGACAATTTTTCAGAGTGTGTGGCTCCAATAAACAAAGAAATCTGGCTAGTGCAAGAGGTAATTTTACCTTGGGATAATGGTTCCCCGTTTAACCCACAAATCTCAATTTCCGATGCCAAGGGTACTAAGGGAACAGAGTGTTTCAGGGCGAATTGGCGGTCCATAAAAACCCAGTCGGCCCCACTGTCCACAAAGGCCTCAGTCTTGACAGTTTGACCGAGGATCTTCAAGGTCACCGGAATGATAAAAGTCTTCTTGGGAAATTCTGACTTCTGGCCTGACAGGATATTTCCCATCACCCTCAGGCCCTGAAGTTTTCCGGCTTTTCTGGGCATGATACTACCACATGACCTTTATTCCCACAGTACAAACACAACCCCTGCTGTCTCCTCCGCGTCTTCTCACGCGAGGAGGGGCGGGTAGCCCCAATCTGCATAGGCTCCTCGGAAAATTCCTCAGAGTCTGAGGTTCCCTTGGGAAAGAAGGAAACCTCAGTCTCCCTTTCAAGCCTACGCTCTCTCAGCCGTCTATCCACCCGGATGGATAACTGCATGAGCTGATCCAAGCTATCAGGCAAGGGATATTGTACCAGTTGGTCCTTTATCTGGTTAGAAAGACCTCTTCGGTACTGGTGTCTCAGGGCTGGGTCATTCCACTGGGTATCATGGGCCAACCTCCGAAACTCCGTACAGTAAACCTCAACTGGCCTTCGCCCTTGCTTAAGGATCGAAATCTGAGCCTCGGCTGAGGCCGTCTTGTCAGGGTCATCATACAACATGCCCAGTGCCGTAAAAAAAGCATCAACACTTTTAAGCGACGGACAGTCAGGCTGCAACCCATATGCCCAGACCTGTGGGTCTCCTTGTAGCAAGGAAATCACTATGCCCACCCGCTGAATCTCCGACCCAGAAGACTGAGGCCTAAGCCGGAAGTATAGCTTGCAGCTCTCCTTGAAACAAAAGAACTGCGAGCGATCTCCAGAAAAACGATCCGGGAGATTTACTTTCGGCTCCTTAACCCCTGAAGGTGCTGCTGCTGCGGGAGCTCCGCCAGCGGCCTGGGAGGTGTGCATTTTAATGGACAAATCATTAAATTGTCGAGTCAGGACCTGCACCTGATCGACCACCTGTTGCAACGTATTTTGAGGGGTATGCTCCATATTCCCACAAAATTTCAACAGGAGTATTAGGCTGCTGAATATGTTATGCACACCAGTGCCTGCAGGAATGTACTGGTGTCAGAACTGTTATACACTCCAGTGCCTGCAGGAATGTACTGGTGTTTGAACTGTTATGCACACCAGTGCCTGCAGGAATGTACTGGTGTCTGAACGGATAGGTATGCAAAACAAATGAACTCACAGACAGACTGGGGAATATGACATTACGTACACAGAAGGTGATAGGGTAACAAAATACACACAAAGTGAACATAGAAGCCCAGAGGCTAAGGAACTGGGTGTCTCCCTAGTATTAGTAATGCTCAGATGGGAAAAGCAAGATGTTGTGTTTTAATACGTAGAGAACCCGAAATGCTGTTGCTAAGGGCAACAGCAAAACCCGAAAGGGTTACCAACGGGTGTGGCAGTAAACTCCTTGGTCAGAGATGGAATGATAGACACAAGGAGAGTCTCCACAATCCTAATTCTCACTTGCAGTGCACAGGATCAGTTTACTGCCACTAAACTGACACCTGACACCTTGCACAGTGAGACAGGATTTAGGCAGGCAAGTCTTAGAATACAGCCGCAAACTTGCTAAGTTCACAGAGTAGTAAAAGAACCCCAGCAAGTTAAACGACTGACTCCAGTCTTACTGCTAGGTCTGGATTGGCAGAGTGTAGTACCAAATCCCCAGGCCTATTTGCAGTAAGCAACAACAAATACAAAGCTACACAGTACTGGCTAACTTTCAGGAACTGACTAACCAACAAAGATTCAGCAGCATCTGCTTAACCTGAGAAGAGGCCTTATAAAGCAGGTGCTGTCCACGCCCCACTCAGACCTCACAGACTGTGAGCACAAAAACCAGCACCGGATCCCCTGCCGTGCACAGAGCCTGTAACCACTGCACAGCAAAAGACCTGAACCGGAGTATCAGCTGCGCTCAGGTTACTCCGCTAGCACTTGTCTCCCGGTTGCCATGACGACGTGGCAGCACAGGGCAGGAGACCCTAACAACAGGATCTATCAGAGAAGATAACATTTACTCAAGAGGAGGTTGATAGTCTACATGTTGATAATTCTTACTGTAGATTATTGCACACTAGGGGGTATATTTACTAAAGTGCGGGTTTTTAGAACTGGAGATGTTGCCCATAACAACCAATCAGATTCTAGAATATAACAGCTAGTATCTGATTGGTTACTATGGGCAACATTTCCACTTCTAGAAACCTGCACATTAGCAAATAAACCCCTAGGTTGTGGAGCACATGATCAGGTACTCTAGATCTCAAGGAAGTTTCCTTGAACACTATAAAGTTGAGAGCATCTTATCAATATATCATATCCTTTCTCCCTTGGAATCAATTACATTAATGTTAAGATAAGAAAGGACAAAGCAGCAGTTTTGTGCATTGCAAATACAGGGAGGATCTTGGCGCCTCTACTTACTGCATATGGTGATATACAGTAAGAACCTCCAGCCAAACCGTTTGTGTTGCTTTTGATGGACCAAAATGAGAGATGGCGGTGGAACATCTGATAGCAACTAAAAGCAAGCAGAATTCTTTGTCTGATCTTGGTGATCATGGTGCCCCCTTCGTGTAGACTGTAAGCTTTCACAGGCAGAGCAGAGACCTCTGAAGCTTACGTCTCATGTCTGCCTCCCCTCCAGCACACATACCCTGCATCTACCCATTTGCACGCTGTCCATCACACTGTCCATCCTTTGTGCTGCTCATGACTGTAATATAGGTACATGATGTTTGATTTGCACATGCTCTGTACTGTATTATATACAGTACCTGCTCTGAGAATGCATATGTCCTGTCTTGATGGCCAACTTCTCTCAACTGAATTGTACAATCATGTGTCTTTTGTTTTATTATTTTATTCTGTTTAATAGAATTGTTCCTTCTCTTTCTGGTGCTGTAGAACTTGTAGCACATTATAAAAAGAAGTTTAATGATGATGATGATGATGATGATGATGATAAAGGGGGACCTTTTTCCTGAATTTTTTCAGCGAGGACTTTACTGACACCAAGACTTCACGGTCCTCATTTCAATGGCTTGGATATTAAAAGAAAATAAAACACATTAAACTTGGGAATGCAGCCAGAAGTAAAAACCAGAAAAATCTTAAAAGAGTTAATTTACTGTACTTCAAAATATGATGAAAATAATTCTCTTTCACGCACCTATCAGGATTTGATCCTCTACAGTCACAACTGCTCCATGTAATGAGTTTTTACTTCAGTTGACATGGTGAAAAAAATCACATAGGGGGTGGTAAGCCCATTAGTGACTGTGGGGGGAATGTATCAATCTTCTAAAGAGTGGGGAAATGGAAAAATGAACAAGTTGCCCATAGCAACGAATCATCTTCTAGCTAGCATTTATCAAGTACATTCCATAACATGATAGGTAGAAGTTGATTGGTTCCTACGAGGAAACTTTAATTTTCCACTTCTCCACTCTTCAGATGCTTTGATACATCTCCCTATCAGTTCTTAAGAACAGTAAAATTAGTCAGCTATTGAAACAGCAATTCCTTAAATTTGATCCACTTATTGTCCTGGTAAGTATATATATATATATATATATATATATATATATACAACACCCTTTGAACCTATTTGTGATGCATCTCTATGACACTTAGCGCTGAAAGTATTGTTCTTATTGGCTGTTACCTCAGCCCAAATAATATTATGAGTGACAAGCACAGAGCATTAAGGAGTATTCTTTTTATTTTCTTTCCATCTATCAGGATAAGGTCCCATTAAGAACATCTGCAAAATGACTTTATACATAAACATCTTCCTTCCACATAAATGAAGAATGAAGAATCGGTTCTTCAAGCATTCTGTAAAAATCACCAGCCATTTTAAATAGAACAGTGGCAATCCATGGATCCAGTCAGAACCTTAATATATTGTAAATCTGAAAATCTTTCCTCAGCCAAATTGTCTACAGAAATGGCCAGGCTGCATCATCTAGGTCACATGTCCACTTTTTCAAGTGTAGCATAGACAATGAAGGCAAAAATATGACTAGTTGCAATGGTTAGTGCAGGTTTTGTCAATGTTATGTAGAGGGTTATTCTGAATAGGACCTAAAGTGACTGTATTTGCTGGCAACCTCAGAAGCCAGATTTACTTCAGTACCTTATGCTGCGAGATTCCATTCGGCTAATGCGGGGATCCATGCATCTGCAAGCGAAAGGCCGGGGCTGGACATCAATTTTATTTAAACCGCGACAGCCATCATTATTATTGGCACTTGCGTGAGCACCATGCTAGGTGCAAGAGATTCATCAGAAACAGACCTCCCCTCGTCGTGAGTGCAAATCACATGGAGCTTCAGATACACGCTCCCGACACTCCCATGATAATCCCACATGTCAGGGCAGATCCATGTGATTGTTCCCACCCCGAAATGCCCAGTTTTACAGAATGAAAGACTAGCCAAGATCCACGCTACTTAGAATAGGATGGAAAATTGCACAAATGCAGAAATTTGCATCTGTGCATACAGTATGTTGTATGTGAAACTCCTTATTTACATATGTGCACAGAGTTCTGTTCCACTGTCTTCACAGTCCTCTAGCTGACTTATCACAGTGTCCCCTAATCTGCCTCTAAGTGTAGGACGATGCATACAGATGTAGGTGTATATTGTATTTTACACTAAGCAAACAGGAATACTCCCAGCACAGAATTAACCGCTAAGTTGTCTTCTTAGGCTGACTCTCACAGACAGTGTGCACTTTCCCCTGCCGCTTCCTACTTCTCTCCCATTTACTTCTCTTACCTTGCCTCAATTTGCCTGGTACAGAGAACAGGGTGCTTTCTTCAAGTGCCTCTAAACTCTTCCACAGGTTGTCTACAACCAACTCACCTCCTGACACTCCACCCACTTCTCCATCCAGAATCCGGTTTTCATGCTCCACACTAAAATGAAACTGCCCTCACCAAAGTCATCAACAACCTTCACACTGCAAAATTAAAGGGTCTCTTCTCTGTACTAAGTCTTCTCAAAATCCTCTCTTCCAGTCCAGGTTATAGCCTGTGAGCTCTCATAGCTATTTTGTCAAGCCATCTGTTGCCTTTGTCAATCCATAATAAGCAGGGGTAAGGATGTTAACCACCTAGGAACATCCTCACTTATACGTCACCTGCAGCGCATTCATCATAAGTCATTGTCAAGTTCAGAAACTTTGGGTAATAGCGTAAGCAGTCCACTGACACCTAAATTATGTGGTTTTGTTTGAATATTATTTCTCTATGAGGATGAGGATGTAAACACTGAAAGAGGGGGGGGCGGGGACTGAGGATGAGGACGACATCTTGCCACTGTAGAGCCAGTTTGTGCAGGGAGAGATTAATTGCTTCTCTTTTGGTGGGGGCCCAAACAAAGCAATCATTTCAGCCACAGTTGTGTGGCAGACCCTGTTGCTGAAATGATTGGTTTGTTCAAGTGTGCATGTCCTGGTTATACAATATAAGGGTGCATTATGTGCTCTTAGGGGCCTAGTTTTTAAAACTGCCTTCCTGTCTGCCACTGCAGTGCCACTCCTAGATGGGCCAGGTGTTTGTGCCGCCCACTTGTGTTGCTTAGCTTAGTCATCCAGCTACCTCATTGCACCTCTTTTTTTTCTTTGCATTATGTGCTCTTTGGGGCCTAGTTTTTAAAACTGCCATCCTATCTGCCACTGCAGTGCCACTCCTAGATGGGCCAGGTGTTTGTGCCGCCCACTTGTGTCGCTTAGCTTAGTCATCCAGCTAACTTGTTGCACTTCTTTTTTTCTTCGCATTAAGTGCTCTTTGGGGCCTAGTTTTTAAAACTGCCATCCTGTCTACCACTGCAGTTCCACTCCTAGATGGGCCAGATGTTTGTGCCACCCACTTGTGTCGCTTAGCTTAGTCATCCAGCTACCTCATTGCACCTCTTTTTTTTCTTTGCATTATGTGCTCTTTGGGGCCTAGTTTTTAAAACTGCAATCCTGTCTGCCACTGCAGTGGCACTCCTAGATGTGCCAGGTGTTTGTGCCGCACCCTTGTGTTGCTTAGCTTTGTCATTCAGCTACCTCATTGCACCTCTTTTTTTTCTTTGCATTATGTGCTCTTTGGGGCCTAGTTTTCAAAACTGCAATCCTGCCTGCTACTGCAGTGGCACTCCTAGATGGGCCAGGTGTTTGTGCCGCACCCTTGTGTCGCTTAGCTTAGTCATTCAGCTACCTCATTGCACCTCTTTTTTTTCTTTGCATTATGTGCTCTTTGGGGCCTAGTTTTTAAAACTGCCATCCAGTCCTAGATGGGTCAGGTGTTTGTGCCACAGTGCACTTGTGTCTCCTAGCTTAGTCATCCAGCTACCTCTGTGCAACCTTTTGGCATAAAGACAATATTGTGAGGTGTGAGGTGTTCAGAACAGACTGGAAATGAGTGAAAATTTATGTTATTGAGGTTAATAATACCGTAGGATCAAAATTACCCCCAAATTCTGTGATTTTAGCTTTTTTTTTTAAAAAATTCAAAAATCATCCAGATCCAAAACCAAAACCCGAAAGGGTGGTTTTGGCAAAATCAATCCAAAACCAAAACACAAAACACGAAAAGTGCCCGTTGCACAACTCTATTTAAGACACACGTCTGGCAGCTCACTGATCATTTTGACAGTGAGCTGCTCCACTGTAGCGCGTCGGTCGGCCCTCACCCACCTTTATAGCCGACGTTCACCTCTCACATCAATGGCACTTGGTGCTCCGCAGTTTCCACGTCGGTTATTCGCAATGGTGCCATTTGTCCAGTCACGATACACCTTCAAACACAGCAGCACGCGAACAGTTCACAAACTGTTTCAGAAATACTGCCACCCTGGGCCCGAAAGCAGATAATCATCCCTTTTTGCAACTCGGATAAATCGCCCCTTTTAGTCATGACAGCAACGAGTGATATGTGTGCACACATTATAAACACACAAAGCAAGCGCACGATACTTCATGGGCTACGCGCTGCCAACGTCAAATGGAGGTGGTCATAATAATGTGACTCGACCGTGTATTATATAACTTAAATTTTATGGATATAATCTACTCGTACCCACTCATTCTGTACCTGGTTCGTGGCACAGGGTGGAATATCAAAATCCAATCTGCCACACAAACCATACCATATTTTGTTTCCCTAACATAAGTTCCTTTTTATGTCTTACTTACTTGCATACAATTTGCTAGAACATGACTACACAAATTACACAGAAACGCAGCATGGAATAATGAGAGGAGCCGTAGTAAAACACAAATTAGCAGCACAAAGTATATTTTTTTTACACTGTATCTTCTCTTTAAAAATTTCCACTGATGTTAGTCTTACTTACACAATGCATGCAGAATGTTACAGGGGTGATCAGATGAATACAAATGGAGCTGAGAGGAATGTTTTATTGGATGAATATAACAAATTTAATTTGTTGGATATAATTGTAGTACTCTCCCTGGAGACCAAATCTGGGCGCTTGACAGGTGTGGGAATTTTTAACCTTTTCTACTGCACCGTATGGACTTGCATCTGGTTTAGAAATGTATTGGCACCACACTGGCACAGATGACATCATGCAGATAACAGGAATCGATCAAAGATTTGTAGTGCTACTAGCACCACAGAAATGTGGCATACTGTAACAACACTAGATGATACTGGGCAAAGGGCATATGAGACTGAGGTATACACCAGGAGGAAACACAGAAGATGAGGTGCTTGTAGCAGAGACTGAACTTGTGAGTGGTGGGCCCAGGTGCAAAAATATAATTTTGGCCCCTCTCGTCCACTCCAACCCAAGTTCACAATGTACTACAGTAGGTGACAGAGACAGGCAGAAGGTGACAGCGCAAGGCAGGGGGGCGACAACAGAAGGCAAGGAGAGGCAGAGCCTGACAGTGCAATGCAGGGGGAGTCAGAGGGTAATAGGTTAAGGGAGAGACAGTGGGTGACAGGAGTACATGCACAATGCCCTGTGTGGTGTGGAGAACAGAGTGCATGTACCTTGGTGGGGGTAGGAACACAGCAGCCCTCGCCCCTTGTGCTTTCCGCAGTTTGGCACTGGGTCAGGCAGACTCTGACAATGCCGGTTACACCGTTTGTGAGCTGTCATTAATTCATATAAAGCAGTGAATAAGAAAACTCATTGCTGGCCTGGGCAGCAGTGGGCCCCTTAGTCCTTAGGGCAGTGCCGTAATGACGTGTGTGCCGAGTGTGCGCCGCCCACAGCACATGGGCACTGCAGGCGCAACCGGCACACTCGCTCTCCGCTCTCCCCCCTCCCCCGCCGCCACCTCCCGCAGCCAGTGCACAATGTAATTAGTTTGCGGACGCCGCCCACCCGCCCTCTCACCCGCAGGTGATGTGCAGAGCTCCGATCTCCGGAGCTCTGCCTTGAACTCGGCGGCGGGAGCCGGAAGAAGCATAGGAGCGGACCGAGGCAGTGTGGGGTGAGTAACAGAGACGGAGGCGGAGGGGGGAGGTTATAAGTGGCAGCCGCAGCATTAACTAGAGATGTGCACGGGAAATTTTTCGGGTTTTGTGTTTTGGTTTTGGATTCGGTTCCGCGGCCGTGTTTTGGATTCGGACGCGTTTTGCCAAAACCTCCCTGAAAATTTTTGGTCGGATTCGGGTGTGTTTTGGATTCGGGTGTTTTTTTACAAAAACCCCTCAAATACAGCTTAAATCATAGAATTTGGGGGTCATTTTGATCCCATAGTATTATTAACCTCAATAACCATAATTTACACTCATTTTTAGTCTATTCTGAACACCTCACACCTCACAATATTATTTTTAGTCCTAAAATTTGCACCGAGGTCGCTGGATGGCTAAGCTAAGCGACACAAGTGGCCGACACAAACACCTGGCCCATCTCGGAGTGGCACTGCAGTGTCAGACAGGATGGCACTTCAAAAAAATAGTCCCCAAACAGCACATGATGCAAAGAAAAAAAGAGGCGCACCAAGGTCGCTGTGTGACTAAGCTAAGCCACACAAGTGGCCGACACAAACACCTGGCCCATCTAGGAGTGGCACTGCAGTGTCAGACAGGATGGCACTTCAAAAAAATAGTCCCCAAACAGCACATGATGCAAAGAAAAAAAGAGACGCACCAAGGTCGCTGTGTGACTAAGCTAAGCGACACAAGTGGCCGACACAAACATCTGGCCCATCTAGGAGTGGCACTGCAGTGTCAGACAGGATGGCAGATTTAAAAAATAGTCCCCAAACAGCACATGATGCAAAGAAAAAAAGAGGTGCAATGAGGTAGCTGTGTGACTAAGCTAAGCGACCCAAGTGGCCGACACAAACACCTGGCCCATCTAGGAGTGGCACTGCAGTTTTCTAGCGAGAGGATGAGTGCTTCCATCCTCATGTGAATCTGAACCACTAGCCATGAACATAGGCCAAGGCCTCAGCCGTTCCTTGCCACTCCATGTCGTAAATGGCATATTGGCAAGTTTACGCTTCTTATCAGACGCTTTTAATTTTAATTTTTGGGTCATTTAACTGAACTTTTGTTTTTTGGATTTTACATGCTCTCTACTATGACATTGGGCATCGGCCTTGGCAGACGACGTTGATGGCATTTCATTGTCTCGGCCATGACTAGTGGCAGCAGCTTCAGCACGAGGTGGAAGTGGATCTTGATCTTTCCCTATTTTAACCTCCACATTTTTGTTCTCCATTTTTTAATGTGTGGAATTATATGCCAGTATCAATAGCAATGGCCTACTACTATATATACTGCGCACAACTGAAATGCACCACAGATATGGATGGATAGTATACTTGATGACACAGAGGTAGGTAGAGCAGTGGCCTTCCGTACCGTACTGCTATACATACTGGTGGTCACTGTCAGCAAACTGCAAAACTAAAATGCACCACAGGTATAGAATCTAGATGGATAGTATACTTGACGACACAGAGGTAGGTAGAGCAGTGGCCTTCCGTACCGTACTGCTATATATACTGGTGGTCACTGTCAGCAAACTGCAAAACTAAAATGCACCACAGGTATAGAATCTAGATGGATAGTATACTTAACAACACAGAGGTAGGTAGAGCAGTGGCCTTCCGTACCGTACTGCTATATATACTGGTGGTCACTGGTCAGCAAAACTCTGCACTGTACTCCTCCTATATAATATACTGGTGGTCCCCAGTACCCACAATAAAGCAGTGTGAGCACAGATATATGCAGCACACTGAGCACAGATATGGAGCGTTTTTCAGGCAGACAACGTATACTGGTGGTCACTGGTCAGCAAAACTCTGCACTGTACTCCTCCTATATAATATACAGGTGGTCCCCAGTCCCCACAATAAAGCAGTGTGAGCACAGATATATGCAGCACACTGAGCACAGATATGGAGCGTTTTACAGGCAGACAACGTATACTGGTGGTCACTGGTCAGCAAAACTCTGCACTGTACTCCTCCTATATAATACAGCTGCTCCCCAGTCCCCACAATTAAGCAATAAGCACAAATATTTGCAGCAACATTAATAAACGGAGAGGACGCCAGCCACGTCCTCTCCCTAACATTTCCAATGCATGAGTGAAAATGGCGGCGACGCGCGGCTCCTTATATAGAATCCGAATCTCGCGAGAATCCGACAGCGGGATGATGACGTTCGGGCGCGCTCGGGTTAACCGAGCCATACGGGAGAATCTGAGTATGCCTCGGACCCGTGTAAAATGGGTGAAGTTCGGGGGGGTTCGGTTTCCGAGGAACCGAACCCGCTCATCACTAGCATTAACGCACACTTAGCCAGGGCCGGTGCAAGGTTTCTCGGCACCCTAGGCAAAATTTCTGCCTACTGCCCCTTCCCCCTACCCGCCCTTCAGGTGAAAGGCTTGCTGCTGCTCTCCCCCTCCCCCAGTCTGTTGCATGGTTGCTCTATTCTCCCCAGTCTGTGTGGGTGCCTCCTACTCTGTTAAATGTCTACAACTCTATCCCCTCTACCATCTGTGTGCATGCCCCCCCCCCCAGACTGCTGCTCTCCCCCTCTCTGCTCTCCCCCTCTTTCCTTATCAAATGCAGAAATTGTGCTGTGTAGCCACCTTACCTGCAGGCTGCGATGCAGAGTTGGGACTGAGTGGTCTGTGAAAGAGCCTGGAATGAAGAGCAGTGCTCCATGTCACCCCCAGCCAGGACTCCAGGAGCTGTGAAAGTTACTGCCTGTGCCAGGTGGAAACGGAGCTGGAGGCTGCAATACTGGAGCTTGGCAGTTACGGCTACTGTAAGATACGAGTGCCGGGGGGATTGCGGCAGCTGTGAGAAGTAGGACCACGCTACCTTTTTCAGACAGCTGTAGCAGGCCGCCCCCTCAGGTCCCGGCGCCCCTAGGCAACTGCCTAAAGCTGCCTAGTGAAAGCTCCGGCCCTGCACTTAGCTCGGCACTGGCAGCTCCACACTGACACGCACTGTTCCCTACACCCCAGTCTCTCTGCTCCCCTCAGTCTTACCCACTTGCTCTGCTCCCCTCAGTGTCACCCACTTGCTCTGCTCCCCTCAGTGTCACCCACTTGCTCTGCTCCCCTCAGTGTCACCCACTTGCTCTGTTCCCCTTACTCACTGCTCCCTACACTCACCCTCTCTGCTCCCTACACCCAGTCTCTGCTCCCTATACCCGCTCTCTGCTCCCTACACACACTTGCTCTGTTTCCATCTGTCACTGATCCCTACACTCACCCTCACTGCTCCCTACACCCGCTCTCTGCTCCCTACATCCACTTGCTCTGTTCCCCTCACTCACTGATCCCTACACTCACCCTCACTGCTCCCTACACCCACTCTCTGCTCCCTACACCCACTCTCTACTCCTTACACCCGATCTCTGCTCCCTACCCCCGCTCTCTACTCCCTACACCCACTTGCTCTGTTCCCCTCACTCTCTGCTCCCTACACCCACCCTCTCTGCTCCCTACACCCACCCTCTCTGCTCCCTACACCCACTCTCTCTGCTCCTCACACTCACTGCTTCCTACACCCACTCTGCTCCCTCACTCTCTGCTCCCTACACCCACCCTCTCTGCTCCCTACACCCACCATCTCTGCTCCCTACACACACTCTCTCTGCTCCTCACACTCACTGCTCCCTACACCCACTCTCTGCTCCCCTCACTCTCTGCTCCCTACACCCACCCTCTCTGCTCCCTACACCCACCCTCTCTGCTCCCTACACCCACTCTCTGCTCCCCTCACTCTCTGCTCCCTACACCCACCCTCTCTGCTCCCTACACCCACCCTCTCTGCTCCCTACACCCACCATCTCTGCTCCCTACACCCACTCTCTCTGCTCCTCACACTCACTGCTTCCTACACCCACTCTCTGCTCCCCTCACTCTCTGCTCCCTACACCCACCCTCTCTGCTCCCTACACCCACCCTCTCTGCTCCCTACACCCACTCTCTCTGCTCCTCACACTCACTGCTTCCTACACCCACTCTCTGCTCCCCTCACTCACTGCTTCCTACACCCACTCTCTGCTCCCCTCACTCACTGCTTCCTACAGCAACTCTCTCTGCTACCCTTTCTGCTCCCTAACTGCATCACGCCGGGGGAGCGGCCGCGGGGGAGAGAGGATGGAGGAGCAGCAGCTCTGGTTCCCGAGTCCCGGGACATAAATGTTCGCCTCTGGATGCCGGATCGCCACCCCCTGCACCTCGGGAGAGACTGCACTGCGAGGAGTTGAGAGCTGGGGGAGGAGGAGGACTCGGCCAGGAAGGAGAAGAAGAGAGGCCTGCCACTCTGCCAGCTGGTCACAGTTAAGTATAATACTTACACACACTAACACTGTCACACACACACACACACACACACACACACACACACACACACACACACACACACTTACACACACTATCTCTCTCTATCTCTCTATCTCTCTCTCTCTCATGTAAAAAGGGGGACTCTGCTTCCTAATGTGTAAAATGAGACTCTGCCTGCTTAATGTGTAAAAAGAGGAATCTGCTGCCTAATGTGTAAACAGGGGACCCTGCATGCTTAATGTGTAAAAAGGAAGCCTCTGCTGCCATAATGTGTAAAAAAGGGGACTCTCTGCTGCCCTAATGTGTAAAAAAGGGGACTCTCTGCTGCCCTAATGTGTAAAAAAGGGGACTCTCTGCTGCCCTAATGTGTAATAAAGGGGACTCTCTGCTGCCCTAATGTGTAAAAAAGGGGACACTCTGCTGCCCTAATGTGTAAAAAAGGGGACTCTCTGCTGCCCTAATGTGTAAAAAAGGGGACACACTGCTGCCCTAATGTGTAAAAAAGGGGACTCCCTGCTGCCGTAATGTGTAAAAAGGGGGACTCTGCCTGCCTAATGTGTAAAAAAAGGAGGGCTTTGCTGCCATAATTTGTGAAAGGGAGCTCTGTGGCCATGCTCCTATAGTTTTGGCACGCACCTGATGTGCGCAATGGCCCTGTTTTGTATATATGGGGGGGGGGGGGGGGGGGGGGGGGGCGCCGATGATGTTTCTTGCACACAGCGCTAAAATGTCTAGTTACGGAACTGCCTTAGGGGCCCCGGTGCAATGCACCTGCTGCACCAATGGTAGTTCCACCTCTGGCTGGTAGCATGAAATATTTCCCCCTTACATTCCTGTTTAAACAAAACCTTGCACCTCTTCCATCTTCTGATCTGACTCCCTGTCACCCATGCTCCCTGCTTTCAGTCTCTTACAACACCCTGTCATACTATATTATCTGTGGCATAAAACAGCTTCCTTCTTCAGTTTCATATCTTTCACAACTTTTACTCTATACTAGAGATATGCGCCTACCCCTGTGTTTTTGTTTTTGTATTCATATCATGGCCCTCATTCCGAGTTGATCGGTCGCAAGGCGATTTTAGCAGAGTTGCTCACGCTAAGCCTACGCCTACTGGGAGTGTATCTTAGCTTCTTAAAATTGCGACCGATGTATTCGCAATATTGCGATTACAAACTACTTAGCAGTTTCAGAGTAGCTTCAGACTTACTCGGCATCTGCGATCAGTTCAGTGCTTGTCGTTCCTGTTTTGACGTCACAAACACACCCAGCGTTCTCCCAGACACTCCCCCGTTTCCCCGGCCACTCCTGCGTTTTTTCCGGAAACGGTAGCGTTTTTTCCCGCACGCCCATAAAACGTCCTGTTTCCGCCCAGTAACACCCATTTCCTGTCAATCACATTACGATCGCCGGAGCGATGAAAAAGCCGTGAGTAAAAATACTATCTCCATTGTAAAATTACTTGGCGCAGTCGCAGTGCGATTATTGCGCATGCGTACTAAGCGGAATTTCACTGCGATGCGATGAAAAATACCGAGCGAACGACTCGGAATGAGGGCCCATGTTTTAGTTCTAATTTGGCAAAACTGCCCTCACGTGTTTTGGTTAGTTTTTTTCTTAAATGCTAAAAACTGCTAAAATCATATAATTTGTTTTTGTTCCTATGGTATTATTAATTTCAATAGCATTAATTTCCAGTAATTTCCAGTCAATTTTGACCACCTCACAGCTCATAATATTGTTTTCACCAATATTGGCATAAACACATGACAGTTTAAAGCATATTTATAAAACATTGCCACACAGCAATGGCAGAAAAGAAAAGTGGTGCAAGATGGAATAGTCCTTGGGAATGTTAGATATTAAAAAGGACATGCACAGTTTAACAAACCAAGCACTTCAGTAAGTTACTGCCACTTTTGTGGCTAAAGTGCTTGGTTTGTTTGGGCCCCCACCAAAAAAAAAAAACTATCAATGGGCTTAAGGCACCTAACAGTGTTGTTTTGTTAATGATCTCTTTTTTACAGTCGGGAGATGTTGTCATTATCATCCTCATCCTCACCCTGTCATCCTCAGTGTTAAAATCATCACACACTATTAACTCATCCATGCTGGAATCCACGATTACAGAAGTCTATATACATAATTGGCAGTATAGGTCTTCCTCATGGAATTTGTAGTTAATTTTTATGAATATCATCTTTTCCTTATTTTGAGGAAGTAGCCTCCTATGCCGATCACTCACAGTGCTGAAAACTCTTTACACACTGGAGTGTAAGCAGCTTAAGTAAAGTATAGCGAGTTTGTACAATGGGCTCCAACTAACCTTTTTTTCCTCACAGTAGTCAAAGGGACTGTTTGACATACTCATTTGTACACTGTAGTAGAAATAATCTTCCACCATTCTATGGATGGTTACCGTGTGAGATTAAATCATGGTAGAGGTGTCTATTAACTAATGTTGGGCAATTCTTTAAGTCCTGACCAGATGTAAAAATGTTGTGTCACTCTGATTGAGTTTACTTATACTCATCACCAGTGGGTCTCTTGAGAAACACATTTTTTCCTGGCAGCGGCAGTTGCAGCAGGAGAAACTGAAGGAGGAGACGTCGTCATGTCATGTGCCACGTGAGCTGCCAACTTGCTCATAAGGAGCTCTTTGCATCCCGTCAGTTAGATAGAAAGGCATTTAATACAACTTAAACCTAGGCTCAAGTACAGTATGGTCGCCAAAATGTAGTGATCCGATTTCAAAATGTTGACAACCCTTTGGTCCCGGTGATGCGAATAAACAACTTGATCTACAAACATAATTAGCAGAATTAATTATTTTCATCTTCGTCACTTTTCCGAGCTGCTTTTCCATTAGTCTAATTAAGGGAATCACCTGACTCAAGCTGGCACTGTCTGAACTGACTTTATATTTCAAATGATTTCAGTACCATGCATAAAACAGAAAGAATTCTCCCCTGTACTAACTAAGGGACACATTTACTAAGCAGTGATAAAAGTGGAGAAGTGAGCCAGTGGAGAAGTTGTCCGTGGCCACCAATCAGCTGCTCTGTATACTTTTTTAGTATGCAATTATAAATGTTACCTCAATGCTGATTGGTTGCCATGGGCAACTTCTCCACTGGCTCACATCTCCACTTTTATCACTGCTTAGTAAATGTCCCCCTAAGGTACATCCCTTATCCTCTCCCTATGTTATGGCTTATTGTGTATGCTTGGATGGCTTCCTGCTGTTGCTACATTCACTGAAGCATATAAAGGGTAGAATTCTAACTTGTTACCTATTTGCATAAACATGGATTTATACGTTTAATTAGTGTCTGCCCTGTCAGGAATGCATTTACTGACCGGGAAGGCAATGGCTGTGTTGTAGCTCCCCAGTTCCGCCTCCTCCGTGTTATAACCAAATGACTCCTATTGTATGTGTGCGGCATGACATGATGATGTCAAGCCACACTAGCACCAGTCCAAGTCTGTCTGTCTGTGCTGTCTGTCTCTGCCGGCTGCGATGAGGAAAAGCTGCTGTCTTCCGCCATCGCTCCTGCCCACCCATCCGCTCTGTCTGTCGCAGAGAATCTGCCCGCCCTTCCGCTCTTTCTGAGTACTCGGAGTGACCACTGTGAGTCATAACCTTCCTCAGTAGTGTTTGGTAAGTGCTGCCTATTCACTGGTTGCATTGAAGGGGGCCGGGGAAGTATATTAGCCAGTCGCAGTCTGTCAGCTCTTTCTCTTCAGGTTGGTTGAGGCTGCAGGCAGCCTGTCCACAGTGGGGGAAGGGTGGGAGCATTATACATCTCATATTAAAATATAAGTACAGTACATCATTTTTTAGTCTACACATTTTTTTTAAAGGCTAATTGGTTTATAGATAGACAGACAGACAGACAGACAGACAGACAGACAGACAGACAGACAGATAGATAGATAGATAGATAGATAGATAGATAGATAGATAGAATTCCCAATGTGTATTTGGCACTTGGGGATGAATAAAGCGCTGAGACCAAGCTGGTTAACTCATCTGCTGATTAAACCAGCTTGGTCTCAGCACTTAATTCATCCCTGAGTGCCAGATACACATTGGGAGTTCTGTCTTAGAGAATCGGGGCAACAGGGCATTGAACAAATTTGGTCAGTACTGTACGTAAATTCTGATTTTGTAATAAATAATTTTTTACATTTATTCTGATGCTTTTCCAATAAATATTAGAGATGAGCGGGTTCGGTTCCTCTGAATCCGAACCCGCCCGAACTTCAGGTTTTTTACACGGGTCCGAGCAGGCTCGGATCTTCCCGCCTTGCTCGGCTAACCCGAGCGCGCCCGAACGTCATCATCACGCTGTCGGATTCTCGCGAGGCTCGGATTCTATCGCGAGACTCGGATTCTATATAAGGAGCCGCGCGTCGCCGCCATTTTCACACGTGCATTGAGAGTCATAGGGAGAGGACGTGGCTGGCGTCCTCTCCGTTTAGAGAAGAGAGAGACACAGTATTTTCGGGGAGCATTATTAGGAGGAGTACTACTGTATACTACTATACTACTTGCTGAAGTGATATTTATAGATTAGATAGTGTGACTGTAAGTGTATTATCTGACTTGTGGGGGAGACACTGACAGTGGGGAGCAGTTAGAGTCTGAGAGCAGGACTCAGGAGTACATATAACGTACAGTGCACACTTTTGCTGCCAGAGTCAGTGCCACACTGCCATTGTTGTGACCACACTGACCACCAGTATAATAATATATTTTGTGATTGTCTGCTTAGGCCTCGGAGTACTAGTTGCAAGTTGCAACGTGACCTGTCCTGAAGTGACCACCAGTTTAATAATCAATCACCACCAGTTTAATATATATATATATATATATATATAATTGTATATAATATATATATATATATATATATATATATAATATTGTATACCACCTACCCGTGTTTTTTTTTTTTTCATTCTTCTTTATACATACTACTATAGTAGCTTACTGTAGCAGTCTGCGGTGCTGTGCTGACCTGACAGTGTCCAGCAGGTCCGTCATCAGTCATTACATAATAAATATATATAGTACCTGTCCGGCTGCAGTACTAGTGATATTATATTGATTTCATCTCATTATCAATAATTTATCATCCAGTCTAGACTCTATATTAGCAGCAGACACAGTACGTTAGTCCACGGCTGTAGCTACCTCTGTGTCGGCACTCGGCAGTCCATCCATAATTGTATACCACCTACCCGTGTTTTTTTTTTTCTTTCTTCTTTGTACATACTACTATAGAGTATAGTAGCTTACTGTAGCAGTCTGCGGTGCTGCTGAGCTGACAGTGTCCAGCAGGTCCGTCATCAGTCATCATTACCTAATAAATATATTATCTACCTGTCCGGCTGCAGTACTAGTGATATTATATATACATACATATATATATTGATTTCATCTCATTATCAATCATCCAGTCTATATTAGCAGCAGACACAGTACGTTAGTCCACGGCTGTAGCTACCTCTGTGTCGGCACTCAGCAGTCCATCCATAATTGTATACCACCTACCCGTGGTTTTTTTGTTTTGTTTCTTCTTTGTACATACTACTATAGAGTATAGTAGCTTACTGTAGCAGTCTGCGGTGCTGCTGAGCTGACAGTGTCCAGCAGGTCCGTCATCAGTCATCATTACCTAATAAATATATTATCTACCTGTCCGGCTGCAGTACTAGTGATATTATATATACATACATATATATATTGATTTCATCTCATTATCAATCATCCAGTCTATATTAGCAGCAGACACAGTACGTTAGTCCACGGCTGTAGCTACCTCTGTGTCGGCACTCGGCAGTCCATCCATAATTGTATACCACCTACCCGTGGTTTTTTTTTTCTTTCTTCTTTGTACATACTACTATAGAGTATAGTAGCTTACTGTAGCAGTCTGCGGTGCTGCTGAGCTGACAGTGTCCAGCAGGTCCGTCATCAGTCATCATTACCTAATAAATATATTATCTACCTGTCCGGGTGCAGTACTAGTGATATTATATATACATACATATATATATTGATTTCATCTCATTATCAATCATCCAGTCTATATTAGCAGCAGACACAGTACGTTAGTCCACGGCTGTAGCTACCTCTGTGTCGGCACTCAGCAGTCCATCCATAATTGTATACCACCTACCCGTGGTTTTTTTTTTTCTTTCTTATTTGTACATACTACTATAGTATAGTAGCTTACTGTAGCAGTCTGCGGTGCTGCTGAGCTGACAGTGTCCAGCAGGTCCGTCATCAGTCATCATTACCTAATAAATATATTATCTACCTGTCCGGCTGCAGTTCTAGTGATATTATATATACATACATATATATATTGATTTCATCTCATTATCAATCATCCAGTCTATATTAGCAGCAGACACAGTACGTTAGTCCACGGCTGTAGCTACCTCTGTGTCGGCACTCGGCAGTCCATCCATAATTGTATACCACCTACCCGTGTTTTTTTTTTCTTTCTTCTTTGTACATACTACTATAGAGTATAGTAGCTTACTGTAGCAGTCTGCGGTGCTGCTGAGCTGACAGTGTCCAGCAGGTCCGTCATCAGTCATCATTACCTAATAAATATATTATCTACCTGTCCGGCTGCAGTACTAGTGATATTATATATACATACATATATATATTGATTTCATCTCATTATCAATCATCCAGTCTATATTAGCAGCAGACACAGTACGTTAGTCCACGGCTGTAGCTACCTCTGTGTCGGCACTCGGCAGTCCATCCATAATTGTATACCACCTACCCGTGGTTTTTTTGTTTCTTTCTTCTTTGTACATACTACTATAGAGTATAGTAGCTTACTGTAGCAGTCTGCGGTGCTGCTGAGCTGACAGTGTCCAGCAGGTCCGTCATCAGTCATCATTACCTAATAAATATATTATCTACCTGTCCGGCTGCAGTACTAGTGATATTATATATACATACATATATATATTGATTTCATCTCATTATCAATCATCCAGTCTATATTAGCAGCAGACACAGTACGTTAGTCCACGGCTGTAGCTACCTCTGTGTCGGCACTCGGCAGTCCATCCATAAGTATACTAGTATCCATCCATCTCCATTGTTTACCTGAGGTGCCTTTTAGTTGTGCCTATTAAAATATGGAGAACAAAAATGTTGAGGTTCCAAAATTAGGGAAAGATCAAGATCCACTTCCACCTCGTGCTGAAGCTGCTGCCACTAGTCATGGCCGAGACGATGAAATGCCAGCAACGTCGTCTGCCAAGGCCGATGCCCAATGTCATAGTACAGAGCATGTCAAATCCAAAACACCAAATATCAGAAAAAAAAGGACTCCAAAACCTAAAATAAAATTGTCGGAGGAGAAGCGTAAACTTGCCAATATGCCATTTACCACACGGAGTGGCAAGGAACGGCTGAGGCCCTGGCCTATGTTCATGGCTAGTGGTTCAGCTTCACATGAGGATGGAAGCACTCAGCCTCTCGCTAGAAAATTGAAAAGACTCAAGCTGGCAAAAGCACCGCAAAGAACTGTGCGTTCTTCGAAATCCCAAATCCACAAGGAGAGTCCAATTGTGTCGGTTGCGATGCCTGACCTTCCCAACACTGGACGTGAAGAGCATGCGCCTTCCACCATTTGCACGCCCCCTGCAAGTGCTGGAAGGAGCACCCGCAGTCCAGTTCCTGATAGTCAGATTGAAGATGTCAGTGTTGAAGTACACCAGGATGAGGAGGATATGGGTGTTGCTGGCGCTGGGGAGGAAATTGACCAGGAGGATTCTGATGGTGAGGTGGTTTGTTTAAGTCAGGCACCCGGGGAGACACCTGTTGTCCGTGGGAGGAATATGGCCACTGACATGCCTGGTGAAAATACCAAAAAAATCAGCTCTTCGGTGTGGAAGTATTTCAACAGAAATGCGGACAACAGGTGTCAAGCCGTGTGTTGCCTTTGTCAAGCTGTAATAAGTAGGGGTAAGGACGTTAACCACCTCGGAACATCCTCCCTTATACGTCACCTGCAGCGCATTCATAATAAGTCAGTGACAAGTTCAAAAACTTTGGGTGACAGCGGAAGCAGTCCACTGACCAGTAAATCCCTTCCTCTTGTAACCAAGCTCACGCAAACCACCCCACCAACTCCCTCAGTGTCAATTTCCTCCTTCCCCAGGAATGCCAATAGTCCTGCAGGCCATGTCACTGGCAATTCTGACGATTCCTCTCCTGCCTGGGATTCCTCCGATGCATCCTTGCGTGTAACGCCTACTGCTGCTGGCGCTGCTGTTGTTGCTGCTGGGAGTCGATGGTCATCCCAGAGGGGAAGTCGTAAGACCACTTTTACTACTTCCACCAAGCAATTGACTGTCCAACAGTCCTTTGCGAGGAAGATGAAATATCACAGCAGTCATCCTACTGCAAAGCGGATAACTGAGGCCTTGGCATCCTGGGTGGTGAGAAACGTGGTTCCGGTATCCATCATTACTGCAGAGCCAACTAGAGACTTGTTGGAGGTACTGTGTCCCCGGTACCAAATACCATCTAGGTTCCATTTCTCTAGGCAGGCGATACCGAAAATGTACACAGACCTCAGAAAAAGAGTCACCAGTGTCCTAAAAAATGCAGCTGTACCCAATGTCCACTTAACCACGGACATGTGGACAAGTGGAGCAGGGCAGGGTCAGGACTATATGACTGTGACAGCCCACTGGGTAGATGTATGGACTCCCGCCGCAAGAACAGCAGCGGCGGCACCAGTAGCAGCATCTCGCAAACGCCAACTCTTTCCTAGGCAGGCTACGCTTTGTATCACCGGTTTCCAGAATACGCACACAGCTGAAAACCTCTTACGGCAACTGAGGAAGATCATCGCGGAATGGCTTACCCCAATTGGACTCTCCTGTGGATTTGTGGCATCGGACAACGCCAGCAATATTGTGTGTGCATTAAATATGGGCAAATTCCAGCACGTCCCATGTTTTGCACATACCTTGAATTTGGTGGTGCAGAATTATTTAAAAAACGACAGGGGCGTGCAAGAGATGCTGTCGGTGGCCAGAAGAATTGCGGGACACTTTCGGCGTACAGGCACCACGTACAGAAGACTGGAGCACCACCAAAAACTACTGAACCTGCCCTGCCATCATCTGAAGCAAGAAGTGGTAACGAGGTGGAATTCAACCCTCTATATGCTTCAGAGGTTGGAGGAGCAGCAAAAGGCCATTCAAGCCTATACAATTGAGCACGATATAGGAGGTGGAATGCACCTGTCTCAAGCGCAGTGGAGAATGATTTCAACGTTGTGCAAGGTTCTGATGCCCTTTGAACTTGCCACACGTGAAGTCAGTTCAGACACTGCCAGCCTGAGTCAGGCCATTCCCCTCATCAGGCTTTTGCAGAAGAAGCTGGAGACATTGATGGAGGAGCTAACACGGAGCGATTCCGCTAGGCATGTGGGACTTGTGGATGGAGCCCTTAATTCGCTTAACAAGGATTCACGGGTGGTCAATCTGTTGAAATCAGAGCACTACATTTTGGCCACCATGCTCGATCCTAGATTTAAAGCCTACCTTGGATCTCTCTTTCCGGCAGACACAAGTCTGCTGGGGTTGAAAGACCTGCTGGTGAGAAAATTGTCAAGTCAAGCGGAACGCGACCTGTCAACATCTCCTCCTTCACATTCTCCCGCAACTGGGGGTGCGAGGAAAAGGCTCAGAATTCCGAGCCCACCCGCTGGCGGTGATGCAGGGCAGTCTGGAGCGACTGCTGATGCTGACATCTGGTCCGGACTGAAGGACCTGACAACGATTACGGACATGTCGTCTACTGTCACTGCATATGATTCTCTCAACATTGAAAGAATGGTGGAGGATTATATGAGTGACCGCATCCAAGTAGGCACGTCACACAGTCCGTACTTATACTGGCAGGAAAAAGAGGCAATTTGGAGGCCCTTGCACAAACTGGCTTTATTCTACCTAAGTTGCCCTCCCACAAGTGTGTACTCCGAAAGAGTGTTTAGTGCCGCCGCTCACCTTGTCAGCAATCGGCGTACGAGGTTACATCCAGAAAATGTGGAGAAGATGATGTTCATTAAAATGAATTATAATCAATTCCTCCGTGGAGACATTGACCAGCAGCAATTGCCTCCACAAAGTACACAGGGAGCTGAGATGGTGGATTCCAGTGGGGACGAATTGATAATCTGTGAGGAGGGGGATGTACACGGTGATATATCGGAGGATGATGATGAGGTGGACATCTTGCCTCTGTAGAGCCAGTTTGTGCAAGGAGAGATTAATTGCTTCTTTTTTGGTGGGGGTCCAAACCAACCCGTCATTTCAGTCACAGTCGTGTGGCAGACCCTGTCACTGAAATGATGGGTTGGTTAAAGTGTGCATGTCCTGTTTATACAACATAAGGGTGGGTGGGAGGGCCCAAGGACAATTCCATCTTGCACCTCTTTTTTCTTTAATTTTTCTTTGCGTCATGTGCTGTTTGGGGAGGGTTTTTTGGAAGGGACATCCTGCGTGACACTGCAGTGCCACTCCTAGATGGGCCCGGTGTTTGTGTCGGCCACTAGGGTCGCTTATCTTACTCACACAGCTACCTCATTGCGCCTCTTTTTTTCTTTGCGTCATGTGCTGTTTGGGGAGGGTTTTTTGGAAGGGACATCCTGCGTGACACTGCAGTGACACTCCTAGATGGGCCCGGTGTTTGTGTCGGCCACTAGGGTCGCTTATCTTACTCACACAGCTACCTCATTGCGCCTCTTTTTTTCTTTGCGTCATGTGCTGTTTGGGGAGGGTTTTTTGGAAGGGACATCCTGCGTGACACTGCAGTGACACTCCTAGATGGGCCCGGTGTTTGTGTCGGCCACTAGGGTCGCTTATCTTACTCACACAGCTACCTCATTGCGCCTCTTTTTTTCTTTGCGTCATGTGCTGTTTGGGGAGGGTTTTTTGGAAGGGACATCCTGCGTGACACTGCAGTGCCACTCCTAGATGGGCCCGGTGTTTGTGTCGGCCACTAGGGTCGCTTATCTTACTCACACAGCCACCTCATTGCGCCTCTTTTTTTCTTTGCGTCATGTGCTGTTTGGGGAGGGTTTTTTGGAAGGGACATCCTGCGTGACACTGCAGTGCCACTCCTAGATGGGCCCGGTGTTTGTGTCGGCCACTAGGGTCGCTTATCTTACTCACACAGCTACCTCATTGCGCCTCTTTTTTTCTTTGCGTCATGTGCTGTTTGGGGAGGGTTTTTTGGAAGGGACATCCTGCGTGACACTGCAGTGACACTCCTAGATGGGCCCGGTGTTTGTGTCGGCCACTAGGGTCGCTTATCTTACTCACACAGCTACCTCATTGCGCCTCTTTTTTTCTTTGCGTCATGTGCTGTTTGGGGAGGGTTTTTTGGAAGGGACATCCTGCGTGACACTGCAGTGACACTCCTAGATGGGCCCGGTGTTTGTGTCGGCCACTAGGGTCGCTTATCTTACTCACACAGCTACCTCATTGCGCCTCTTTTTTTCTTTGCGTCATGTGCTGTTTGGGGAGGGTTTTTTGGAAGGGACATCCTGCGTGACACTGCAGTGACACTCCTAGATGGGCCCGGTGTTTGTGTCGGCCACTAGGGTCGCTTAGCTTAGTCATCCAGCGACCTAGGTGCAAATTTTAGGACTAAAAATAATATTGTGAGGTGTGAGGTATTCAGAATAGACTGAAAATTAGTGATGAGCGAGGTTCGGTTTTACTCGGTTTTACTCGGTTTTACTCGGTTCTCAAAACGGCATCTTATTGGCTATCCAAAACACGTGACATCCGTGAGCCAATAAGATGCCGTTTTGAGAACCGAGTAAAACCGAGTAAAACCGAGTAAAACCGAATCCGCTCATCACTACTGAAAATGAGTGTAAATTATGGTTTTTGAGGTTAATAATACTTTGGGATCAAAATGACCCCCAAATTCTATGATTTAAGCTGTTTTTTAGTGTTTTTTGAAAAAAACACCCGAATCCAAAACACACCCGAATCCGACAAAAAAAATTCGGTGAGGTTTTGCCAAAACGCGGTCGAACCCAAAACACGGCCGCGGAACCGAACCCAAAACCAAAACACAAAACCCGAAAAATTTCCGGCGCTCATCTCTAATAAATATACCATTATACGGTACGTACATGGCGGAAAATGTACAGTATGATGTGTCGTTATGGGGGAGAAGCAGTATTAAACATAGAAACATACTGTAGAAACATACTGTAGAATTTGACGGCAGATAAGAACCACTGTGTCCATCTAGTCTGACCTTTTTTTTACCATATTTTAATCTCAAACCTTATTTGATCCTTTCAGTATCCCTTGTAAGGATACTATATCCTTATGTCTATCATACACATGTATAAATGTTATGCACACCAGTGCCTGCAGGAAAGTACTGGTGTCAGAACTGTTATGCACTCCAGTGTCTGCAGGAATGTACTGGTGTTTGAACTGTTATGCAAAACAAATGGACTCACAGACAAACTGGGGAATATGACATAACGTACACAGAAGGTGATAGGGTAACAAAATACACACAAAGTGAACAGAGAAGCCCAGAGGCTAAGGAACTGGGTATCTCCCTTGTATTAGAACTGCTCAGATGTAAAAAGCAAGATGTTGTGTTTTAATACGTAGAGAACCCGAAATGCTGTTGCTAAGGGCAACAGCAAAACCCTAAAGGGTTACCAACGGGTGTGGCAGTAAACTCCTTGGTCAGAGATGGAATGATAGACACAAGGAGAGTCTTCCACAATCCTGATTCTCACTTGCAGTGCACAGGTTTTAGCTTACTGCCACTAAACTGACCCCTGACACCTAGCACAGTGAGACAGGATTAGACAGGCAAGTCTTAGAATACAGCCGCAAACTTGCTAAGTTCACAGAGTAGTAACAGAACCCCAGCAAGCTAAACGACTGACTCCAGTCTTACTGCTAGGTCTGGATTGGCAGAGTGTAATACCAAATCCCCAGGCCTATTTGCAGTAAGCAACAAACAAATACAAAGCTACACAGTACTGGCTAACTTTCATGAACTGACTAACCAACAAAGATTCAGCAGCATCTGCTTACCCTGAAAAGAGGCCTTATAAAGCAGGTGCTGTCCACGCCCCACTCAGACCTCACAGACTGTGAGCACAAAAACCAGCACCGGATCCCCTGCCGTGCACAGAGCCTATAACCACTGCACAGCAAAAGACCCGAACCGGAGTATCAGCTGCGCTCAGGTTACTCCACTAGCACTTGTCTCCCGGTTGCCATGACGACGTGGCAGCACAGGGCAGGAGACCCTAACAATAAATTGCTCTACTGTCTTAGCCTCTACCACCTCTGATGGGAGGCTATTCCACGTGTCCACTACCCTTTCAGTGAAGTAATTTTTCCTCAAATTTCCCCTGCACATACAGTACCTCCCTCCAGTCTCAGTGCATGTCCTCGTGTTCTAATACTTCTCTTCATTTGAAGAATGTTTCTTGAAGAATTTTTCCCTCTTGGACATTGTTAAAACCCTTGATACAGTATATTGAAAAGTTTTTATCATGTCCCCCCTTTCCCTTCCCTGCTCCAAACTAAAGTATACAGTACATACAGTATTTAGAGTTTTAGTCGTTCTGGGTACAGTATGTTTTGTGATGTAGGCCATGCACAATTTTAGTTGCCCTTCTTTGTACAGTCTTTAATGTATTAATATCCTTTTGAAGTAATGGCCTCCAGAATTGAACACAGTATTCTAGATGAGGCCGGACCAATGACCTATACAGTGGCATTATTACTTCTTTCTTTCTGCTGCTGATTCCTCTCCCAATGCAGCCAAGCATCTGACTAGCCTTCCTCATTGCTTTGTTACAGTACATTGCTTACCTGCCTTTAAGTCACCTGAAATAGTGCCTCCTACTGTATATCCCTTTCCTCCTCAGTAGTTTCCAGTATACAGTAGTGCCATTAATACTTCAGTACTGTATACTGTATTTTCAGTAGTCTTTGGATTTTTAGGACCCAAGTGCATAATTTAGCATTTTTTTGGCATTAAACTGTAATTGCCACACTCTTGACCATTCCTGTAGTCTACCTACAGCAGATCCTCAATAATTTGTTTTACCTCCTCCTGATGTGTCTACTCTGTTGAATACAGTACGTTTGTGTCTATCCTGCAACCAAGATCTTATCTATTCAACAATCTTAGTATCCAATCCCAAGCTTTCAAGTTTATTTAGCAGTCTGCGATGTGGAACAGTGTCAAAAGCCTTACTAAAGTCTAGAAACTGTAAGCTACTGTATATCCACGGCCCCACCTTTATCCATCACTTTAGTCACACAGTCAAAAAAGTCAATAAGGTTTGTGTGACATGATATACCCCCAGTGAATCCATGCTGTTTGGGATCATGCAAATTGCTGGATTTGAGATAATCTACAGTACAACTTTTTCTTTTCCCTACTACTGAAGTAAAACTCACTGGTCTGTAGTTGTTTGCCTCTTCCTTATTTGCACTCAGTGCATAAGTGCTAGGGGGACATCGCCAGAGCGGGGAGCTTTCGCTTAGTACATCTTGTTGATGTCCGTTTCTGGTTTGCCTAGGTAATGAGGCGAAGCAGTAAGTGTTATACAGTACATTTACCTATTAATGTACTAAGTTTCTGTTTTGGATTTCCTTCATGACACCCATGATGAGGAATGCTTGCCCGTTGGTTACCTATGGTCCTTTTAGAAATACACAGAGTACTATACATGAACGCACTGTACCACTAGGCCACTCAGCTCAGATTACAACCTTATCACCGACACAATGTTGTAATTACTGTACAGTACTGTAAGCTCAGTGAGACAGTACAGTCTTTCTATAGTACAGTACATTCACTTGTCCTGAGGTTGCTGTGTACAGTAAAGTACTGTACTGTATCACACCTTTACAGTAAGACTGTACAGTATGTAAAGTATCTTGATAGGACTTATGTACAGTAGCTTTACTGTACATTATTTACTGAGCTGTATACTTTATTTTGGACAAACAACAATAAATCGTCCATCCTGACAATGGGTAATTGCGTTATAGGGCCTGATTGTACGCAAATGCAGCTTTCCTTGCATCTTTGCTGCTGCTGTATCAGGGGGGCAGATTGGGAACTAAAAGTGTCCCTGTACTATTGTGTAGAAGTGTCCCAACATGGGCAGCACAAGAGATATAACGCAGGGGCGTAGCTAGACCATAGTGGACCCCATAGTAAAATTCAGAAAGGGCCCCTTATGTATTCCACAAGCACGACAGGGATGGTGGCAGAGAAGGGAATGGAGTGCAGCACCAGGCAGGGTGTACACTGAGGTGTTAGCTATACATACATATATATGTATATATTATAAAATATATGCATACATATATAAATACACACACATATATGGGGGCTAGGAGGTGTGTCGAGCCGGCATCGTGACAAGCGCAGTGAGCCCGCAAACTGCTCCTTGCGCTCGACAGGTATACCCAACCCATATACACTGTATATATGAGAAGGGCACAGCATAGGGTGCACATTGCAGACTATCCCCTACTTTTCAGTACAGAGCATGCCACTACCCCAAATCAGCCCCCCACCCCCCTCTGTCCTGTACCCTCATCAGAAAGCCGGCACACACTGTCCACATCAGTGGTGGCTAACACCCCATTACATCCTGCACCAGACATACCTCCCACCCCCGCACAAACCCCCATTCATACCTCATGTCCCGCACTAGACTGCAAAGGACAGAATCATCCTTCTCCCTCCTCTTCCCCTCCACGGAACAGCAGAAGCGGTGGGTGGGCGAGCAGCGGCTTGTTTGTGGTTATTTGGGTGGGTGGACAAGGGGCCGCAGGCGGGCCGGTGGATGTGCGCAGAGCCGGCCTTAGGTATAGGCAAACTAGGCAAATGCCTAGGGCATTTGGTATGCTTAGGGGCACCAGCAGCTTCTGCTGATTAAAATGATATGCGGCATGCCTATATTCTGTGTGTGACTGTGGCTGTATCTGCATACGAAATGCTACGTTGCGTGTATTCCTGGAAATGTAGCATTTCATATACAGCCACAGTCGCACACAGAATATAGGCATGCTGCATATCATTTTAATCAGCAGAAGCTTCTTGTGCATCTTAGCCACATAGTAATGCAATTAAGATGCATTTTCATAAAGAAAAGGCGCCCAACGTTAGCAGAGATGCCAGCTGACTCATGCCAGGCATCTCCTGCAGAACTAGCGGCGGACCTAGGGGGCACCAGCCAAAATCTTGCCTAGGGCATCATATTGGTTAGGGCCGGCTCTGGATGTGCGGATGGGCGGGTGCACGAGTGGCTGCAGCTGGGCGGGTTGATGAGTGGCTGCGGGCGGGCTGGTGAACGAGCGGTTGTGGGTGGACAAGTGGCTGCACACATTGTCCGAGGCCCCATAAACAATAGAGAGATCGGGACTAGCTTGATGCGCTGCTGCCTGCCCTGCATGGACGTCCATGACTCGCCCCATAGACTTCTCAGCAGACCAGTCAGCAGCGCATCAAACTAGTCTCTGTTCCGCAACCTAAACTTTGCTGCAGTGTGCCAGGGTGCAGGGGAGCTACGGGCCCTGCTGGCTCTCGGGCCTCGTAGCAGTTGCATCCCCTGCACCTATGGTAGCTATGCTACTGGTATAACGTACCGTGAAGCCATGAATTGGGACAATGCAGTGTACTGAGTGTGGTGGGCTGCCTGACATGTGTGGGCTGGGGCAGTGGCGTAACTAGAAATTTTTCTCCCCCAAGCCAAAAAATTCTTCGGCGCTCCCCCCCACCCCCCCCCCATAATTGGCACTAGGAAAGGGAGAAACATGTGCGCGCCGAAGGCGCGCGGTGCCAAAAAGGGGCGTGGTTTTGTTTAAATGGGCGCGGCTTCGCATAAAGAGGCGTGGCATTGCAGGAATAGACTACCTTATACCCCAGTTTTGCAACCTGCACGCCCAGACGTTAGCCACCACAGGAAAGAAAAATAATCCTGATTCATGCCCCTTCCATTATTTGTCATTTTTCCTCCTTATAGTAATGCCCAGTATACATTATGCCACATACTGCAAAGGCCCTCAGACATTATGCCACACACAATAATGCACATGACACAATATGCACACACCGTAATGCCCCCGACACATTATGCCACACACCGTAATGTCTGTGACACATTATGACAGGAATCGCAATGCCCGTTATACATTATGCTACACACTGCAATGCCCCTGATACATTATAGCACATACCACAATGCCCATGATATAGTATACCACACACCGCAATGTCCGTGATACATTATGACACACACCGCAATGTCCGTGATACATTATGACACACACTGCAATGAACCTGAGACATTATACCACATACCACAATGCCCATGATATAGTATACCACACACCGCAATGTCCGTGATACATTATGACACACACTGCAATGCCCGTTATACATTATGCCACACTGCAATGACCCTGAGACATTATACCACAATGCCCGTGATATAGTATACAGACACCGTAATGCCTGACACATTATGCCACACACCGCAATGCCCATTATACATTATGCCACACACTGCAATGACCCTGAGACATTATACCACATACCACAATGCCCGTGATCTAGTATACCATACACCGTAATGCCTGTGACACATACCGCAATGCCCGTTATACCCTATGCCACACTGCAATGCCCCTGAGACATTATACCACATACCACAATGCCCGTGATATAGTTTGCCACACACCGTAATGCCTGTGACACATTCTGACACACACCGCAATGTCTGTGATACATTATGCCACACACCGTAATGCCCATTACACATTAAGTCCTACATTAAGGCTTCTAATTACTTTTAAATTACCTGCTCGTTGCCAGGGGTTTCATGCTCTTGGTTCCATGCACGGTGCCAGGGGTTTTCATGCTCAGGGTGTCATGCTCGTTGCCAGGTGTTTCATGCACTCGGTGTCATGCTCGTTGCCAGGGGTTTCATGCACTGGGTGTCATGCTCATTGCTAGGGGGTAGTGCTTGTTGCTAGGGCTGTGCTCCCAGTGCCACATATGTCCTCAGTGCCAGATATTCCCCCACGGTGCCAGGTACTCACATGCCCCCAGTGCCAAATATAGCCTCTCCCCCCAGTGCCACATATGCCCCCAGTGCCAGATATTCCCCCACAATGCCAGGTGCTCACGTGCCCCCAGTGCCAAATATAGCCCCCCATGTGCCAGGTACACATACAGTGCCATATATGCCCCCTCAGTGCCTCCCCAGTGCCATATATGCCCCATCAGTGCCCCCCAGTGCCATATATGCCCCCTCAGTACCCCCCAGTGCCATATATGCCCCCTCAGTGCCTCCCCAGTGCCATATATGCCCCCTCAGTGCCCCCCAGTGCCATCTATGCCCCCTCAGTGCCCCCCAGTGCCATATATGCCCTCAGTGCCCCCCAGTGCCATATATGCCCCCTCAGTGCCATATATGCCCCCTCAGTGCCCCCCGCAGTGCCATATATGCCCCCTCAGTGCCATATATGACCCCTCTGTGCCCCCCCAGTGCCATATATGCCCCCTCAGTGCCCCCAGTGCCATATATGCCCCCTCAGTGCCATATATGCCCCTCAGTGCCACCCCAGTGCCATATATGCCCCCTCAGACCATATATGCCCCCTCAGTGCCCCGCCCCCTGTTCCATATATGCCCCCTCAGTGCCCCCCCAGTGCCATATATGCATACCTCCCGCAGTGTCCCGCGATGGGGGGGGGCAGTTGGGAGGCTCCTACAGTCACTGCTCTGCATAGCAGAGCAGTAGTGAATAGACGCTGTGCGCATGCGCACAGCGTCTATTCAGCGCAGACAGTGGGAGAGAGGGCATGCCAGCAGCTCACAGAGCGCTGGGCATGCCCCCTCAGTGACGAAACGAGGGCGTGGCCCGCGATCGCGGGTCCTCCTCGAAGCCACGCCCCCTTTTCATAGGACACGCCCCCCGACACGCCGGAGACTCAGAGGGACACAGGAGAGGCGCACGCTGTGCCCTCCGTGTCCCTACTTCACAGCGGGGGGCTAGTGACAACAGATTGACATGCGGACGTTCATCCGCATGTCAATCTGCTCTAAATCAGTGGCGGCGCCCCCGCAGCCCCTCGCCCCCAAGCCACCGCGAGGGCTGCGGGGGCAGTAGTTACGCCACTGGGCTGGGGCCACATGACAACACCCAAAACAGGCTACACAGACATATCGGCCTACCACGATTCTTCCTGGTGAGCACAATGGCCTATCTGCCCCTGACTGTACAAATGTGTCATGCATGATGTCACAACTGGGCAGACATGTACTGTGATGTCAGTCACTGGCAGACACTGCAGCCAGGTCTGGCAACAGTGGGGACAAAAGAGTATACTTGTACCGGGACCCCAAACTCAGAGGGGTTATGCACCCTCAAGAATCCTGGACATTAGTTTCTTAAACAGTACAGGGATACAGTACAGTACCTTTGCTGTTTTAGAGTAACATGAATACTAATAATCACCAATATGGAGAAATGTGATTTGTCTAAGCTGCATACTGTACTGTATTTTTTATGTACTGTACAGTACTGTATTAATGTTCAAGTCACAATTGTGCTTACATTTTTCAGTATAATATTGTATGTTACACCGTTATAAATGAATTGTACTGAGTGCTTGCTTTATGCAGTGGAGGGTAATTTCTCTCCACACATATGCTGTTGGTTCATACAGTACAGTAGTTGCCTACCCTCACGGATCCTGCAGGAGTCTCCCATTTGCAATTATTTTCTCCTAATTGCCTGCATCATACAGTACAGTAGATTAAATCTCCCGGAATGTTTACTGCAGCCTGGGTTACAACAAGGAATTTGTAAGGACAATGATTTGCTGCAGTCAATACAGGTAAAGTATGGCGGCTACTGTACAGTACTTGTGCAAAGCAGTCCTGACTCTCAGCAACCCCCTCCTAGTCCCCCCTGCAGTAGAGAACACATCCTGAGTACCAGCAAGCTTCTTACTGTATTGTACAGTATCTCAATGTCTGCTAATGCTCTGAAGTATGAGATGAAAATGTTTGATTAGTCTTACAGTAGGTACTGTACTGTACTGTACTGTACTGTACAAAGAAACAGATTTAGACGGAAGATACTGTAAGAACCACTTGGACCATCTAGTCTTCAGTTAAACAGACGAAACATACTGTACAGTACAAAGTTTTAAAATCCTTTTTTTTACCAAGGGATGATCAGAGAAGTATAGTACTGTAAGATTTTGGACAAGGTTATTGTAAATTGCATTTGGAATTTAATGCATACAGTAGAGATCTGTCCACACACAGTAACATATTTCCTTTATCCTGCCATGGACAGTACAGTATGGCATGGCTTGAAATGCCATAGACTATGAGATTTACATTACAGTAGCCATGTTTTGTGATTACTCTTAATTTGCTTCTTTAATATGGTACTTTATACATATTCTTTTATGGCAAACAAAAATGTTTTGCGTACAGTTTTTTGGTCTGTAAATATATACTGTACAGTAAGTCAGTTTCCAAGCAACAAAGAAACACTGTTCAATACATTGTGAATTTATAAAAAAACATTGGATCAGTAAAGAAAATGTTCTGTGTACAGTACTGTACATGTCATTTTAACATTATTTTCCACAGGAAATGTGTATTAGCGGTATATAAATGTACTGCACTAAGTCGCACAAGCAGTTCCTGCTGAATCCTATGATACAGTACAGTATGTGACATGCTTATATTCTGTGTATCATTTCAAAATACTACACTTACAGTACTACTTTATACAGATTTTTTTTTTTTATAAACACACAAATGTGTCCCAGATGCAAATGCATGTACTGTACAGTACAGCAGACAGCTTATGGTGACAGGACTCGCTTATCCCTATAGCCACTGTTTATTTTAGATAACATAATGAGATGCTCCTACAGCATTGCCCTGATTCATGTAAAACATGTGTGCATAATTCTATTGAATGTGAAGGTATGTTATTCTGAAAAAAAAAAGAAAATTAATTAGTGTCAGTAAAGTTAAAGTGTCAGTAAAAAACAAAACTAAAACAGGCATTTACACTTTGGGAATCGAACATGAGACACTGAGCATGGGGAGTAGCAAACTTCACTGCTCAGGCATGATGCCTGGTGACAGATATACAAGCTCATGTGTAAATGTAAGCAGTGATCCCTTCACATTGGTTTTGCTTATGCTGTAATGGCTATGGGACTTGGGCGCTCACATATCCCTAATACCAATGGACCATAGCTTTAACACATTCATTTGTGTCTGTATACACTATTTTTTATTTATTGGTTTGTCTACAGGACCTCATTGCCGCTGTATATTTGAAATAGCGTAATAAGACGCTCCTACAGCATTGCCCTAATTCAGGCAAAACTTATGCCGTCACTTGCTCCATAGTTGTGGGCTTCCACGAGGTGCTGGGTCATGAGCAGCAGCCATTTTGTGAACCTGCTCTGCGATCGAGCCTGGCCAGCTACAGTATGTGCCATACGGTGCCCACAGCTCGCTTATCCCCATAGCTGCTTGTATTTTAAATAGCGTAATGAAATACTCCTACAGCATTGCCCTGATTTATGTAAAACCTATGTGCATAATTCTATTGAATGTGAAGGTATGTTAATATGAATAAAAACCTTAAAATGAATAAAGTGTCAGGAAAAAAAAACAGGCATTTGCACTTTGGGAATCAAACCTGGGACTTTGAGCATGGGGAGCGACACACTTCACCATTCGGCATGATACTTCATGACAGATGCACAAGCTTATGTGCAAATGTAAGCAGTGATCCCTTCCCATTGGTTTTGCTTATGCAGTATTGGCTATGCGACTTGGACGCTCACATATCCCTAACATCAATGGACCATAGCTTTAACACGTTCATTTGCATATGTATACACTATTTTTATTAGTTTGTCTATGAGACCTCATTGCCACAGTGTATTTGAAATAGCGTAATGAGACGCTCCTACAGCATTGCCCATACAGGGTACAGCAAAGTGGTTCTTGCACTATAGTGTACAGTATTTCAATGGAGACCACACACATATGCAATGGTGATTTTAAAAAGCAACATCTAGTGGATGATCACAGGTATTACACTCACCGGTAACGCCAAACTAAACTCTGTGAGCCTCCCTATGACTAGGCATGCTGTCTTGTGCCCAGCATGCTGTGACTCAGTGATCGGGACTAATGCCATAGACAGAATAGATAAGTGAGGCTCCATCTGTAGCATGGGCTTTCTCTGGGATTAATCTTGTCATAGCCCTTCACCACGAGGCATGCACCTTATGTCACAATTAAAAAAAAAAATGGGGGGCACCAATTCTCTCTCTGGCACAGGGCACCAAATACAATCTAGTTACGGCTCTGGTCAAAAGGGATTCAGTACGAAATGTCACCACAGCCTAACCTGCATTACTAACTATTATGAGCTTTGGGTTGCACTTGGGCAGTTACAGCACCAGTGTTAAAATACTACCCTCTTTTAGGAGCTCTGGGCTGCAATGTAGGCACTGCAGTGACAAAAAACACCAGTTTGCGCCAAGGGCTAATGCTGTCCCTGTATAAGGAGCTCTGGGCTGCACTGCAGGCTTACAGCACAAGTGTGACTAACTGTGCACCAATAAAGTAAAGGGTTAATGTTAGAAAAAATAACTGCATTAAAATAAAAGTAAATAATGCTACTCTTAGGAGGTTTGGGTTGTGTGCAGTGTATGTAGTGCCCCAGTAAGGAGGATAAACATTGATATTAATGTCCTGGCAATCTAGTGGCTGTGCTCACCGTCCACTGTTAAATGGCACCCGCACATCCCTACTATAATGTCTGCAGAACAGGAACTTAGGTAGGAGAACAATAAGAAGCCCACTCTCTTTGGGAGGTGGTTAATAGACAGTTGAAAGTCTGACAGTCAATAGGTCGACACCATATGGTGACACATTAGGATAAACAGTCAAAAGGTCAACAGGGTCAAAAAAGTCGACAGTCAAATGGTTGACAGGATGAAAGGGTCGACACATATTTTTCATGTTTTTACAACTTTTGCTGCATTTACTACCCATGTCACAAACTATTACCTTTAATAACCTTATGGCGAACTCAAAGCGTGGGGATGCATTTTAACAAATTTACTATCCATGCCCCAAACTATTACTAAACCTGAAGGGTGGTGAGTGAAGCGGGCCTGCGAGGGGATGCATCTCAACAAATTTGGGTAAAATATTTTTTACACATGTTTAAAAACACAAAATAACACCCCAAATTTTTATTACAAAAATTGTGTTGCTCTTTTGACCCTGTCGACCTTTTCACCTTGTCGCCCTTTTCACCTTCGACCCTATGATGTACACCTAATGACTGTAGATCTTTATAATGTTTATCTTCTGTATCACACCCTCATCCCGTACTGTGAGACTTACCATGAAGTCCTGGGGAAATTGGCTCTACTGAGCAATTCCCAGGCATCAGGTGGTGGTGAAGGTTTAAAAGAAGCTCTTTTTTTTTTTTTTTTTTTTTTTAGCTCCACCTAAAACTAAAGCAAAACATAATAAGCCAGTGACACATGAAAACAGTTTATACAATGTTTTTTTTTCATCAAATAGCTTTATTCGTTTTTCCAATAGCATACACAAAATATGATAGCATTGGGCAACTAGTCGCATTGCAGGGAACCAGGGGCAGATCAAGGGGTGGCAAGCATGGCAATCGCCCCAGAGTGTTTAGGCCTGAGGGTGCGGCCGCAGTCACCCAGCTGGTGCGGTCAATATAACAGCATCCGTCCGCTCTCATCACAGTGCCGCCAGTTGCTGCACAACCCGCTGCCTGTCTCCTACTAATGCTGCCGGCCCGACCAGATGGGAAGGAGGGCCCACTTTCACCACTCCTCTAAGCTCCGCCCCTTTCTCCTCCGCTGTGACTGAGACTGTGGCTACTAGGGCACCGGGGTCTGACATTATAAGCTAGTGACGGTCTTTAGTGCTAAATCTGTATGGGGGAGACTGGTGCGCTGGCAGGCCAGGGAGTAAAAGAATAAAGAGAGAGGTACAGTCTGCCTGGAGGCGACGAGAAGGGCAGCTGGCGCACCACATTTCCTTCCTCCTTCTCATCTCTCCCCGACTCACTGGCACTTCCTACCTCTGTCTCCAGGTACTGCCTGTCTGCTCTGTGATAAAGTTCTGCAGCTGGGAATCTGAGGTCATGCTGCAGCTCTACTGGGGCCCAGGTAAGTACATTGTAATCTATCACCCTCTCCAGTCACCCTCTGCCTCTCCCTTTTACCCACTCCCAGTCACCCTCTGGCTCTCATCGTCACCTTTTACCCACTCCCTGTCACCCTCTTCCTTTCCATCACCGTCTGCATCTCCCTATCACCCTATCACCCTCTTGCTCTCTCTGCCATCCTGAGCCTGTCACCCTCTGCCTCTCCCCATCACCTTTTACCCGCTCTCTGTTACCCTCTCCGTCTCTCTCATCCTTTCACTGTCTCCCTCGTACTCTCCTGTCTCCCTCTTCCTCTCCTGTCTCCTTCTTCCTCTCCCTGTCACCTTGTGCCTCTCCCTAACTCCCTCTTCCTCTCCCTGTCTCCCTCTTCCTCTCCTCTCCCTGTCACCCTGTGCCTCGCCCTGACACCTTCTTTCCATCACACACGGGTAGAATATAAAACTCCACACAGTTAGGGCCATGGTGAGAATCGAACCTACGACCTCAGTGCTGTGAGGCAGTAATGCTAACCATTACACAGATGTAGTGGAGGGGTATAGAGGAGTCAGTTAAAATACTAATCCCAAGTATAAAGTACACCACTCATCATTCTGCTCAAACTAAGATATGTTGTTTTTTTTTTGAAGGGGGGGGTCGCCAAAGGAAATTTTTGCCCTGGGCTCCACTTGGTCCAGAACAGGCCCTGCAGGAAGCATACTGTACATCTTACAAGACCATATCAAAAAACATATTTTCGTAAAAATATGTTGTATTATTTTTCTTCTGCTTAATAAGCATAATACTGTATGTTTACTTTTAACCTGAATGTTAATACAGGGTAGAAGATATTACAGCATATACTTAAAATTAAGTTTTCCAAACAAACATTGTAGTTGCTTGTTAAGTGCTTTGGGGGTACATTCCTCTACTCATTTATGTTGAGACGATAGAGGGTGTTAGGCTGCTTATACTCATTGCCTGCTAAGACCACATGAGGTTCTACAATCTCTCCAGCAACATCAGCTAACAAATTCACAGCAGATGTCAGCTGTGCTGGGTTAACATTCACAACCCTCATTTGATTACTAATGAGCTCAAGCTCATTTATCTGCTCCCTTGTTTTGCTGTTTCGATTGAAGAGCTTTTTACTTGTTCTCTTAACATCAACCATGTACGAAGCAGCACATTTATTTGTACTGTAGCTGTCAGCAGAGCAGATACTAGACATTTTGGTGCCCCGTGCCAGAAAAAGATTTGGTGCCAACCCCCCCCCCCCCCAAGTCAAAATTAGGATTAGTGTGACCTCACAGTGTAGGGGCACACAAAATTATTCACATTACACCGCACAGTAGTGTCCGTTATTCACGTTACACCACACAATAGTACCCCTTATACATGTTACACCACAGCAGAGCCCCTTGTTAACATTATGTCCACACAATAGTAGTGCCCCTTGCACAGTTTGCACACAGTTGTAGTGCCCCTTACACATTATACCTAAACATTAGTAGTGTCCCTCTCACATTATGCCCACACTGTAGTAGTGCATACCTCCCAACTGTCCCGATTTTCGCGGGACAGTCCCGTTTTTTGGGGACTGTCCCGCTGTCCCACCCGCGGGCCGCAGTGTCCCGCGGTGGGGGGGGGGGGGGCAGTTGGGAGGCTCCTGCACGCGCTGCTCTGCTTAGCAGAGCAGCGATGAATAGACGCTGTGCGCATGCGCACAGCGTCTATTCAGTGCAGACAGAGGGAGAGAGGGCATGCCAGCAGCTCCCGGAGCGCTGGGCATGCCCCCTCAATGACGAAATTGGGGGCGTGGCTCGCGATCGCGGGTCCTCCAGCGAGGCCACGCCCCCTTTCACATAGGCCACGCACCTTTTTCGGGAGCGCGCGCGGCGAAGCCGCGCGTGTGTCCCTCTTTGCAAGCGGCTAAAGATGGGAGGTATGGTAGTGTGTCTTACAAAAATGCCACACAGTATTAGTGCCCCCCCACCTTAGGACACATAAAGTTACCTAGATCTAATGCCCAGAGTCACTTTTACTTGAGATATGGTCCCTCTGCCCGCCTAACATGCTCCACTGGCCTGACGCTGGTTTGCACCTACAGGCCTAATGCCCAACACCTGGTAGTCTGGGGGGAGGTAAATTACCAGTGACCATAGCTGCTTACTGGCAAGCTGGGAGAGACTGCAGTGGAAAGCTATGTTTAGCTCTATGCTTCCCACCACATGCAACACTCTCCTGTACTCATCATCTTTATTCTGCCGCTGGCCCGTCCTAGCCTGCAGTGCCATCTTCTGGCATCTTCTGCGGCTGCTCTTACCTGACGTCTTGTTCTATTATACCTGATTTGTAGGCTCTGTTAGTCAGCGCTTGATGTCAGATACCGCTAGTGAGCAGTGCTATGATGCTGCGAGCCGTGATTGACTCACTGCAGCTGCATCTGATTGGCTGCCAGTCCATGAGTTGTGATTGGCTCGCGACCGATGGCAGGAACAAATAGCACTCATTGCCAATTGGCTAAGGTCAGTGCCAAATTTGAACTGGCATCGCACCACTTGCCTTGTGCTTGTAGACATGGCTTCTACTGTGAGTATGACCTCTATTTAACCTTGTATTATTTGAATGTATGTTTGGTGAAAACGCATATTAATCCTTTCCTCCTCCATTACATATATTACGAAACACTGGTGGAGGAATGTCGCTTGAAAACATAAAAATAGATAAATGAAATTTTAAAATAATGAATAATATTCCCCAAGTCTTTAGAAGTATAGCACGTGTTGTGGAAGTGCATCTAAAGTCACTTAGCAGCATTTTTGAGAGTTCAAATAAAGCTAAAACACAATGTGACCCTTCCATCCCATCCTCAACGCTCTTTCCACTTAAAATTGTTTTGCATATAGTTAAAGTACCTGTGCTAAATGAATTGTTGCTTTTAAAAGATCAGTCACTTCATTAGTACAGCACTGATAACTGCAATGGCAAATTAAGTAGGAAACTCAGGAGCGGAGGATGTGTCTGCTGCGCTCAAAATATAAATGGCCTCTTATAAAAGAGGCATAAGGTCACCTATTTGTACACTGTACACATGTTAAGGTGCACACCAACTTTACTGTCATTTGGAAAAGCCCCAGTAAAATTACTCTGCATTGTGCAGGTTGACACAATACCCTAGCAATATCACAACTAGACATGTGCGCGGTCCCCTGTGTTTTGGTCTTGCCAAAACTGTCATCTGTGTTTTATTTTTGGTTTTGGCAAAACCACCCTCACGTGTTTTGGTTTTAGATTTGTATTTTGTTATCAAAATTGCTGAAAGCAGGGAAAATTATGTAATTTGGGCCTGCTTTGTTCCTATAGCATTATTAGCCCCAGTAACATTCATTTCCAGTCAAATTTGCCCACCTCACAGCTCACACTATTGTTTACTAACAAGTTGGCTAGCTAAACTAAGCAATAGAGCAGTGGCACAAACACACAGCAGATATGTCAGTTTAAAAATGTGTTGCAAAATAGTAATACATAGGCGCAATAACCAAAAAATGCCACCCCCCCTCCCAAATACAGCCCATAATGAAAAGAAAAGTGGTGCAAGATGGAATTGTCCTTGGGCCCTCCCACCCACTTTTATGTTGTATATTAAAAAGGATATGCACAGATTATCAAACCAGGCACAGAGACTTTTGAGGCTGAAGTGATTGGTTTGTTTGGACCCTCACAAACCAATTTTTGTGGGAAGGACTACCTCCAGAGCCGATACTAGGAATTTCCTGGCTAGTCAAAATTTTATTTATTCATATAAATTTGATCCTGTCCTTATGACGAAATGACATTTTGACAAACCATGAAAACCTGTGGTGTACTGCTTATATTAGGACCTGTGAGTGCCGCATCTCGTTTGATGGACTATATGCACTTTACATCATAGCACCCGGGCACACATCCAGTTTACTAACAGCGAGTGACGGCTCTGCATGCACAGAAAAGTAGGACTAAATAAATAAGTAAATAAAATAAATAAATATATATATATATATTTTTAGGAAGTGAAGAAAAGGGCGCCTACTAGTGTCTAATAAGATTATATAAAATATAAAGTATAGAGCTGGTGTGATTGAGAACAGGACGCTACTTATCTGGCATAAAAAGACTTTTCCTTCAGTCATAGGACCAGTATAGGTACATGAAAAAAGAAGAACAAAATAACATAGCGCGTACTGTTTTTACGCAATTTTCAATCTACAAATCAAATGAACCAATTATGTGTATAAAAAACTTTTCTGGGTGAAGGCAAATCCCACAATTTAAAATCCACAGCCAGGGATTTTTTTTAAAGTTTTTCACAATATTTAATAAAACACATAAAACATAAAAGGTAGAAGTAATGCGAGCGTACAAGATAAAATAAATGACAAGCTTATCTGTCCATATCAGGAATGGGATATATCAGATTTTCCATAAATATCCAAAATAGATAGTAAAAATTCAAACGTACAAAAAATAAATATTAAAACAGCTTATCTGCCCATAAGGGAAGTTCAGGTGCATCAGTCCCAACGCGTTTCGTCGTTAATTAGACTTCATTATGGGGATAAGGTCAGTGAGCAAAGATGCTCCATTTATACCTGAGGAGATAATGTGAGCCCAGCACATGGCCAGGTAATTGATGACATCACTTCCTGTTGGGTGATGTCGATTTTTGCTGGTAAAAAACATTCTATTTTTAATTACAGACATGGTAACTATATGTAGTGTGTCCATAGTGCACAACCAAGTGATGAGGCAGGAAAGAAATGTAAAACGAAGCTTAAAAGCTTTGTATGGCGCTATATAGCGCGGTGGAACGCACGCTGGAACGCACAACTAGTTCCTGGCGTGGTCCGCCGCGCGTCACTTCCGGTCTTGCGGACACGTAGTGGTCGGAAAAATTTAAAAAACGTCTAAACTGAAGCTGGACGGATTAAATTTTAAATTTTTTTACATTTTTACGACCACTACGTGTGAACTACTATGGACTTTGTGTTGGAATTCATGAAAACCTATTAAGATGGGACATACACCTATACATGGAAAAAAAACCACACCACTATGTGCATCATTTTTATATATATATCTTTTTGTATTTATATCTGTTTTTAATTAGGACTATCCCTGATATGCTTTATATATTTATGCGCCCATTATTTACTTATTACTTTGCCCACTCCATCCCTCCGTCACTGCCCCTTTTGTCTCCAGTCAAAGAGCAACAGCTATTAACTGCTGTCAAATTCCGCTGTACAGGGCACATCGTCATTGAGATGACGATGCGTTCCACAGTGCGTTCCACTGGCCGGCGGAAGTTTCTTCCGCAAGACCGGAAGTGACGCGTGGCGGACCACGCCAGGAACTAGTTGTGCGTTCCAGCGTGCGTTCCACCGCGCTATATAGCGCCATACGAAGCTTTTAAGCTTAGTTTTACATTTCTTTCCTGCCTCATCACTTGGTTGTGCACTATGGACACACTACATATAGTTACCATGTCTGTAATTAAAAATAGAATGTTTTTTACCAGCAAAAATCGACATCACCCAACAGGAAGTGATGTCATCAATTACCTGGCCTTGTGCTGGGCTCACATTATCTCCTCAGGTATAAATGGAGCATCTTTGCTCACTGACCTTATCCCCATGATGAAGTCTAATTAACGACGAAACGCGTTGGGACTGATGCACCTGAACTTCCCTTATGGGCAGATAAGCTGTTTTAATATTTATTTTTTGTACGTTTGAATTTTTACTATCTATTTTGGATATTTATGGAAAATCTGATATATCCCATTCCTGATATGGACAGATAAGCTTGTCATTTATTTTATCTTGTACGCTCGCATTACTTCTACCTTTTATGTTTTATGTGTTTTATTAAATATTGTGAAAAACTTTTTAAAAAAATCCCTGGCTGTGGATTTTAAATTGTGGGATTTGCCTTCACCCAGAAAAGTTTTTTATACACATAATTGGTTCATTTGATTTGTAGATTGAAAATTGCGTAAAAACAGTACGCGCTATGTTATTTTGTTCTTCTTTTTTCATGTACCTATACTGGTCCTATGACTGAAGGAAAAGTCTTTTTATGCCAGATAAGTAGCGTCCTGTTCTCAATCACACCAGCTCTATACTTTATATTTTATATAATCTTATTAGACACTAGTAGGCGCCCTTTTCTTCACTTCCTAAAAATCTCTCTTTATGTGTGTTCCAAGCACATATTTATTGCTTAAGGTTGCAGCCACTCTCACTCTAGAGGAAGTGTCACGTATTGTATACACTCGATTTTATATTTATCACTGGTAGTGCACTGTGATATCTGAGCGCCCCCGTGTCTATTTGTTCGATATATATATTTTTGCAGTCATCAAGCCATCACCCTGAATCTTTAAAACGGGGCCTTCCATTATCCCAAATGATGAGAATTGCGAGGATCACTAGTGATCCTGATAAGATCTCATGTAAAATCGATGACCTTATTGCTAAATTTACTGAGAGAGGTTATGACATTAAAACTTTACTTCAACAGAAATCTAAAGTATTAGGCATGTCAAGGAATGATCTGTTACATCCACAACAGAAGGACAACCAGGGGGTGTTACCTATGGTATCTGATTACACTGTGGCCAGCCCTATTATTAGAAGAGCCACCCAAGCATTATGGCCCATGGTCAAGTCTGATCCAGACTTGCCGGTATTTAGGGGAATACGACCTATAGCTGCATTTAGAAGAGGCAGCAATCTTAGGGATCGCCTCGTGCATGCAGATATTACCGGTGTGGGGGTACCTAGGCCACCTAATATATATGCTAAACCTCCAGGATGTTACAGATGTGTCAATTGCGCCACATGCAGTCATTTGATTGCATGTAAATCATTTAAACATCCTCATAGCGACAAAACATATGACATCAGACATGTCCTGACCTGCAGTACCTCATTTGTAGTTTACGTGATAGTCTGTCCATGTGGATTATACTATATTGGGCAGACTATCCGCAAATTTAGTGAAAGAATGGCGGCTCATCGTTCCACCATTCGTCTCACCTTGGAGGGTAGAGACATTGATCAACCCGTGGCAAAGCACTTTAGGGCGATGGGCCATCCTTTATCGTCCTTGAAATACTTCATGATAGACCATATTCCTGTCTCCTTACGGAGAGGGAATAGACCAAAAAATCTTTTAATCAAAGAATCACAATGGATTATGCGATTGGGAACTATTTATCCCATGGGCCTTAATGATAAAATAAATTGGAATACCTTATGACCCATGTGATTTGTATAGAGGCGCTTATTGATGTGCTTTTGATCTGATACTAGGATGTCTTTCTTTAATTTGTATTTGTTGCATGTTACATTTGTTTTTAAATGTTTGTAGTATGTTTTTTGTAACACCTTCCTTGTCTCTTCTCTCATGGGTCCCGGCTTGCAGAGCATGCGCAGTACGCGCTGAACCAGGAACAAGGAAGTCCGGCCGTGTGGAACGCATGCTAGCGGGTACCATGGCAACGGCTCCTGTCTGAAGGGGAAGTACGTCACTGCGGATAGCCGGCGCCGAGTCCCCTGATGAGTGAACACGGACAGGTGAGTAACGGTAACGGTATTTAAGTGTATGTTTGTGTCTGTATCGTTATTACTGTCTGTGGTCCTGAGGAAGGGGCTGTGTCCCCGAAAACGTTCGTTAGACGTGACTTTAATACATCTATTCATTATACCAGTCTCTGAGTGCCGTTCATATTGGAGGTATATGATGTTTTTCTGAACTGGACACCGGAGCATTTGCCCTATGTATGTGAGTGCCGGCTGAATTGGATCTTTATATATAATATATATATATACTAGCTGTTCTACTCGCTCTTCGCATGGGAGTTTCTGATTTTCACGGTTGTAAATATAAATGAGTGTTAAAAATTTGGTAAATCAGTAGAGATGTAAATTTGAGACATCTTAATGTGAGTAAATATTAATCTATGGTTCTTGGTGTTACCCGAGGAGCACCCGTAGCAGATACAGTAAAAAGTGACAGAACCAGTTTTGTAGTTTATTAAATTCTACCCACTGGAGGTGCAATCCAAATTTTGATTTGACTGTCTGTTTGGGCGTTATCGTTCATGCAACGCAAGCCACGCATCGGTGATGACATCATTATGTCAACACTCTTTTCATCCCCTTAGGGGAGATTTATTAAAATTATAATTACATACTTTTCCTACAGTATTTCCCACCTGAAGAATACCTATGTTAAATTTCAGCTTCCTAACATCAGGAAGTAAGAGAGTGAGTGAGTGAGTGAGTGAGTGAGTGAGTGAGTGAGCGAGCGATACGGTAAAAAGTGACAGGACTATTTGTGTAGTTTATGAAATTCTACACACTGGAGGTGCAATCTAAATTTTGATCTGATTGTCCGTATCAGGTCAGAGATATTTGTGTTCCCGACTGTGACTCTGGTGGGCCAGTGGTGGGATCTGGGAGCTGGGAAGGCAGACTGGACTGGGACTGAAATGTTAAGACTGGAACTGGGTTGAAACTGGACTGGAGTGCTGACCTGGCTGGAATTGGGATGATGACACTGGTACAGGACTAGGACTGGACTGGAGCGCTGACCAGGCTGGAACCGGGACAATGGCACTGCAACTGGACTAGGACTGGACTGGAGTGCTGACTGATCTGGATCTGGGTTGATGGCACTGCAACCGGACTAGGACTGGACTGGAGTGCTGACTGGACTGGAACCGGGACAATGGCACTGCAACCGGACTAGGACTGGACTGGAGTGCTGACTGGGCTGGAACTGGGACAATAGCACTGCAACCGGACTAGGACTGGACTGCTGACTGGGCTGGAACCGGGTTGATGGCACTGCAACCGGACTGGGACTGGACTGGAGTGCTTGCAATACTGACTGGAACTTCTACAAGCTGCAGGAGTCAGGAGTCTGAAGCCCAGGAACGTAGCTCTAGGAAGTGACGTTGTTCAAGGCACCTGTACTCTGCTTGTGCAATCCTTATCTTCCTCCTGACAAGTGGTGATAGGAAGAACAAATCAGATGATCACTGTTAGGCCAGGGATTGGTAAAGCAGAGAACAGCAGTGGATTGGTGTGCAGAGTCATGTGACAACTGCAGAGCCTTTGGTTGGAGAATCCATGGTCATCTGATTGCAAGTGTTTTGGAGGAAACTCTTATGTAGAGGAAGTAGGCCTGAACGGAGTGGAGGGAGAGCAGAGCACTGTGGGGAGCTTGAACTGGAATTAGCATGTCACACTGGGCTTGCTGTGCAGGGACAGCATGGAAGCACACGTGACCTCTGCAGAAAAATACACCTGCGAGCAGGTAAGCAGCGCCGTGTCATGCAGTGATTCCTGACAGTGCATTTGGGAGTTCACGCAACGCAAGCCACGTATTGGTAATTCTGTCATTATGTCAACCCCCTTTTCTCCCCTTAGGGGAGGTTTATTAAAATGCTAATTACGTAGTTTTCCTATTTCCCACCTGAAGAATATGTTGAATTTCATCTTCCTAACATATCGGGAAGTAAGAGAATTAGTGATGAGTCAGTCAGTCAGTCAGTGAGTGAGGGCTTTCACATTGATAAATATATATATATATAAACAAAACAATAACCAATTGCGCTTGGTATAACTTTAAAACACTCAGATTTTAGTATTTCCAGTAGCTGTTCTTCCACAGTGTGGATTCTTATAACTGGTATCACCTGCAAGTATACCCTCACACCAGAGAACACACCCGAACAAAAAGACGGCCAGAATGGCCTAAATTATATATGATACCAATTTGTTTTTATTAAAAAAAACATATAGAATTCCATAAATTCATATGAACTTTTTTTTTACAAATAAAAGGTTCCATACATTCATATAAACATTCTTAAAAGAAATACATCCAGATACAGTCAATAGGTTTTCTGTTCAAGCCTTTAAAGAACACCCTCACCCTTATAGGTGTATATTCTGTAGGGTGTACTGATGAACTAGATAAGAGACCGTAACTGATTCGACCCACCGCGTTTCGTCAGAACGACTTCATCAGGGGTTTCTGTATGGTATCACAAAAAAAGGAACAAAGGCCTTCATGGATATAAAACATCCATAGTCCATATATATAGGACCAACTTTTAATAGAGATGGATAATTCACCCAGAATGGTTGTAGGATGGTAAAACCAAGCATAAACGCATACGCCTTTAAGGGTATTCAGCTAGTTAATGAACCTGATTGCAGACTCTTTTCAGTTTGTATGTAGGGTCTGTTAAATTTGAACCTGCAGCCACCAGGAAAGAGACACAAGTAACAGCCAAATCCAAAATGGCCAAATGGCTGTTACTTGTGTCTCTTTCCTGGTGGCTGCAGGTTCAAATTTAACATATAGTATGTCAATATATACAAACAATAAACAGTGAATACTAGGATTACATTTCAATACTTCAACGACAGAACATACCTTTAGTTAATAATAATAAGGAATATTAATAATGTTGGTAGCATAAGGCACCAGACCCTAAATTAACCTCTCCATTAAATTATTAATATCTACTTAACTGCGACCCAGTTTGTACAATGTCCACTATAATACCATAACAGACTATACAGCGTGCCTACTATAGTAGAGCATGTCTTACTATAGCCAGATATTATTCATAAAAAGCAAGTTAGACCCAAATGGTCATTCAAGCCTTTTGGATGTACAATACCCAGGTGGTGTATGCAACGTGTTTCCAACTGTAGTAGCCTTAAGACCACGATTTCCACCCCTGAAAAATGCCACAACCTGGTCAATCATTCTATAAAGTAAGTACACCAAAGTGTGGCCCGCTTGCTGAAGGTGCCTGGCAACTGGCTGCTCACTACGAGCACTTGACCATTTAGCAGCACAGAAACAGCTTATATTAAAGCAATGAAACGTTGTACCACTATGCTGTTGTAGAGTCTGCTTGTCCATATATATATATATATATATATATATATATATAGATACAGAGGTAACCGATTTAGACAAGATCATTCACAGTTTGACAGCTACTCTTCCTCAGAGAGGGATTCTTCAGACTCCCAGACACACTTAAAACCCCCGTTACCAAGAGCTAATACACGCTCGCGATTTGGTGAGCAGAATTTAAACGCAGAAGGCCCCACCTCCGGCGGGGCAAATACAAAAGAAAAGAAAAAAACAACCAAAACCCAGAAGAATCGGTGATAAATTTATCTGCTCATAAGCTTTCATCAGCAGAAATGAGTGTATTGTCTAGGGGTTTGAGTTTTATCCCTACCCCCAAATTAAGTGACTTTGAATGGTCTATTGAGGTTTAAAATGGGTAGGAAATTGAGACTTGCTGAGAAATTTGAGAATGTGAAATCTAATACAGAAGCTGTTAAATTATTCAAAAATAAAAGTACCTATGATCCTATATCGCATAATCCAAGCATAAGGACCTTCACCAGAATGCTTGATTCTGATATTAAGAAATCCCTAGCCAAGCAAAAAAAGATCAGGTATAATCTTTCTGCGGTAGAAAGAAGGGCACTATATGAAATAAAAAACAACCCAAACATCACTGTGAGACCCGCAGATAAGGGGGGAGCAGTTGTTGTATTAAATACTACAGATTATGACACTGAAGTACAGAGGCAATTAGCAGACACTGGGACATATAGGTTATTACCTGGAGATCCAGGTTTGGCCTTTAAAAAACGTCTAGATAATGTCTTAGACATGGCATTTACCCAAGGATGGATAGATGAAGACACTGTTGGTTTTCTGAAGACAGACTTTCCAATTACTCCCATTATATATTTAATACCAAAAATACATAAAACTTTGGACAGGCCTCCTGGCCATCCAATTATATCTGCACGTAACTCACTTTTTTCTAAAGTGGCACAATATGTTGATAGCTTTTTGCAGGTCTGTGTTAGGAAAACCAACAGCTACTTATGAGATACGGAAGATTTTTTGAGACTACTAAATCTACAATCCCATGTTGGCCAGAGGATTCTGGTCACCATGGATGTAGTATCACTGTACACGGTAATACCCCATACGGAAGGGTTAGCCATGACTAGACGAGCGTTGACTGCATCACATAAGGGCTCCCCTCCGGTTGACTTCTTGATGGATCTGCTGGAACTGATCCTGACCTGTAATTATTTTACGTATGGGGGGCGATACTATCTCCAAACGGCTGGTACAGCGATGGGGAGTAATATAGCCCCATCGTATGCAAATCTATATATGGATGCGTATGAGACTATGAACATCATCCCGCCGTTTGGGGATAGTATCGCCTTCTATCGAAGATTCATAGATGATGTTTTTCTTATATGGGTGGATACCCAGGAAGCCTTAATGAATATGGTGGAGCATTTGAATGGTCTTGAATCAACGATTAGGTTCACTATGCAGTATGCACTCGAGTACTGAAACAGTAGATTTCTTAGATGTCAGTATTTACACCACCAATGACGGCTATGGTTTCAGATTGTATAGAAAGCCGACTGACAGGAACACCTTACTGTCATTTGACAGTCATCACCCTGGTTCATTGAAGCAAAATCTACCCATATCTCAATTTTTAAGGGTTCTCAGGAATAATTCGGATGAAGAAGTGGCTGTCAAACAATTGGAGGAGATGAAAGTGAGATTTGAGACAAGGGGATATGACAAACAGACCATCAGCAGATGCCTACATAAAGCCAAAAATATTCATAGGGGAGCCTCACACAAAAAATGCAAGGAGGATAATCCATTTGTTATCTCCACTACATTTTATACGGCCGGTCCGGCTATTCGAAAAGCGGTCAGAAAACTATGGCCAGTAGTAAAAACAGATCCGGCTCTTATGAAAAAACTACCTGACAAACCATTACTAAGCTTCAGACGTGCTCATAATCTAAAAGACATACTGATGCAGCCGGACAGATCAATGCCACAAGCCTCGGATATGTGGCTGATGCCTAAGAAATTAGGATGTTTCAGGTGTATAAATTGCACCACATGTAGAAGCATGACCACAGGTCAATTTTTCCATCACCCACATACAGGAGCGAAAATATCTATTCGCCATAGATTGACATGTACCTCTGACTATGTGGTGTATACCCTGACGTGTCCATGCTCCTTAGTGTATGTGGGAAAGACTATTCGTCCATTCCGCGAAAGAATGGCCAACCACCGACTTTCCATCAGGAATGCTATAACAAGTGGCACCTCAGATAAACCTGTGGCCAGACACTTTTGTGAAGCACGACATCCTTTGGCATCCCTGAGGAGTATGGTGATTGACAGAGTGGAGCTGCCAAAAAGAGGTGGAGACCGAGCAAAACTTCTACTGAAATGAGAAGCTGCGTGGATTCATAGATTGGACACAATATGACCTCGTGGCCTTAATGATGGAATACACTACAGTATTTTTTTGTAATGACGGTCCCATGATGGCTCCATGGTTATTTCTTTATTCATTTTTATTTTTTATATATATATATATTTTTTTTTTTTGTTCCTGTCGTCGGTTTTTTAATTTTTTTTTGTTCTATACAATCCTTGAAACCGAAAACCAATATGAGATATAGGATCCTATTGTACACATAAGGGATCTCTAAGGAATCATATATTAATGATTGGGACGGGATCCATTGTATGTGTATAATTAGGACCAAGTAATAGATCTTGAATTGTTATGTGATGGTCTTTATAATGATACTCAGTATGTCTTATTCTTCTCTGACAAAAACTTACTCCCTCTGCAGCCTTAACTAGATATATATGTGTGTATATTTTTTTATATACACATATGTCCTATTTAGGTGATTACATATACTATATTGCTAACTGTGCATTATAAACTCAATAGGAATGTGGTGCGCCCTTAAGACGCACCTCTCTCTGTGGTAGTGGCTTTTTGCGTTCCACGACCTGGATGTCCGATTTACGGTGGAACGCATTTGATCACACTGGGCCTGTTAGTAAATAGCGCCTTGAAGAACTGAGTATGTGGTGAATTTATGCGTTCCACAGTCCGGATGACCGGCCTATAGTGGAGTGCATCGGATCTCATTAAACTTGTTGCCGGGTAGCGCCTTGAAGCTCCGATCATGTGACCTTTTGCGTTCCACAGTCAGGATGTCCGGCCTATGGTGGAGCACATCGGATCTCACTAAGCTTGTGTTATGCACACCAGTGCCTGCAGGAATGTACTGGTGTCTGAACGGAGAGGGATGCAAAACAAATGAACTCACAGACAGACTGGGGAATATGACATTACGTACACAGAAGGTGATAGGGTAACAAAATAAACACAAAGTGAACAGAGAAGCCCAGAGGCTAAGAAACTGGGTGTCTCCCTAGTATTAGGAGTGCTCAGATGGAAAGAAGCAAGATGTTGTGTTTTAATACGTAGAGAACCCGAAATGCTGTTGCTAAGAGCAACAGCAAAACCCTAAAGGGTTACCAACGGGTGTGGCAGTAAACTCCTTGGTAAGAGATGGAGTAATAGACACAAGGAGAGTCTCCACAATCCTAGTCCTCACTTGCAGTGCACTGGTTCAGCTTACTGCCACTAAACTGACACCAGAACACCTTGTACAGTGAGAAAGGATTTTGGCAGGCAAGTCTGAGAATACAGCCGCAAACTTGCTAAATTCACAGAGTAGCAAAAGAACCCCAGCAAGTTAAACGACTGACTCCAGTCTTACTGCTAGGTCTGGATTGGCAGAGTGTAGTACCAAATCCCAAGGCCTATTTGCAGTAAGCAACAAACAAATACAAAGCTACACAGTACTGGCTAACTTTCAGGAACTGACTAACCAACAAAGATTCAGCAGCATCTGATTAACCTGAGAAGAGGCTTTATATAGCAGGTGCTGTCCACGCCCCACTCAGACCTCACAGACTGTGAGCACAAAAACCAGCACCGGATCCCCTGCCGTGCACAAAGCCTGTAACCACTGCACAGCAAAAGACCCGAACCGGAGTATCAGCTGCGCTCAGGTTACTCCGCTAGCACTTGTCTCCCGGTTGCCATGACGACGTGGCAGCACAGGGCAGGAGACCCTAACAGCTTGTTGCTAGGTAGCGCCTTGAAGCGCCGATCATGTGACCCGCCACTTGAGGACACACTATGATGATGTCCTGTATGCTAATGAGCTTTCACGAATGCGTTCCGCGGACCGGAAGTGTGGCCGGCGGTGGAACGCACGCCGTGTTTATTGATTCTATTGTGTAAAAATGGGATGTTGGCTGCAAGAGGGGGTGAGAGAGATATCATTGATATGGTGATACGATATAATACAGTGACCTTTTGAATTTAATATATGTCTGTTGAAATATCTAATGTATGTAATTGTTTGTGATATGGGGTGTGGGGGAGTTGCTGAGATTAATTGGAGGGAGGGATTTACATGGGTATATAGGTAGCACTAGTTCATTGCACTGGTATCTTGACAAAGGTCAGAACCATGACCGAAACGTCGACATAAACTATTTGCTGCTGATGGTTTGAATAAACTTTTTTCTACTTGAAGACTGGTGAGTGCTCCCCTAATTTGGAATTATATATATATATATATATATATATATATAAATACATATACTGTATGTACACACTGTATATTGCAAAGCCACCTGCCCAGCCTCCCCCCTCACAATGCCCACTTGCCTCAGCCCAGAGTGGGGGATGTGATGAACTTGTTGCTGGTTCTGTCTTCTCCTCTCTCCCAGCTTCCCTCCGGAGGTGCTGACAGGCAGGCAGGCAAGCAGCTGGGTGGGAGAGTTTGAGGGGGTGCTGCCGGGTGGTAGGGCAGAGGGAGGCTCTGGCAGTTGCTCAGGCAGAGGGAAGCTCTGGCAGTTGCTCAGGCAGAGGGAGACACAAAGACCACAACGGTGCCATAAGCGGCTGCAGGAGGAGATCGTGGCTGGCAGGTGGGGAGGAGCAGCCCCCTCAAGTCCAGCGCCCTGGGCACGTAGCCCCCCCTGCAGTTGTGCTACCTCCGATCATTAATGAGAAGGTTGATGATGGTGGTATTGGTGGTGGAGATTGCATGTGCTGGTCCAAACTGTAGATATATGATACTGGATTGCATGTTATTTTTTTACAGCATTTTTTTAGATTTTGATACATAACATGCATGAACCCACTGCAAATGTCATAACAAGGAGGATGTTCCTAGAATGGTAAAGTCCCTTCCTCTACTTCCTCTACTTACTTTGGCTTCACAAACGAATGAGATGGCTTGACAAATGTTGCCAGGATTTGGGTAAAAATAATCCCACAAACAAGATGTGGCTTTTTTGGTTTTACCCAGGCATGACAATGACCTTCTGTTTGTCACGAGCACAAACGACTGCCACTGGTGGCTGACTTACTTTGACACAAACATCCTCAACATCAACATCCTCATTAGCGTTAGATACACAAATATCCCCCTCATCCTGCTGAACTTTTTCCACAGTAGCATCCTCAATTTCTGTGTCACCATCTTTACTTGTTCTGCTCATACCCACATTTGCAGAGGCTGCAGAAAATGGTGGAAGGAGGATTATCTACAAGTACAGTGTCAGAAATGTCAGACTCACACATAGCTAACATGGACATTCCTAGACTCTATTAAGGGATTTGGGAACTGATTCTGTTTTAAAGGTGACACCTCTACTAGACTCAGGGCAAGAAAGTGTTGCTTCATCATATGAGGTTACAGTAGAAGATGCATGACTGCGTTTGGCCCCTGCTTCTGCAATTCTTTTAGTGGATGAAACACCAGTAGCACTAACTGGACCAGAGGTGGATTTAGATCTCATGGGGCCCTAAGCAAGACACCAATTTGGGGCCCCCCTTCCTCAAACAATCCATAACACTATATTTTCATTCCTGATTTATTCCCCTTACATTATTTGTAATTTTTCCTCCTTATATTCTACTTTTTAAAACGTTAAACAATACTGGCATCATAAACATTAAAAAGGTACATAAAAACACAGTGCAAACATAATATTTAATTATCACCACACAGCAGGAGCTGAAATTCACATTATGCCACATACTATGAGTCGAAATTCACATTACACCACTAGAGATGAGCGGGTTCGGTTTCTCTGAATCCGAACCCGCCAGAACTTCATGTTTTTTTTCACGGGTCCGAGCGACTCGGATCTTCCCGCCTTGCTCGGTTAACCCGAGCGCGCCCGAACGTCATCATGACGCTGTCGGATTCTCGCGAGGCTCGGATTCTATCGCGAGACTCGGATTCTATATAAGGAGCCGCGCGTCGCCGCCATTTTCACACGTGCATTGAGATTGATAGGGAGAGGACGTGGCTGGCGTCCTCTCCGTTTAGACACTTGATTTACTAATTTTGGGGAGCATTAGGAGTACTCAGTAGTGTACAGTGCAGAGTTTTGCTGATAGTGACCAGTGACCACCACTTTTATTTATAATCCGTTCTCTGCCTGAAAAAAGCGATACACAGCACACAGTGACTCAGTCACATACATACCATATCTGTGTGCACTGCTCAGGCTCAGGCCAGTGTGCTGCATCATCTATATATATTATATATCTGTCTGACTGCTCAGCTCACACAGCTTATAATTGTGGGGGAGACTGGGGAGCACTACTGCAGTGCCAGTTATAGGTTATAGCAGGAGCCAGGAGTACATAATATTATATTAAAATTAAACAGTGCACACTTTTGCTGCAGGAGTGCCACTGCCAGTGTGACTAGTGACCAGTGACCTGACCACCAGTATATAATATTAGTAGTATACTATCTCTTTATCAACCAGTCTATATTAGCAGCAGACACAGTACAGTGCGGTAGTTCACGGTTGTGGCTACCTCTGTGTCGGCACTCGGCAGCCCGTCCATAATTGTATATACCAGTGACCTAACCGTGGTTTTTTTTTCTTTCTTTATACATACATACTAGTTACGAGTATACTATCTCTTTATCAACCAGTCTATATATTAGCAGCAGACACAGTACAGTGCGGTAGTTCACGGCTGTGGCTACCTCTGTGTCGGCACTCGGCAGCCCGTCCATAATTGTATATACCACCTAACCGTGGTTTTTTTTTCTTTCTTTATACATACATACTAGTTACGAGTATACTATCTCTTTATCAACCAGTCTATATATTAGCAGCAGACACAGTACAGTGCGGTAGTTCACGGCTGTGGCTACCTCTGTGTCGGCACTCGGCAGCCCGTCCATAATTGTATATACCACCTAACCGTGGTTTTTTTTTCTTTCTTTATACATACATACTAGTTACGAGTATACTATCTCTTTATCAACCAGTCTATATATTAGCAGCAGACACAGTACAGTGCGGTAGTTCACGGCTGTGGCTACCTCTGTGTCGGCACTCGGCAGCCCGTCCATAATTGTATATACCACCTAACCGTGGTTTTTTTCTTCTTTCTTTATACATACATACTAGTTACGAGTATACTATCTCTTTATCAACCAGTCTATATATTAGCAGCAGACACAGTACAGTGCGGTAGTTCACGGCTGTGGCTACCTCTGTGTCGGCACTCGGCAGCCCGTCCATAATTGTATATACCACCTAACCGTGGTTTTTTTTTCTTTCTTTATACATACATACTAGTTACGAGTATACTATCTCTTTATCAACCAGTCTATATATTAGCAGCAGACACAGTACAGTGCGGTAGTTCACGGCTGTGGCTACCTCTGTGTCGGCACTCGGCAGCCCGTCCATAATTGTATATACCACCTAACCGTGGTTTTTTTTTCTTTCTTTATACATACATACTAGTTACGAGTATACTATCTCTTTATCAACCAGTCTATATATTAGCAGCAGACACAGTACAGTGCGGTAGTTCACGGCTGTGGCTACCTCTGTGTCGGCACTCGGCAGCCCGTCCATAATTGTATATACCACCTAACCGTGGTTTTTTTTTCTTTCTTTATACATACATACTAGTTACGAGTATACTATCTCTTTATCAACCAGTCTATATATTAGCAGCAGACACAGTACAGTGCGGTAGTTCACGGCTGTGGCTACCTCTGTGTCGGCACTCGGCAGCCCGTCCATAATTGTATATACCACCTAACCGTGGTTTTTTTTTCTTTCTTTATACATACATACTAGTTACGAGTATACTATCTCTTTATCAACCAGTCTATATATTAGCAGCAGACACAGTACAGTGCGGTAGTTCACGGCTGTGGCTACCTCTGTGTCGGCACTCGGCAGCCCGTCCATAATTGTATATACCACCTAACCGTGGTTTTTTTTTCTTTCTTTATACATACATACTAGTTACGAGTATACTATCTCTTTATCAACCAGTCTATATATTAGCAGCAGACACAGTACAGTGCGGTAGTTCACGGCTGTGGCTACCTCTGTGTCGGCACTCGGCAGCCCGTCCATAATTGTATATACCACCTAACCGTGGTTTTTTTTTCTTTCTTTATACATACATACTAGTTACGAGTATACTATCTCTTTATCAACCAGTCTATATATTAGCAGCAGACACAGTACAGTGCGGTAGTTCACGGCTGTGGCTACCTCTGTGTCGGCACTCGGCAGCCCGTCCATAATTGTATACTAGTATCCAATCCATCCATCTCCATTGTTTACCTGAGGTGCCTTTTAGTTGTGCCTATTAAAATATGGAGAACAAAAATGTTGAGGTTCCAAAATTAGGGAAAGATCAAGATCCACTTCCACCTCGTGCTGAAGCTGCTGCCACTAGTCATGGCCGAGACGATGAAATGCCAGCAACGTCGTCTGCCAAGGCCGATGCCCAATGGCATAGTACAGAGCATGTCAAAACCAAAACACCAAATATCAGTAAAAAAAGGACTCCAAAACCTAAAATAAAATTGTCGGAGGAGAAGCGTAAACTTGCCAATATGCCATTTACCACACGGAGTGGCAAGGAACGGCTGAGGCCCTGGCCTATGTTCATGGCTAGTGGTTCAGCTTCACATGAGGATGGAAGCACTCAGCCTCTCGCTAGAAAACTGAAAAGACTCAAGCTGGCAAAAGCACCGCAAAGAACTGTGCGTTCTTTGAAATCCCAAATCCACAAGGAGAGTCCAATTGTGTCGGTTGCGATGCCTGACCTTCCCAACACTGGACGTGAAGAGCATGCGCCTTCCACCATTTGCACGCCCCCTGCAAGTGCTGGAAGGAGCACCCGCAGTCCAGTTCCTGATAGTCAGATTGAAGATGTCAGTGTTGAAGTACACCAGGATGAGGAGGATATGGGTGTTGCTGGCGCTGGGGAGGAAATTGACCAGGAGGATTCTGATGGTGAGGTGGTTTGTTTAAGTCAGGCACCCGGGGAGACACCTGTTGTCCGTGGGAGGAATATGGCCGTTGACATGCCAGGTGAAAATACCAAAAAAATCAGCTCTTCGGTGTGGAGGTATTTCACCAGAAATGCGGACAACAGGTGTCAAGCCGTGTGTTCCCTTTGTCAAGCTGTAATAAGTAGGGGTAAGGACGTTAACCACCTCGGAACATCCTCCCTTATACGTCACCTGCAGCGCATTCATAATAAGTCAGTGACAAGTTCAAAAACTTTGGGTGACAGCGGAAGCAGTCCACTGACCAGTAAATCCCTTCCTCTTGTAACCAAGCTCACGCAAACCACCCCACCAACTCCCTCAGTGTCAATTTCCTCCTTCCCCAGGAATGCCAATAGTCCTGCAGGCCATGTCACTGGCAAGTCTGACGAGTCCTCTCCTGCCTGGGATTCCTCCGATGCATCCTTGCGTGTAACGCCTACTGCTGCTGGCGCTGCAGTTGTTGCCGCTGGGAGTCGATGGTCATCCCAGAGGGGAAGTCGTAAGCCCACTTGTACTACTTCCAGTAAGCAATTGACTGTTCAACAGTCCTTTGCGAGGAAGATGAAATATCACAGCAGTCATCCTACTGCAAAGCGGATAACTGAGGCCTTGGCATCCTGGGTGGTGAGAAACGTGGTTCCGGTATCCATCATTACTGCAGAGCCAACTAGAGACTTGTTGGAGGTACTGTGTCCCCGGTACCAAATACCATCTAGGTTCCATTTCTCTAGGCAGGCGATACCGAAAATGTACACAGACCTCAGAAAAAGAGTCACCAGTGTCCTAAAAAATGCAGCTGTACCCAATGTCCACTTAACCACGGACATGTGGACAAGTGGAGCAGGGCAGGGTCAGGACTATATGACTGTGACAGCCCACTGGGTAGATGTATGGACTCCCGCCGCAAGAACAGCAGCGGCGGCACCAGTAGCAGCATCTCGCAAACGCCAACTCTTTCCTAGGCAGGCTACGCTTTGTATCACCGCTTTCCAGAATACGCACACAGCTGAAAACCTCTTACGGCAACTGAGGAAGATCATCGCGGAATGGCTTACCCCAATTGGACTCTCCTGTGGATTTGTGGCATCGGACAACGCCAGCAATATTGTGTGTGCATTAAATCTGGGCCAATTCCAGCACGTCCCATGTTTTGCACATACCTTGAATTTGGTGGTGCAGAATTTTTTAAAAAACGACAGGGGCGTGCAAGAGATGCTGTCGGTGGCCAGAAGAATTGCGGGACACTTTCGGCGTACAGGCACCACGTACAGAAGACTGGAGCACCACCAAAAACTACTGAACCTGCCCTGCCATCATCTGAAGCAAGAAGTGGTAACGAGGTGGAATTCAACCCTCTATATGCTTCAGAGGTTGGAGGAGCAGCAAAAGGCCATTCAAGCCTATACAATTGAGCACGATATAGTAGGTGGAATGCACCTGTCTCAAGTGCAGTGGAGAATGATTTCAACGTTGTGCAAGGTTCTGATGCCCTTTGAACTTGCCACACGTGAAGTCAGTTCAGACACTGCCAGCCTGAGTCAGGTCATTCCCCTCATCAGGCTTTTGCAGAAGAAGCTGGAGGCATTGAAGGAGGAGCTAACACGGAGCGATTCCGCTAGGCATGTGGGACTTGTGGATGCAGCCCTTAATTCGCTTAACAAGGATTCACGGGTGGTCAATCTGTTGAAATCAGAGCACTACATTTTGGCCACCGTGCTCGATCCTAGATTTAAAGCCTACCTTGGATCTCTCTTTCCGGCAGACACAGGTCTGCTGGGGTTGAAAGACCTGCTGGTGACAAAATTGTCAAGTCAAGCGGAACGCGACCTGTCAACATCTCCTCCTTCACATTCTCCCGCAACTGGGGGTGCGAGGAAAAGGCTCAGAATTCCGAGCCCACCCGCTGGCGGTGATGCAGGGCAGTCTGGAGCGACTGCTGATGCTGACATCTGGTCCGGACTGAAGGACCTGACAACGATTACGGACATGTCGTCTACTGTCACTGCATATGATTCTCTCAACATTGATAGAATGGTGGAGGATTATATGAGTGACCGCATCCAAGTAGGCACGTCACACAGTCCGTACTTATACTGGCAGGAAAAAGAGGCAATTTGGAGGCCCTTGCACAAACTGGCTTTATTCTACCTAAGTTGCCCTCCCACAAGTGTGTACTCCGAAAGAGTGTTTAGTGCCGCCGCTCACCTTGTCAGCAATCGGCGTACGAGGTTACATCCAGAAAATGTGGAGAAGATGATGTTCATTAAAATGAATTATAATCAATTCCTCCGCGGAGACATTGACCAGCAGCAATTGCCTCCACAAAGTACACAGGGAGCTGAGATGGTGGATTCCAGTGGGGACGAATTGATAATCTGTGAGGAGGGGGATGTACACGGTGATATATCGGAGGGTGAAGATGAGGTGGACATCTTGCCTCTGTAGAGCCAGTTTGTGCAAGGAGAGATTAATTGCTTCTTTTTTGGGGGGGGTCCAAACCAACCCGTCATATCAGTCACAGTCGTGTGGCAGACCCTGTCACTGAAATGATGGGTTGGTTAAAGTGTGCATGTCCTGTTTTGTTTATACAACATAAGGGTGGGTGGGAGGGCCCAAGGACAATTCCATCTTGCACCTCTTTTTTCTTTTCTTTTTCTTTGCATCATGTGCTGATTGGGGAGGGTTTTTTTGGAAGGGACATCCTGCGTGACACTGCAGTGCCACTCCTAGATGGGCCCGGTGTTTGTGTCGGCCACTAGGGTCGCTAATCTTACTCACACAGTCAGCTACCTCATTGCGCCTCTTTTTTTCTTTGCGTCATGTGCTGTTTGGGGAGGGTTTTTTGGAAGGGACATCCTGCGTGACACTGCAGTGCCACTCCTAGATGGGCCCGGTGTTTGTGTCGGCCACTAGGGTCGCTAATCTTACTCACACAGCTACCTCATTGCGCCTCTTTTTTTCTTTGCGTCATGTGCTGTTTGGGGAGGGTTTTTTGGAAGGGACATCCTGCGTGACACTGCAGTGCCACTCCTAGATGGGCCCGGTGTTTGTGTCGGCCACTAGGGTCGCTAATCTTACTCACACAGCTACCTCATTGCGCCTCTTTTTTTCTTTGCGTCATGTGCTGTTTGGGGAGGGTTTTTTGGAGGGGCCATCCTGCGTGACACTGCAGTGCCACTCCTAGATGGGCCCGGTGTTTGTGTCGGCCACTAGGGTCGCTAATCTTACTCACACAGCTACCTCATTGCGCCTCTTTTTTTCTTTGCGTCATGTGCTGTTTGGGGAGGGTTTTTTGGAAGGGACATCCTGCGTGACACTGCAGTGCCACTCCTAGATGGGCCCGGTGTTTGTGTCGGCCACTAGGGTCGCTTATCTTACTCACACAGCGACCTCGGTGCAAATTTTAGGACTAAAAATAATATTGTGAGGTGTGAGGTATTCAGAATAGACTGAAAATGAGTGTAAATTATGGTTTTTGAGGTTAATAATACTTTGGGATCAAAATGACCCCCAAATTCTATGATTTAAGCTGTTTTTTAGTGTTTTTGGAAAAAAACACCCGAATCCAAAACACACCCGAATCCGACAAAAAAAATTCGGTGAGGTTTTGCCAAAACGCGGTCGAACCCAAAACACGGCCGCGGAACCGAACCCAAAACCAAAACACAAAACCCGAAAAATTTCAGGCGCTCATCTCTATACACCACATGGTATGAGTAAAAATGCGTAATATGCACGCAGCACAGTATGAGCCGAAATGTATATTACGCTACACAGTATGAGCTGAAATTCATATTACGCCATACGGTATGAGTAGAAATGCATATTATGCACCACAGTATGAGCCGAAATATACATTATACCACACAGTATGAGCTGAAAATTCACATTACGCCACACGGTATTTGCCGAAATTCACAATACACCACATGATATGAGTCAAAATGCATATTATGCCACATACTATGAGCCAAAATATACATTACGCCACACAGTATGAGCCAAAATTCATATTACGCCATACGGTATGAGTAAAAATGCATATTATGTACCACATTATGAGCTGAAATATACATTATGCCACACAGTCCACCCTCCCACAGCACCCATGCCCCGCCCCCATCCCCCCACACGCTGATTGTTGGCCTCACCAGGCTCACCCTCACCTCCAGCAGTAATGGCAGTGGCAGGCACACTTGTCAGTCTCACCCCCAGGCTGATTGCGCCCCCCCACTGGCAGGCACCCCCCCGGACCCCATCAAGAAGCAGAAAGGATGAGGATCGCCCCATTACCATCACACACCCCCTGCCGCCGCTGCACACACTTTAAAGGCTGCCTGGGCCCCGGCTGTAGCCGCAATACTTACTGAGCACTGACAGCTCTCCTCCTTCAATCCTCTGACGGTGACCAGGCTCTTTCCCATGGCTGGGCAGCGGCTCTCCTGTCAAAGTCGAAAAATATTGCAGAACACACATCACGTACAAACTGCACACACATGCCCACTGCACGTGCACTTGTTCTGCCGTGCGTGCACATATCCGCAATTTGCGTATGGTCGCTCCCGCGGTCCTGCGCATCGGCGCGTGGTATGGGTATTTACGGCAGAGTTTGTGTATGCATAAAGAGAGCCATCAAAACACATTACATATTTAATCCAAATAGTGCACAATGTACACATAGTCTCCCTGCACCACATCAGAAAGTTATAGCTGTTTAAATGGTTGCAGAAAAAAGGGATTCACCTTTACAGGATAAGAGGGGACAGACTAAGGTTATAAGGTGGTATTTGGTATCCAGCTGTAGGGTATTTTAAGGGTAACATTCCGGTGTTGGTCTGCGGAAGATCGCATGTTCCTGCGGATAGTTATGTGCAGAAGCAGAATATAGATATAAACTGTATTTACTGTATATTATGTATGCGGCGGGAATCCAGAGGAGACCACCCACAAGAGCAGTTGAGAAAGACATCGCCTACCTTTTCAAATCAACCTATGACCTCTCCTGTACTGTAAAGGTGCATTCCTGTGTCCAATGGACAAAGGGATTACAGTATCCATTGTATTGCTTTTGGAAGAATTGTATAAATAAAGCCTGCTGCAGCCTGGCCAGAGACAAGACTCACAAAGTTATCTATCAGATGACCGGGGACCGGCCGGGTTGCGCAAGCGATTCCAATCACGTATGTACATTGACTGTAGCCATTATTCTGTTATATTGACTTGTATTGTAGTGTATAATTTGTATTGTAAACCCCCTTTCAGAAATAATCCACTGTGGTGTCGGAACCCAGCGGTAAAATCACAATTGGTGTTGTGTCCTCATTGCCCTGCTAAGGTTTAAAGTGTATTATTATTGCATAGCATTGCTGTAGAAGGTTTAAAGTGTATCTCTGGGTGTATGCGCTGTGAGTACTTTGTACCATCAGCGCGGCATGTGTACGCAAAGTCCATACACTGTACAGGACTCTGTACGCTAATAGCGTAAAAGGTGCGTAGAGTGTGAATTAAGTTTAGCGGCCGCAGCTGCTAAGGTTTAAAGTGTATTTAAGGTATGTTTAAGGTATAGCTTTCATTCCTGTAAAGATAATCAGCTTTATCAATTGGGGGCTCTCCGGTCTGCCACATTCTTACTGCCTAACAGGTCACAGCAGACTTTATCTATCAGCATAAGGGTGGACAGAAGGTATCCTACGTATCCTTTTCTTGGCCGGTGGAGGCACTGAAAACCCTACTTAATTGCTGATTAGATGGTGTCTGCTCTGTATGGTTTGTAGAGATGCTGGTAGAACTCGTAAGATAAACAGAAAAAAAGCTATTTAAATTCTGTGAATTTATTTTTTGGCACCAAATGCGTACACAACAAAAGCGTACACCCATACTCTTTGTACACCCGCTCACATTGTTGCCATAGGACTGATTGCTACATTCATAATATAAATATTAAGGAAGTAAGTGTAAAACACAAACACAGTCTGGCCTAGTTATAAGGGTTTATACAGAAAAGAAACTGTGTGGCGTATTAAGTGAGCGATTATAGTTAATATTGCTCACATTTATAGAAATTGTGTGAGTTGTTTTATTGTGTCCGCACATAAGTACACGTGGTACGGAACGTGAGGACAGCGTACACAAAACGTGCACGTGGGGCAAGGCCGCACATGTGGCATAGAGGTACGCATGGTTGCGTAATTACGCAAGCTTGCGTAGCGTTGTGTGCGCATAATAAAACCACACATTAGTTCGTTTAGTTTAAAGGTGGGACAGTAGCCACACTACAATAAGCACAAGATTGCCCAGTTTCCAAAGTTTAGTATAAAAGTCTTATGTACTGTATTGCCTCTGGGAGTAAAGCTGCTTGTCTGAATGAATGATAATTTTCTGTACAGAAAAACCAAAGTGTATTTGAGTGAGCGAACGTAGGAGCGAGTGGAAATTTGAACCCCCGGAATTCGGAATCTCGTCAAGTGAGTGGAGACTTGGTGGCATGAGGCGGCTGACTCACGTTAGTATAAGGTTTAATACGTAAGTCGTGAGGAGACTTACAGGAGCATGGTAGGAAATTGTGAATTGTGTTGTGACCCATATAGTTTTTTTAATATACGCTCCGGCTGAGGTTTCGCGGCCTGAAAATCGATTCCAGTGGTCGTACGGCAGATAAGTAACAAGTACCTATACGCTGTGCGTTTGGACCGCGCGTTTGTGGGTGCGATATATAGCGCAACGTGATATCCTTTTTACGAGCTTTTGCATAAAATTGCGGTATCATCAGCGCTGTATAGAGCATACGCAAGCATGATTTGTGTATAATAAAGTGCATAGGGAGTTTTCGCTGGTCTCTCTCAGGAAAATCTCCAACGGCCGATACTTTACTGGAAAGGGTAAGTTATTCTTAAAAACTTCCAGTAAATATAGGTCACATAGGGCCCTAAGTTGGGTACATTGCCTTCGCTATCGACAGTGTATGGTAGTACTGGCCAACGTGGGCGGTGAGCGGGTGAAGAGCGCTCTCAGAACTTTCACCGTTATTGAGTATATTGGTGTTTGTGGGAAAAGGCCCACAATTATGGCAGCCAGTTGCTCAAGTAAGGGACGTTTTGTAACCAGGGTTCAGGTTGAAAAGCCGCGGCCCATGGGGTCAGCGAAGTTTGAAGGAAAAAGTATTGAAGACTTTTTGTCTGAATGGGAACGTGTGACTGACAAAGATGGGCAGCTGCCCTAAGGTGGGCAGCTTTGAACCAGAGGTACTGCAGAATGTAAGCAGTAAAATATGTCTTCTAAAATCCAGAAAACAAAGGATTAGACATAATGATTGTTTAAAATGATGGCAACAGGAGGGGGATATGCAAAGAGAACAAATTCGCAAAACAGGTTCAAAACCTAGAGGGAATGAGAACACAAACACACCAGTGTCGACACAGGTCAAAGGGGAAGAGATGGCTACAGTCATTGGTATATCCGTAAACGATAGTAGTATGCAAAAACAATGTATTAACCCTAATTTTTGCAAGATGTATCCTGTTTTGAAGTCTTTTCCAGGTTATAGGTCACAGGAAGATGAAGGATCCAGCCAAATCGCAGCTCTCCTCCAAGCAGTCACTTTGCAGGACAATCAGGTGGGGCCTGTCCAACCAGGTAGTGCAGTAACAATATTCCCCAATGAAGGAACTGGTGAGGTCACAGCTACCGGTAAGTGTGAGACAGTTCATTGCACAGAGACAACAACACCACACAGTAAACAGATTAGGAACAGAACGGTAGGATTACACCCTGTCTTGGAAATAGTAACTCCCAATGGGGGAACCGATAGTCAGGGAGTAGTCCTCACCAGGAATAATGCAATGTATTGCCCGTGGCCCAGAGATGAGCTGCGATCAATCATTTCAGAATTCCCCGACCCTCTGAAGCATTTAGCCAGATGTCAGAAATTTATCAGAGATCTGGGTAATGCGTATGAACCGACAAACCAACATTGGCGGATATTTTTGAAAGCGTGCCTACCCCCTAATATTGACACCCAAAAATGTATCACTGATTGTAGATTAGAGTCGGATAGTCTTATGACTGACAAACACAATCAGGAGAACTTAGAGCAAATTAAACACAACTGTTAAGTGGAGAAGAATTTTCTCCATAAAGCAGAGGGAAAATGAAATGACATCTGAATATTTCCATCGGGCCTTGCAAATAATGGATAGATACATTGGGGTAACAGATACAGGGAACGATAAGAATTACAGGGAGGTGGCTGTCTCTGTGCTAATGGACGGACTCGATAAGACAGTAAGGGACAGAGTACAAACATCTTTGCCTAATTGGAGAGGGGTCACAGTAGCTTGCCTTAGAGAGTGCGCAATTGTACACCACAAGAATATTGTTAGGCGTAGAAAACAACAGGAGGAGAGGCTGAGGATTGAAAGTATACAGGCTCTTACACCAAAGTTTCATCAGCCTAAACCCCAGACCCCTGCTGTTTGGAAAAGACCGAGAATATGTTACAGTTGTAAAAAGGAAGGGCATTTTGCCAGAGATTGTAGGAGTAGTAGAACACATAGCCAATATAGACCCCTAGACAGAGAAAACAAGCCACGTTATTAAACACATAGACGGGATCAAGGGACATATAGTAAGGAATCACGATACAGTATAGAAAAACACAGATTCGGTTAATGGGAAGAACAGAATAAATGCAACTTTACCCTTTTGACAGAACTTACTGGGGTTAGGAGGAGGCCTCTAAACTTCTGCTTCTCTCTCTAGCAGAAGTGACCTCTAAGTAACTTAACAGGGGTTTTGTTAGAGATGGTAAACATATTGAGTGCTCCCACCCAGGAAGCACAAAATATGTTAGATACCCACGAAGACTAATGTTGCATTTCACTGTTTTAGATGCATGTTCATCACAGGTAGAGGAAATTATTTCAAAGATACCGGGTGCCCTATGAACTTAGAATGGACAAGACACTGGATTGATGGCTGGGATAGTCCCAGTAGAGATATAACACACATAGAATTTTTTTTTAGGGGAACAGACCGATTAGGGAATCATTCCCCGTAGTGCCCAATCCAGATGTCAAACTTTGTAAAATCTTCTTTGCCTCTACAAACTTATCTGTTACTAAACTCTGTGATTTGTCTTCAAATTTTCCTCTTCATCTCTTACGTTCACCGACAGGATTACAGTTCAAACGTCACATGCCTACTCGGTCTTTTCAGAGTCCTGCCCAAACCCAGTATATCTCACCAGCATAGGGACACCAGTATCAGTGTGCCTGGTCATTCACAAAGGGTGGAGAATGGAAATACTGGTGAAGGGAGACTGTGCATAGATACCGATATACATGATGGTGTGACAGCCTGATGGTGAACGCAAATCTGACAAATTTTCTTTTTATTATTTCCCCTCTCTTTTCACTTTCCACGGATGGTTTACTTCACACAACTGATAATACACAACAGTTAAACACAATTGAAATGCTAAATTTGTGTTCTCCACAGGAAAAGGTGGTCTGGAGGTCAAAGGGGTATGACCAGGAGTCCTCAGGACTCTGGACAGGTGGACACGGTAAGCCAGTGGCCCCCAGAGCATATCTTCCAAGCTTAGCTGAGGCGGCACACGGTCTGACTCATCTGGGTAAAGAGGGTATGTGTAAGCTGGTGAAAGCCTACTGGTGTGCGCCAGGATTCTCTTCTCATGCGGGTAAGAGAGCAATGACATGTCTTACTTGCTTGAGGAAGAATATTGGAAAGTCAATACCAACAGAGCCATCCCATATCCCTCCGACAGATGGTCCTTTTCAGGTAATACAAATTGATTTCATACAGTTACCACCCTGTAGGAATTTAAAATATGTGCTAGTCTGTATTGATGTATTTTCCAAATGGGTAGAAGCGTTCCCTGCTGCCACAAATACTGCTACGTTCACTGCAAAGAAAATTGTGCAGGAATTTGTGTGTAGATATGGTATCCCTAGAATAATTGAAAGCGATAGGGGTACCCATTTTACAGGTGAATTCTTTCAGGTAATGTGCAAACTGATGGGAATTAATAGCAAGCTGCATACTCCGTACCGACCACAGGCGAGTATGAAGGTGGAGAGAATGAACAGCACTATTAAGAACAAGCTGAGCCAAGTGATGGCTGAGACTGGATTGTTGTGGCCAGAAGCTTTGCCACTAGTATTGTACAGCATCAGAACAACTCCCAGGTCCCCCCTTAACCTATCACCCTTTGAGATTCTTTTTGGCCGACAACCTCATGTAATGATAGATCCCCAGGATGATTTGAAATGCAATAACGAAGTGACTGTAAAATATTTGGTTAGGATGAGCCAGCAGCTGAGGAATCAAAATAGAAATCCAAAGCTGGTGATTCCTGACCTACCGAACAGTAATTGTCATGACATTGAACCTGGGGATTATGTAATGATTCGAAATTTTCTACGCTCAGGTTGCCTCATTGATAGGTGGGAAGGACCGTACCAAGTCTTGCTAACCAGCACAACAGCATTAAAGGTTGCCGAAAGAGAGACTTGGGTCCACTCGTCCCACTGTAAGAAGGTCGCTGACCCGGAGAGAACCCGTGACAAAGCGCAGAGTGTAGAGAACATCGTATCACTGGAGTGTCTGTTCCGGGAAGGTTGAGAGGCAGTACTGTTGAGACGGCACCTGAGCGCGGAGAACAACAAGACCAGAGGCGGTTGTCGCACCAGTTTTTTCTATTTTCTCCATCTCCCACTACCCTCCTTCTCTCCTTCTCTTTCTCCCCCTTCTTGTTTCCCTTCTCTTCCCTTAACAAGATGGACTTACCCCAAGAGACTGCGTTCCGGGTTTTCCTGTTAATCCTGTTGTTGACCACGACAGTCTGTTTCGGTGAGGGTCCCAGAGAGGTCGAGAAAGGATCTGGAATGGGTTCTGATGGCGAGGATGGATTTGTAGAATCTCAAGAGCAACACATCACTCGAGCAAAGGCGAGTATCAGAAAGCGATCTGGTAGTCAGGGAGCTGCACACACTTTAAAGGCTGCCTGGGCCCCGGCTGCAGCCGCGATACTCACTGAGCACTGACAGCTCTCCTCCTTCAATCCTCTGACGGTGACCAGGCTCTTTCCCATGGCTGGGCAGCGGCTCTCCTGTCAAAGTCGAAAAATATTGCAGAACACACATCACGTACAAACTGCACACACATGCCCACTGCGCGTGCACTTGTTCTGCCGTGCGTGCACATATCCGCAATTTGCGTATGGTCGCTCCTGCGGTCCTGCGCATCGGCGCGTGGTATGGGTATTTACGGCAGAGTTTGTGTACGCATGGAGAGCCATCAAAACACATTACATATTTAATCCAAATAGTGCACAATGTACACATAGTCTCCTTGCACCACATCAGAAAGTTATAGCTGTTTAAATGGTTGCAGAACAAAGGGATTCACCTTTACAGGATAAGAGGGGACAGACTAAGGTTATAAGGTGGTATTTGGTATCCAGCTGTAGGGTATTTTAAGGGTAACATTCCGGTGTTGGTCTGCGGAAGATCGCATGTTCCTGCGGATAGTTATGTGCAGAAGCAGAATATAGATATAAACTGTATTTACTGTATATTATGTATGCGGCGGGAATCCAGAGGAGACCACCCACAAGAGCAGTTGAGAAAGACATCGCCTACCTTTTCAAATCAACCTATGACCTCTCCTGTACTGTAAAGGTGCATTCCTGTGTCCAATGGACAAAGGGATTACAATATCCATTGTATTGCTTTTGGAAGAATTGTATAAATAAAGCCTGCTGCAGCCTGGCCAGAGACAAGACTCACAAAGTTATCAGATGACCGGGGACCGGCCGGGTTGCGCAAGCGATTCCAATCACGTATGTACATTGACTGTAGCCATTATTCTGTTATATTGACTTGTATTGTAGTGTATAATTTGTATTGTAAACCCCCTTTCAGAAATAATCCACTGTGGTGTCGGAACCCAGCGGTAAAATCACAATTGGTGTCGTGTCCTCATTGCCCTGCTAAGGTTTAAAGTGTATTATTATTGCATAGCATTGCTGTAGAAGGTTTAAAGTGTATCTCTGGGTGTATGCGCTGTGAGTACTTTGTACCGTCAGCGCGGCGTGTGTACGCAAAGTCTGTACACTGTACGGGACTCTGTACGCTAATAGCGTAAAAGGTGCGTAGAGTGTGAATTAAGTAAAGCGGCTGCAGCTGCTAAGGTTTAAAGTGTATTTAAGGTATGTTTAAGGTATAGCTTTAATTCCTGTAAAGATAATCAGCTTTATCACTCCTCTCTTATGGCTGGGCAGCGGCTCTCCTCTCTCCTCCCGCAGTCCGCTCTGTCTCCCGGTCTCCATGCTGCTAGTCAGTCACATGGAGGAGAGGAGGAGGGAGTACACTGTGAGCGTGAGCTGGCTCTGGTTCCAGTGACCGCTGTCCAATCAGCGTGCGCTGACAGCCGAGCTGGGTCAGAATGATGCATGTAAAAAAAAAAAAAAAATCTCCTCTGCATCGCCGCTACTTATGGCAATCCGTGGCCGCGGCCGGGTCCCCTGAGACTCATGGGGCCCTAAGCGCATGCCTTGGTTGCCTAGCGGCAAATCCGGCCCTGAACTGGACCTCCACTCACAAACATAGGCCTTGGTCTGAGCCTTTCCTTGCTACTGCATGTGGTGTATGGCATGTTGGCAATTTTATACTTTTTGGCCGTAAAGGTTCACTTTATTACTAGGGTGATGTTTCTTTAACATTGTAAAATATTTAGATTTCAGGTGCCCTTTCTTTCTCCCCTGGACCACCTTTAGTAGATGTTGACGTACTATCATTACTGGCATCAACCGCAGCATAGTGCTGGGCTGCTGCTGCTTCTGCTGTTCTATCGACTGATCCATATCCATATTTTTATTTGTACACACTGCGATTCACTGCGACTCTAGTAACGGTGGCACACTGTCACCTGATGAACGTTATTATTTTACAACACAATGCCTGCAGCCTGGACAACACACACATTTTATATTTTTACAATGCGGCTCACAGCACCACTCGTAATGGTGGCACACTGGCACATAGGGAACATTGGCCCTCATTCCAAGTTGATCGCTCGCTAGCTGCTTTCAGCAGCAGTGCACACGCTAGGCCGCCGCCCTCTGGGAGTGTATCTTAGCTTAGCAGAAGTGCGAACGAAAGGTTAGCAGTTCTGCTACTAAAAAATTTCATGCCGTTTCAGAGTGGCTCAAGACTTACTCCTAGTTTGCGATCACCTCAGTCTGTTTAGTTCCTGGTTTGACGTCACAAACACGCCCTGTGTTCGGCCAGCCACTCCCCCGTTTCTCCAGCCACTCCTGCGTTTTTGCCTGGCACGCCTGCGTTTTTTAGCACACTCCCTGAAAACGCTGAGTTGCCGCCCAGAAACACCCACTTCCTGTCAATCAAACAACGAACACTCGAGCGCCTGAAAAACGTCGCTCGAGCTTCTGTAAAACTACAACATTTTGTGTGAAAGTACTTAGCGCATGCGCAAAAATTCCATTTTTTCGCCTGATCGCTGCACTGTGAAAAACGGCAGCGAGCGATCAACTCGGAATGAGGGCCATTATTATTTTACAACACAATGCCTCAAACTGAACAACGAGGCAAGAAAGGGGCAGCGTTGGCCTCCTTTTCCCAAAACAAAGGTGCATCGCCACCATTTCAGGAAAGTGCCAAGGCTAGGATCTCAGTCAGAAAGCGGAGACTACTGGCCTCTTTGTAGGGTCACACAGCCAGCCAATGGTGTCACAGGTAATCCAATGCAGCGTCCTAGGACGCAGCACAAATCACTAATACATCTATTTATATCAGCCGCCTACTGCTGCATTACCATATCTGTGCATCGCTGCTGCTTCCAAGTGAGCAACAGTGATGCACTCGCCAAACACATCTGAATCAGGCCCATGGTTTGAAAAATCCAACTTGACAAATGCAGATATAAATAATTCCATTCTTTCACATCTCATACAAATAGTGGCGGCACCAGAGGTGGGGCTGCAGCGCAGTCCAAAATTCAGATAGGGGAACCACACCAACTGCTAGCGAGTCCCAGATGGCAATGTTTGTCAGTGTTATTTTGGACTCTGGTGCAGCCACTATTTGCTAGAGATATGAAAGAATGGAATTATTTATATCTGCATTACTTACAAACATATAATAGAGAATGGGATGCAAGGGCGTAGCTACCATAGGTGCACGGAGTGCAGCTGCTATGGGGCCCAGAGCTTAGGGGGGCCCATGTTTCCTGCCAAAGTTACATGTGTTATATACATTCTTCACCATTGGGTGATACATAGGGGCTCTTATAAACTTTTGCCTTGGGGCCTGCAATATATATATAGGTATTCCCCTGTACCTGCTCATTGTAATATAGTAAAAAATGATAGGGAGGGCATTATAATGTTACATAATATGAACTTGGGTAGAGTAATGTGACAGAATATGAGGTGAAGACATATTATGTCATAATGTGAATTGGTAGCTCTATAATGTGGCATAATGTGAACTAGGGCACTACTATGGTTCACAAAATGAAATAGGGCACTACTATGGGGCATAACATTAAATAAGGTCCTACTGTGGTTCAGAAAATTAACTAGGGCACTATTAGGGCAGTTGTTAAAATGAACAACTGCTGTGGAGAGGTGTCTCTCTAAAAGTATTGTGACAGGGGCCCCTTCAAAATGTTGCTATGGGGCCCACATATTTCTGGCTACACCCCTGATAGGATGTAATAGAGAGAGGGACATTATGTTTAGGAGAAATGTCTGAATGGTTTCATACCTCAGTAATGTCACTGTTTTTTTAGTAGAATGGCTTAAATATTGGTTCAGTCCACAATATGGCTGCTTCAAGATATCATTGAATGTGTCTTACTTATTAATGTTTTATGTGAGTACAACTAAGGAGGAGTTTTTGAGGAAATAAAAAAACATATTCACTCTTCAATAAAAGATTTTAATGGATCATTCTTCCCAAATTTAAAATGATAACACAATATGAATTTAAAAATGTTATGTATTTGAGTTACAAATAAAAAAAAATCGTAATTTCTATAGCTTCTCTGTGAGGCTTGTAACAAAAGTTTCCTCAGATATTATTTTTGCATTTATTTCAGGACTTATCGCAAACCTCCTGAAAACATGAAAATCTTTTCCTGAGGTTGGCTGACAGCGTAGAGGAGAAACAGGCTGTTGCATAAATTGCAATGCTGGAGGAGAGGCTCTGAACTCATAAATAATGCATTTTAACTCATCCCTAGTTACCTGGTAAACCATTTGTGAATTTTCTACACACTCTTAAAAAATATCTGCAGTTTATGAATAAATTCTTGTTTTTCTGGTACAAGGATAAGGAATTCAACCCATACAGTATGTATCATGCAAGCATTGTTGAAATACTAATTGCTGTTATTTACATACACATTTATAATATCTAGAAATTTGGATACAGAAAACATTGTATTTTTTTTTTTTTTTTTCTGAATTTTTGATTGGAAATAGTGGAAGCTTGTGAAAACTACAATACACTCTTTCATTCATTACTTTATTGGGGGTATCAGCTTGTACCAGTAGTTTAATAAGTGTCGATGTGCTTTAAATGTGTGCATAGGGTATTTTTTTATAAATCCTATTGCATTTGCTCTGTTACCGAGCAACCGTATGCTACTGTGATATGGTGTCGAAATGTTTAAAGAAAAAAAATCAAAACAGAAATTCAAAAAATTCTTGATGGAGCTTGAGAGGTGCTGCAAAGAGGAATGGGCGAAACTGGCCAAAGATAGGTGTGCCAAGCTTGTGGCATCATATTCTAAAAGATTTGAGGCTGTAATTGCTGCCAAAGGTGCATCAACAAAGTATTGAGCAAAGGCTGTGAATACTTATGTAAATGTTATTTCTTAGTTTTTATTTTTAATTAATTTGCAAAAAAAATAAAAAAAATTTTTTTCAAGTTGTCATTATGGGGTATTGTGTGTAGAATTTTGAGGGAAAAAATGAATTTATTCCAGTTTAAAATGAGGCTGTAACATAACAAAATGTGAAAAAAGTGAAGCGCTGTGAATACTTTCCGGATACACTGTAAATGTTCTTACACTGAAATTTACTTACTTCTATGGTATAGAGGCTAAAATATTTTTCCATACATTAAATGACCATGCCTAAAATATACTATATGACCCAGGGGTTGTCCCCACACTGATCCTGCCATTCTGCTCCTCATTACATTGATTAGCAGTATTCCTCGCTGTGACTGTGGTAGGAGGCACTCTGTGATTAAGTGCCCAATTCAGCAGTACACGCTGATCCAAGTGCCCATGCAGGTACCCGATTATCGGGAATCTGTGCAGGACCTGTTCTGCGCATGTGCAGAATCGGTCCTGAGTAATCTCACACAGTCCCCCTTCTGCCTTCGGGGAGCAGTGCACGGGTGGTGATAGCCGGCATTTCTGGAAACGGGGATGTATCTCCCCCGGGAGTGGCAAGGCCAGGGTCTGCGTCTCAGGTTGCATACTTCTTTGCCTCACAAGGCACCCTGCGACAGCCAGCTTGTGTGCGGCTTAGCAAATCCGTCTACTGCAAAATCATTCGCTATGTCCTTGTGTATAACATTATTGTGAAACCACATCAATTATTTCTTTGTCTTACTTTTTGTTTTTCTGAACTTTATGGATAATATGATTCCACATAAGAGATCCCTTTATGTACTGTATATAGGGAGTCATTCTGAGTTGATCGCTAGCTGAAAATGTTCGCTGCACTGCGATTAAGTAAAAAACCGGCACTTCTGCGCATGCGGCGCATGCGGCGCAGTGTGCACGCGCAACGTACTTTCACAACGGCCAATGTATTTTCACACAAGGTCTAGCGAAGCTTTTCAGTCGCAATGGCCGTCGCAGAGTGATTAACATGAAGTGGGCATTTCTGGGTGTCAACTGACCATTTACAGGGAGTGTTCGAAAAAACGCAGGCGTGCCGGGAAAATCGCAGGTGTGGCTGAGCGAACGCAGGGCGTGTTTGTGACGTCAAATCCGGAACTGAATGGTCTGAAGCAGAGGCGTCACTCACCTCTGTGACACCCGGTGCGGCAACGAGTATAAAGGGGCGGAGCTTCACTGGAATGGGCGTGGCTTAAACAGATGGGCGGGGCTTCGCGTCCCGACACCCGTTTTTTTTTTCCACTGGGGGGTGTGGGAGGTGAGGGCTCACTCCCGGGAGGTGCTGTCCCTGCAGTGCTGCCTCCTACACAGTGACAGGAGCCGAGTGCTACACATAATATATCAGTGCAGCACTCGGCTTCTGTCACTCTGCAGGAGCCGGCATTCTGGTGTCACCCCTCGGCGGGTGACACCCGGGAGCGGGCCGCACCCCCCGCACCCCCCTTGTGACGCCACTGGTCTGAAGTGATCGCAAGCGCTGAGTAGGTCTGAAGCTACTCAGAAACTGCACAATATTTTTTTGTAGCCGCTCTGCGATGCAATCGTTCACACTTCTGCTAAGCTTAGATACACTCCCAGAGGGCGGCGGCTTAGCATTTGCACGGCTGCTAAAAACTGCTAGCGAGCGATCAACTCAGAATGACCCCCCTAGATAGGAGGACTGTGGCCAGAAGGCTCAGTTGTATGTGGTAGCAACTCCTCCCAAAACCGCTTTTTGTACAGCATATGGTTGCCATATATTTTTTCAGAGATTTAGCGAAATACATATTGATAGGTTTAGCGCTTTGTATTCTTACAGCGATGTCTTATCTGACACTTTGGAAAATCAAAACTCTTCAGCACTTTTTCAGTGGTTTTTCCATTAGTAAAACTTACATTTTGAAAAACCATAAGAAAAATCACAGATAAATCTGTGGTTTTCATAGGGGTGGCCATACAAGGGTTAACCATCGGTGGCCTCCATCAATGATGACAGTGGTGTTTCACATTGATGGTATGAAACCATCGACAGACACCCATTGATGGTTTTAACTTGGCAGGTGATAGGACAATCGAGGAAGACAGGTGGTTTGAGTGGCCTAATGGAGGTGGAGCCAAGCAGCAGGCTAATCAGGGAAGGGGGCGCGACTGAGTAGTGGAACAAGGAACATGGCCAAACATTGTGCCCCCGCCTGCACCAGGACAAAAAAAGAAAAAACATTGCTGAATCGCTGCCATCGATGGCAGGGAACCATCAGTCCTCTGTCTTTGATGGCAAAACCATTGACTATTGGTGACAAACCATTGATGGGTGATGGCCATCCCTAGGTTGTCATTAGGGAAGCCATACTGTACTTCATTAATATTAAACATGTTGATACTACACCTATGTAATAGGGAGATCCCCAAGTTGTACGGTAATCCCAAGATAATAAAGAGATCCGCACCCGGAGAAATACAGGGATCTTTTCATTTTACATCTGGGTAATAAAATGATCTGATGGACCTGTGCAATAGACAAATTCTTGGCTGTCAGGTAACAAGCAGTACAAATTCTAGATCCATGGAGATCAGTGTGCCACTTCACCTCTGGGTAATTTACAGTTTTGGTTTGTACATCCAAAACTTGACAAGTTACAGCTATGACAAAAATAAATAAATAGTTTTATTATTATTCCAAGACCAATCTTTGTTCATCAGATAAATAATCTTTGTGCACTACAAAAGTTCATATATAGGCATAAGTAAACTAGCATTCATCTAGGAATGGGACATATGTGGAAACAGCTTGATGGTTCAACTAAACCAATTATTTCAGGTACAAGCCAACTGCTGCCTTGCCTTGTTTTGTTAAGATCATATACTTAAGTGAGTAGGAAAGTAATCATTCCGTGCCTATGTGCTTGAATTATAACGAATGTTAACAGTGAATGTGATCAAAACCCCCATTACCTGCAACACACATTTATACCTGTTTCTTTCACGCTGACAAAACTAGTTTGCAAATCTCTCAAAATCCAGCCAACATCACTGCGAACTCATCTCTAATAGATGGAGCATGAGGTAAATAAGAGCAAGCCTTACTGGATTGTACAGGTGACAATGGGATTGTAACTGCAGGAAAGAAGCTTTCACCTTCAGCATAGAAAGATATACATCATTGGATGGGCAGGCAGACTATTGTACACTCTACCAACATAAGTGGTGATCAGGGACGTGGAGGCAGGGGAGGCAGTGCCTCCCCTGTCATTAATGAGTAAAATAATGCAAAGAAGATACTTATGACACATAAGTATCTTCTTTATTATTTTACTTATCAGTAATGTGTGTATAATTAGTTTGGGAGGCACCGATCGTGGTGCCTCCCGTAGTGATTGGGAAAAGATATGGGAGCGGGGGGCGGGCGCGGGCGGGGCCTAGCAAAGGGCAGAAAAAGCCCATTGAAATTGCATGGGAAAGCGGCACCATTAGAGGTGCCGCTTTCCTACAGGGACGTGCTTTCAACCTATGAAAGCACGTCCCTGTGAGTGAGGCCACAGTGATTGGCCAGCGGATCCGTCACTGGATCCGCTGTCAATCACTGTTTGTGCGTCGGTGGCGGCGGAGGTGCGGGATGCGGCGGGCCGGGCGGCGGAGGTGCTGGCGGTGGAGATGCGGGCGGCGGTAGCGGCATGCGGCAGTACGGACAGTTCTGCAGAGTTTGGCAGCGGAAGCGGTACCTATTTCAAAAATGGCGCCTCAGCGTCATTTTTTAAATTCAAGATGGCCGCCGCGAGCCAATCATGGCTCGCCGCGTCATCGCCCCGTCCCCTCCACTGACTTATATAAGTCAGCGCGAGGCAGCGGCTATCAGTCCGACGGCGGAGGAGGAGCTGAGAAGAGCTCCTGAAGACCAAAGACGCCGTGGAAGTCCTGGATGGGCGGCGGCTATGCAAAAGAGCTTAGCAGCCGCCGCCCACCAGGTGAAGACGCTGGAAGTCCTGGGAAGGCGGCGGCCATGCAAAAGAGCTTAAAGGCCGCCGCCTCCCAGGTGAAGACGCCGGAGGAAGACGCCAGAAGCCCTGGGGAGGTGGCGCCCCCCCAGGTGAAGATGCCAGAAGCCCTGGGAAGGCGGCAGCCACGCAAAAGAGCTTAAAGGCCGCCGCCCCCAGGTGAAGACCCTGTTTAATAAAGGTTTTTTTTAAAGTACGTGTAGTGTGTTTTTTTATATTTTCTTTACAGGTGGACTACAGGTGCCAGTGGGCCCTTTATGTTCGGGCATGCTGGCACTTGTGGTTTTCCAAGTGCCAGCATGCTGGGGCAGGCTTGCTGGGACCTGTAGGCCACCTGTAAAGAACAATATTACTATTCTTTACAGGTGGACTACAGGTGCCAGTGGGCCATTTATGTCCAGGCATGCTGGCACTTGTGGTTCTCCAAGTGCCAGCATGCTGGGGCAGGCTTGCTGGGACCTGTAGGCCACTTGTAAAGAACAGTATTAGCATACAATGAACCCCGCACCCACCACCACCAGGGGTGCGGGGCATAGCACTGGGCTATCAGCCCAGTGCTGGTTATTGCTCGGGAGGGGGGACCCCATTTTCATTTTTTGGGGGCCCCACTTTCCGAGGAATTCCAGCCCTGGGCTGACTGGTTTGGGGGGTGTTTAATGGCATGGCAGGGGGAACCCACACTGAGTGTCTCCCCTGCTATGGCATTACCCCCCCTGGCTGGTTCTGCCTGGTGCTGGTTTTAGCGGTGGGGGGGGACTGCACTTTTTTTTCCGGGGGAGGGGTGGGTGTTTAGCTGCAGTGCCTCCCCAGCCCCTGACCTCACCGCATGTCACTGGTGGTGATGGTAAGTGGGCTACTTGTAAAGATTAATTGGATGTAGTAAAAGTGGAAGTTATATCCTATATAATAAAAGGCTAATCCTGCTTTCACCTCTAGGGGGGGAAATTCAAGTGTTTTGCGCACTGGCGGCCACTAGAGAGCAATTCAATTGTTGCTCCATTTGGGCGCGCACAGCCGTTGAATCTGACATTACTGTTATGTTGTACCATCATTTTGATGGGTTGGTAACTAGTTTCTAGATATTTTAAGCAACCTTAATATTTTAAGAAACATTATTGGGGTGATACCAAGAATTAATATGATGAATCGAACTGTCATTTGTGGGGGTCACAAAGGACTTTGTTTCTCTTATTGATTGTGACGATAATTTGGCAACTGTCTCACTAGGGTTTTATATTACGGAATCTCTAATTGCAGACTGTGGGCAACTACTATATTGATGCAGCCTTCTGACCTGTGTAAATGCTGATTTACTTACAGGACTAAAAGCAATACCTTAATGCACTCAATACACTTAAATTCGAGCCGCTGCGGCCGCTGTATGTAATCCTTAACTTACGTACTTTTTACACTGTTAGCGTACAAAAGCCCGTACCGCGTACGCACTTTGCGTACACACGCCGCGACGGACGTACAAAGTACACGCAGTGCATACACACACACACCAACACGCTTAGATGACAAAGCAGCTACACGTGTGGCTGAAATACACTTTAAACCTTATCAGGAAGGAGACACGACACCAATTGTATTTAAGATGTTGGGATCCGACCCACCAACATATAATTGCTGAAAGGGGGTTACAACAGATATACAATCACAATAACAGAAAAGAGGCTACAATCAATGGTACATACGTTTGGTTTCGCCAGCGCCACACGGTCCGGTGCTCAGTCAATCAAGCAAGATGACCTTCAGAGAGAGATGAATGACCGGCTAGGCAGCTTGGCTTTTATACAGTTGGTCAAAACACAATACAATAGAAACTGTAACCTCTTCAACTATAGGACAAAGGACTGGTCATTTACAGTACAGGAGGGGTCATAGGTTGGTTTGAATAGGTGGGCGATGTCTGGTCCAGGTGTGCTTGCAGTTGGTCTCCACTGGTTTCCCGCCGAATATCAGAGTACAGTAAACACAGTATAATTCTAATATTCTGTTAGCGCAGGAGCGTGCTATCTTCTGAAAACTGCTACCGGAATGTTACCCTTAAAATTCCCTACAGTTGGATACCAAACACCACCTCATAACCTAATGCTGTCCCCTCATATCCTGTAAAGGTGAATCCCTTTGTTGTTGTACCTTTTAAACAAGTATAACTTGCTGGTGTGGTGCGTGTGGGCTATGTTTACATTGTGCACTACGTAGATTAAATATGAGATATGTCTTTGTGGCTTTTCCATGCGAGTACAAATGCTACCGTAATTACTCATACCATGCGCTAATAAGCAGGACCGCGTGAGCGGTCATACGCAACTTGCGAATATGCGCACGCACGGCAGAATAAGTACGTGCACGGAGGCCATCTGTGTGGAGTTTGTACGTGATGTGTGTACTGTAATATTTTCCAACTTCGACAGTCCACTCTTTGGCAGTCATCAATAACTGCCACTCTTAACTAATAAACTAAAAATATTGCCTATACAATTTATATACAAGCTTGGATGATCGGGGGAGAGTTGTAGGTGGGAAATGTATAGCCTAGTGGGATAGTAAAAGCATGTATGTATGAATCAATGTCTGGGGGGCATGTATCATCGTGCCGTATATGTTCTAAGTAAGCTTCGAGGTATTGCGAAGTATACATTAAATCCTTCTTATCCCGTAATAAGGGTCTGTACTTGGGCAAACAAACACTACCGAGCTCCTTTCGGGCAAGGGCTTCTGACCCTCGCCTATTCGGCTTCTAATACCAACAAATGGGGAGCACATTTAGTTGATAATACATGGAGGGGGAACATATGTAAATGCTACTATATGTGGATAACACCTGTCGACTATGTGTGCCATCAACTGAGGGTTGCAGTGATGAAGGTAAGACACATATATAAAAATACATTCACATAAACATTTGGGTAGGGTTGACGTCTTTTCCGGTTGGATGTTGCTGGGTAAAGGGGGAAACAGAGAAAAATGGTTAAAGAAACAGGCCATGAAATTCATTTGCAATCCTTATCCTAACACTGTTTCTATTGATGGGTCATAAATCAAATCTGCTGCTATGACAACGCCCTTGCTCCTTAGACTCATCAAATTTGTGCCGTGCTTGCACCACGTTAGAATTTGAACACACCTGAATATCAGACCAATAATTATGATGACTCCCAGGATACAAAGGAGAAACTTTCCCACACTCATGATAACATTCTGTGCCCACTCTCCTAACCCTGAGAACCATTTGCGTGGGTTCAACCATGAGACCCAGCCAGTCAGTTCATTACCCACAGCCGTCAAGGTAAGGTTGTGCTTCCTCCTGAACTCCCACTTCAACTGCAAGATCTCGTCCATCTTTTGATCGATGATCTCCATGGGGTCATCAGTGCTATTCGTAATATACGTACAGCACTTCACACCATATTGAGTTGCCAGGGTAACACAGTACCCACCTGTCACAGCTGTAATGTAATTGACGACCATCCTGTGCTGAATCAGCTCCTACTTGTAGGCTTGTAACTCCCTTCCTGTGTACCTGAAGGTGTCATCATACATCTCAGTGATATTATCTATCAAGTTTGCTAGCGCATGGATATACCTATAATTTATAGTTCCTCTGGCAGTACAGGTGATATCTAATGCGAGAAGGAACTGAATCCCGGTAGATTTGTGGATCAAATCAGAGGCAGCGTGCTGTGCCCTATCTATGAGGTGTCTCTTGATGATTTGTTCATAATGGGTATGAGTATAAGGAGTCTGAGCGTTGCGGTGAACATCTTTCATTTTATCGTGGGTTATGGTCATGACCTCTGGTAGTACTCTCCCAATATAACACAATCCCTCAGAGCTCGGAGTAAGCCACTTGTACGCTTTCCTCCCACATATGAAATAGGCATCATCTGGGAGAACATAGGGGACAAAATGTAACAACACCATATTGCAAATCTTCCATGTAAAGAATCCAATCCCTAGTTCTCTCATTTGTTCAGTAAAAGTATCGGGCTGGATGACATGGGCACAATACCCCTGCAATACCTTTCCAACCCACATGGTTTGCTTCCATGTGTATACCGGTACCGAAAATACTTTCCACTGTTGGCTATATTGCATACAAGTTCAGAGTCGATAGGTATACTATCAGCTCTGTGCGAAAAGGTCATTGTCTTGTTATTCCACGTCACTTCCCAATTTCCTGGTTTTCGGAAATTGGAAATATTAAAACACAATAGTGACCTATCTGCATGATACTGGTGGAGCTTCAAACTAGGGGGCCTAGATATATTGAATTTCTTGTCCACCGGTCTCCCACCCCGTAATTCGAGTACCTCATCTATTGCTAAAGGGTACGGTACTAATCCTGACTTACTCTGTCCTTGAGGCACCTGTGAGCACTCCCAACATTCTATTTGGTTTAAGACCTTACCCACTAATGAGTGGTAATCACTCAACGGATGTCGGTCCATGTCGATATTAATGTTGGACTGACATCTCTGGATGCACCCATCTTCAACTATGTTCTCGCAATCTCTACAAATACAATATTCATCAGACAATAACCCCTCACATTGCCTCCGAGCTCCATGACTACCAGAGCGCTTACTGATACCAGCCTTTACTCGAGTGATGTGCTGCTCCTGAGATACTACAAATCCGTACTCGCCATCAGAACCCATTCCAGATCCTTGCTCGACTTCTCTGGGACCCTCACCAAAACAAATTGTCCTGATCAAAAACAGAATTACCAGAAAAACCTGAAACGCAGTCTCTTGAGGTAGATCCATTTCAATAGGGAAAGAGAAGGAAAATAAGAATGGGGAGAGAGAGAAAAGGGCAGTGGGAGGTGAAAAAAGAAAACTGGTACGACAACCGTGTTTGATCTTGTTGTTCTTCACGCTCAGGTGCCGTTTCAACAGTCCTGCCTCTCAGCTTTCCCGGAACAAACACTCTAGTGATACGAGGTTCTCTTCACCTTGCTCTTTGTCATGAGTTTTCTCCAGGTCAGCAACCTTCTTGCAGTGGGACGAGTGGACCCAAGTCTCGCTTTCGGTGACCTTTAGAGCTGTCGTGCTGGTTAACAAGACTTGATACGGTCCTTCCCACCTGTCTATGAGGCAACCTGAGCGTAGAAAATTTTGAATCATCACATAGTCCCCAGGCTCAATGTCATGACAATTACTGTTCGGTAGGACAGGAATCACCAGCTTTAGATTTCTTTGTTGATTTCTCAGCTGCTGGCTCATACTAGCCAAATATTTCACAGTTATTTTGTTATTGCATTTTAAATCATCCTGGGGGTCTATCATTACATGGGGTTGTCGACCAAAAAGAATTTCAAAGGGTGATAAGTTAAGCGGTGACCTGGGAGTGGTTCTGATGCTGTACAACACTAGTGGCAGAGGCAGAACTCTGGGAGGCAATGGAGTCATCTACCACCGGGCTCCTGCTCTGAAGGGGGGCACCTCTCCTCACATTCTGTGACACCATTGACTTAAGTTAATTGATAGCTGCCACTGTCTTTTCAGTGGCCGACTTCCTCACTGGTCCCTGCACCTTACAAATCACACCCACTTTATTATACTGAATATACACATTTTACAAGTGTCATACCCAGGATTAGAAACCACAACCTATTACACTGGATGCGGCACCTTACTGATGAAGCTGTTTGCTCCTGTATAGGAAATATGAGAAATGTATAAATACAGTATATAATTTTTTTTCAGAACACTACATATACACACACACACACACACACACACACACACACACTCACTCACACACACACATATATATATATATATATATATATATATAAACAGAGCAATGTGCGGCACTCAGGTTTACAGGAACAAATAGTTACCACTGTCCGTCCGTTCAACGTTTCAATTTTACTTAGAAAATTGTCATCAGGATACATGGATACTAAGAAAATTGTCATCAGGATACATGATGTATCCTGATGACAATTTTCTAAGTAAAATTGAAACGTTGAACGGACGGACAGTGGTGACTATTTGTTCCTGTAAACCTGAGTACCGCACATTGCTCTGTTTCTATCTACCATTTGGAAAGTGAGGGCACCACGGATCTCAGCACATGTTATTGGAGTGCCGGACCACTTGCAACATATATATATATATATATATATATATACACACAGGCACACATACATACATATATTTATCTTAATATAGGAAATAGGGGGGCACCAATATTTATCTTGCCTCCGGGCGACTGTGACGAACTTACGCCACTGACTAGTGGCAAAGCTTCTGGCCACAGCAATCCAGTTTTAGCCATCACTTTGCTCAGCTTATTCTTAATAGTGCTGTTCATTCTCTCCACCTTCGCACTCGCCTGTGGCCGGTACGGAATATGCAGCTTGCTATTAATTCCCATCAGTTTGCACATGACCTGAAACACTTCACTTGTAAAATGGGTACCCCTATCACTTTCAATCATTCTAGGGATACCATATCTGCACACAAATTCCTGCACGATTTTCTTTGCAGTGTTTGCAGTATTTGTGGCAGCGGGGAATGCTTCTACCCAGTTGGAAAACACATTTATTTATTTATTAGCAGTTTCTTATATAGCGCAGCATATTCCGTTGCGCTTTACAATTAGAACAACAATTATAGAACAAAACTGGGCAAAGACAGACAGACAGACAGAGGTAGGAAGGCCCTGCTCGCAAGCTTACAATCTATAGGGAAATAGGCATTGATACACAAGGATAGATGCTACTTGTCACATAATGGTTCCCCAGGTTGCTAGGTTGTAATGGGTTGTATATGATATGATCACCCAGCAATGTTGGAAGACAAAATGTGAGTTTATGTGGACTGTACAGAGGGGATGTAACTTGATAGGGAAGCTGTGAAGGTTATGTGTGTGGGTCTGAAATTTGGTAGGCTTGTCTGAAGAGATGAGTTTTCAGAGAACGTTTAAAGGTTTGGAGACTAGAGGAGAGTCTTATTGTGCGTGGGAGTGCATTCCACAGAGTGGGTGAAGCCCGGGTAAAGTCCTGTAATTTTGAGTGGGAACAGGTAATACATGTGGATGAGAGACGCAGATCTTGTGCAGAGCGGAGAGGTCTGGTAGGGAGATATTTTGAGATGAGTGAGGAGATGTATGATGGTGCAGTTTGGTTAATAGCCTTGTATGTAAGTAAAAGTATTTTATATTTGACACGGTAGAATACCGGTAACCAATGGAGGGACTGACAGAGCGGATCAGCAGATGAAGAACGTCTGGCGAGGAAGATTAGCCTCGCAGCTGCATTTAAAATGGATTGAAGTGGTGATAGCCTATGTTTGGGAAGACCAGTAAGGAGACTATTACAATAATCAATGCGGGAGATGATGAGTGCATGGATTAGAGTTTTTGCAGTGTCTTGTGTAAGATAAGGGCGTATTTTGGATATGTTTTTAAGGTGCATGTAACATGATTTAGAGACAGATTGAATGTGTGGAACAAAGGACAGTTCAGAGTCAAGGGTGACACCTAGGCAACGAGCTTGTGGGGTGGGGTGGATAGTTGCATTGTCAACAGTTATAGAGATATCAGGTTGGTAACTACTCTTAGCTGGTGGGAAAATAATTAATTCGGTTTTGGAAATGTTGAGTTTGAGGTGGCGAGATGACATCCAAGATGAAATGGCAGACAGGCATCCAGTGACACGAGCCAATACTGGTGGTGACAAATCTGGGGAGGATAGGTAGATTTGAGTATCATCAGCATACAAATGATACTGAAATCCAAAGGAGCTGATTAGTTTACCAAGAGAGGAGGTATAGATTGAGAAAAGCAGAGGACCTAAGACTGAGCCTTGCGGTACTCCAACTGATAGAGGTAGAGAAGAGGAGGTAGAATCAGAGAAGTGAACACTGAAAGAGCGATTAGATAGGTAGGATGAGAACCAAGAAAGGGCTGTATCCTGAAGACCTAGGGATTGTAGTGTTTGTATGAGAAGAGAGTGGTCAACAGTGTCAAAAGCAGCAGAGAGATCTAGAAGAATAAGTAGTGTGTAATGGCCTTTTGATCTAGCAGTGACTAGATCATTAACTACTTTGGTCAGTGCCGTCTCTGTGGAGTGTTGGGCACGAAAGCCTGACTGAAGTGGATCCAATAAGTTGTGCGAGTTAAGAAAGTGTGTAAGGCGAGTGTAGGCAAGCCTCTCAAGTAGCTTGGAGGGACTGGGTAGCTGGGAAATGGGACGGTAGTTAGAGAGTGTGTTTGGGTCAGAGTTGTGTTTTTTTAGAATGGGAGTAATGACTGCATGTTTAAACAGAGAGGGAAAGATACCAGTAGAGAGAGAGAGATTACAGATGTTAGTTAAGGTTGGGATAAGCACAGGAGACAAAGTTTTACTGACCTGTGAGGGTATAGGATCAAGAGGAGAGGTAGTGGAGTAGGAGGATGAAAAGAGTGTTGATACTTCATCTTCACTTGTGGGATCAAATGAAGAGAAAGTGCCAGAGGGTTCAGGTAGGGAATTGAGCAGGTCACTGGCTGAGTTAGAGCATACCATTTCATCTCGGATTTTATCAATCTTATCCTTGAAGTAGGAAGCAAGTTCTTGTGCACGGATAGTAGCTAGTGGGGGAGGTGAGGGAGGGTAAAGAAGTGATTTAACACATCAGTACATACTAACACATATTTTAAATTCCTACAGGGTGGTAACTGTATGAAGTCGATTTGTATTACCTGAAAAGGTCCGTCTGTAGGAGGGATATGGGATGGCTCCGTTGGTATTGCCTTACCAATATTCTTCCTCAAGCAAGTAAGACATATCATTGCTTTCTTACCTGCATGAGGAGAGAATCCTGGTGCACTCCAGTAGGCTCTTACCAGCTTGCACATACCCTCCTTGCCTCAGCTAGACTTGGAAGATATATTCTGGGGGCCACTGGCTTACCGTGTCCATCTGTCCAAAGTCCTGAGGACTCCTGACCATATCCCTTCGCATTCCAGACTGCCTTTTCCTGTAGGGAACACAAATTTTTCATTTCAATTAACTGTTGCATGTTAACCATTTCAAATGTCGTCAGTGATGTGATGTTCAATTGTATAATTGTGATTGCTGCTGATTTAGCAGCTTCGCCTGCCCGGCTGTTACCAAGTGAGATTGGGTCTTGGTTTTAAGTGTGTGCTTTACATTTGATAACAGCCACTCTGTCTGGTTCCTGTATTGCTGTCGGGAGCCTTTTGATGTGAGACGCATGCGCTACAGGTGTGCCAGCTGCAGTCATTTGAAATTTCTGAGGTGCCACAGGGCCCCAAAATCATGCACCACTCCAAAGGCATACCTAGTGTCGAAGTCAAAAATATTACATAAGAAGAACATACAAACTACACACATTATGAGTCGCTATACTTGCAAATACGCGCAGCGAGCACAGCAATATATGGTAACACATGCATTTACACATACATGCCACAGAGATGGATTCAACACTTATTTCATGCAGTATATAATTATAATAATATCAAGCACCAGACATCATGATGATTTAAAATTATATAATGAAGTAATGTCATGTATGTGTATTATTTGAACGAAGCCAGATACACCTGTCATATTTGGTATTTAAGCAACCAGTTTAATGTGTAGATTCATTTGATACTTGTTATTAAGTTGTAGGACATTGCAACAAATAGTTATGATTAAATGTATGAAAGGTAAAATCACTTTTATTAGAACAATAGATATTCCAAACAGGTAGTGGACAGGAAACTCAGGCCAGCCCCTTTGGATGTCTTCAAGGCTGATCCTGTTGAGCATATACAAATAGACTAGTGACTCATCATGAATGAGAAAGTCCCCTCCCCCAAAAACTAGATAACACATTGCTGATCACACAGGAGGCAGTTGCTGTTTTGTCTCAGACGATGATGGAGTTACTGCCAGACCAGTTCCTGCATGATTTTACAGAGAGAGAGAGAGTGATATGGAGAGATGAATTTATATGAGAAAGATAATGGTATTGTATGCTGGCCTGTAACTGTAACTGTATGTATTAACTGCTTACTGTATAAATTGTAATCATGTAATTATGTGTATACTGTACATTGTAATATATTGAATCCATATCCTTTTAATAACAAATATATACATCAATGAGCTTTGGAACTCAGATAATGTGTGGGTGTATTGTTTTCTCTTATGGGATGCAGTGTTTTGCTATGTATAGTGCACATTCATGGCACATGGTAATAAGAGGTGCAGGCATTTACAATATATATTAGAGCGGGCATTTTAAATATTTTTAAGGAAACAATTTGGCATTTACAGATGGGGCTGGTCCGCGATATCATGGCCTTAATGTTGCACTGTACATTATAAACACGACGCTGTGGTCGATCAGCTTGTGGTGGATGCATTGTAAAGCTGAGAAAATCATCCTTGTGTATTGTTGTGATATCAGTAAGCCAATGATATGAAATTTCAAGGGACAATGCGTTTCTCGTAATATTTAAAATGCTAAAATGTATTTTTATTGTTGCAAAACAAAGTTCAAATAAGTCATATTGTGTTTGATTCAGATTGGATTGTTTATCTGTTAAGTAGGATTAAAAGTACGTTTAAAAGTTGCTGCATAGCCTTGATATAGTTTTTTTTAAATTCAGGCCTAAAATAGCTTCTGGTGCTTGTATAATGTGTGATTTCTTTGTGACAAAGGAAGCCGCATGGTCTGTCCTCCATTTTGGACTAACCACATGGCCTTTCCACCATTTTGTGTAAACCTCATGGATGTGGAAGGGGGAGGATCAGTGGCCATTTTAGGAAGGTCATTTTCTAAATAGCTGATTTTCAGTCTGCTCAGAACAATCAGTTTCCTTGGTCACATCAAGCACCATTTATGAGTTACCAATGCATTTATTTAACCCATGCCATAGTCAATTACAAATAGTTTCAATTGGGCCTAGTGAGAGTAAATGGTGAGATAAATGCTTGGCTTGGTGTAAGAAATTGCACACAAAAAAAGAAAAGAAAAAAAATACTTTTTTTTTCTTCTTCTTTCCAAGGATTTAGTTAACTCTCTCTTTGCTATAGGATAGCCATTGAAATGCAAATTAACCTGTGTAAATGCTTTTTCTTAGCAGTGAAAAGCAAATAGCTTTGATATGCAAATTAGAAGCACTGAATGGGTAAATTACTCACATAGAAGGCTAGTGAATGATAGATATATATAATATTATTATAATTATGTGTATATTTATATCAGTGTATGTTCTGCAAGATAGCTATCCAATCTGAATCATATCATTTAAATTATAGATTATTGCAGTCATTATAGATCTGTGTGAAATCGGATACATTTGTTGATATATAGGTAAATTTGAAATAACAGTATTTTGAGGAAGTAAGTGTAAAGACACAAATGCAGGTCTGCATAAAAGTTTATACAGAACAAGTTGTGTCTAGTGGGCAATAGTAATTAGTATTGTTCACATTTATAGAGCTGTGTGATTTGTTTTATTGTGGATGCAGGGTTTTGTACACGTGTCTCGGACAAAGTACAGGACTGCGCACGCAGCGTAAGAGACGCACAGTTGCGTGTTACACAAAGTGCGTAAGAGTGCGGGCGTTAAGTACAAATTATACAATAGTGTCGTTTAGTTCAAAGGTGGGACAGTAGCCAGGCTACAATAGCACAAAACTACCCGGTTTCTAAAGCAGATTAGTATAAAACTTTTGTTTAAACTGTATTGCCTCTGGGGATAGAGCTGCCAATCTGAATGAATTAAAATTTTCTGTACAGAAAAACAAAGTGTATTTGAGTGAGCGAACATATGAGTGAGTGGATTCGAACCCCGGAATTCGGGATCCCGTCGTTTGGTACACCAAGTGAGAGGAGGCTAAGTGGCGTGAGGCGGCTGAGTCTCGTTAGTATAGGATTTGAAATACGAAAGTCGTGAGGAGACTTGCACAGGAGCATGGTAGGGAATTGTGAATTGTGAACTGTGTGACCCATGTAATTTTTTTTTAATATGCTCCAGCTGAGGTTTCGGAGCTTGTGATTCGATTCCAGTGGTCGTACGGCGGATAGGTAACAAGTACCCATGCGCTGTGCGATTGGACCTCGCGTTTGTGGGTGCGATATATAGCGCAAATTGATATCCCTTTTACAAGATTTTTGTGTAAAACAGCATACACAAGCCTGATTTGTGTATAAAAAGTGTATAGGGAGTTTTCGCTGGTCTCTTTCAGGAAAATCTCCAGCGGTGGATATTTCCTGGAAAAGGTAAGTCACTCCTAACACTTCCAGTAAATAGAAACCAATAGGGCCTCACTGGGTACGCGGTGGTCACTATTGGAGTGAGTCTTGGTACTCAGCGGAGAAGGAGTGGGTGAAAGCGCTCTAAGAACTTTCACCGTCTATACGTGTCGTGCATTGGGGATTGCATAAAAGGAAAAAGTCCACGATGGGATCCAATTGCACAAGTAGTGGACATATGGTAGCCAGGGTTCAGGTTGAAGAGCCGTGGCCCAAGGGGTCAGCGAGGTTTGTTGTGTGTGGAAAATATGGTCCACACACTGAAGACTTTTTGTCTGAATGGGTATGTATGACTGACAAAGATAGGGTGGGCAGCTTTGAACCAGAGGTATTGCAGAACTTAACGTATTAAAATATGTCTGATAAAATCCAGAAAACAAAGGGTCAGACATACAAATTGTTTAACCTGTGGCAGCAAGAGGGGTTGGTGAGTTTGATCCTAAGGTATTGCAGGTTATATGTCTAACCAAAGTCATATAAGACAAGAATGGAAATATAAGAACTGTTTGAACTTGTAGCAACAATAAACAAGTAGGAAGAAAAAAAGAGAATGCAAGTACACCACCATATGTAGATGTGGAAGCAGTTACGGCCAGCATATAAACTATAGAAAATAATAAAAATATGAAAAATATGACTGTAACCTATATATGTACTAATGAATGTTGAAGTTTTATTTAGGAGGAGAAGGTGACCTGATTGTTTTCAGCCATTTCTCATGTACCCAGAGGAGTATCCAACTGGTAAAAGAAGAGCAGTAGCCTGTGGGGGAAGTGGCTGAGACCAGTGGAACAGGTAAGTATGGTATCATTTGTGTACATATATAGTAAAACCCAAAAATAAAACAAAAAAAAATCAAGAAAGTAACGTCAGAAATGGAGAAAAACCTGTCCGCACATTAGTATTTGCCAGTAGGAAAGTGGACAGAGACAAGGTAACACCCGGGTATTTCTTTCAGTTACCATATAAGAAGTATTCATTCCTAGTAATGCCGCTAGTCAAGATGAGCTCAGAAATGTTTGTTGGACCATGTACAGACCCTTAATACAGGATGAAAAGGATTGAATGAATACTTTGCATGACCTAGAAGCTTGTTAAACTTTTTTTTTTGTCTTTTGCAGTAATAGAAAACTCTCCATCTGGATAAGACTACTGGTAAACACTAATTCGGCAAATGGGAGGTGGCTGTCTCAATAAGGCATTGAGTGTCAGGGTGCAGACTTCTTTGCAAAATTGGAAAGGGGTCACAGTAGCTAATCTTAGATAGTGTGCTATTGAACATCACAAGAATAGTGCTAGGCGCAGAGAACAACAGGTGGAGGGGTTGAGGATGGTAAGTATACAGGCACATACAGGAAAGACCCATCAGTCCAAACCCCAGATCCCTAATGGTCAATAATATGTTACACTTGTAGGAAGGAAGGGGATTTTGCCAGAGATTGTAGGAGTAGTAGGACACATAGTCAATATAGACCCCCTAGACAGAAAACACAAGCCACATTATTAAACACATAGACGGGACCAAGGGACATATAGTAAGGAATCATAAGCCATATAGAAAACACAGATTCGGCTAATGGGAAGAACAAAATAAATGCAACATTACCCTTTGACAAAACTTGCTGGGGTTAAGATTGGGCCTCTAAACTTTTGCTTATTTTTCCTAGCAGAAATGGCCCCTGATTAATTTAATTTTGTTAGATATGATATACATATACTGTGCTCCCGCTCAGGAAGTACAAAGTATGTTAGACACCCACGAAGACTAATGTCGCATTCTACTGTTCTAGATGCATGTCCATCACAGGTAGAGGAAATTATCTCACAGATACCGGGTTCCCTATGAACTTAGGATGGACAGGACACTGGATTGATGGCTGGGATAGTCCCAATAGCGATACGACAAACACAGAATTTTTTTAAGGGGAGTAGACCAAGTAGAGAATCACTTCCCCGTAGTGCCCAATCCAGTTGTCAAATTTTTATAAAATCTTCACCTCTACAAACTCATCTGTCACCAACCTCTATTCTGTTTCTCTACAGTTTCCTCTTCATCTTTTGCGTTCACACAGGGTGGTACAATACATGGACCCAAGTACAGTTCAAACTCCACATGCCCAGGTCCTTCAGAATCCTGCCCAAACCCAGTATATCCCAACAGGATAACACCAGTATTACTGCAGTGTGCCTTGTCATGCACAAAGGGTGGAGAATGGGAATACTGGTGAAGGGAAATTTTGTATAGACACTGATATGCCTGTTGGTGAATGGCAAACTTGACATTTTTTTTGGAGTTATGCTCATGGTACTCTACATTGCAAACACACGATAGTAAATTAAAATGAAAAATTTGTGTTCCCTACAGGAAGAGGCAGTCTGGAGGACAAAAGGATATGGCCAGGAGTCCTCAGGACTGTGGACAGGTGGACACGGTAAGCCAGTAGCCCCCAGAGCATACCTTCCAAGTCTAGCTGAGGTGGCACATGGTCTGACTCATCTAGGCAAAGAGGGTATGTGCAGGCTGATGAGAGCCTACTGGTGTGCGCAAGGATTCTATTCTCATGCAGGTAAGAGAGTGATAGAGTAAAATAACTACCTTTTAACATTAGCTATATATTAATACCGTGTAGCCGTAATGGCTGCTAAACCATGTGCACATGCTACGCACTCCGTACGCTATTTGCGTATGAAGACCTCGCACGTGGTACGCAAATAAAGTACACACGCTGTGCTGGGTGTACGGAATACCCACAGTGAGCATACACACAGACAGTAACCTTTATAAACTTTAAACACAGATTATGCTTACTCTGTAACCCTTGTATGCAACACACTATGATTGAGTTTGTATTGTAAAACCTTACTACTGAAATACTGCAGCGATATAACGCTGCTTAACCTTGTTAATGTAAATGCTGTTAGAGCGATTTAGAATTCAGAAACCCTTTGTACCAGCTAGAGAGACACAGACACCCTGCTGAGGTTCTAACACCTTATGTGAACGTTCTATTTGCAAAAGAATAATACAATACAAGTCATACACTACCAATATAACATAGACTACCTAACCAGATAACTGCACATGAAATACAATAACAGTACAATAACACTTAAGAGAAAGGAGAGAGAAAGAGGAGAGAGAGATATGGCTCACAATAACAATAAAGACAATATGATTGCGGAGAACTTACGCACAAGGGAAACAATCGCATGCGCCTCTGGATATCCAGCTCCCGATTATCAGTGATGAGAACCGTTGAAGAGAATAGTAGAATGGGAGCTGTATCAGATCGGCTTGTCTTTTTATACCCTACACACAATACAGTACAATGGTCCCTATATTCTTATTGTTCATTGGACACAGGAATTCGTCTCCGCATTATAACAAAAGGTCATAGGTTGATTCATACAGGTGGGCTGTGACTATTTCAAACTGCTCAGGTGGGTGGGAAACTAGGTTTCCCCGCCGCATGGATAATAAAGTGTAAATAATAGTAAAAGTCCATAAACTTCTTATGTCCATAACTATTCGCACGAGCGATTAATCCGCTTCAAACCAACACCGGAATATTGCTAATTAAATACTCTTCCGATGGATACTAAACACCACTGTATAACCCTTGTCTGACCCTTCGTATCAAACAAAGAGGGATCTCTTTGTCTATGAACATGCTACATTAACTAAACTTTCAGATTCTATCAAGGGGACCATAATCTACAAAATACATTATATGGTAAAAATATGTAACGATTGAGTCGCCCGCTAGATGCACACAAACTCTACCGTAAATCCGCATACCGTGCGCCTGCGGGTGCACGCGACTGCGAGTATGCATACGCACGGGAGAGCGCATGTACGCGCAGCGGGGACACGCATGAGGTGCAAATATGGCAGTGTGCATCATGATATTTTTCTGACTTTGACAGTCCACCCTTTGGCAGTCACAAATAACTGCCACTTCCTAAAACATTTCAAAACGAGAAAAATATATGTCAAGTGTGATACATTTCTATGGTTGGGTAGGGGAGGAGAGAAGAAGGTGTGAAAAGGGTATGACCTAGTGAGATAGCAAAAGAATGTGTGTATGAATCCGTGGTTGGGGGGTCATGTATCATCGTGCCGTACGTGTTTTAAATCAAGCTTCGAGGTATTGCGAAGTATACATTTGAATTCCTTCTTATCCCGTATTAAGGGTCTGTGGATGGGCTGTCAAACTTTACCGAGCTCGTTTCGGCTTTTGGTTGCAACAAAATGGGGGAGCACATTTTAGTTGATGATACGTGAAATGGGGGGATATGTGATTGCTGATATTTGTGCCTGTATTCCCTATCGACTATGTGTGTCATTACCTGAAGGTTATAGAGATGAAGATAAGAAACAATTATGGTAAATGCAGTGGTATTCTATGTCAGGTTAATGAACATTTGTCGGTTGAAGTCTTGTCTGGTGTCTGTTGAATGCAGTCTTCTTTGGGCTTTTGCAAAAAGTGCGAGCAAAAGCTTTGTCAATGTCCATAGACTTACAAAAGTGTTGGGCTAGCGTAAATTTAAAATTTCTAGGGAAACTGGGGGTCTATGGCATAGTTCATCAATTATCTGTGTACAAGGTTGTCAAAACTTCTTCTTTAATCCATCTGTTGTCTGTATACAAGATCACCAAATTCCTCTTCCAAGTGGGTCTTTTTACCTTGGAGAAAAACAAAGGAGAAACGGGTGAAAGAAACGGACCGTAGAATCACATTTTCATCACATCATTGTCTCTATCTTTGGGTCATAAATCAAATCCATTGGAATTACAATTTCCTCACTCCTTAGACTCATTACCCTGGTACTACGTTTGCACTTCGTTAAAGCCTGACCGCATCTAAATATCAAGCCAATCATTATGACGACACCCAAGATACATAGAAGAAACTTCCCTACATCCATTATGACTCCTTGAGCCCATTCTCCTAAACCAGAGAACCAATTTCGCGGGTTCAACCATGACACCCAACCGGTCAGCTCATTACCCACAGCAGCAAGGGTGAGATTGTGTCTCCTGCGAAATTCCCACTTTAATTGGAGAATGTCGTCCATCTTTTGGTCTATGACCTCGACCGGGTCCTCGGTACTATTCGTAATATAAGTGCAGCATTTCACGCCGTACTGCGTTGCCAGTGTGACACAATATCCACCTGTCACTGCCGTGAGATAATTAAGAACCATCCTATGCTGAACCAGTTCTGTTTTATAAGCTTGGAGCTCCCTTCCAGTATACCTAAAAGTGTCGTCATACATTTCGGTGATATTGTCTAACAAATTAGCAAGCGCAGAGATATACTTATAGTTCAGCACTCCTCTAGCGGTGCGAGTGAAATCTAACGCAAGTAGAACCTGAATCCCGGTGGATTCATGGATCAGATCAGAGGCCGGATGCTCTGTCCTTTCTGTCAGTTGCCTTTTAACGACGTGCTCGTAATGGGTGTGAGTATAAGGAGCTTGGGCACCACGGTGAATATCTTTCATTTTGGCATGTGATACAGTCATTACTTCAGGCAGTACTTTTCCAATATAACACACTCCTTCAGAGTTTGGGGCAAGCCACTTATACGCCTTCCTCCCGCATATGAAATATGCATCATCGGGGAGAACATATGGGACGGAGTAGGACATAACCATATTACACATCTTCCATGTGAAATCTCCTAACCCTAATTCTCCCATCTGTCTAGTACACGTATCAGTTTGTATGATATGTGCACAGTATCCTGGTGATACCTCTCCAACTCTCGTAATCCTACTTCCTAGGGTATACCTATATCGGAAAGATTTTTTCTCTACTGGCTATGTGGCGTATAAGCTCTGTATCTGTAGGCATTCTTTCTGCTCTATATGAAAAGGTCATGGTTTGGTTACTCCATGACACTTCCCAATTTCCCGCTTTCGGGGATTGGAAATGTTAAAACATATTAGGGATCTATCCACATGATATTGGTGGAGCTTCAAACTAGGAGGGCTGGAGATATTAAACCTCCTGTCCACCGGTCTCCCACCCTTTAGCTCAAGTACCTCCCCTACCGTTAAAGGGAATGGTACTAATCCTGGTTTGCTATGGCCTTGAGGTACTTGAGAGCATACCCAACAATCTGTCTGATTTAACACATTACCCACTAAGGAGTGACAGTCACTCAATGGATGCCGGTCTATGTGGATATTAAAACTGGACTGACATTTCTTGATGCACCCATCCTCAACTACATTGTCACAGAGTCTACAGATACAGTTCTCTTTTCAGCTAACAAACCTTCACAATGTTTACAAATAACATGGCTGCTAGATCGTTTCCGGTACTCGCCTTTGCTTGGTGGTTGTGTTGCTATTGGAAATTTACACCTCCGTCTCAGTCATCGGAACCCTTCTGGATCCTTTCTCGACCTCCATGGTACTCTCACCGAAACAGACTGCTCTGGTCAACATCAGGGTCAACATGAAAACACGGCTCACAGTCTCTCGAGGTGAGTCCATCTTACAGGAGGAGAAAGGAGAAATTTGTAATGGGGGTACAGGAAAAAAAACAGTTTGAGGGGGAGAGAAACTTGTTACGATAATTAGTTCTCTAGTCTTGTCGTTCTTCTTGTTCTGCTGTCCTCTCAAAGGTGCTGTCTCTCAGTCTTCCAAACGAACATTCCGGTGATGCAATATTCCTTCCAAACCAGCGATCTTTCTGTATGGAGCAAAAATCTTGCATTACCATTTGTCTAACTGATGGGTGACATACCATCTTTAAAACATGAAAACATGAGTGAGAAGAGAGAGAAAACAAAAAAAAACAAAAAAGAGAGAGAGAACAATTCATATATGTATATATCACATAAATCAACAATAAACAACAACAGGAAAAAAAAAACATTTTTTTTCAAACATTTTAAAACATTGTCAGATCATCAGGCTGTCATATCTACATGTCCAATGGTTTCCTTGCGCAGTCCCTCCCACCAGCACCTCCATACTCCACCCTCTGTATCTGGCCAGGATACATTGATGCGGATAGGTTATGCTGGGGTTCGGTAGACTTCTGCAAAGACCAAGTAGATATGCAATGTTTGAGTCCTACCAATAATCGTCAGAGATGGGGAGAGAAAAAAACATTTCACAGATACATTTACAACGTTTCACCTGGTCATTCCTGTGTCTTCAGGGAATGACCTCCCAATTTATTAACTATAACCTCAGGCTTACCATCAGTCCTAATGATCACCTTTCTTGACTACATATCAAGGGTGTGGCTCAAAATTCTTCCTATATGATCCCTGATTATAATTTGGTGTGTCATAACCCTGCTCATATCTTTGTCTAGGGGGTATATATGAATTTGGTCTACTTCTTGATCTACAATTTCTTGCAAAATGACCTTCCTTCTGGCAATTATAACACCTTGTCACCTTTGACTTATCCACAGGTATCTGAGGCTTCTTTGTTTCCCCGTGCTTGATGCTGTTTTGCTCATGCCCAACAGCAGAGTCCCTTAATGCAGTTACTGATTTGTCTCTCCAGTATGGATTGGTGATCTGTATCCTTGCTCTCAATACTTCCTTTAAACCATCCATTAGCACAGATACTGCTACTTCTCTGTGCGGTGCACTTGTTTCGATGTTTTCTATACCTGTATACCTAATCATGTCCTGCAATGCCCGGTGGAAATAATTAGAAGTACTTTCCTCTTCGTTTTGTCTTATGGAGAAGATTTTGTTCCACTCGACAATGGCTGGGAAATATACCTCTAACTGTCGGTTTATCTGCTTAATACATTCCTGATTGTGTTCCTCCGTACAAGGTACCTCCGTGTCTAATTTACAATCAGCAATAAATTTCGCAGGGTCAACACTGGAGGGCAAACATGCCCTCAGCACTGTCCGCCACTCTTTGTTGGTGGGTTCTGTGGAGTTTCCTAGTTCTTTAATAAATCTTTGACATGTAACTAGATCTTCCCTAGGATCAGGGAATTCAGACATAATTGATCTCAATTCGGTCCGGGACCAGGGACAGCGCATTGCACTGTCCTTGACGGGAATGGTTCCCTGATCGGCAGTCTTCCCATTGGGGACTGTGATCACCCTGACAGGACTAAACTCAATTACATCACCTTGTTTTGGTCTTACAATATGGGGTACATTTGTTTGTGCGTGATATAAAACATTGTACGTACCTGTGGACACGACCTCACCTGACCCTCCGTTAGGGGGTTTGATTATTGCCTTTACCGATTTGGTCGCGTCCACCTGGATGTCTTGTGTGATGGCTGCTGGTAAAGGTGCCGACATCGTACTGGGCTCACTCTCTTGCTTGTAGTCCTGAGGGAAGTTTAACATGGGTTGCAACTTGCATAGGTTAATAGTTGTACATTTAACAGTATTACAATTATCATTGTTATGTTTATTACAATTATTCTTATCATCTATAATACAGTTGCTAAGTGCATTTTTATTGTACAACATTGTGCCTTTCTCCGCAACCATAATCCTCTCCATTGCCATGTCTCTCCTCCCAAGATGAGAGTCAGATATGTCAGTTAACTCTCTTTGCATTTCACTTTCCTGTTGCCACAATTTTAAACAATCATAATGTTTGATCCGTCTCTTTACTGATTTAATAAGACCTATCCTTCTCCTTAGATTTAGTAACACATCTGGGCTAAAGCTGCCTACTCTTGGGAACTTCTCCCCGTCATGTACAGTCATTCTCTCCCATTCATCACATAAAACTTCTGTGTGTGAACCGTATTTTTTACACATTACATACCTTGCCGACCCGATTGGTCGGTTTACTGAATCAACCCGAACCGAGGTTGATCGCCCCCTACCTGAACAATTGGCCCCCATACCTGCAGGTGTTGCTTTCACTACCTCTGACCTTAATCAGGGTCTTCAGCGAACCCTTACAAAAACCAAGATGTTCAAGATAGGCTGACGGTGGCGGTTTACCGAGTACCCCACTCACTCGCCCACGCCGACCAATACGACCTACACACTGCCCTAGTGCTGGCGTACTCGACCCAGGGCCCCTGCGACCTGAACCTCTATTTACTGGAACATGCGAGGGTGATCCGCAGAGCACTTACTCTTTCCAATAACTATTGGTTGCTGGATAGTTCCTTAGTGACCAGCGAACTTCCCTTAAAATAAAAAAAATTACACAAATCACGTTAGAATGTACAAATAGTGTTTATGACCCCTTTCGTACACAAATGGCACTGGGTCAGATTACTAACTAATGCACACAATTACGTGCGTTACAATCGTTCAGTACATAAGCAACTAATCTTATGTACGGAGCGACCAACGGAATCGAAAATTACGGCTGCGAATTCCTTCAGCCAGAGCTTTATGGCCTATATGGGTTCCGCACCAACCCTTCCTGGTGTTGTGCTACTTGTCTCTATAGCGGACTTCTTAGTCTGCTGTAACTGGACCTCCTGGTCTTGTTATAAGACCTCCTGGTCTGCTACAGTATGACCTCCTGGTCTGCTACACTCTAATGCTCAAATTTTATGTTTAACAAGGGATGCCTCCCTAGCCACCATGCACGTCACTTACATGTATGTACCTCACGAGAACTCGACTTCTTGTGGTTCAACCTCAAAAATTGTAGAACTTATATATGCACTCACTCACTCACCACATGTACACTTTTGTTTCTATTTCTATTTCTGCGCAGAAATTTCTTTCCTTTAGACCAGATGAGTTGTAAATTGGAGAAGGATCTATTAGCTTAAATTTCGGACACTAAAATCGACTTGCGCTATTTATCGCGTTGCCACCTTTTCGCCTGTTAAAATAACACTATCGTGTGATTTGAGTTACGTGGGCGTACCCGGACGCTCCGTTGCGTAATATACGCTGCGTGCGTCGGCCTTTGGGTTGCGTACGCGAGTCTCAGCCCTTTGTTAGAGACACGTGTACACAATGCAGATATCCACCGTAACACAATTTACACGTTTATCAATGTAGACTATCCTCGATCATCTACCGAGCACCACACAGATCTCTCCTTGTATCTTTAGGTAGAGCTGTGTGCGTGCTTTGCAATTTATCCCTTAATGTATTACTTTTACTCTTTAAGTACCAATAGCAACAAATCTTTCTCAGCACGTTATCAATTATGAAATGGCAACCAGGAAAGTGAGATGTGAAGATTACACAAATGAACATGCAATTCTAAATTAATCTAATAACATATATTGATGTAAGCACACGCATATAGATATTACATATATGAGACCCTATTCAGTGCTTCTAATTTGCATATGAATGTGCAATTTCTTTCACTGCTGGGAGAGAGAAAAAAACAACAACAAACCAGTCCCACAGGTCATTTGCATTTCAATGGCCATCCTACAAGTAGCAGCATTAAAACAGGTTCTTGAAGAGAGACAGTTACAAAAAAAAAAAAAAAACTACTTGTGTATTTCTTAAATCAAATATTTAATTTATTATTAACTGTTATTAAACTCTATCTGAACTACTTATGATTGACTATGATATGGACTAAACAAATGCATTAAAAAAAACCTCATTAAATGATGATTTCTTTTTGACAGTGGATGGCTGATTATTTCCTGAGTCAACTGAAAATCAGCCGTTCAAAAAAAAATTGACCTTCCCAAAATGGCCGCTGCTCCTCCCCCATCCATGAGGTTTACACAAAATGGGGGACAGACCTTTTGTCACAAAGAAAAATCATCATGCCAGCCCCTTTTAGTTATCACGCTATGCAGAGCGATTAAAAATAATTTTAAACCTATTTAAACAGACAAACCATCCAATCTGCGTGTGCAGTTGGCACCAAATAGAAATAAAAAACAGATTTACAAAGACAATAGCTTAATGTTCCTACCTTCTTCGGATTCCACCAGCATCCCTACAGACCAAAAGAATCAGACGCAGACTCTCATCTGATCAGCACTATATCTACCTTTTCCTCCCTTTGCTGATCGATAAAAGTCTGCGCCTTTTTCGCCTGACTGCGGATATGAGATGGACCGGACTTGCCCCCACTTGATAGAGTAAAATAACTACCTTTTAACATTAGCTATATATTAATACCGTGTAGCCGTAATTGCTGCTAAACCATGTGCACATGCTACGCACTCCGTACGCTATTTGCGTATGAAGACCTCGCACGTGGTACGCAAATAAAGTACACACGCTGTGCTGGGTGTACGGAATACCCACAGTGAGCATACACACAGACAGTAACCTTTATAAACTTTAAACACAGATTATGCTTACTCTGTAACCCTTGTATGCAACACACTATGATTGAGTTTGTATTGTAAAACCTTACTACTGAAATACTGCAGCGATATAACGCTGCTTAACCTTGTTAATGTAAATGCTGTTAGAGCGATTTAGAATTCAGAAACCCTTTGTATCAGCTAGAGAGACACAGACACCCTGCTGAGGTTCTAACACCTTATGTGAACGTTCTATTTGCAAAAGAATAATACAATACAAGTCATACACTACCAATATAACATAGACTACGTAACCAGATAACTGCACATGAAATACAATAACAGTACAATAACACTTAAGAGAAAGGAGAGAGAAAGAGGAGAGGAGAGAGAGATATGGCTCACAATAACAATAAAGACAATATGATTGCGGAGAACTTACGCACAAGGGAAACAATCGCATGCGCCTCTGGATATCCAGCTCCCGATTATCAGTGATGAGAACCGTTGAAGAGAATAGTAGAATGGGAGCTGTATCAGATCGGCTTGTCTTTTTATACCCTACACACAATACAGTACAATGGTCCCTATATTCTTATTGTTCATTGGACACAGGAATTCGTCTCCGCATTATAACAAAAGGTCATAGGTTGATTCATACAGGTGGGCTGTGACTATTTCAAACTGCTCAGGTGGGTGGGAAACTAGGTTTCCCCGCCGCATGGATAATAAAGTGTAAATAATAGTAAAAGTCCATAAACTTCTTATGTCCATAACTATTCGCACGAGCGATTAATCCGCTTCAAACCAACACCGGAATATTGCTAATTAAATACTCTTCCGATGGATACTAAACACCACTGTATAACCCTTGTCTGACCCTTCGTATCAAACAAAGAGGGATCTCTTTGTCTATGAACATGCTACATTAACTAAACTTTCAGATTCTATCAAGGGGACCATAATCTACAAAATACATTATATGGTAAAAATATGTAACGATTGAGTCGCCCGCTAGACGCACACAAACTCTACCGTAAATCCGCATACCGTGCGCCTGCGGGTGCACGCGACTGCGAGTATGCATACGCACGGGAGAGCGCATGTACGATCAGCGGGGACACGCATGAGGTGCAAATATGGCAGTGTGCATCATGATATTTTTCTGACTTTGACAAGAGCAATGACCTGTCTTGCTTGCTTGAGGAAGAATATTGGTAAAGCAATACCAACAGAGCCATCCCATATTCCTCCTGCAGACGGATCTTTTCAGGAAATACAAATCGACTTCGTACAGTTAACACCCTGTAGGAATAATTGTTATGTATTGGTGTGCACTGATGTTTTCTCAAACTGGGTAGAGCTGCATTTCCTGCCACCACGGATGCTGCTGTGTTTACCGCAAATAAAAATTGTGCAGACATTTGTGTGTAGATAATGGTACCCCTAGAAGTAGGAGCAAAGCTTGAAATTGTACTATTGTGATCATAGATACTGCCACTAGTATTATGTAGCATCGGAACCACTCCCAGATCTTCATTCAAAGAATCACCCTCTTTGAAATTTGTTTTTGTTTTGATATTTGTGTCTTTTTTTGGGTTGTTTTTGGAAGACAACCTCATGTCATGATTGATCCGCACAATGATCAGAAATACACCAATGAGGTGACAGTACAGTACCTTATTGAGATGAGCCAGCATTTGAGAACTTAACAAAAGAACTTGAAACTGTTGATTGCTGGTATGCCAAATACTAACTGTCTTGATTGTGAACCAAGAGACTGTGTAATTGTTCTTACGCTCAGGCTGCCTAATAGACAGGTGGGAAGGACCATACCAAGTTTTGTTAACAGCACTATCCCAGTGAAAGTAGCCGAGACAGACTTGGGTCCACGATTCCCATTGCAGGAAAGTCGGTAGTCCGGAAGGAACTCGTAAATGGAGTGAGTTAGCAAAAGTATCACCAGAGACTCTGTTCCGTGAAGACTGAGAGGCGGCACTGTTGAACACTACCTGAGCGTACTAAAGGATTGCAGAAAGACCAGTCATTGTAATTTATTTGTTATGAACAAGAGTTGTTTTGTTCTATTTCTCTTTTCTCTCTTTCCCGCTGACAAACATTTTTTTTCAGGACATTCTATTTTTGCGAGGTTTTTTTTATGAGGAGTCGAGTGTGGGACTGGAACAGGTTCTGGAGGAAGGAGTGATTTCCTTATAGGATCCCAGGATTAGCCGATCAGTTTGGTAAAATCAGAGAAAAATGAAAGGTGTAGTAGTTATGGAGTTCGGAGGTAATCAAGAACAATCAGACAATGGCTATTCACACATTGCAGATAAAGAGCTCATTAATATATGTGGAAGAAAGGTTTATGAGTGGCTCTCCCCGAACTCCGAAGGTTTATGTTATTTAGGAAGGACCTTACTTATAACCCTTGTTCAATTTTTAAACAGACCTACCATACGTTCCAGAAATGGAAACAATGTTCAGAAAATTATAGGAATATGTAGATCATGAAAATTTCACGATTTGTTTGTGTCTTCTTCATCTACCCAGCAGAACCTCAATCAAATCCAAACATCAGTGTACAAAGACGTAGGTACATGTATGTGTGAAATGTTCGTCGCAAATACATACTTGTGTCTAGGTCTCCGATTATTGTATGAAATATTTTTTTCTTATGTTAATAATTAATGGCAGTTATTGTTTACTGCCAAAGGGTGGACTGTCGAAGTCAAAAATATTACATAAAAAGAACATACAAACTACACACATTATGAGTCGCTATACTTGCAAATACGCGCAGCGAGCACAGCAATATATGGTAACACACACATTTACACGGACATGCCACAGAGATGGATTCAACACTTATTTCATGCAGTACATAATTATAATAATATCAAGCGCCAGACATCATGATGATTTAAAATTATATAATGAAGTAATGTCATGTATGTGTATTATTTGAACGAAGCCAGATACACCTGTCATATTTGGTATTTAAGCAACCAGATTAATGTGTAGATTCATTTGATACTTGTTATTAAGTTGTAGGACAATGCAACAAATAGTTATGATTAAATGTATGAAAGGTAAAATCACTTTTATTAGAACAATAGATATTCCAAACAGGTAGTGGACAGGAAACTCAGGCCAGCCCCTTTGGATGTCTTCAAGGCTGAACCTGTTGAGCATATACAAATAGACTAGTGATTCATCATGAATGAGAAAGTCCCCTCCCCCAAAAACTATATAACACATTGCTGATCACACAGGAGGCAGTTGCTGTTTTGTCTCAGACGATGATGGAGTTGCTGCCAGACCAGTTCCTGCATGATTTTACAGAGAAAGAGAGAGAGTTGTTTTCTCTTATGGGATGCAGTGTTTTGCTATGTAGAGCGCACATTCATGACACATGGTATCAAGAGGTGCAGGCGTTTACAATATATATTAGAGCAGGCATTTTAAATATTTTTAAGGAAACAATTTGGCATTTACGCTAGAGTCCGTGTATATATTAGCTGACTTACCTTTGGCCAACTCACATGCTCTGGTCAGGGCGACCAGCTCAGTGACTTGTGCTGAGTGTGGTGGGCCAAGTGGTTCAGCTACTATGATACCATCATCATCTACAACTGCATATCCGGCACAGGTCTCCCGATTCAGTCTGTTTGTGGCAACTACTGTCAGTGTAGAAGGTAAGGTCTACTCCTTCTAGTGGGTTGTCACTGATGTCAGGTCTCGCTGTGAAAGTTTGGTTCAGGTATTCCATACATTCATGCGTATCAGTATCTGCACTAAATCCTCCACCCTCATTCTCATCCTCCACCCTTTGTGCATGACCAGGCATACTTGTCAAGTAGGTTGCAGGATTTAGTGAGCTGCATCTCTTAATGGTGATGTTTACCGGGGCCATCAGTGACAATTCCCACTTTGTAAACCGAGCAGATGAGACATGTCTGGTTTGGGCGGAGTTTAGCAAGGATGATACTGCATGAGGTGTATGAATGGTCAAGTTGTGTCCTAATACTACGTCCTCGCATTTACTTACCAACAAAGCTATCGCTGCAACACTTCGCAAGCAAGTGGGGAGAGACCGCGCTACAGTGTCCAACTGTGCACTGTAGCAAGCTACCGGTCTGCTGGCATCACCATGTTTCTGTGTTAAGACTCCTGCTGCGCACCCAGCACTTTCAGTACCGTACAATTCAAAGGGCTTTTCATAATTTGACATACCCAACGCAGGTGCTTGTGATAAACACTGTTTTAGTCTCTCCAACGCCAATTCGGACTCATCTGTGTGTGAGTCCCATTCTGGTTTGTTCGAAGAGACCATCTCCTGCAAAGGTAGTGCCAATATGGAGAACCCCGGAATCCAGTTCCGACAGTACCCACACATGCCGAGGAAAGTGCAGATCTGTTGCCGAGTTTGCGACAGAGTCATGTCGCGAATTGCCTGTATCCTATCAGCGGTCAGGTGCCTAAGTCCTTGTGTCAAGCAATGTCCCAAGTATTTAACCATGGTCCATCACAACTGCAGCTTATCCTTTGAAACCTTGTGTCCTGTCTGGGAAAGATGAAGCAGAAGCTGTTTAGTATCTTTCAAGGATGACTCGAGTGAGTCAGAACACAACAAGTCATCAACATATTGTATTAGCACTGATCCACTCTCAGGTTGAAAGGATTGTAAACAGTCATGCAAGGCCTGGGAGAAAATACTCGGGCTGTCAATGAAACCTTGGGGAAGCGAGTCCAGGTGTAGTGCACTCCCCTATATGTGAAGGCAAAAAGGTATTGGCTGTCAGGGTGAAGAGGGACAGAAAAGAAAGCAGAACAGAGATCAATGACAGTGAAGAATTTTGCGGTAGAGGGAATCTGCATGAGGATGACAGCTGGATTGGGCACTACGGGGAATTGGCTCTCAACTATCTTGTTTATCCCCCTTAGATCCTGCACTAGCCTGTAACCCCTCCCCCCACTCTTTTTCACAGGGAAAATGGGACTATTGGCTGTGCTGGACGTCCTGACTAGGATGCCCTGCTGTAGCAGCTGCTCTATGACGGGGTACACTCACCTAGACCACTTCAGACCACCTAGACCACCTAGACAATACGTAGGGTTGTGAACCCTTACGCCACTGAGCCTCTACTAACCCAGTGTTTCCACAGGATCCCGATATCTCCTCGGGGTTCAATACACTCACTCCTGCTTTCACTCAGATACACCTCGTTTTTCTTTTCTGTACAGAAAATACCACTGTCCCAGGTAGGTTACTTTACCCCAGAGGTACTTACAGTTTTAAACAAAATATTTAAGGTAACCTGCTTTTGAAATCGGATAGTTATGTGCTATTGTATTAAATGTATACTACTCCGCCTTTACTTGAACAACTATCGTGTGACTTGTACTTAGAATCCGCAATCCTATGCAACCTTGCGTAAACACGTGACCGTGCGTGCCTTTTACGCCACGTGTGCGACCCTGTACTTTGTCCGTACCACGTGTACAAAAGTGCGTCCACAATTCAACAAACCACACAGTCTCTATAAATGTGAGCAATACAAACTACTATCGCTCACAAACACAACACCCAGTTTTTCTGTATAAACCTTTAATGACTAGGCCAGAACTGCGTTTTGTGTTTTATGATTACACCCTTACTATACTTATTTCAAATTTATCTATATAGCAAACAAATGTATCTGATTTCACACAGGTCTAAAATGACTAATAACCTACACAGATTTTTAAATAGCTTTTTTCCTGCTACCTCCGGGTTCTATCTGCACCTCTGCAGACCAGACAGAGCAGACGCAATCTAACAGCACACAAATAGGGTTTCAAAACATCCAAGCAACCAGGAAAACGTTTTACTTAAAGATGTATCTCCACCCTTTGCTGATAGATTAAAGTCTGCTATGATCTGCTAGCCTACGAGCGTGTGAAAAACCGGATCGAGCTCCCAATTGTAAATGCTGATTTACTTACAGGACTAAAAGCAATACCTTAATACACTCAATACACTTAAATTCGAGCCACTGCGGCCGCTGTATGTAATCCTTAACTTACATACTTTTTACACAGTTAGCGTACAAAGGCCTGTACCATGTATGCACTTTGTGTACACATGCCGCGACGGACGTACAAAGTACACGCAGTGCATACACACATACACCAACACGCTTAGAGCAAAATGCAGCTACACGTGTGGCTGAAATACTCTTTAAACCTTAGCAGGAAGGAGACACGACACCAATTGTATTTAAGATGTTGGGATCTGACCCACCAACATATAATTGCTGAAAGGGGGTTACAACAGATATACAATCACAATAACAGAAAAGAGGCTACAATCAATGGTACATACGTTTGGTTTCGCCAGCGCCACACAGTCCGGTGCTCAGTCAATCAAGCAAGATGACCTTCAGAGAGAGATGAATGACCGGCTAGGCAGTTTGGCTTTTATACAGTTGGTCAAAACACAATACAATAAAAACTGTAACCTCTTCATCTATAGGACAAAGGGCTGGTCATTTACAGTACAGGAGGGGTCACAGGTTGGTTTGAATAGGTGGGCGATGTCTGGTCCAGGGGTGCTTGCACTTGGTCTCCACTAGGTTCCCGCCGAACATCAGAGTACAGTAAACACAGTATAATATTAATATCCTGTTGCGTGCCATCTTCTGCAAACTGCTACCGGAATGTTGCCCTTAAAATTCCCTACAGTTGGATACCAAACACCAAGCATACAAATTTGCACCTGGCGCTGTCACTCACCAAAGTGAAAGCAGCTAGACTCTAAGGGATGATCCCAACCCCTCCACAAGAAGATACAACAAACAGATTGAGACAGCGCTTTTCACTTTGGTATTAAGTTCTTTACTTTTATATATTAAAAAAAAATCACAATAATATAAATACAAACTTATAAATACCGACCAGTATAACAATTATAAAATAATGAATAACATGATTAATACATCACCATAAAATTTCCATATCGACTAATCACCTTTCAAAAATCAAGCTAAATTAATTAATCCTAATGAGGCTTCCACTCAAATATTACTATTCAATGCGCTTTTTTATGCGTTAGTATTACACTTTTATCTAAACATGCATGGACTATCCTACAACGGCAATCAGATAGTTAAAATAAAAAATGTCCAAACACCACCTCATAACCTAATGCTGTCCCCTCATATCCTGTAAAGGTGAATCCCTTTGTTGTTGTACCTTTTAAACAAGTATAACTTGCTGGTGTGGTGCGTGTAGGCTATGTGTACATTGTGCACTATGTGGATTAAATATGAGATATGTCTTTGTGGCTTTTCCATGCGAGTACAAATGCCACCGTAATTACTCATACCACTCGCTAATACGCAGGGCCGCGTGAGCGGCAATACGCAACTTGCGAATATGCGCTCACACGGCAGAACAAGTACGCGCACGGAGGCCATCTGTGTGGAGTTTGTACGTGATGTGTGTACTGTAATATTTTCCGACTTCGACACCTTGTTAATCATGCACATTGAGCCATGCAACTTTGTTGATTTAAAGATGTCATTAAGGATAATTTCATCCTCACTACACACAGCCATGACAAGTTCCACAAGAAAGATCTTTAATCACTTGCGTGGCGTGGTCACATGGTCATTTGTGACCAAACCAGGCAGTGTGGTATCTGATCTGGTTCGAAACGACGCATTCAGTCAGATACACAGTGTGGGCGACAGCAGGAAGAGAATCTTCCCACGGCTACTGGTCTCAGAGGGGAGGAGTGGTGAAAGTGAATGCGTGCCAAGGTCTGGGAGAAGACTCCTGCTAAGAGCCGTGCCGGGACTGTGAGCAGTACTGCTGAGAGAGTGGGGACCCAGCAGAGCTGTGGAGATGCCAGGCAGCCTGAAGAGAGGAGTGCACTGCAGGGTCATGAGGGAGCAGCAGGGATCGGCAGGCACTGAGAGACCCTGCATATTGGGCAGTAGTCGAAGGCAGACCTGGGCAGTGACATACAGCTGCGGCCAGCACAGGAAGCGGGCGGCAGTGACTGGCAGCCTGCAGGGAGATACTGCCATATGATAGGAGGCAGAGGCTGCATACAGAGGTGGGTGTGTGGCCAGCTCCGGTGCATGTAGCATGTGAAACAGAAGACCTGGATGTGCTGGATCCTGTGCTGTGGAGACTGCTGGCAAGTAGAGGTGGTGCTGTTCCTGTGTTATCTCCAGCCCATACTGTAATAACCAGAGACAGATTATAAAGAGAAAGAGCCAGCAAGTGAATGGTCCCAGCAGCAGTAATTGAAATCCCTGTTAAATTAGGCCCATTGTGCGTTTGTGAGTTAATATTTAAAAGTATGACCTTTAGCCGTTAATGACTATTTAAGTATAGTATTTAATTGCATATAAAGTTGAGATAATAGCTACTGTGATTGATGGTTAGATGCACGATAGATAGTACATGTTTAAAGTAATTATAAAGAAACTTATATTGAAGACTAATTGTTACTGTATTTTTGTTTTAAGTAATAAAGAAACTTATATTGAACATTAATTGATACTGTATTTATGTTTTAAAGTCACTGTATTTATGTTTTATTGCAATATATTTTTGTTCTAACTTTGATTCTTCCCAGTATTAGCATGACTAAATGCTTGTGCGCAATAAATCTTGACGTCACCTACAAACTGTCTATTTACTGTGCTGGCTTCTGTCCATTTGCAGTGTTACGAGAAGCCTAAAAGAGGAATGGCCTGGATTCATCTGGTGAATCAGCTGCATGCAGGTTCCAGACCTAAACCAGGTACAATCCGTTCACTGACATCCACCAAAGTTGGGGTGTCACAACTTGGCATCACGAACAGGATCAACCATGGAACTGCGAGAAGGCAACCTGGCCAAAAATGACAACAGGATTAGGGAAATTGCTGAAAGGCTTGTGGGACTCATCCAGAGGTACGCTGAGAGAGAAAAAAGGTGATACAAGACAAGAAATCAGAAGAGGCTGTAACTGGATATGAGGAGTGGTGTCCAGACCGTGGAGTGCAAAACTGTCCAAGATAGGATGTTTTTCAAGCGACCGGAAGATTGGTGACTTATCAATTTGATGTTCGAGGGAGACCTATATGTCAATCATGCAGACAAAGCAGTCACACTGACTGGAACTGATGGCAGCCCTCAGGAATTGTAAAAAGAGGAGGACCACCCTGGGAAGAATGACCCAGAGATGCAGGTCCAATTGCAGTACTATAGAACCAAGTTAAAGTGTCTGGTGTACCGAAAGCAGGGGACAAAAAAAGAGAACCAGCCCAAGAAGAATTTTGGGTCATGTTGTGTGGTTCAGCATACCACGTGGCTATGGATTCACTAAAGTAAGCAGACACCAAACGAAGATTACATTATTCAGCCGTTCAGAAGACCAACCCTACAAAGTGTTTCCGGATCCTGGGAAATGGCAAAATGGTTGAGTTTGAATTGGCTAATGGAAAGAAGGGCTGGTGATTGGTCCTGGTGGTGTTTAAAGTTGAGGCCGCAAAAATGCAACAGATTGCAACCAACATTGGTGCTATTTATGTCATGAAGATCCTCCATGCAATTGTCAGTAAAATCATCAATACAGTGACAGTGGAGAAGAGGAGTTTAAAGGGCAACTTACAGACATAACACCAATTCTCCACAGTCTTAATGGAGGTGTTAGTTCTTACAGTTCCATGCCACCAGATTAGACCAGATAGACATGGACCGCATGAACCTGATATCACAATGCAGAACAAATCGTTGGGGAGAACCCCAGAGCAGAGTGAATTCTTGGGGCAAACAGACAAACTGGATGTGAAGGAACAGAGAGGAACAGTGTGTCAGGGCCTGCAGGATGCAGTCAGGCTGCACACCCATCCAGAGCCAGTTCATGAGAGCACACCGAAAGTGGAAGACATCAATTCCGGTACGGCCGACCTCAGCCAAGCTGATTCAAGTACCATTGACTGGGAAGGTGATGCTGAAGAAGTTATCCACACGGCCATGGCAGAGGGATTGGGGCCCTTTAAACTTAGCCTAGATTATGTTATGTCACAGTCTGTTGTTCTTGTAGAAACCCCTTGTGTAGCTAGTGAAGCAAAAGATGTTGTGACTTCTCTTCAGCCAGAAAAGCATGGCCCAGATAGTGAGTACATCAAGGTAAGTGGCCAACAGTTTATGTCTATGTTGCAGCAGGCTATATGGAGGTCTACAAAAAGTTACCTGCTCATGTTAGAGCCTAAAATGCTGTTTTCAAATTTGTATTTAATTGAAATGTTGTTGTTGATTTTGCTGTAATGTACCAGAGACTATTTTATGCTGAACTTTGAAAATGTATTTATTGCATGAGGACAAGCATGCAGGAGAGTATGTGATACCCCGGAAATTACTCCTGTATTTAAATTTATAATGCTGCCCTGTGTGATGGACGCTACAGAGGTTTACTACCCCTCTTCCTTGTCAGAAGCAAGCTGTGTGAACAGCTCATGCACAACATGGAACCATGACCAGGTTGGTTTTGCCTTGTAAATGATTGCTGCTTTAAAACTATGGGCACTCTCGGACAAATTCCTGCACCTCCAACTTCACGCACCCTATTACATTTACCCCTTTGTGATTACTATGATTAGCCTCAAGGCTTTTCTTTAAAATGATACTACAGTACTCTCAGCAACAACACTGAAACATCAGTTTCTAGGTAAACATTTGTTTTCATTGAAAATACATCAAATGTATAGGTACAAATATGCAGACTCCATTGCATTCAACACATTAAATACTGAGCCACAAAGGCTGGGTTCCAAATAACATAAGATGTGGATCAAGTATATAACATTCGACCAATTGATATATATATATATATATATATATATATAAAAGAAAGAAAGAAGAAAGGAAGAGGGGAAGGGGGGGGGGGGGGCACCATGAGAGACCAGATTGACTGGCCGGCATCTTATAAACACATAAAAGCCATTTTACAAATGCATGAGTTGGTAATTTCAACCTAAGTACCAGTTCACAGATTCCAAACATAGGGGGTCTTTCCAAGATGATCGCTCGCTGATGATTTTTGCAGCGCAGAGATCAGGTAAAAAATGGCAAAACTGCACATGCGTATGCACTGCAATGCGCAGGCGTGTCATATGGGTACAAAGAGGATCGGTGCTGGGCGATGGGTTTTATCGAAGACTCCATTCGCATAGCCGAACGCAAGGTGATTAACAGAAAAAGGGCGTTTATGGGTGGCAACTGACCATTTTCTGGGAATGTTTGGGAAAACGCAGGTGTGTCTAGCCGTTTGCTGGGCGGGTGTCTGACGGCAATTCCGGCACCAAAGTCCAGAGCTACTCTGAAACTGCACAAAATGTTTTTGCTGCGCTCAGCTGCAAAGGCGTTCGCACACTTACAAAGCGAAAATACACTCCCCCGTGGGCGGCAAGTATGCGTTTGCATGGCTGCTAAAAGCAGCTAGTGAGCGATCAACTCGGACTGACCCCCTGCGTCACAAACAAATAAACCCTCTAAAATATAAACCATTAAGAGAGTTCTCCATGCATATTACCTAAACCATGCTTCACAATTTAATGCTTCAGATCTTGGGGAGAGAGATTTTATTATACGTAAACCAAGGTTCCCCAATTATATTGAACGTATCTGATCTATCATCCGATCTACCCCATCTGTGTCACCTCTGTCTGTCTGCCCCTCCCCTTTAGAATGTAAGCTTTACAAGTAGGGCCCTCTACCCTCATGTGCTTATCCTTTTCTTACTTTAATAATCCTCAACTGCCCAAATCCTACAGTTTTCCGCCACCTTGATACTTATCTCAGTGTCGTCTACTGATGTAGTTATGCTTAGTTACCTTGTACTTGTCCTATATTGTCTTCAACTGTAAGTCACTGTTTTCCTGTTTTGATTATGTGCATATGTACTATGTAATTAGGCACTGCAGAATACTTGTGGTGCCATATGAAGGATAATAATAATAATAATAATAATAATGCAGTGAGCTTCTCCATTGTGGATATGAACCAAATTTTAGCCATTGCCATGCATAGTGGTGGAGCCTGGTGCAGGGTTTTTCCAACATTTAGCCACTGTACATCTAGTTGCATGAAGAACATGATGAATAAGCTTATTAGTGTTTTCATTAAGGCCTTCAATAGAAAGGGCTAAGAGAGATTGGGATATTAAAGATGTTTCTTAGAAGGGCTTCAACTTGATTCTAAATTATAAACATTTTAGGACATTTCCACTAAATCAGAATCAGAATCAGCTTTATTGGCCAGGTATACTTACGTATACTAGGAATTTGTCTTCGGTTTGCTATACAACAGCCAAGTAGGTAACAGGTAAGCAGGTGTGTGTGTGTGTGTGTGTGTGTGTGTGTGGGGGGGGCAAGTAAAGTTACACAGATAGGTATACCGTAGGGACACAAGTGAGTTACATGTACGTCTAGTCAGTCAATGTTCAGGAGTTCAGCAGGCGGACAGCTTGGGGAAAGAAACTTTGAGGCTTCTGGTGGATCTGGCGAGGACAGCCCTGTAACGCCTGCCTGAAGGAAGCAAGTTAAACATGCTGTGGCCGGGGTGTAGCTGGTCTTTTACTATCTTCATTGCCGCTTTTTAGTTCTGGACAAGTACAGGTCCTGGACTGAGGGAAGGTCGGCCCCGATGATCTTCTCTGCGGTTCTGACCACCTTTTGGAGCCTGCATCTGTCCCTCGCGCTGGCGGAGCAGTACCATACGAGTATCGAGGAGCACAGTACCGACTCCACAATTGCGGAGTAGAAGAGGAGCAGGAGCTTCTGTGGGATGTTGAACTTCCTTAGTTGCCTGAGGAAGAACAACCTCTGCTGCGCTTTCCCAACAGTGGCGTCAGTGTTGGACCCCCATTTAAGGTCCCTGGAGATTGTGGTCCCTAGAAACTTGAAGGAGTCCACTAGCGATACCACACTGTCAGCAATCGTTAGCGGAGGTGCACTAGATGACTTCTTCCTGAAGTCCACTATCATCTCGACAGTTTTGAGGGGGTTGAGATCAAGGTTGTTGTGGATGCACCACTGGGCCAGCCGGTCTACTTCCCGTCTATAGGCCGATTCGTCCCCATCCTTGATGAGGCCGATGACGGTGGTGTCATCGGCGAATTTGATGATAAATATGTGTAAAGTCACCAATTTGGCCACATGCCCTCCAACATATAGTGAGGGGGGGGGGGGGGGGGTTTACGCACACGTGGAAAATCTTGTTCAACCTTAAAGGAACTAGATACCACCTAGTATAGAGTTTGTTGATTGTGATATGCCTGCCCCCCTTTCTATCATATCAGGACCATTGTGTACAGCTTTATTTTGGTTTTTGCCATTATCCCAAAAAAATTCAATGATGAAAATGTATTGGTTATGTTTCACAATTACATTTACCATGCATTTTATGTACATAGCTGAATTATCTTTTGTAAATGAATATACATTAGTCCAATGCTGCATCCGATATGTACAATTATTTTAGTTTTATATGCAATTCTGCTTATATTTTGTACATAAGAAATCATAATGAATTCATGACTATCGCATAAGCCTTATCCCTATCATTGTTTTACATTTACACTTTTTCTCCCCATATATTTCTCAGCTGATGCAACAAGCTGCCAACTATCCACGACCTCTTCATCTCCCACTCTTTAAACCTTCTCTTCATCACTGAAACCTGGTTCTCCTCCTCTGACACCACCTCCCTCGCTGCCCGCTCCTATGGAGGCCTCTCCTTCACCCACTCAGTCAGACCTGATGACCGCCAGGGTGGAGGTGTGGGCATCCTTCTCTCCCCAAACTGCACCTTTCGTGTCATCCCACCTGAGCCCTCCCTCACCCTCCCCACCTTTGAGGTCCACACTATCCGCCTCTTCTACTCCATTCACCTTCTTGTGGCAGTGATCTACCGCCCGCCTGGCCACTGTTCCACCTTTCTTTGACAACTTTGCTGCCTGCCTTCTGCACTTTCTCTCCTCTGACCTCCCCTATATCATCCTCGGTGACTTTAACATCCCTATTGACATCACTACAGCTGCTTACACTAATCTTTTTGCCCTTTCCACCTCCTTTGGACTTTCTCAATGGACATCCACCCCTACTCACAATCTCGGTCACTCCCTCGACCTTGTCTTCACCCACCAATGTGATCTCTCTGATTTCTCAAACTCTTCCTTCCCTCTCTCTGACCACCATCTGCTTTATTTCACCCTCTCATCTTCCCTTTTCCTCTCCACGCCCAGACCCACCATCACCAAATGCAAGCTCGGGTCACTCGATCTCGCTATCCTGTCCTCCCTCGAGACTTTCCTCTCTCCTCTTTCCACTATGCCTTACCAGGCAGCCTCCTTCTATAACTCTTCCCTAACCGCTGCTCTCGACTCTGTGGCCCCCCTCTCCTCTGTCCCCCTCCGCCACTCCAAACCCCAACCCTGGCACATCAAACTAACATGATTCTTACAAAAATGTTCATGCTCCGCTGAAAGCTCCTGGGGGAAATCTCACTCTCTTGCGGACTTCCTACATTTCAAGTTTATTCTCTCCTCCTACAGCTCTGCTCTTTCCCTCACCAAGCAATTGTTTTTCCAAGTACTCATCTCTTCTCAGTCCTCCAGTCCATGCCATCTCTTTGAAACTTTTAACACTCTCCTTCGCCCCCTTCCCCCTCCTCTCTCATCCTCCCTCACTGCCACTGACTTTGCCTCCTTCATCTCCAAAATTGAGGATATCCGACATGACATCTCCTCCCGTCACCCCTCTGCTGCCCCATCATCCTTCCCCTCCATCTATCCCACTCTGTCCTCCTTCCATCCCACTACAGACAAGGAAGTCCACTCCCTCATCTTATCCCCCCCTCAACCTGCCCCCTGGACTCCCTCCTGTCTTCTACGCTCCCCCACTGCCTGCTCCCAACCTTGCTCACCTCTTTAACCTATCGCTCTCTACTGGCATCTTTCCCTCACCATTCAAACATGCTCTTGTCTCACCTATTCTAAAAAAAAAACTGACCCTTGATCACCCACTAGCTACCGCCCCATCTCTCTTCTCCCATTCGCCTCCAAACTACTTGAAGACTGGTCTACAGCCGTCTCACAAGTTACCTCTCTGACAACTCCATCCTTGATCCACTACAATCTGGCTTTTGCCCACTCCACTGAGACTGCCCTGATGAAAGTCAACAATGACCTGCTTTCACCAAATCCAAGGGCCACTTCTCTCTGCTCATCCTTCTGGACCTCTCTGCTGCCTTTGACACCATGAATCATCCTCTCCTCCTCTGCACACCCCAAAACATTGGCCTCTCTAGCACTGTCTTTGACTGGTTTACCTCTTACCTCCCTAATCGCTCCTTCTCTGTGTCTGCCTCTGGCACAACCTCACACCCTTCCATCCTTCCTGTTGGTGTCCCTCGGGGTTCTGTCCTAGGCCCCCTTCTGTTCACCTTGTACACCTCTTCCCTGGTTTCGCTCATTAACTTATTTGGCCTTCAATACCACCTCTATGCTGATGACATACAACTCTACCTCTCCTGTCCTGATCTGTCCCCCTCTGTCCTCTCTCAGGTTTCCAGCTGCCTCTCCGCCATCTCCTCCTGGATGTCTGAGTTTCCAGCTGCCTCTCCGCTATCTAATCCTGGATGTCTGGAATGCGCTCCCCCACTCCATTAGACTCTCCCCGACCTTGCAAAGCTTCAAACGGGCACTGAAAACCCACCTATTCATCAAAGCGTACCCTTCCGATGCATAACCTAGTCCTTAGGCTGCTCCTCTATCCCCCTGCCTCATGCCTTGAACATCTCTGCTTTGCTTACATACTGCCATCAGGATACCTCCCACTTGCTTGCACCACATGTCATCTGTCGCCCCTTCCCACTAGTTTGTTAGCTCTTCAGAGCAGGGCCCTCTTTCCTCTTGTTGTCAAAGCCCTCTTCTTGACTGACACATTTCACTCACAGCTCTCTCCTACTCAGCAACCATCTTTACCCGCTTTTTCTCCTGCTGGTAAAGGCTCATCTCTATCTATGGCCATCAGCCCCAAGTAGTACAAAGATTACTCCCTTGCTACTTACATCTTAGCTGTATTATGTTTTGAGAATTGTGGTGCTCTGTTACCTGTACTCTATTTTTGTTATTTATTTACTGTAATGCTAAGTTTTTGTCTCCCTGTACTGTCCTAATAATAATACAGGTTGAGTATCCCATATCCAAATATTCCGAAATACGGAATATTCCGAAATACGGTCTTTTATGAGTGAGAGTGAGATAGTGAAACCTTTATTTTCTGATGGCTCAATGTACACAAACTTTGTTTAGTGCACAGAGTTATTAAAAATATTGTATTAAATGACCTTCAGGCTGTGTTTATAAGGTGTATATGAAACATAAATGAATTGCGTGAATGTTCACACACTTTGTTTAATGCACAAAGTTATTAAAAATATTGGCTAAAATGACCTTCAGGCTGTGTGTATAAGGTGTATATGAAACATAAATGCATTCTGTGCTTAGACTTAGGTCTCATCACCATGATATGTCATTATGGTATGCAATTATTCCAAAATACGGAAAAATCCGATATCCAAAATACTTCTGGTCCCAAGCATTTTGAATAAGGGATACTCAACCTGTATTAATAATAATAATAATAATAATAAATGTATGGTACCAAGAAACTGCCTTTTTTAATATTGTATTTAAGTTAATTTTTTGACTTACATGTACACATGTAAATGTATGCCTCCCAATAGTCATGCACCACGCCTTACTGTTCATTTCCATAAAATTGATTAGTGTGCAATAGAACCGGCACTCAGCACTGGAAAAACCATCAGATGCGTGCCTTCAGTGAATGAGCAACATGCAGGAACAAAAAGAAAATTTAAATAGATGAAATATATTTTTTGAGGCGCATTGTCACGTGTATCCCAGTAAGTGTCATCTTGTGCAGATTTGCTTCCTTCGCTTTTGCTGTATTTGCCCAAAAATAGACACACAGACATTAGAAGACTCCCTGACGGGCTCCTCCAGCATTTCTGCAATACAATATGTTGCTGTTCAATATATCACACTTGCAAAGGATGATAATAATAATAATTGCAGAAGGTCTGGGAGGCCACTGTAATATGATCGTGGGCTCTTACCTTATAGGTGTGGTGAGGTTTGGGTCTCAGCATTTATTGAACATTGGGGTTGAAGTAGGGTTATTTATTAATTCTGAATTCTATTCATTTAACATTGGCATGACTGGGTGGAAATTGGCCAATATACTCGTATTAATGCTGGAGCTGGTTTAGAGGAAAATATCTATTTCTTAAACATAAATGGTAATGTCAACGTTGGTTGGACAAAATAGTTTAATTTATTAAATGTGAGTGTGGAGGTGGTTGCAGATAAAGATGTATAAATAATAAATGTGGGTACTATTGATTTAATGTAGGGTTTGCTTGGGGAAGGGAAGGGATAGTGTGTACACTCATCACCTGACTTTCAATATTTCATTCAAACAGGGCCCTAACATTCCAGGATCCAGACATTTAGCCGGACAGATTACAAGACACCACAGCAGCAGGATCTGGATGCTGCAATAACCAGCTGATTTGATACTTATGGAGCAGTTCTGAATTTGGAGATTTCAGTGGTGGCTGTTGTTCTGGTTCATACTGCTCTCTCTGTGAAGGGAGAACTTGGCACAATTACCATTAGTGTACACTGCATTGCCAACATACTTGAAAGAGATGAGAAGGGGTTAGAATGTGGATTATTGTAGCAATATCTAAAGCATAGCCACAGTCCTTACATGTTGGTCATGCTCACAAAGGTGGAGCTGCAGCACATACCATACAGTGCCCCAGATAACGTCAAACGGTATAATTAACAAGTAATAGTCACTTACAAAGCCCCTTCTAGAAATCCTTACCTCTGCAGTTATAGTATAAACCAACATATCATCCTCACAGCTCTGCATTACTTCTTGCATCCATAATATAGATACACCATTAGTTTTGGTTTGTATTATTTCCAGAATAAAGACTGGACAAGTGGAGTTAAAAGATTTCTTTTTCTTTTCTTTTTTTTATCAATTTGCAGGCACCATCATCATTTTGCTTATTTGCATAATTATGTGTACATATAATTACTGGTCAAAGAAAAAAAAAAGTGTAATTATTTCACCATAAAAAATAAGTTCTACTTGAACTCCAAATGAAATACATTACAAAGAATGTTTTGACTGAAATGTCTAATTCTATCCCGAAGATTTCCCAGTTGACTTCAATAACATCTCTTTCCCGAGTCCTGCAACAATAGCAGTTTCCTTGCAAAGTGTAATGGATAGTGTCTGGTGAGCAGATCTGATATTTCATGGACAAGTGTTGTTGAGAAGCATCATTAAAGACACATTGATGCTTTATAAGTAGGTCATACATGGGGAAAGTACATTTCAAGACTTGACTTAGATTTAGGTGAAAACAGACCCCTACTGTCTGGACCATGGAGTATTGAGGAGTTCTACAAATAAACATTAAGGTCTATATTTATCATATGACAATAGCATGGCACCAGTGGTGGTAGCATCCAGTGATAACCATCAAATTAAATTAAAAAAGACTGGTGACCATAGGATACAATTAATAGAAAAAAGTATATACTGTATTTTGTCATTTCTTTTTACATTTGTTCCACTAGCCACACAGACCGGCCTGGCCTGACCACTAAGTTAACCCTTGCACTCTTAATTACACCAATAGGTAAAGGGCAGTAAACAGGGTGAGTAGACAGTGAGAGGTTGACAAGGTGAGAGAAACTGAGCAAATGATTAATAAAGTGAGAGGGAAATGGAGCAGGCATACCCCACCCCCAGTACCTGGTGCACATGCCATCATGATGTCAAACAACAATTGCTGGGAGAGCAAAAGGATGGGCACCGGGTGCATCCTTGTACATGTCACAGATTGAAATCTAAAGAGAGGATAGAGTTTACCATGGAATCGCCAACAGGTTACCCAAGAGCAGCTTATGGTTTCAGGTCTATCCTGCTTTCATGGGGGAAATTGGGAGGTTTTGCATCTTCAAGGATGGAAGACATGGCAATGCCCAGCAGATGTGTGACACAACCCCATGTGTCATATCCACACACCCCTTCCCGATATTAAGACCTCAGATTTTGGATAGTATACAGATATATTCTGGATAGCTGCCTCAGGACCATGTTACGTGAAACACCAGACTGTCTACATCACCTAACTGAGGTTTGTGGGAAACTCAGCCATCAGATGCACATAATAACAAATGAAGACTGTCTTATATAAATCTCATGGTCAGGATTTGCTAAGTTTTGGCCTGTCATATGGTTAGCACATTACTCATATTGTCAAAATAAGAATAATATTAAGGTACTTGCTAGAGAATGGTCCTGGGACCACTGATCAATCAGTAAACAGTTTCCTGGTGAACATTATGCATTTGATAAAAACAGTTATATAATTTATGCAATGAAATGTAGGACCATTGGAGGACAGGATTGGAAGTAGTGCTGATAATACACAAAGAGATGCTTTATTCAGAATAGAAGGCATGGACGATAAGGATGGAAATGGGGAAAAGAGAAACAGATGACTACACAGAAAAAATGTTGCAAATAACCTGGTAAAGGTGTTATCAAAGTATTGAAATAATTACTCAGTTGCCTTCCACACAAGATAACTGGAAACACTTGGACACAGTGGGGGTCATTCCGAGCTGATCACACGTAGCAACTTTTTGCTGCTCGTGCGATCAACTTGTCGCCGCCTATGGGGGAGTGTATTTTAGCATAGCAAGGCTGCGATCGCTTGTGCAGCCCTGCTATGGTAAAAAAGTTTTGTGCAGAACAAGACCAGCCCTGCACCTACTTACCCAGTGCGACGGATCCAGCGATGAAGGTCCCGGCTGTGACGTCAGTCATCCGCCCTCCAAACGCCTGGACACACCTGCGTTCGCCTTACCATGCCCGGGAAATGGTGAGTAGATGCCCTGATCCTCCTTCCTGCTGTCAATCTTCTTGCGATCGGGCCTGTGATCACTTTCTTTGGTCCTGGCGTTGTTGCCGCAGTTCTGACCTATTCGCACCGCAGTGAAGATCCGCTGCGTGCGAACGGGTCGGAATGACCCCCAGTGTGAGGAATAAAGGCAACACTTGCTAAAGAAAAAAAAAATTACACACATTCCTCTGCAGTTCTACTAATATATATTTTACACTACAGCTAAAACCTGGATTATTGCTGTGATAGCTAAGGGTCGTGGCTCAGTGGAAAAGGCTCCCAAAAAAACCCTGGGTCCAGTGACCCAGCAATCCTTCCCAGGTAGCTACCAGGATTGGTCCCGAAAAGGACCCGGGTAAGGCTCAGTGTAAACTGGTAATCCACGTCTTCCTACCCAGGTCCTGTTTACAGCATGGGGAGAGGCGGATGATGTTATCTCCAAGCGCCAGCAGTAGAGAGACTGCACGCATGTGCAATGTGAACGGCGCCGACCCAGGAATAACCCAGATCGGACCCGCAGTGGGAATGGGGTCTGTTCCTGGTCTGACTCGGATTGGAACCGTGTTCCAAATCTGGGGTCAGACCCGGGATTTTGGTGGAAAAGGAGTATACATTTAACAATTTCAAGAGTGCCTCCATAACATTTACAGAGTAGATGAAAAATATTTAAATCAATCTATTTTAGAACCTTTTTAGTTAAAAAAAACAAAATAAATAAATAAATAATTTTTAATAGCCCTGGTTTAGTAACTGTGCTTACCTGTCATCCATAGGATCAGTTTTCTGGCACTCAATGTGATTAGTTCTCCGTTCAAACATGCCAATTCTTAACACAGCAGCCAGCCATGGGCTGAGGGGACAGAGTGAGGCACACATGCAGGGAGGGGGCATAGGCAAACATGGGTAAGGAGAGCAGAGGCACAAATGAGGCAGAGGCACAGATGGGGAAAGGGCAGCGGCACAGATGGAAAGTGGTCAGAGGCACCGCTGAAAAAGGAGCACAGGCATATATGGGTAGAGGGCTGAAGCAGAGAGACTGCAGGAGAAAGAACAGTGGGACAGAATGCAGAGGAAAGCAAACTTACCTACTCTAAGAAAAGGCCAGAGGAGAGATGCAGCTGACTGAAGGTCAGGGCGGGGGCTGGCACTATGCGTTACTAGCTTCCCCCCCTTCACAGGGAATAGCAAGATTCGCGGGCCAACTGAGACGGGATGGGGTCAATGGCCCTCATTCCGAGTTGTTCGCTCGCTAGCTGCTTTTAGCAGCATTGCACACGCTAGGCCGCCGCCCTCTGGGAGTGTATCTTAGCTTAGCAGAACAGCGAACGAAAGATTAGCAGAATTGCTACTAAATAATTCTTTGTCGTTTCTGAGTAGCTCGGACCTACTCACAGATTGCGATCACCTCAGTCCGTTTAGTTCCTGGTTTGACGTCACAAACACGCCCTACGTTCGGCCAGCCACTCCCCCGTTTCTCCAGACACTCACGCGTTTTCCACTGACACGCCTGCGTTTTTGCAAACGCCGGGAAAACGCTGAGTTGCCGCCCAGAAACGCCCCTTTCCTGTCAATCATTTTCCGAACAGCAGTGCGACTGAAAAGCGCCGCTGAAGCCACAGCAAAACTGCTAAGTTTTATGTTAAATAACTATATGAAAAAGATAGTATGCACTATCAAGGGAGCGCTGGAAACCTTATTAGATTTAAATGTATTTAATTTATTTATACTCCAAATATACAACATAAGACATAAAACCATATATATAAATTCATGTATAAAATTACTATGATTAATATAAATAAATCCACATACAGTAACTCTTTAAAAATTGCCCTTAAAGTTCATTTATAAATAATGTCCATATATTGTCTCTTGTATATTTAGTAACAATTGTTACTCTTGGACAACCGTCTCTTAGGAAAGCCGGGATACAAAGTTGCAGTCATTAATTGCAGCCACTTGGTGAGATTAATAATAATGACGGGGAGAGCGCTGTGCGTTGAACTGTCCACAGCGGTATGCTACGACCCCAAATTGTGTGTTGCTGTATTATGTCTCTTTAGCCGGAATAAAGATTTATAGTTGGTAATTTCAATCGCTTATAGGATTTTTGCTGCTGACAGGGGGAGTCCGCTGTGTTAGATTTTGGCCACAGCGATACACTCCACCCCTGTGCTGTCTAGCCGCAATAGTTGTCACAGATTACTCACGTCTGTAGCAGCTTTGAGATGAACAGGGTGCGGACCTCCTTAGCTCGGTCCCGCAATAGCCTTTACCCTGTTTGGAGGCTCACCGGCAGACAGAGAAGGTAGATAGTGACGGGCAGCAAGAGGAAGGCACCAGCACTGCATGTACCGTCAGCGCTGCATAAGGTTTAAGGTGTAACATCATTGCAGTGCTTTGCTGCATAAGGTCTACAGTGTAATAATATCATTGCATTGCATTACTAATAAGGTTTAAAGTATATCAAGAGTGTGTGCGCGCTGTGTGTACTTTGTACCCCCAGCGCGGCGTTTGTACGCTAAGTCCGGACAAGGTACGGGACTCTGTACGCAAATAGCGTACAAAGTACATAGCGTGTGTATTAAGTCTAGCGGCCGCAGCGGCTCCATGGTAAAAGTGTCTTTAGAGGTATATCTTTATGGTTTAAGATAATATCGACATTATCAATTGGGGGCATCGTCCGGTTTTTCCACATACCCGCAACCTAACAGGTTAAAGCAGACTTTATCTATCAGCAAAGGGCGGACAGGTATCCTACGTGAACCTTTTCCTGGACGTAGAATACACTGGTAAACCCTATCTCATTGCTGATATGATGGCGTCTGCTCTGCATGGTTTGTAGGGATGCTGGTGGGATCCGTAAGGTAAATACGCAAAGCTATTTTAAAAGTCTGTGAAGTTCTGTTTGGCGCCAAATGCGCACACAACACAAGCATATACCTGTACTTTGTATACCTGCTCGCATTGTTGCCATAAGTATTGATTATTAGATTCATTTTGACCTGTGCTGAGAAATTTGTTGCTATTTAGTTAAAACATAGACTAAATATTAAGGAAGTAAACGTAAAACACAAATACAGTCTGGCCTAGTTAAACAGGTTTATACAGAAATATACTGTGATATGTTAAGTAAACGATTATAGGTAATATCGCTTACATTTATAGAAGTGTGGGATTTGTACTACTGCGGACGTACGGTCTTTGTACACGTGTCTCGGACAAAGTACGGGACTGCGTACGCAACGTAAAGAAATACGCACGGTCGCGTGTTTACGCAACGTGCGTAAGGGTACGGCCGCTAAGTACAAATTACACAATAGCATTGTTTAGTTTAGGCGCGGGACGGTAGCCACGAGACAATAGCACAAATTGCTCAGTTTCCAAGATTTAGTTTAAATAAAACCTTTTTTACTGTATTACCTCTGGTACTAAGGCTGTTTATCTGAATGAAAGTTAATTTTCTGTACAGAAAAACCAAAGTGTATTTGAGTGAACGAGCGTGAGTGAGCAAACATAATAAAGGTTTTGTGGACCCAGTGAATTCAGGATCCCGTAGAGGTGGTACACCAGGTGAGTGGAGACTTGGTGGCGTGAGAATTAGCTGGCTCATGTTAATATAAATTGAAGTACAAAGGAGCAAGGTAGCAGAGTACCGCAGGCCAGAAGGTCAGCGAAGGTTTAGAGTACCGCAGACCAAAGGTCAGCGAGGTTTTAGAGTACCGCAGCCCAGGGGGTTAGCGAAGATACCCATTTAGTTTTTGATTGATTCGCTCCGGCTGAGGTTTCGCAGCCTGAAAAACCGATTCCATTGGTCGTACGGCAGATAAGTAACAAGTACCTATACGCTGTGCGATTTGACCGCGCGTTCATGGGTGCAATATTTAACGCAACGTGATACCCTTTTTTACGAGCTTTGCGTAAAATCGCGGTATCATTAGCACTGGTTATTGCATACGCAAGCGTGATTTGTGTATAATAAAGGTTTAGGGAGTTTTGCTGGTTTCTCTCTCAGGAAATCTCCAACGACTTATATTTACTGGGAAGGGTAAGTTATTCCCAGAAACTTTTAGTAAATATAGGTTACACAGGGCCCTAGGTTGGATACATTGCCTTCGCTATACAGTGTATGGTAGTATTGGCCAACGTGGGCGGTGAGTGGGTGAAAGCATTTGGAGAACTTTCACCGTTGCCTTATATTGAGTATTTTTTTTTTTTTTAAGGATTAGCCGGGACGGCAATACCTGCAAAATATGGGGGCCAGTTGCTCAAGTAAGGGATGTGCAACCAGGGTTCAGGTTGACATACCACGACCCAAAGGGTCAGCGAGGTTCATAATGTGTGAGAAGCAAATTTTGTGCAATGAATGGGAACGTATGACTGCGGAAGATAGGGAACCATTCCCTAGGGTAGGCAGTTTTGAACCAGAGGTATTGCAGAATTTAAGGGTTAGGATATGTCTGATAAAATCCCGAAAGCAAAGGGTCAGACACAAACTGTTTAAATTTATGGCAGCAAGAGGGTGATATGCAGAGGGAACTAGCTCACGCAGCAGGTTCCAAACCTAGCAGGAAAATGATGGCAACCGCACCACCACCACCGTATATTGTAGGGGAGAAAGTGGCTACAGACAATGGCATACTGGTATCTGATAAGAGTATAGTTGATAAATATACTAATGCTAACCCGTGCAAGTTGTATCCCATTTTAAACTTTACTCAGGACTGCGAGCAAGAAGATGAGCCCAGCACGATATCAGCACTCTCTCTAGCAGCCACCATACAGAACACTCAGGTGGGCACGGCCCAACCAGTAAGATCAGTAGTAAAGGCCCCTAGCAGAGGGATAGGTGAGGTCGTGTCCACAGGTAAGTACGGGAACCATACATTATGCAGAGACAATAGCACCTCAGATTGTGGAGTCAACTCAGAATGATGTAATTGAATTAAATCCTGTCAGGGTGATCGCAGTCCCCAATGGGAAGACTGACGCTCAGGGAGTCACTCCCATCAGGAACATTGCTATGCATTGTCCTTGGTCCCGGACAGAATTGGGACAATTATGTCTGAATTTCCCGATCCCAGAAAGGATCTAGTCGCATGCCAGAGGTTTATTAAAGAATTAGGTAATGCTACCGAACCCACAAACAAAGATTGGCGAACAGTGCTACGAGTATGTTTACCTTCCAATATTGACCCCGCGAAATTCATTACTGATTGTAAATTAGACGCAGAAGTACCTCTCACTGATGAGTACACTCAGGAGACTGTACGACAGATCAATCTGCAATTAGGAGTATATTTCCCTACTGTTGTCAAATGGAATAAAATCTTTTCCATAAGACAAAAAGAAGGTGAAACGGCATCTGAATATTTCCACCGAGCACTGCAGGATATGGCTAGATACACTGGGGTCGAGGACATTAAGGACAGTGTACATCACAGGGAGGTAGCTGTGTCAGTATTAATGGACGGGTTAAAAGAAACATTGAGAACAAGGGTACAAACCACTCTACCTAACTGGAGAGGTATCTCAGTGGCTGCATTAAGAGAGTCGGCTATTGAGCACGATCGGAACATCATTAAGCACAGGTAGTCTCAGGGGGATAAGCTGATGACAGTAAGTATAAATGCCCTTACAACCAAACCACATCAGCCAAAACCCCAGACCCCTGATGGGAAGTTACGTGTAGTGGTATGCTATAACTGTAAGAAGGAAGGACATTTTGCACGAAATTGTAGGTATAAGGACACACATAAGGTATACCGACCCCCTAGACCAGGATATGAACCACATTATGATACACATAATTGGGATCAGGGATCACATAGGAAAAATTATGAGCCACACGCAGGGGAAACAAGGAGGTATCCACCTAGGAGGGACTGGCAGGCCTCCGAAAATTCTCAGTTACCCCCCTCACATATTGTAGCTGCCAGCGTGCTGCGGGAGGGTCACAATATACAATAGGGGTTGGGCCACACCTGTAGTCTGCAGCCAGTGAAGTTGATTGCTAGCCTTGGTAGTGAACCCGAGGTCACAGTTGATGTAGCTGGTAGATCATTACCTCTTCTTGTAGATACAGGGGCGGCCAGGTCAGTGTTAAATTCGACGGTAGGTATGAAAACCACGGGTAAAACAATTTCAGCAATGGGAGTAACAGGAATAGTGCAACACTACCCTTTAAGTAGACCAGCGGAGATTATGATGGGGCCTTTGCAGACCAAGCATTCCTTTTTGCTGGCTGCATCGGCTCTGACTAAACTACTTGGGAGAGATTTATTGTGCAAGATGAGGTGTGTCATATATTGTACTCCTGAGGGTGTCTTCTTGGATATACCCGAGAATCACGTTCAGGAAGTGCAGGATATGTTAGACACCCCACAAAGGTTAATGTCACACTCTGCTGTTATAGACAAGTGTCCATCCAAGGTAGAGGCAATGATCTCCCAGATACCGGAATCCCTCTGGACCAAAGATGGACAAGACACTGGATTGATGGCGAATGTAGCTCCTGTAGTAGTGCAAGTAAAAGATGGTAGGATAGCTCCAAAAATCCCTCAGTATCCTCTGTAGCCAGAGGTGGAATTAGGAGTGTACCCAGTCATAGAGCGCTTGCTACAACAGGGCATCCTAGTTAGGACGTCCAGTACTGCCAATAGTCCCATCTTCCCTGTGAAAAAGAGTGGGGGGAGGGGCTACAGACTAGTGCAGGATCTAAGGGGGATAAACAAGATAGTTGACAGCCAATTCCCTGTAGTGCCAAATCCAGCTGTCATCCTCATGCAAATTCCCCCTACTGCAAAATTTTTCACTGTCATTGACCTCTGTTCTGCTTTCTTTTCTGTCCCTCTGCACCCTGACAGCCAATACCTGTTTGCATTTACATACAGGGGAGTACAGTACACCTGGACCCGCCTACCCCAAGGTTTCATTGACAGCCCAAGTATTTTCTCCCAGGCTTTGCATGACTGTTTACAATCCTTTCAACCTGAGAGCGGATCAGTATTAATACAGTATGTAGATGACTTACTGCTGTGTTCTGATTCACTTGAATCGTCCTTGAAAGACACGAAACAGCTTCTGTTTCACCTTTCTAATACGGGACACAAGGTTTCAAAGGATAAGTTGCAGTTGTGCCAGACCAAGGTAAAATATTTGGGACATTGCTTGACACAAGGACTTAGACACCTCACCGCTGATAGAATACAAGCGATTCGCGACATGACTCTGCCACAAACCCAGCAACAAATTCGCACTTTTCTTGGAATGTGTGGGTACTGCCGAAACTGGATCCCAGGGTTCTCCATACTGGCTTTACCTTTGCAAGAAATGGTCTCCTCGAACAAACCAAATCGGATCTCTCACACAGATGAGTCCGAACTGGCATTTGAGAGACTTAAACAGTGCCTATCACAGGCACCTGCATTAGGCATGCCAGATTATGGGAAACCCTTTGAATTGTACGGTACGGAAAGTGCTGGGTGTGCGGCAGGTGTCCTAACCCAGAGACATGGTGATGCCAGCAGGCCGGTAGCTTACTACAGTGCACAGTTGGACACCGTAGCGTGGTCTCTCCCCACATGCTTGCGAAGTGTTGCAGCGATGGCCTTGCTAGTAAGTAAAAGCGAAGACGTAGTGTTAGGACACAACCTGACCATCCATACACCTCATGCAGTGTCAGCCTTACTGAACTCTGCCCAAACCAGACATGTCTCATCTGCACGGTTTACAAGGTGGGAATTAGCACTAATGGCCCCTGTAAACATCACCATAAAGAGATGCAGCGCACTAAATCCTGCAACTTATCTGCCAGGTGTGCCTGGACAGGCACAAAAGGTAGAGGATGAGAATGATGGTGAAGGAGGATTTAGTACAGACACTAACACACATGATTGTATGGAATATCTGAACCAGACTTTCACTGCGAGACCCGACATTAGTGACAACCCACTGGAAGGCATAGATTTTACTTTTTACACTGACGGTAGTTGCCACAGACAGACGGACTCGGGAGACTTGTGTACTGGATACGCAGTCGTAGATGACAAAGGTATCATAGAAGCTGAACCCCTGGGCCCACCGCACTCAGCACAAGTTGCTGAGCTGGTCGCCTTAACCAGAGCGTGTGAATTGGCCAAGGGTAAGTCAGCCAATATATATACAGATTCTAGGTATGCCTTTGGAGTAGTGCATGATTTCGGGGCCCTATGGCGCCTCAGAAATTTCATGACGGCAGCTGGCACACCTGTAGCGCATGCATCCCACATAAAAAGGCTTCTAACAGCGATACAAGAACCAGACAGAGTGGCTGTTATCAAGTGCAAAGCCCACACTTACAGTCAAGACCCAGTGTCACTTGGTAACAGCCGGGCAGACGAAGCTGCTAAATCAGCAACCAGCACCCCCATACAAACAGATATCACATCACTGATGACATTCAACGCAACCAACACACAAAAATGAATTGAGATGCAAAATTTGTGTTCTCCACAGGAAAAGGCGGTCTGGAGGTCAAAGGTATATGGCCAGGAGTCCCCAGGACTCTGGACAGATGGACAGGGTAAGCCTGTGGCCCCCAGAGCATATCGTCCAAGCTTAGCTGAGGCGGCACACGGTCTGACTCATCTGGGTAAAGAGGGTATGTGTAAGCTGGTGAGAGCCTACTGGTGTGCGCCAGGATTCTCTTCTCATGCGGGTAAGAGAGCAATGACATGTCTTATTTGCTTGAGGAAGAATATTGGAAAGTCAATACCAACAGAACCATCCCATATCCCGCCGACAAACGGCCCTTTTCAGGTAATACAGATTGATTTCATACAGTTACCACCCTGCAGGAATTTAAAATATGTGTAAGTCTGTATTGATGTGTTTTCCAATTGGGTAGAAGCGTTCCCTGCTGCCACAAATACTGCTACGTTCACTGCAAAGAAAATTGTGCAGGAATTTGTGTGCAGATATGGTATCCCTAGAATAATTGAAAGTGATAGGGGTACCCATTTTACAGGTGAAGTATTTCAGGTTATGTGCAAACTGATGGGAATTAATAGCAAGCTGCATGCTCCGTACCGCCCACAGGCGAGTGCGAAGGTGGAGAGAGTAAACAGCACTATTAAGAACAAGTTGAGTAAAGTGATGGCTGAAACTGGATTGTTGTGGCCAGAAGCTTTGCCACTAGTATTGTACAGCATCAGAACCACTCCCAGGTCCCCTCTTAACCTATCACCCTTTGAGATTCTTTTTGGTCGACAGCCCCATGTAATGATAGACCCCCCAGGATGATTTGAAATGCAATAACGAAGTGACTGTAAAATATTTGGTTAAGATGAGCCAGCAGCTGAGGAATCAAAACAAAAATCTAAAGCTGGTGATTCCTGACCTACCGAACAGTAATTGTCATGACATTGAACCTGGGGATTATGTAATGATTCAAAATTTTCTACGCTCAGGTTGCCTCATTGACAGGTGGGAAGGACCGTACCAAGTCTTACTAACCAGCACGACAGCATTAAAGGTTGCCGAAAGAGAGACTTGGGTCCACTCGTCCCACTGTAAGAAGGTCGCTGACCCAGAGAGAACCCGTGACAAAGAGCAGAGTGTAGAGAACATCGTATCACTGGAGTGTCTGTTCCAGGAAGGCTGAGAGGCAGGACTGTTGGCGAGGACGGATTTGTAGAATTCCAAGAGCAACACATCACTCGAGCAAAGGCGAGTATCAGAAAACGATCTGGTAGTCAGGGAACTAGGAGGCACTGTGAAGGGTTATTGGCTGAGGACAATTGCATTTGTAAGAATTGTGAGAACATAGTTGAGGATGGGTGCATCCAGAGATGTCAGTCCAGCCTTAATATCAACATGGACCGTCATCCATTGAGTGATTACCACTCACTAGTGGGTAAGGTTTTAAACCAAACAGAATGCTGGGTGTGTTAGGTTCCTGGTGCTCAGAACAAGGGAGATGTTATGAAGCGAGTCCAGAGCACCAGGACGGAACGCTGGGAAAGGGGAATGGAAAGGGAATAGCCCCTGGCGCCCTATCTCCGTTGTCTCACCCGTGCTGTCAGTATACTCCTGCGAGACTATGGTTGCTTGAGCCCATGGCAGCCGCGTTTGAAGGGCGGATTACGTCTGCCCAACTTCGATGCCCCCTCAGGTCTTAATGAGAGACAAAGAGTGAACCGAGACAGGGTGATAACAAGGGGCCCTCTGACTAAACAACAAGGCCAGGGGCTACTAACAAACCTAAAACCAAAGTATGTGCGGCTTGCCGCCAAAGGAAAAGAACAACAAAGGAAATGCTGACCACACGCCGACACAATACTTTTGTGTACCGGCAGTGACAGCATAAGCAGAACCCTCTGCAAAACACCAGTGACAGAAATAATAAGGGAATACCGCGGCCTAAGCCAACGGACGCGGCCGTGCCGCTACTCACGGAACCGGTACGAATACTGGCAAATGGACAGGAACTCCCAATGCTGCTGACACAGACTCTCAGAACTGGAGGACAGGCAGAATCCCAAACGACAGACCGGTGGACACCAAGAAGCCAGAAACTTGCACAGGCAAAGGTACTGGACCTCAGGACAGGAACGCCTCACGGCAAGACATGGGATCAGACATAGGAATCGACACAGGGACTGACACAGGAATCGACACAGGAAGCTCAGGAACTAGCAGGAACCAAGCTCAGAACTCAAGCAGACTGAAAACCCAGGAATATCACCAGCATCTGTGAATTGCAAACAGCCAGCATATAACAGAGAGGCCTAATTAATAATCCCATGCAGCTGCCTTGTTGCATGATTCCAAACTGACCAGATGCAATTAGCAGCCAGGTGAGGCTGAACACAAGGGAACAAGCTGCAATTACACAGACTCACCAGCGGCAGCAGACAAGAGTATTCTAAAACAGAGCAACAGGAAATCCTGGCATGCAAGACAACTTTATAAACATAAAATAGGAATGAACCACTACCTGTGGTTCATAACAGTATCCCCTCCTTAAGGGTGAGCTCCGAGCACCCCATGACACCCACGGGGAACATAAACAGAAGTATAACATGAAATACAGAACAAAACTGCAAAACAGGAATGAGCCACAGCCGTGGCTCATAACATTACCCCCCCCCCTTGAGGAGGGGTCAAAAGACCCCAAAATTCAGACTATCCAGAACAAGGGATACAAAAAAAAAAAAAAAAACCTGACACACTGGTCTAACAGACAAGAAAACAAAAAACAAGTTGTAGCAACAACTTGTAACAGTGCCCTCCCCTTGATGGTGGCCACTGGACACAAGACAAGGAAAAAAAATAATTCTTTTTTTTTTTTTTTTATTAAGGCAAGAGTCAAAAATTATTTATTTTTCTTCTTCTTCTTTTTACAAAGCTCTTTAGGTCTGACCAAGGTAATTCCCCAAACATTGTCTGAACTGATGGTACCACCCAGCAAGGCTGCGTTCAAATCAGAGACAGGTCTCTTACCCTTGGGAGCTGAACTTTCTGGTAAAGTACTATTATTAGAAGAAGAAGAAGTCAAAAAAGCACATCCTGCAGTCAAAACATCGGGCTGGGACTCTTGTGCAGAGTTTACAGTATTTGGTGGACTCTCAGCAGACAAGACGGGTGACTTAGAGGAACCTGAACCAATTTCTTTGGAACCGTATCTTTTAACAATTGCATCACAGAATGCTAGGGGATCCTGAAGAATGGGATCTTCAGCTTTCATTAGGCTGGTTGCCCACTCAGAAGGCTCTCCTCTAAAAGAATAAATCAGATAGAGCCCAAGGTTTTCTAAAGTGATGCCCAGAAATGGTCTAGACAACATAATAGTGTAATAGTGTTTGAAAAGCGCCAGAAATTGGGCGAAGTCCCCATCAAAGGTTATGGATGTTGAGATATCAGAGTCAGGATCTGTTTCCTTCTCATCTGACTGACTGGAGTGCTTTGCTAGGACCTGGTCACTATTGACCTTACTCGAGGCTGAGACTCTCTGAACCCCACCCGGGGCTGAGACTTTCTGAACCCCACCCGGGGCAGTGACTTTCTGAACCCCACCCGGGGCAGTGACTTTCTGAACCCCACCCGGGGCAGTGACTTTCTGAACCCCACCCGGGGCAGTGACCTCCGGGAACCCCGCTGGGGCAGTGGCCTCCGGGAACCCCGCTGGGGCAGTGGCCTCCGGGAACCCCGCTGGGGCAGTGGCCTCCGGGAACCCCGCTGGGGCAGTGGCCTCCGAGAACCCCGCTGGGGCAGTGGCCTCCGAGAACCCCGCTGGGGCCAGCACCTCGGATTCTTTTACTGGGACCGGGCCGTTGGCCTCCCTGACTGGGATCGGGCCATCGGCCTCCCTCTCTGAGTCGATAATTATCGAAAGTTCTCCCGGGACTATGACTTCCGGGACTTTTGCTGAAGCAATAACGTTCAGATCCTCCACTAATGCTATGCTTCTTAAGTTCTTTCCTGGGGAAGCGACTTCTAGACCCTTCTTTGGGGCTGCGTCTCTCGAGACCCACTTGGGGAAATTACTTCAAAGATCCCTTCTGGGGTTTTGCTTCTCGAGTTCCCCTCAAGAACTATGGTTTTAGAGACCCTTTCTAGGGTTGCGCTTTTCAAGTCCCTCCCTGGGGTAACAGCTTCTGAGACCCCTTCCGATATGGACACCTGAACTATAATATTTGATGTCCCTCTATAAGCTAGGGCATCGGGTACCGCTCCAGCACTCTGGGCATCGGGTACCGCTCCAGCACTCTGGGCATCGGGTACCGCTCCAGCACTCTGGGCATCGGGTACCGCTCCAGCACTCTGGGCATCGGGTACCGCTCCAGCACTCTGGGCATCGGGTACCGCTCCAGCACTCTGGGCATCGGGCACCACTCCAGGACCCTGGGCTACGGGCACCACTCCAGGACCCTGGACTACGGGCACCACTCCAGGACCCTGGGCTACGGGCACCACTCCAGGACCCTGGGCATCGGGCACCACTCCAGGACCCTGGGCATCGGGCACCACTCCAGGACCCTGGGCATCGGGCACCACTCCAGGACCCTGGGCATCGGGCACCACTCCAGGACCCTGGGCATCGGGCACCACTCCAGGACCCTGGGCATCGGGCACCACTCCAGGAACCTGCAACTCCGCTTCCACAGGAACCTCAAGAGAGGAGAGAAACATTCTCTTTTGATTCCTGAATCTATAATGGGGCTCCCTTACCCAAGGACCCCAATTATAGGACAGAGAGCTTTTTTGTGTGGGTTGTGTGACAAGTACCTCTGCCACAGTAGAGACAGGAGTAGGTCTTGTATCATGACTCAACTTGGCCAGAGGGCAAGACTCGTCACCACACTTTGGCTTGCGCAACTCACAGGTCTGCAGATAATGGCCTAAACCCCCACAATATAGGCATAAGTTTAAGTTTCTGCGACGCAGACGCTCCTCTTCTGAGAGCCTGGGCCGCAAAAAACTTTTAAACCTTTTCTCTTCAATTAAACCAGAGGATTCTCTTGTCACCATACTGTGAGCAAGAGTCTCTTTAGAGATAGATGTACTCTCAACGACTTCTGGCAAAATGAGCAAGATTTTAGTCAGAAGGTTTTGCAGTTGCTTTAGGGATTGCTGCAAAACTTCTAGTCGCTCTGGTCTCAAAGCACTGAATACAGAGTTCAGGGCTGCGAGAGATGCCTGCAGGGCTTGCATAGTAGACATAGGAGGATTTAAAACTAGACAAGACAAGACAAGGCAAGGCAAGGCAAGGCAATACAAGGCAAGGCAAGACTAAATTTTGCTAAACAAAACAAGACTTTTTTTCTTCTTTTTTTTTCTAAACACCGGACTGGATTCTAAACACCGGACTGGATTCTAAACACCGGACTGGATTCAAAACACCGGACTGGATTCAAAACACTGAATTCTAGACAGGACTGGATTCTAGACTAGACACTGGACTGGGGCAAAAAAGAAAAAAAAGTTTTATTTCTTTTTTGTGGTATGGCTGGTGATAATGTTAGGTTCCTGGTGCTCAGAACAAGGGAGATGTTATGAAGCGAGTCCAGAGCACCAGGACGGAACGCTGGGAAAGGGGAATGGAAAGGGAATAGCCCCTGGCGCCCTATCTCCGTTGTCTCACCCGTGCTGTCAGTATACTCCTGCGAGACTATGGTTGCTTGAGCCCATGGCAGCCGCGTTTGAAGGGCGGATTACGTCTGCCCAACTTCGATGCCCCCTCAGGTCTTAATGAGAGACAAAGAGTGAACCGAGACAGGGTGATAACAAGGGGCCCTCTGACTAAACAACAAGGCCAGGGGCTACTAACAAACCTAAAACCAAAGTATGTGCGGCTTGCCGCCAAAGGAAAAGAACAACAAAGGAAATGCTGACCACACGCCGACACAATACTTTTGTGTACCGGCAGTGACAGCATAAGCAGAACCCTCTGCAAAACACCAGTGACAGAAATAATAAGGGAATACCGCGGCCTAAGCCAACGGACGCGGCCGTGCCGCTACTCACGGAACCGGTACGAATACTGGCAAACGGACAGGAACTCCCAATGCTGCTGACACAGACTCTCAGAACTGGAGGACAGGCAGAATCCCAAACGACAGACCGGTGGACACCAAGAAGCCAGAAACTTGCACAGGCAAAGGTACTGGACCTCAGGACAGGAACGCCTCACGGCAAGACACGGGATCAGACATAGGAATCGACACAGGGACTGACACAGGAATCGACACAGGAAGCTCAGGAACTAGCAGGAACCAAGCTCAGAACTCAAGCAGACTGAAAACCCAGGAATATCACCAGCATCTGTGAATTGCAAACAGCCAGCATATAACAGAGAGGCCTAATTAATAATCCCATGCAGCTGCCTTGTTGCATGATTCCAAACTGACCAGATGCAATTAGCAGCCAGGTGAGGCTGAACACAAGGGAACAAGCTGCAATTACACAGACTCACCAGCGGCAGCAGACAAGAGTATTCTAAAACAGAGCAACAGGAAATCCTGGCATGCAAGACAACTTTATAAACATAAAATAGGAATGAACCACTACCTGTGGTTCATAACAGTATCCCCTCCTTAAGGGTGAGCTCCGAGCACCCCATGACACCCACGGGGAACATAAACAGAAGTATAACATGAAATACAGAACAAAACTGCAAAACAGGAATGAGCCACAGCCGTGGCTCATAACAGGGTGTGCTCACAAGTACCTCAAGGTCAGAGCAAGTCAGGATTAGTACCGTACCCTTTAGCAATAGATGAGGTACTCGAATTACGGGGTGGGAGACCGGTGGACAAGAAATTTAATATTTCTAGGTCCCCTAGTTTGAAGCTCCACCAGTATCATGTAGATAGATACTTATTATGCTTCAACATTTCCAATTTCCGAAAACTAGGAATTTGGGAGGTGACATGGAATAACCAAACCATGGCCTTTTCGCACAGAGCTGATAAGATACCCATAGACTCTGAACTTGTACGCCAAATAGCCAACAGTGGAAGGTATTTTCGGCATAGGTATACTCGAGGAAGCAAGACCATGTGGGTTGGAGAAGTATCACCAGGGTACTGTGCTCATATCATACAGCCTGATACTTGCACTGAACAGATGAGAGAACTAGGGATTGGGTTTTTCACTTGGAAAGTTTGTAATATGGTAATGTCATATTCTGTCCCATATGTTCTCCCCGATGATGCCTATTTCATATGTGGGAGGAAGGCGTATAAGTGGCTTGCCCCAAACTCAGAGGGATTGTGTTATGTTGGAAGAGTGTTGCCAGAGGTCATGACCATAACCCACGATAAGATGAAAGATGTTCACCGCAGTGCTCAGGCTCCTTATACTCATACTCACTATGAACACATCGTCAAGAGACACCTCATAGATAGGACAGAGCACGTAGCCTCTGATTTGATTCACGAATCCACCGGGATTCAATTCCTTCTCGCATTAGACATCACCCGTACTGCCAAAGGAATTATAAATTATAGGTATTTCCATGCGCTAGCGAACTTGATAGATAATATCACTGAGATGTATGACGACACCTTCAGGTATATGGGTAGGGAGTTGCAAGCTTACAAAACAGAACTGATCCAGCACAGGATGGTCCTTAATTATATCACAGCTGTGACGGGTGGGTACTGTGTCACTTTGGCAACTCAATATGGTGTGAAGTGCTGCACGTATATTACAAACAGCACTGATGACTCAACCGAGATCATCGATCAAAAGATGGACGATATCTTGCAGTTGAAGTGGGAGTTCCGAAGGAGACACAACCTTACCCTGACTGCTGTGAGTAATGAACTGACCGGCTGGGTCTCATGGTTGAACCCAAGAAATTGGTTCTCAGGATTAGGAGAGTGGGCTCAAAATGTTATTATGAGTGTAGGAAAGTTTCTCCTTTGTATCCTGGGAGTCGTCATAATTTTTGGTATGATATTTAGGTGTGTTCGAATTCTGATGCGGCGCAAGCATGGCACACAATTGATGAGTTTAAGGAGCGGGGGCATTGTTACAGCAGCAGATTTAATTTACGACCCATCCATAGAGACAATGTTATGGTAAGGATTGCAAATGAATTCCATGGCCTGTTTCTTTCACCCGTTTTTCCTTTGTCTCCCCCTTTGCCCAGATACACCGATCCGGAAAAGACATCGACTACACCCAAGAATGATTACGAAAATGTTATGTGAATGTATTTTAGATATGTGTCTTATCTTCATCTCTACAACCTTCAGTTAGTGACACACATAGTCGACAGGTGATATCCACATATACTAGCACTCACATATATTCCCCCTCCATGTATCATCAACTAAATGTGCACCCCATATGTTGGAACAAGAAGCCGAAAAGAGCTCGGTAGTGTTTGTTGGCCCACTTACAGACCCTTAATACAGGATAAGAAGGATTTAATGTATACTTCGCAATACCTCGAAGCTTATCTAGAACCTATACGGCACGATGATACATGCCCCTCAGACATGGATTCATACATACATGCTTTTACTATCCCACTAGGTCATGCATTTCCCGCCTACACCTCTCCTCCTACCATCCAATCATCTGTAGATATTGTATTATATATTTTTCTGTTTAGTGTTTAGATAGTGGCAGTTATTGTTGACTGCCAAAGGGTGGACTGTCAAAGTCGAAAAATATTCCAGTACACCCATCACGTACTAACCACACACACATGCCCGCTGCGCGTGCACTTGTTCCGCCGTGCGTGCACATATCCGCAATTTGCGTATGATCGCTCCCGCGGTCCTGCGCGTGGTATGGGTATTTACGGCAGAGTTTGTGAGCGCATAGAGGGTTATCAAAACATTACATATTTAATCCAAATAGTGCACATTGTACACATTGCCCCCCTGCACCACATCAGCAAGTATCAACAGATTAAATGATTCCAGGACTAAGGGATTCACCTTTGCATGATAGGAAGGGACAGACTAAGGTTATAAGGTGATGTATCCAGCTGTAGGGTATTTTAAGGGTAACATTCCGGTGTTGGTTAGAGGAAGATCGCATGTTCCTGCGTATAGTTATGTGCAGAAGTAGTATATAGATATAAACTGTATTTACTGTATATTATGTATGCGGCGGGAATCCAGAGGAGACCACCCACAAGAGCAGTTGAGAAAGACATCGCCCACCTTTTCAAATCAACCTATGACCTCTCCTGTAATGTAAAGATGCATCTCTGTGTCCAATGGACAAAGGGATTACAGTATCCATTGTATTGCTTTTGGAAGTAGTGTATAAAAAGCCTGTTGCTGCCTGGCCGGTCAGAAGACTCTTAACGCTATCTACCTGATTAGCGGAGGACTGGACCAGGTTGCGCAAGCGAATATTCTCACGTATGTACATTGACTGTAGCCATTTACTCTGTTGTATATTGTAGTGTATAAATTGTATTGTTATCCCCTTCCAGATATATACGCTGAGGTGTCGGAGCCCAGTGTTTAACTACACATCGGTGTTGTGTCCTCTTTTCCCTGCTAGGGTTTAAAGCATATTACATTACCTAACTGTATAAGGTTTAAAAGTGTATTGATAAGGTGTGTACGCGCTGCAGGTATTTTGTACCGTCAGCACTGCATAAGGTTTAAGGTGTAACATCATTGCAGTGCTTTGCTGCATAAGGTCTAGAGTGTAATAATATCATTGCATTGCTAATAAGGTTTAAAGTATATCAAGAGTGTGCGCACGCTGTGTGTACTTTGTACTCCCAGCGCGGCGTTTGTACGCTAAGTCCGGACAAGGTACGGGACTCTGTACGCAAATAGCGTACAAAGTACGTAGCTTGTGTATTAAGTCTAGCGGCCGCAGCGGCTCCATGGTAAAAGTGTCTTTAGAGGTATAGCTTTATGGTTTAAGATAATATCGACATTATCACCCTATACCTCATTCCTCCTTATCATTCATCTCCCCCTGTAGTGTCAGTGTCTGTGTGTGCCTGTCTGTCTCCATTCATCCCTGCCTGCGCAGAGGAGCAACAGTTCACTTACACTACTGATGCCAGCTCTGAAACCCAGAAGTCCACCTTTCCAAAAGTAGGAACAGCTGCAGCTGTCAGTGCTGCAGCTGTCTACACATACCAATGTGGCCAATCGCAGTGGATGCAGATGGTATGCGGTGTGCAAAGCACCGTCTGCACCACCCTAGTTACAGTCCTGTCAGTAATACTTTATATTCACTTCTTTAAATCATGACATCCCTGGGGGTAATTATTAACCACTTGCCTGGCATGGTCGCATCAGATGTGACCATGCCTGCAAGTGCTTTATCTGGCCTGGTCGCACAGGATGCGGCCAGTCAGATAAACTGTCTTAGCAGCGGCAGGGAAACTTCCCTCCGCTGCTGCTGTCAGAGGCACCGGAAGGTCCCTCTGCCTCCCCGCACTCTCCCCCACTGATTGCTGTGCTGCCGATCACTGCTGATCGGTCAGCACGGCAGGATCTCCACCTCCAGGGGATGCAGACAATAGCAGCCACGGGGGAGAGTAAATTAACCCCCCCCCCCCAAGCCACCCCCATTTTTTGTTCTTTTTTTGTTTTTTTAACTAAAATCATTTTGGATAGGGTTAAATTAATGGTTTTCACCTAATTCACTCATAAAAAACCCACCCCGACAATTTCAGAGCGATTTTTGGGTAAAAAAAATTGTCAGTTACTGTAAGTGGTTAAGGAGGGTTAGGTTATAAATGAAAGAGAGACTGGTGAGGGGATTTGGGGAGTTATTAATGGGTAGGCAAGTAAATTAATTTTCAGAGAGTGAGGCAAACCCCATCCCACTTTCTATACCTCACTCTCTGTACATGTATAACAACCTTACCTGCCCATTAATAACCCCTCAAGCTCCCTCACTTTGCCTTTTTCATTTATAACCTAACCTTTCTTGATAATTCAACTCCACTCACCTTCCAATTGATCAGTGCACTTACAGTATTACAGACTGGGGGTACAGACCGGATGTCTGACTGGATGCCGGAGTGTTAGTCCACATAACCAGGTTGAAATGCTGGTGATGCCTGCCACTGGGGATTCGACTGCCCACTCCTAGTTCTTCTCCAAACTAAGCGACAAGTTATTGTGGGAGCGGGCTAGACTGGGAGAGACTTCACATCTCTCTCAGGAGATGCTGCAGGTCTGTGCGGCCAGAAACAAGGTAAGCTGGGAGGGAGAAGGTGTGGTGTTGCAGCGCTGCCCGGTGTCTTGTATGTAGAGATGTGCACCGGAAATTTTTCGGGTTTTGTGTTTTGGTTTTGGATTCGGTTCCGCGGCCGTGTTTTGGATTCGGACGCGTTTTGTCAAAACCTCCCTGAAAATTTTTTGTCGGATTCGGGTGTGTTTTGGATTCAGGTGTTTTTTTTCAAAACCCCCTCAAAAACAGCTTAAATCATAGAATTTGGGGGTCATTTTGATCCCATAGTATTATTAACCTCAATAACCATAATTTCCACTCATTTCCAGTCTATTCTGAACACCTCACACCTCACAATATTATTTTTAGTCCTAAAATTTGCACCGAGGTCGCTGGATGACTAAGCTAAGCGACCCAAGTTGGCGGCACAAACACCTGACCCACCTAGGAGTGGCACTGCAATGTCAGACAGGATGGCACTTAAAAAATTAGCCCCAAACAGCACATGATTGTCAGGAACTGGTGCAGAATCCGGAATTCGGGATCAGGTACCAAGTGGTTGACGTTACCCAGAACAGAGGCGCGGAGTCTAACACGCCGGAAGGTTTTCACCAGGGAACCCCGCAAGGGGATATGGGCTTCGCGGCTTCCGATGTGCAGGTCGCGGCCCCCTGTCTGGGTCACTTGATACCTGAACTGGACTAGAGTTATGGTAGAGGTGTTGTATATGAACAGCCGCAGGGATAGACAGGAACAAACAGGAACTGGAGAAGGTGGCAGGGTGCACACGGCCAGATGGTACGCTGGGGCTGTGGAGATGGAACAGCAGCAGGCACTCCAGGGGTAACACAGGAGGTAGCGGCACACGGACGGACTGGGGTGCAGACACTTGGAGACAGGGTAACGGCAGTCGGCAGACTAAAGTCGTCAGCAAGATGTTGAAGCTGGAATTCAATACTGGAACAAGGCAATACCCACTGGACAGATGAACTGAGACCAGAGAGGAACCAGAGAGCAGAACACCACATGGAGTAGCTATAACTGGCAAAGCTTCTTGGGATTGAGAGGCTTAAAAGAACAGGCTGGACCAATCAGTTGTGAGCACCAGACAGGCCCCCAGTAATTGATATAACATGCAGCTGCAGTGCAGACTGAGCAGGCTGACAAGCTGAATAGTAGTTTTCAGGTAACGAGCTGTAATTACAGAATCCAGACACCTGTGAAGTCAGTTGCTGAGTGCAGGAGCAAAGGCACTGGGAGACAACTGTGCCGGAGCTAGCTGTGACCTGTAGTTCCACAAACAGAAGCAAAGGTTATTATAACAATAACAAAACATGAGTGCTCAGGATTGTAACAATGATGCAGAGATAAATAAAAAAAAAAGAAGGTGCAAGATGGAATTGTCCTTGGGCCCCCCACCCACCCTTATGTTGTATAAACGGGACATGCACACTTTAACAAACCCATCATTTCAACGACAGGGTCTGCCACACGACTGTGGCTGAAATGACTGGTTGGTTTGGGCCCCCACCAAAAAAGAAGCAATCAATCTCTCCTTGCACAAACTGGCTCTACAGAGGCAAGATGTCAACCTCCTCCTCATCGTCCGATTCATCACCCCTTTTACTGTGTACATCCCCTTCCTCACAGAGTATTAATTCGTCCCCACTGGAATACACCATCTCAGGTCCCTGTGTACTTTCTGGAGGCAATTGCTGGTGAATGTCTCCATGGAGGAATTGATTATAATTCATTTTGATGAACATCATCTTCTCCACATTTTCTGGAAGTAACCTCATACACCGATTGCTAACAAGGTGACCGGCTGCACTAAACACTCTTTCGGAGTACACACTGGAGGGGGGGGGGGCAACTTAGGTAAAATAAAGCCAGTTTGTTCAAGGTCCTCCAAATTGCCTCTTTTTCCTGCCAGTATACGTACTGTCTGTCTGACATGCCTACTTGGATGCGATCACTCATATTATCCTCCACCATTCTTTCAATGGTGACAGAATTATATGCAGTGACAGTAGACGACATGTCAGTAATCGTTGGCAGGTCCTTCAGTCCGGACCAGATGTCAGCACTCGCTCCAGACTACCCTGCATCACCGCCAGCGGGTGGGCTCGGAAATTCTTAGCCTTTTCCTCGCAGCCCCAGTTGCGGGAGAATGTGAAGAAGGAGCTGTTGACGGGTCACGTTCCGCTTGACTTGACAAGTGTCTCACCAGCAGGTCTTTGAACATGTGCAGACTTGTGTCTGCCGGAAAGAGAGATACAACGTAGGCTTTAAACCTAGGATCGAGCACGGTGGCCAAAATGTAGTGCTCTGATTTCAACAGATTGACCACCCGTGAATCCTGGTTAAGCGAATGAAGGGCTCCATCCACAAGTCCCACATGCCTAGCGGAATCGCTCCGTTTTAGCTCCTCCTTCAATCTCTCCAGCTGCTTCTGCAAAAGCCTGATGAGGGGAATGACCTAACTCAGGCTGGCAGTGTCTGAACTGACTTCACGTGTGGCAAGTTCAAAGGCTTGCAGAACCTTGCACAACGTTGAAATCATTCTCCACTGCGCTTGAGTCAGGTGCATTCCCCCTCCTTTGCTTATATCGTAGGCAGATGTATAGGCTTGAATGGCCTTTTGCTGCTCCTCCATCCACTGAAGCATATAGATGGTTGAATTCCACCTCGTTACCACCTCCTGATTCAGATGATGGCGGGGCAGGTCCAGGAGTGTTTGCTGGTGCTCCAGTCTTCGGCACGCGGTGGCTGAATGCCGAAAGTGGCCCGCAATTCTTCGGGCCACCGACAGTATCTCTTGCACGCCCCTGTCATTTTTTAAAAAATTCTGCACCACCAAATACAATGTATGTGCAAAACATGGGACGTGCTGGAATTTGCCCACATGTAATGCACGCACAATATTGGTGGCGTCTGATGTCACAAATCCCTAGGAGAGTCCAGTTGGGGTAAGCCATTCTGTGATGATGTTCCTCAGTTTCCGTAAGAGGTTGTCAGCTGTGTGCCTCTTATGGAAAGCGGTGACACAAAGCGTAGCCTGCCTAGGAACGAGTTGGCGTTTGCGAGATGCTGTTACTGGTGCCGCCGCTGCTGTTCTTGCTGCGGGAGGCAATACATCTACCCAGTGGGCTGTCACAGTCATATAGTCCTGAGTCTGCCCTGCTCCACTTGTCCACATGTCCGTGGTTAAGTGGACATTGGGTACAACTGCATTTTTTAGGACACTGGTGACTCTTTTTCTGATGTCTGTGTACATTCTCGGTATCGCCTGCCTAGAGAAGTGGTACCTAGATGGTATTTGGTACCGGGGACACACTACCTCAAGAAATTCTCTAATTCCCTGTGATTTAACGGTGGATACCGGACACACGTTTAACACCAACACTGCTGCCAAGGCCCGAGTTATCCGCTTTGCAGCAGGATGACTGCTGTGGTATTTCATCTTCCTAGCAAAGGACTGTTGGACAGCCAATTGATTACTGGAAGTAGTACAAGTGGTCTTCCGACTTCCCCTCTGGGATGACAATCGACACCCAGCAGCAACAACAGCAGCACCAGCAGCAGTAGGCGTTACACTCAAGGATCCATTGGATGAATCCTAGTTAGGAGAGGACTCGTCAGACTTGCCAGTGACATGGCCTGCATAACTATTGGCGTTCCTGTCTAAGGAGGAAATTGACACTGAGGGAGTTGGTGGTGTGGTTTGCGGGAACTTGGGTACAAGAGGAAGGGATTTAGTTGTCAGTGGACTGCTTCTGCTGTCACTCAAAGTTTTTGAACTTGTCAATGACTTCTGATGAATGCGCTTCAGGTGACGTATAAGGGAGGATGTTCCTAGGTGATTAACGTCCATACCCCTACTTATTACAGCTTGACAAAGGCAACACACGGCTTGACACCTGTTGTCTGCATTTCTGTTAAAATAATTCCACACCGAAGAGGTGATTTTTTTTGTATTTTGACCAGGCATGTCAATGGTCTTATTCATCCCACAGACAACAGGTGTCTCCCCGGGTGCCTGACTTAAACAAACCACCTCACCATCAGAATCCTCCTTGTCAATTTCCTCCTCAGCGCTAGCAACACCCATATCCTCATCCTGGTGTACTTCAACAGTGACATCTTCAATTTGACTATCAGGAACTGGACTGTGGGCGCTCCTTCCAGCACTTGCAGGGGGCGTGCAAATGGTGGAAGGCGCCACCTCTTCCCGTCCAGTGTTGGGAAGGTCAGGCATCGCAACCGACACAATTGGACTCTCCTTGGGGATTTGTGATTTAGAAGAACGCACAGTTCTTTGCTGTGCTTTTGCCATCTTAACTCTTTTCAGTTTTCTAGCGGGAGGATGAGTGCTTCCATCCTCATGTGAAGCTGAACCACTAGCCATGAACATAGGCCAGGGCCTCAGCTGTTCCTTGCCACTCCGTTTCGTAAATGGCATATTGGCAAGTTTACGCTTCTCCTCAGACGCTTTTAATTAAAATTTTTGGGTCATTTTACTGAACTTTATTTTTTGGGATTTTACATGCTCTCTACTATGACATTGGGCATCTGCCTTGGCAGACGATGTTAATGGCATTTCATCATCTCGGCCATGACTAGTGGCAGCAGCTTTAGCACGAGGTGGAAGTGGATCTTGATCTTTCCCTATTTTACCCTCCACATTTTTGTTCTCCATTTTTTAATGTGTGGAATTACATGCCAGTAATATATCAATAGCAATGGCCTACTGTACTGTACTAAATATGTATACTGCTGGTCACCAAAATGCTGCACTGTCCTACTATATACTGCTCACAATAATGCAGCACAGAGATAGTATACTTGACACAGAGCTGCAAGATACAGCAATGGCCTACTGCAATGCACAATTGCACAATGCATAATGCAGCACACTGACCACAGATATTTGCAGCACACTGAGCACAGATATGGAGCGTTTTCAGGCAGAGAACGTAGATATTTGCAGCACAATGAGTACAGATATTTGCAGCACACTGAGCACAGATATTTCCAGCACACTGAGTACAGATTACGGAGCTTTTCAGGGAGAGAACGCAGCCACGTCCTCTATGTTCAATCTCCAATGCACGAGTGAAAATGGCGGCGACACGCGGCTCTTTATATAGAATACGAATCTCGTGAGAATCCGACAGCGGAATGATGACGTTCGGGCGCGTTCGGGTTAACCGAGCAAGGCGGGAAGATCAGAGGCTGCCTTGGAACCGTGTAAAATAGGTGAAGTTCGGGGGGGTTTGGATCTCGGAGAACCGAACCCTCTCATCTCTACTTGTATGTGGTGGTGTGCCTGGTAGAGAAGGAACCGAGTGCACCACTATATACATGACAGCGGGCAGTGCTGCAGATAGCAGCGGCGGTGGTAAGCGGCCCTGTGGGTGCTGCCTGATGGAGTGCCCACAGAATATATGCACTGTGTGCAAGGCCCCGCAGGCACACACCTGGGTACAGTATTCTATAGATACTTGAATATTTCAGCACTTATCACAGTACTCCAACAGAACATATTTTCCTGCGCGCCGCCGAGAGATGTGAAGAAAAATCTGTAATGAAGCGGTAGGATCGTGGGCACCTGGCTGTCATTTCCGCTAGTTGAATTGCCCGATTTGCCTTTATTGAGCTACAAAACAAAAAGACATAAAAATTATAATATTATTTATAATAATATGATTTTGGTAATACAATACTTTGCTATAAGAAAAAGTTTGAAAATAATATAAAAAAGGACGTGCCATTTAGAGAAAAAATATATTTTTTAATTCATACAGAACCTGGTACACTGAGCTCTTGAACACAATACAATATAATCTGTATGTCTCCACCTTCATATATCTAATTAAACTTTCCTAGCACGTACTGTACTAAGCACAATACCTCAACAAGAAAGCATTTAGGCTTAAAGGATTCAAATTCTCAGCTGGGTGCCACTGTGGTGCTATGTGTCACAGCTCGTAAAAGAGCCAGTCACTCCGTTACCAAAATTAAAGCTATATTATCACATACCCATATACCAGGAATAACAATTTCCAATAATATGCATTTTCTTCTTACATTTGTCTTTGAATATACAAACTATGGGGCAGATGTATTAACCTGGAGAAGGCATAAGGAAGTGATAAACCAGTGATAAGTACAAGGTGATAAATGTACCAGCCAATCAGTTCCAATATGCAAATTGACAGGAGCTGACTGGCTGGTGCGTTTATCACCTTGCACTTATCACTGGTTTATCACTTCCTTATGCCGTGTCCAGACTTAATACATATGCCCCACTATTTCATGCCAATTTATACCTATTATATATTTAGCAAAAACTGTGTTAGTCAGCCAACAACTTTACACACTGTGTAATAGATTCTAGGTGAAAACAGTACATTTCATCAGAATATGTTAGGTATGGAACATAGGGGGACATTTACTAAGCAGAGATAAGAGCGGAGAAGTGAGCCAGTGGAGCAGTTGCCACATCAACCAATCAGCTGCTCTGTATAGTTTTATAGTATGCAAATTATAGATGTTACTTCAGTGCTGATTGGTTGCCATGGGCAACTTCTCCACTGGCTCACTTCTCCGCTCTTATCACTGCTTAGTAAATGTCCCGCAGGATTACAGTTTGTAACCAGTGGTGCAAGTAGAAAAAATGTCTGTGGTTAAATGCCACATGGGGCGTGGCACAATGAAAATGGGGATGTGATACACATATGGGGGGGCCAGATACACATATGACCCCAATAGTGCCAGGTACACGTTGCCCCCACAGTGCCAGATATACATTGCCCCAGAGTCCAAGATACACAAATGCCCCCACAGTGCCAGATACACATTGCCCCACAGTGCCAGATATACATTGCCCCACAGTGCCAGATACACAAATGCCCCAGTGTCAGATACGCATTGCCTCACAGTGCCAGGTACACAAATGCCTCCACAGTGCCAGATATACATTGTTTCACAGTGCCAGATACACAAATGCCCCTACAGTGCCAGATACACAAATGCCCCTGCAGTGCTAGATACACAAATGCCCCCGCAGTGCCAGATACACAAATGCCCCCACAAATGCCCCCACAGTGCCAGATACACAAATGCACCCACAGTGCCAGATACACAAATACCCCCACAGTGCCAGATATACTTTGCCCCACAGTGACAGATACAGATGTGTCCCCACAGTGCCAGATATACATTGCCCCGGAGTGCCCCCCTTCCCCTCTTACCTTTGCCTCAGTCTGTTTCTTCTATGTGGGGGGAGGAGAGCGCAGCGCCTCTCCTGCCCCTCAATGCTTGTGAAATCCGGTCTCCTCTCCGGCGGCGGGTATCACAAATGAGGCGCTGGTTCGTTAGCCAATCAGAGCTCACGGACCGGCAGCCAATCAGGAGCCGTGGCTGCCGGTCCGCGAGCTCTGATTGGCTAGCAAATTGGTGCCTTATTGAAATTCACCCCGCTGCAACCGCAGCCAATGGAGACCATGAACATCACAGAGAATTGAGGGGCAGGAGAGGCGCTGCGCTCTCCTCCCCTCACACAGCAGCCAGCAGGTATGGTGGACGGTACGGCGTACCGGCTGGAAATTTCTTACCGGTACGCCGTACCGCCCCGTACCGCCATACTTGCAGTGCTGTTGAAAAATGTATTTCTTCCTTTCTTTCTGCTTGTAGATTATTTTATATGTATATTTGTCAGATATTACTTGCCTGCTATATTGTCATTTCATTAAGGGTACACAGTCGTTAGGTTGACCACACTTAGGTCGACAGTCATTAGGTCGATCACTATTGGTCGACATGCATTAGGTCGATGGGGTTTCTAGGTCGACATTGTCCCTAGGTCGACATGTTCTATGTCGACATGGCAAAGGGTCGACATGAGTTTTTCACAATTTTTTCATTTTTTAAACTTTTTCATATTTTCCGATCCACGTGGAATACAATTGGGAATGGTAACCTGAAGCATGGCGAGCGAAGCGAGCCATGCGAGGGGACACAGTGCACTAATTGGGGTTCCCGGTCACTCTACAAAGAAAAGGACACCAATTTTTTTTTTTAATCTCACCTCGACCATTTACCATGTTGACCTTGCTCATGTCAACCTATTTTGGGTGTCGACTTAGTCACTGTCAACCAATAGTGGTCAACCTAGACACTGTCAACTTAAGTGTGGTCGACCCTATGACCCATACTCTCATTAAGCGATAAGAAAAATCACATTACTGTACTGTAAACAGCTTATTAATTTAATAGGTCGACACGGTCATTAGGTCAACATGAACAAGGTTGACATGGAAAAATGTCGACATGAGTTTATTTAAAAATGTTGGTGTAGGTTTCCTCGTAAAGTGGCCGGGAACCCCAATTAGTGCACCGTGTCCCCTTGCATGGCTTGCGGCGCACGGCACAGGGAACTATTCCCAATCGTAGTCCACGTGGATCGTAAAGTATGAAAAAGTTTAAAAAATTTAAAATATTTTTAAAAACTCATGTCGACCTTTTTCCATGTCGACCTAGTACATGTTGACAAATAGACCATGTCGACCTAATGTATGTTGACCAATAGTGGTCGACCTAATGACTGTCGACCTAAGTGTGGTTGACCTAAAGACTGGATACCGTATGTGTATGTAGCTATGGCAGATAAAGAGCATGCGACACAATTAGGGCTATTAGCAGGGGTGGGAAAAGTCAAAAGCACAGCTGGCTGGAAGAGACTAGCTTGTTGGGTCGACCACTAATGGTTGACAGGCTGTAGGTCAACACATGGGGAATGTCGACATGGAAAAAGGTCAACATGAGTTTTTTTGGTGTAATTTTCTTCGTAAAGTGACCGGGAACCCCAATCAGTGCACCGTGTCCCCTCGCATGACTCGCTTTGCACGCCATGCTTCGGGCAGGTTACTATTCCCAATCGTCGTCCACGTGGATCGTAAAGTATGAAAAAGTTTAAAAAATAAAAAAATAAATAAAAAAAATTGATGTCGACCTTTTTATGTGCAAATCATTGACATATCGACCTAATGCTCATGTCGACCTTTTTGCAGGCATCGACCTAATGCATGTCGACCAATGGTGGTTGACCTATTGAGCGTCGACCTAAGTAAGGTCAACCTAAGGACCGTATCCCATTGCTATAAGCCTGGTGTAAATTCTACAATAATGATGATGATGACTGCTTATGATTTGTCACAAGCATTAAAAACACACCCATTTATGCAAATACACTGAAATTGCAGCAACTTTGTATAAAACTGCACTGAACACTCATTTAGCACAAATATAGAATGCTTCTAAGTATTTACTCATTTTGGGAAGGGGATGCATGTATATAGGAATTGCCTCATCATGTCTTTGGTCGTTTCATTAGGAAGTGGAGAGTGAACAACTTTCACAGCAGTCTGTGGCACTCCACTAAAAATTCAAGACTGTGCATACTATGGGCGGTATTCAAATCTTTCCACCCCCTTCCACACCTATTCTGTTTCTGCTGATGGGAGTGGTATCATCATTTGAGTCTGCTACCCCTGGGCTAGCGAGGCACCCTAAGCCTTTACGCTGCTAAACCTGATTACTATGGGCATGATATGTGCGATAATGGGGATCACTTTAGAAAGGAGACTGGGCATGATATATCAATTGAATACCGCCCTATGTGTACAATTATTACGGCTTGACAGGTAGGACTCAGGGGCGGAATGGAATCATTTGCCTCTGGGCACTAACTGTCAGGAGGGCACAGATAAATCCTTCTATAACCACTGCCTATGGCCCTGCTGATCACTGCAGCAGCGCATCTGGATCTGGGCCGCTGTTGCCGGTGGCTGCCTGGTACAATAAAGTTTTTTTCTTTACTGTGACACAGCACTGCTAACAGAGGATCCGCGCACAACACTGACTGAGGAACATCTGCCCGGAAAACAGGGTGAGTCCTGGTATGAGTGCACCATAAAAGATAAAATGTACAGTATTAGGTGGCTAAACGCCAAATATAAATACTAATAAAAAACAACAGTCCATAAATCAGGAGAATCAACAAATGCAACAGTTGGATTATTAAAAAGACAGTAGATAAAAATATTGAGAAAAAATTTATATATTCCCCAAACTAGAGGACCCGCACCATACCAGCTACAGATGTGTCCACATACACCTTTCCTATATCCTGCTATGTACTGTATGGCACAATTTGGCATGCCATAGACTCAGAGATTTAGCCATGCTTTGTAATTTGTCTTAATTTTTATTCTTTAATCTGCTACTTTATACATATTCTATTATGGCAAAAAAAAAATGTGAAAATCCATCCACACGCTACTTGTAGAAAAAAAGCTTAGCCGTGCTATGCATTGCGTCCCAAATTGAGCAAAATAGAAAAGGTGTAAGTGAACACATTTGTACTGGGACACAAACAGAAAAGTGGTTCAAACCTGCCCTTGAAACCCGGGAATGTGCAAGGAACAAGAAGTTGACAGGGCTGTAAGATGTAATACATCCCAGTTTAGTAATGGAGGGTCTCCAGAAAGTTCTCCACAATTAATTAACGCATTTCAGATTGGACATCCTTTTTCAAAAATCCAAAATGTGCTAGTAATTTACCTGTACTAATGAAGGTGGAATAAAGATTCTCTGAAAGATCCCCTGATATGAATGATACATTGGTGAGGAAAGGCATGACAGTGAAGGCCAGCTGATTAAGCCGTTCAGATATGACCAAAGAAACCTTTATGTGAACATATACCATGTATGGTTTTGAAGAAATTTGATTTAATCTCACCCAGGGATTGTTTTCCTTTCTTATTAATGTAATGAAAATACAGAGAAAGAAATACTCTCAGAGTACTGAAGAAGCTGTTGGTCACTTCCTTTATTAAGTGGATATTAATAGGAGGGACTGCGCCTTCTTGGCCTTTCCATTTTTTGGTTTGGTATTGTTTATGAGTAACAGTGTAACTCAGGGAAGGACTAAGCAGCTGTTTTAGACACATGGTACAAAAGTGGGACCAAAGTAGTTTGAGGCAGAGGCAGGAGGAGACCCTGTGCAGAAGGAGTTGAGGAGACCCCAGAAATCCACAGCATAGACTGCCCAGATAATAGGATTTAAATACCTACCGGTAAATCCTTTTCTCTTAGTCTGTAGAGGATGCTGGGGATGCTTCAAGAACCATGGGGTATAGACAGGATCCGCAGGAGACATGGGCACTTTAAGACTTTAAAAGGGGTGTGAACTGGCTCCTCCCTCTATGCCCTTCCTCCAGACTCCAGTTATAGGAACTGTGCCCAGGGAGACAGACATTTCGAGGAAGAGAAAAGGAAAAAACTAAGCGCTTAGGTGAGAAGCACTGCACTTTGATTGTCAGCAGCCTCCTGATAAAGGGAATTGCCAGTCCCTTGAAACAGAAACTAAACAACAAATAACAAGTGGCGCTTGACAATCAGATAAATTAAAAAAACATTTATTGGTATACAGTGTATAAAAGTTACAACAAACTCCCGGGAGAATAAAATAATGATACAAATTCCACAACAATAAAATTATTCACTGTTTTAGAGCTTAATGATCAATTCCTCAGAAAACCATTAATAATAGATGAACTTATGTGCATATGCTTATTAAGTAACTGCACCTGGGTGATTTTCAACCGGATTGAATTAACTTAATACACACAAAGTTATGATGAAAAGATGTATGTTGCTAATGAATAGGGTATTTAAACATGAGTCACTCACGGCTTAGTATGTCAGAAGGTACTGCATACATCACAAATCCATTGCAGTAGATTAATGGTTTAAAGGTGAATAGAAGAATTACCTCCGCTGGGCAGGAGCCTGTTCTATCCTTGCTCCCTGGTGTCGTCTCACTGGTTTGTCAGAGACACACACCAGAGCCTCAGCGGGTACGATTGATGCTGCACCGTGCAGGGAGCCCCAACGAGCCGTTCCAGATGGTTAGTAATGCCTCCGGTACCTCCGCACAGGCTTTTCTCCCTGCAAAGATCCACACTGTCATCAGCTGCTGCTACAACTTCTCATCCGTGCAAAGGAGCCCGTTAATTCAGCACCGCTATCAGGAGCACTTGAATTGCAGCTCCAGTCCCCGTGGCCAGAGCCGACAACGCAATCCGGGGAAGCGTACACAGCGGGTGCCGTTCCCTCTCAGCCCGGCGCAGACCGGTAAACTCCGGAAAACCAGCTCAACAGCCTCCTGTCTGCAAGTGCGGAGGTACCGGAGGCATTACTAACCATCTGGAACGGCTCGTTGGGGCTCCCTGCACGGTGCAGCATCAATCGTACCCGCTGAGGCTCTGGTGTGTGTCTCTGACAAACCAGTGAGACGACACCAGGGAGCAAGGATAGAACAGGCTCCTGCCCAGCGGAGGTAATTCTTCTATTCACCTTTAAACCATTAATCTACTGCAATGGATTTGTGATGTATGCAGTACCTTCTGACATACTAAGCCGTGAGTGACTCATGTTTAAATACCCTATTCATTAGCAACATACATCTTTTCATCATAACTTTGTGTGTATTAAGTTAATTCAATCCGGTTGAAAATCACCCAGGTGCAGTTACTTAATAAGCATATGCACATAAGTTCATCTATTATTAATGGTTTTCTGAGGAATTGATCATTAAGCTCTAAAACAGTGAATAATTTTATTGTTGTGGAATTTGTATCATTATTTTATTCTCCCGGGAGTTTGTTGTAACTTTTATACACTGTATACCAATAAATGTTTTTTTAATTTATCTGATTGTCAAGCGCCACTTGTTATTTGTTGTTTAATTTCGAGGAAGAGGATTTATGTAATTTTTTAAAACTAAGGTGAGATACATTCCAGCTCACACCTCAAACACGCTGTACAACATGGCAATCAACAACAACGCATGCAAAGGCATGACCAACCTCAGCCACAGACTGACTGTACTTAACTCAACATGAGAGTAACCAAAACCAAACTGCAGATACAGCCCGCACTGGGACGGGCGCCCAGCATCCTTTACGGACTAAGAGAAAAGGATTTACCGGTAGGTATTAAAATCCTATTTTCTCATACGTCCTAGAGGATGCTGGGGATGCTTCAAGAACCATGGGGTTTATACCAAAGCTCTAGAACGGGCGGGAGAGTGCGGATGACTCTGCTGTACCGATTTACCAAACAAGAGGTCCTCCTCAGCCAGGGTATCAAACTTGTAAAACTTCGCAAAGGTGTTTGAACCCAACCAAGTAGCAGCTCGGCAAAGCTGTAATGCCGAAACTCCTCGGGCAGCCGCCCAGGAAGAGCCAACCTTTCTGGTAGAATAGCTTTCACCGATTTCGGTAACGGCAATCCTGCCGTTGAATGAGCCTGCTGAATCGTATTACAGATCCAGCGCGCAATAGTCTGCTTAGAAGGAGGAGCCCCAATCTTGTTTGGAGCCCACAGGACAAACAGAGCCTCTGTTTTCCTAATCTGAGCCGTTCTGGCAACATAGATTTTCAAAGCTCTGACCACATCGAGAGACTTCGATTCCGCCAATGCGCCAGTAGCCACTGGCACCACAATAGTCTGGTTTATGTGAAATGATGAAACCACTTTTGGCAGAAATTGCTGACGAGTTCTCAACTCTGCTCTATCAGCATGGAAGATTAAATAGGGGCTTTTGTGAGACAAAGCCGCCAATTCAGATACCCGCCTTGCAGATGCCAAGGCCAACAACATGACTACTTTCCAAGTAAGGAATTTTAACTCAACCTTACGTAAAGGTTCAAACCAATGAGATTGCAGGAACTGCAATACCACATTAAGATCCCACGGTGCCACAGGAGGCACAAATGGAGGTTGGATGTGCAGCACGCCTTTCACGAAGGTCTGAACTTCTGGAAGGGAGGCCAATTCTTTCTGAAAGAAAATTGATAAGGCCGAAATTTGTACTTTAATAGAGCCTAACTTTAGGCCCGCATCCACACCTGCTTGCAAAAAATGGAGCAAACGCCCCAGCTGAAATTCTTCCGTAGGAGCCTTCTTGGATTCACACCAAGACACATATTTTCTCCAAATACGGTGGTAATGCTTTGCCATTACTTCCTTTCTAGCCTGTAGAAGAGTGGGAATGACTTCACTGGGAATACCCTTTTTGGCTAGGATTTGGCGTTCAACCGCCATGCCGTCAAACGCAGCCACGGTAAGTCTTGATACACGCACGGACCTTGTTGTAACAGGTCCTCCTGTAGAGGAAGAGGCCAGGGATCTTCTATGAGCAACTCCTGAAGATCTGGATACCAGGCCCTTTTTGGCCAGTCTGGAGCAATGAGTATCGCCTGAACCCTTGTTCTTCTTATAATCTTTATCACCTTTGGAATGAGTGGAAGTAGAGGGAACACACAGACCGACGGAAACACCCACGGTGTCACTAGGGCGTCCACCGCCATTGCTTGAGGGTCCCTCGACCTGGAACAATATCTCTGAAGTTTCTTGTTAAGGCGGGATGCCATCATGTCTATTTGAGGAATTCCCCAACGACTTGTCACTTCTGCAAAGACCTCTTGATGAAGACCCCACTCTCCTGGATGGAGATCGTGTCTGCTGAGAAAGTCTGCTTCCCAGTTGTCCACTCCTGGAATGAAGACTGCTGACAGAGCGCTTGCATGTATTTCCGCCCAGCGAAGAACTTTCGTGGCCTCGGCCATCGCCGCTCTGCTCTTTGTTCCGCCCTGGCGGTTTATATACACCACTGCTGTCATGTTTTCTGACTGAATCAAGACGGGCAGACCCCGAAGAAGATGTTCCGCTTGCAGAATGCTGTAGTAAATGGTCTTTAATTCCAGAATGTTTATGTGTAGACAAGCTTCCTGGCTTGACCATTTTCCCTGAAAGTTTCTCCCCTGTGTGACTGCTCCCCAGCCTCGGAGACTTGCATCTGTGGTCACCAGGATCCAATCCTGAATCCCGAACCTGCGTCCCTCCAGAAGGTGAGAACTGTGCAGCCACCACTGAAGGGAGATCCTGGTCCTGGAAGATAAGATTATTTTCCGGTGCATGTCCAGGTGAGACCCGGACCACTTGTCCAACAGGTCCCACTGAAACACCCTGGCATGGAACCTGCCATACGGAATGGCCCCGTAGGCAGCCACCATCTTCCCCAGCAACCGAGTGCATTGAGGAACTGACACCTTTGCTGGTTTCAGAATCTATTTTACCATGTTCTGTAACTCCAGAGCCTTTTCCACTGGAAGAAAAACTCTCTGTAATTCTGTATCCAGAATCATACCCAGGAACGACAGCCGTGTCGTCGGAACCAACTGTGATTTTGGCAAGTTTAGGAGCCAACCATGTTGTTGCAGAATCGTCAGTGAGAGCGCAACAATTTTCATCAATTGCTCCTTGGATCTCGCCTTTATGAGGAGATCGTCCAAGTACGGGATAATTGTAATTCCCTGCTTGCGCAGGAGAACCATCATTTCCGCCATAACCTTGGTGAAAATCCGTGGTGCTGTGGACAGACCAAACGGTAACGTCTGAAATTGGTAATGACAATTCTGAACAGCAAACCTCAGGTATGCCTGATGTGGAGGATATATGGGAACATGTAAGTAAGCATCCTTTATGTCGACCGACACCATAAAATCCCCCTCCTCCAGACTGGAGATCACTGCTCGGAGAAATTCCATCTTGAATTTGAATTTTTTCAGAAAGAAATTTGAGGGAGTTTAGTTCAGAATCGGTCTGACTGAGCCATCCGGCTTCGGGACCACGAACAGACCAGAATAAAAACCCTCCCCCTGATGTGACGGGGGAACTGTGACAATGACTTGATTTTGACACAGCTTTAGTATTGCAGCGCAAACTACCTCCCTTTCTAGATGAGAAGCTGGCAAGGCCGATTTGAAAAATCGGTGAGGGTGCACATCTTGATTTGTACCCTTGGGTTACTATTTCTAATATCCAAGGATCCAGGTCCGAGTGTACCCAGACCTGACTGAAGAGTGTCACGATCCGGGTATCTGGACGCCATTATTTACCTTTCAGGTGTCTCCTGAGGCTGGCCCAGCGTCCTAGGCCCAGTTCCCAGCTGTGTTGCTAGCATTCATATGTCATGTCTCATCTCTGCTGGTCCGTGGATATTGTCCTTCCAGTGCCCGGGCGACTGGCATGGCGTCACCAGCCGGCGGGGCCTCGGGCATCCTCTGTGTATTCGCAATGCATTACAGGTTATGTGGCACTCCTCATCTACTGCGGCCGCGGCCGTCCGCGCTGGAGGTCTGAGACGCAAGTCGGCGTTCTCTGTGTTCACCGCCGCCATTACAGAGGAATCTCCATGTGGTGTTACAAACAAGGTTTCCCTCCACTGGCCGGTATGGGCGCAGCCATCTTAGTTCTAGTCACATGAGCCTGTCCTCCAATCCATAGCTCCGCTGAAGTCTGCCTAATTGCTCATCCAATCCCTGCATACCTAAGGGTATAAAGGGATTGAGAATGAACCAGGAAATCGTCAGTGCTTTGGTTGTCAAACCTTGTTTCCAGTCTCTCTCTCCTGTGGTTGTTTCCATTTCAGGTTTCCAGCTCCTGTTTCCAGATTCCACTAAGAGACCCGCACCAGCCTACCATCTTGCGGTGCAGCCTAACTCTATAGTCTCCTGTGTTTGCTCCAGTCTCCAGCTACAGTCTCATCTGCTTCCAGCGGTCAGCTTCCAGCAGTGATCAGCTTTCTTAAAGAGCCGGTGCTTTTCCAGCGGTTACCTGCATACCATCGGTTACCTGCATACCATTGGTTACCTGCATACCATCGGTACCTGTAAACCATCGGTTTCTACATCTTCGCTCCCTAGCTTCATTCTACTATCTGGCTGGTTCCATCCAGCATCTACTCCATGTCTTAACACCTGGCTGGTTCCATCCAGCGTTCTCAGCAGCTACCTCAACTACAGTGCTACCAGCTTCCAGTGAAACATCTGCTGGTGTGTTCCTTGGTTATACCTCATACTACGGACGGGTCTGGTAAGGACATTCCATCTCTGGGACATTAAGAACTGTACCTTCTGCTACCAGTATCCTGTGGTCGTTGCCAACCCGTAGTTCTCCAGGAACTGTTTTTATCAAATCTGCTGTATATCTTCATTGACTTATTACTGCTGTGATTACATGGAGTTCTGTTAATAAATACTTATTGAATTTTAATCCTGGTTGTCATGGTCACACCTTCGGGCAACCTTTCTACATCCTACTCGTATGTCAAGGGGTCTGATAAAACCTCCGAAGTTTAGCTTCACCCCAGCCCCTACAACTGAGGCTTCCTCCTGTCAGCTCAGGCCCTCAGTTGTGACAAAGAGTTTGAGACGTGTCCCCACCGGTGCGGACTCCCGCAGAGGAGCCCCAGCGCCATGCGGTGGATTTGGTAGAAGCGGGAGAGGACTTCTGCTCTTGGGAACTTGCCACAGCCTGTGACCTTTTTCCCCTTCCTCTTCCTCTTGCATCAAGGAAGGAGGAACCTCGTCCAATTTTGAATTTATTGGGCCGAAAGGACTGCATCTGATAGTGGCGCGTTTTCTTCTGTTGTGCAGGAACTTTAGGTAAAAATGATGACTTACACGCGGTAGCCGTAGATACCAGGTCAATGAGGCCGTCACCAAATAAGACACTACCGTTAAATGGTAAAGACTCCATCGCCTTCTTAGAGTCAGCATCAGCATTCCATTGATGAATCCACAATGCTCTCCTAGCTGAGACTGCCATGGCATTGGCCCTTGATCCCAAAAGGCCAATATCCCTTACAGCTTCTTTTAAATATGCTTCAACGTCCCTGATATGACCCAGAGTCAAAAGCACGCCATCCCTGTCCAGGGTATCTATCTCAGATGACAAATTATCTGCCCACTTTTCAATAGCACTACTCACCCATGCCGAAGCAGTGGCAGGCCTAAGTAGCGAACCCGTAGTGACATAAATGGATTTTAGTGTATTTTCCTGCTTACGATCCGCAGGATCTTTTAGGGCTGCCGTGTCAGGAGACGGGAGCGCCACCTTTTTGGATAGACGCGATAGAGCTTTGTCCATCGTGGGGGTTGACTCCCACTTTTCCCTGTCCCCAAAAGGAAACGGATATGCCACTGGAATTCTTTTGGGAACCTGTACCTTCTTGTCAGGATTTTCCCAAGCCTTTTCAAAAAGAGCGTTCAGTTCATGAGAGGGAGGAAATGTTACCTCAGGTTTCTTTCCTTTATACATACAGACCCTAGTATCAGGAACAACAGGGTCCTCTGTTGTATGCAACACTTCTTTTATTGCCACAATCATGTACTGAATGCTCTTAGCAAGTTTAGGATTCAATCTGGCATCACTATAGTCTGTGTCGGTATCTGTATCTGTTATCTGGGTAAATGCACGTTTCTGTGACCTCAAAGGGGTCTGAGCTTGATACAATGCATCTTCCATGGATTTTCTCCATGTCTGGTTCTTAGACTCAGATTTATCTAATCTCTTAGTCAACCGAGCCACATTTGCATTCAAAACACTCAACATATTTACCCAATCAGCCGTCGGCGGTGCCCACACGGTCACTCCCACAGCCTTTTCTGTCCCCACTCCAGCCTCCTCCGGGGAAGAGCACTCAGCCTCAGACATGTCAACACACACGTACCGACACCCACAACCACACTGGGGCTATAGGAGACAGACCCACAACAAAGCCTGTTAGAGAAACACAGAGGGAGTTCTGCCAGCTCACAACCCAGCGCCTATCCCGGTTCTGAAGCGAGTAAACTACTGCCCAGACCTGTTAGCGCTTTTACTATCAAATAATTAGCACCAAATCTCTTGTGCCCCCCCCCCCATTTTGCACCCTGTTACTTCTACAGCAGTGTTGGAGGCCAGGCTCAGCGTCTCTGCAGCTTCTGTGAATAGAAAATGGCGCTGGTCAGAGCTGTGAGGGCTAAGCCACGCCCCCTTAATGGCGCGCTTCAGTCCCGCTTAATTTTGCATATTTATACTGGCGGGGGTCTGTAATTAGTGCCCAGGCACTTTATACACTTCTGCCAGTCGTATTTTTGAGGATTTATGCTGCCAAGGGCGCCCCCTGCGCCCTGCACACTTCAGTGCCGTTCTGTATGTGGGAGAATGGCGCGCAGCGCAGCTGCTGCGCGGTACCTCAAAAGCCGTCTTCTGCCATCACTGAAGTCTTCTGATCTTCTTTTACTCACCCGGCTTCTGTCTTCTGGCTCTGCAAGGGGGGTGACGGCGCAGCTCCGGGAACGAGCAGCTAGGCGCACCGAGTGATCGAACCCTCTGGAGCTAATGGTGTCCAGTAGCCTAAGAAGCAGAGCCTTTGAACTCAGAGAAGTAGGTCTGCTTCTCTCCCCTCTGTCCCACGATGCAGGGAGCCTGTTGCCAGCAGGTCTCCCTGAAAATAACAAACCTAACAAAGTATTTTTTCTGAGAAACTCAGTAGAGCTCCTCAGTGTGCATCCAGTCTCACTGGGCACAGAATCTAACTGGAGTCTGGAGGAGGGGCATAGAGGGAGGAGCCAGTTCACACCCCTTTTAAAGTCTTAAAGTGCCCATGTCTCCTGCGGATCCCGTCTATACCCCATGGTTCTTGAAGCATCCCCAGCATCCTCTAGGATGTATGAGAAATAATGATGCAAAGCATTCCCACCAGCACCACAAGGGCTCATCCATAGCATCCAGATCTAAGCCCAAGGAGGTTGCCGAAACTGCCCCCAATACAACATTCATTACCACTGCGAGTGTGGACCCTTCATCTCAGGGGCAGGTGAGCCAGTGATCATCAGAGCTGGTCTCTGTTGGTGACGCACTCTACAGTGAGTCTTCCAAACGGGGCCATCATCTGAAGGTGACAGCTCAAGAGGCTGATCAGAAAAGCCCATGCCCACATGAAATTGGTGGAAGACATTGAAATCTTAGCCTGGAGTGACTCACAGAACTGTGACTATCCTGCCTCAACCTGAGCTTGCCTTGTGGTTTCCCCTGTCTACACTCTCATCCCAGCAGCTGGAGGCAACTGCTCAAGAGAAGCCACTAGCTGCAGCAAACCCCTGAGCCATGCACATGACCTACCTTAAATCAGTCAATTTGATTTAACCATCTGTGCTGATATACCTAAATCCTGGACTGATGGGGTGCCTTGAGGACCGCGTTTGGGAACCTCTGCAGTAGACAATGAGAGGCAGGCACACAGCATAATGGCAGTAGTTAGGATAATTAGAAAGAAAAAAAAAGAGGACAAAAGAGAATGAAAGTATACAATATCTAAAGAAAAAGGAGCAAAGATATGAAAGGCTTTACGAATCATTAACAATGTTGTAATATTGAAATGTGGGGCTTCCCTGAAAAGATGAATTCTTCAGGACAATGAAGGCTCACAGGAAGAAACACTACCAGTTGAAGAAGAGACTAAAATCCTCCCATTCTAACTAACCAACAGAAAACTAGCAGAAACAATCACAGCATACTACCAACCATACTGGTTAGCCCTTGCTAACTATATTAAAACGTAATCATGTCTCCTAAAAGCCATGGCCTTGGGGTTTAACTTCCTTCAGGTTCAAAATAAACCTTCAGGTGTCACAGTGAATTTGAGCAACAAGAATTCAGCTGTATTCAGCGTACATAAGATAAGTATAACAGCATGACTTGTCTGCAAAGTATAATAATATGGAAGAATACAACAGGAAAAGAAGAAAAGAAAAACACAGGTTTACATAACAGATCCGCTCACATTTCCTAGCAACCATGTTGCCTTTCTGTAGTAATTAGTTATACAGTCAGTATGTAACTTTTTCAGGCAATGTGGAATAAGCTCTCTCTTGTGCATTGTAACTCCAACTCTTCTCTATAGCATGAGAATTATTCTACATCATTAGTCTTCTTCATGAGTTCCTCATGATCCTCTCTGTGTATGACACACTGGGCCTAATTCAGAGTTGATCGCAGCAGCAAATTTGTTAGCAGTTGGGCACAACCATGGCCCTCATTCCGAGTTGTTCGCTCGCAAGCTGCTTTTAGCAGCATTGCACGCGCTAAGCCGCCGCCTACTGGGAGTGAATCTTAGCTTAGCAGAATTGCGAACGAAGTATTCGCAATATTGCGAAAATATTTATCTGTGCAGTTTCTGAGTAGCTCGAGACTTACTCTTCCAGTGCGATCAGTTCAGTGTTTGTCGTTCCTGGTTTGACGTCACAAACACACCCAGCGTTCGCCCAGACACTCCCCCGTTTCTCCAGCCACTCCCGCGTTTTTCCCAGAAACGGTAGCGTTTTTTCGCACACACCCATAAAACGGACAGTTTCCGCCCAGAAACACCCACTTCCTGTCAATCACACTACGATCACCAGAACGAAGAAAAAACCTTGTAATGCCGTGAGTAAAATACCAAACTTCTTAGCAAATTTACTTGGCGCAGTCGCAGTGCGAACATTGCGCATGCGCAATTAGCGGAAAATCGCTGCGATGCGAAGAAAATTATCGAGCGAACAACTCGGAATGAGGGCCCATGAGCACTGCAGGTGGGGCAGATGTAACGTGCAGAGAGAGTTAGATTTGGGTGGGGTGTGTTCAAACTTAAAATCTAAATTGTAGTGTAAAAATAAAGCAGCCAGTATTTACTCACACAGAAACAAAATAACCCACCTAAATCTAACTCTCTCTGCACATGTTCTATCTGCCCCCCTGCAGTGCGAATGGTTTTGCCCAACTGCTAACAAATTTGCTGCTGCAATCAACTCTGAATTACCCCCACTATGCATTCAATAGTCCAAGTATAATAGTGTTGCTGGGTACAATAATACCATTACTGTGTGTTTTATACTTCAGCATCTAGTACCATTCCTATGTTGATTTTGGGCCTAATTCAGACCTGATCTAAATCTCTCTGCACATGTTACATCTGCCCCCCTACAGTGCACATGGTTTTGCCCATTAGAGAACAATTTTGCTGCTGCAATCAGGTCTGAATTAGGTCTTTGTCACAACTTTTGCTACTTATTTAAACATATTAATAATAGCATGGGACATCACAGCTGATATAATGGTAAGCATTAGAGTCAGAAACAGCTTTACTGGCCAGGTATACTTGCGTATACTAGGAATTTATCTTCAGTTTGCTATACAACAGCCAAGTAGGTAACAGATAAGCAGACGGGGGAAGGGGGGGGGGGGGGGGGGCAAGTAAAGTCATACAGATAGCAATACCGTAGGGACACAAGTGAGTTACATGTACGTCTAGTCAGTCAATGTTCAGGAGTTCAGCAGGCGGACCGCTTGGGTAAAGAAACTTATGAGGCTTCTGGTGGACCTGGCGAGGACGGCCCTGTAACGCCTGCCTGAAGGAAGCAAGTTAAACATGCTGTGGCTGGGGTGTAGCTGGTCCTTTACTATCTTCATTGCCCGCTTTTTAGCTCTGGACAGGTACAGGTCCTGGACTGAGGGAAGGTTGGCCCCGATGATCTTCTCGGCGGTTCTGACCACCTTTTTGAGCCTGCATATGTCCCTCGTGCTGGCGGAGCTGTACCATACCAGTACCGGCTCCACAATCGCGGAGTAGAAGAGGAGCAGAAGCTTCTGTGGGATGTTGACCTTCCTTAGTTGCCTGAGGAAGAACAATCTCTGCTGCACTTTCCTGACAGTGGCGTCAGTGTTGGACCCCCATTTAAGGTCCTGGGAGATTGTGGACCTTAGAAACTTGAAGGAGTCCACTAGCGATACCACACTGTCAGCAATCGTTAGCGGAGATGCACTAGCTGACTTCTTCCTGAAGTCCACTATCATCTCGACAGTTTTGAGGGGGTTGAGGTTAAGGTTGTTGTGGCTGCACCACTGGGCCAACCGGTCTGTTTCCCGTCTATAGGCCGATTAATCCGATCCTTGATGAGGCCGATGACGGTGGTGTCATTGGCGAATTTGATGATCTTTACTGATTGTGCTTCTGAGGTGCAGTCATTTGTGTACAGGGAGAAGAGCAGGGGTGAGAGGACACATCCCTAAGGGGCCCCTGTACTAATGGAACTCGCTTGAGAAGTGAATTCCCCTGCTTACACCACCTGTGTCCTATCTGTCAGGAAGTCTACTATCCAGGAACAGGTTTCTTCTGGGACCCCTAGGTGAAGTAATTTGGGGTGGAGGATGCTGGGGACGATTGTACTGAAGGCCGAGCTGAAATCGACAAACAGGACCCTTGCGTAGGAACCGGGAATGTCTAGGTGCTGTAGAATGTAGTGCAGGCCCAGGTTGACTGCATCCTCGACACACCGATTTGATCGATAGGCGAACTGTATGGGGTCCAGTTGGGGGCCAGTCACAGTTTTCAGGTGATTCAAAACCAGCCGCTCGAACATTTTCATGACCACAGATGTCAGTGTTATCGGCCTGTAGTCGTTCAGGTTCGTGATAGAGGGTTTCTTGGGGACCGGGACGATAGTACACCTTTTGAGGCAGGAAGGGACTTTCTGTAGCTCCATCAATTTATTGAAGATGTTGGTGAATACGTTGGCGAGCTGATCCGCACATGCTCCCAGGGCAGATGGTGACACTCCATCAGGACCCGGAGCTTTCCTGGGTTTGGCCCTTTTGAACAATGCCTCCACCTCTTCTTGGGTGACTTGCAGTGCCTGGAGTTGGCTGTTGGTGTTCGGGGCATCATAGAGATGATTGTCTGGGTCGCAGGGGACTTCTTTTGCGAACCTGCAATAAAAGTCGTTCAGCTCATCTGCTAGGTCTTGGTGCATGGTGGTGGACTTCGATGTTTTCTTGTAGTTGGTTATGGATTGCATTTCTTTCCATACAGATACAGGGTCATTGTTGGAGAGAGTAAGTTTCTTTCTCAGCTTGTCCGAGAACCGCTTTTTTGCTAGCCTGATTTCTTTAGTCAGAGAGTTCCTAGTTCGGTTGTATAGTGCTCTGTCACCGCTGCTATAGGCCTCCTCTTTGGCCTGACGAAGTTGCTTGAGCTGGGCATTGAACCAGGGCTTGATGTTGTTGTAAATGCGTTAAGTCTTGGTAGGTACACACATGTATTCACAGTAGCTGATGTAAGATGTGACAGTGTCTGTCAGGTCATTCAGGTCGGTTGCCAAGGCTTTGAAGACCCCCATTCCGTGCAGTTGAAGCAGGCCCGGAGCTTCATCTTAGCCTCGTTGGTCCATTTCTTAACAGTCTTGATGACAGGCTTAACCGCTCTCAGCTTCTGTGTATTGGTAGGGAGTATGTGGACGAGGCAGTGGTCAGATAGGCCGAGTGCAGCACGCGGGATAGACCGGAAGGCAGACTTGACGGTAATGTTGCAGTGATCAAGGGTGTGCCCTTCCCTTGTGGGACACGTGACTTGTTGTTTGTACTTAGGTAGCTCCTTGCTCAGGTTAGTTCTGTTGAAGTCGCCCAGCACTATAAGCAGAGAGTCTGGGTGTTTTTGTTCTTTGTCGGATATGCATACGGCCAGGTTGAGCAGGGCTTCAGTCGCACAGGCGTGTGTGGGGGAGGGGGGGATGTACACTCCCACAAGGACAATTGAGGCAAATTCCCGGGGGAATAGAAGGGGTTACAGTTGATACTTAGCATCTCCAGGTGAAGGCTACATGATTTACCTAGGATCATTATATTGGTGCACCATCTGTTGTTGATGTAGAAGCAGATGCCACCACCCTTAGTTTTTTCCTGAGAGAACCTTGGAGCGAATGGCCCTGAAGAGACTGAAGCTCGGCAGAGACACCAGGTTGTCCACAATTTGGTCGTCCAGCCACGTCTCCGTAAAGCAGAGGATATACGACCCTGTAATGCCTGACACTGCGCTGCCCAGAAGAAGGGACAGTTCACAGAAATTGTTTGCCAGTAGCGCACATTCGATAGCAGGATCACGGGAAGTGCAGACCAGTGCCTTTGCCCCCGCCACCTCACTGGGGCGTGTGCTTGACAGCCTCTCCTCTGAGCCCAGGTCCTTCAACTAGAGCCAACATGAGGGCCTCCGTCATTCTCTTTCTGTGGCCGGCGATCCAACCGCCAGTCGCCGACCGGGCTATAGGTGGGGTGCGGCAGCTCGGTCATCCACTTCTGCGTCCATGACGTCTGCATCCTTGCCACACAGGGCAGCAAGGGCTGCAAAGGCCGCTGATCCGTTCGCCGACGGGCCCGAACATGGGGTAAGCACCGCAGGAGCACTCCAACTTAGGAGGACTTCCCTGCTATATTTGGTCACCGGTGGGGTAGACAAGGGCAGGAAAAAACAAGGGGAAACAGGTATTTTGGCTGGGCTGCGTGGATCTGAGGCAGCCATCTGCTGTGCCATCTTGGATTGTAATTGCTATAATCATTCTTGCTATAACCTATTGCTGCTCGTTAATCGGGTGTGGTATGAGTTGCCGGGGGCCAGCATACCGGCGCCGGGATCCCGACCGCCGGCTTGCCGACAGTGGGGTGAGAGTAAATGAGCCCCTTGCGGGCACGGTGGCGCGCTACATGCGCCACATTATCTATTCTCCCTTTAGGGGGGTCGTGGACCCCCAAGAGGGAGAAAAGGTGTCGTATGCCGGTTGTCGGGATTCCGGCGCCGGTATACTGTGCGCCGGGATCCCAACAACCGGTATACTGAATACCACCCCTTTACCAATGGGTATATTTGAAACAAGTGATAAATATGACCTCACAGAACTGAGGTCTTTGGTTCAGTTTCCACCAAGGCTATCATTTTGGAGTGAGGGTGTTCCCCTTGTCCTTCAAGTGTTCTGGTATCTTCCGACAATTAAAAAACATACTGGTACTGCAGGTTAATTGTATTTTCACAAAAAATTACAATGGTGTGTGTGAGTACACGTGGTAGGGAATATAGATTGTAGGCGCCACAGGGGCAGGGACAAATGTGACTAAGCACTGCAGAAAGATGCATGTGTGCTCTGTATACATAACTATAAATAAATAAGTACATTAATAGCCCCTTTCATAAATTTTATGGCATGCTTACCAGCTTTCCACCTGTACTGGCATGCTGCTGCCACCTTTCTGCACACTATTACCACTGCAACAGCAGGCTTGGAGGGAGATGTAATAAGCAGTCAAAAGAGGGGAGAAGTGAGCCAGGGTAGAATTTGCCCATGGCAACCAATCAGCATTGATGTAACATTTATAATTTGTATACTAGAAAATTATACAGAGCAGCCGATTGGTTGCATGAGCAACATTTCCACTGGCTCAGTTCTCTACTCTTTTTTTACTGCTTAGTACATCTTCCCTTGTATCTCCATTCATAAATTACATTTTTTACATTTTTCTTTTACCTCATTTGCCTCTTCTCTTATCGATCTCATAATTTTGACTTACAGTATGTTGGAGCAGTAACCGTCTTATTCATGAAGCATTAAATATTAACTAATGTTATTCAAGACATATCAATCTATTGTTTTTTTTATATATATAGACTGGAATCTACTTTTTCCTGATGAATGGTCCAGGGATTCCAGGAAAAGCTAATAAATAATATGATTTTAATTACCTACCGGTAAATACTTTTCTCATAGTCCGTAGAGGATACTTGGGTCCATTTAGTACCATGGGGTATAGACGGGTCCACTAGAAGCCATGGGCACTTTAAGAATTTGATAGAGTGGGTTGGCTCCTCCCTCTATGCCCCTCCTACCAGACTCAGTCTAGGAACTTGTGCCCGAAGAGACGGACATACTTTGAGAGAAGGATAGATAAGGATAATGGTGAGATTCCGAACCAGCACACACAACAAGAGGAAAGCCAAGCTAACCAAACTTGAAACCAGAACAGCAACAGCTGAACCAACATTACTTAACCAAGTAACAGTGCAGGAAGAAACGAAGCACTGGGCGGGCGCCCAGTATCCTCTATGGACTACGAGAAAAGGATTTACCGGTATGTAATTAAAATCCTATTTTCTCTTATGTCCTATAGGATACTGGGGTCCATTTAGTACCATGGGGATGTACCAAAGCTCCCAAACCGGGTGGAAGGATGCTGAGGTTCCTGCAGAACTGATTGACCAAACTGAAGGTCCTCAGAGGCCAAAGTATCGAACTTGTAGAACTTAGCAAACGTGTTTGAACCAGACCAAGTAGCTGCTCGGCAGAGCTGTAAAGCCGAGACACCCCAGGAAGCCACCCAGGAAGAACCCACCGACCTAGCAGACTGGGCCTGTACAGAATTTGGACACGGCAAATTTGCCGTGGAATAAGCATGCTGAATAGTAAGTCTGATCCAGTGTGCAACTGTCTGTTTTGAAGCAGGACACCCAATCTTATTGGGATCATAATGAACAAACAGCAAGTCCGTCTTTCTGTGACGAGCTGTTGTTTTCACACACACCTTCAAAGCCCTCACAACATCCAAAGACTTTGAAGTAGCAGAGGTGTCGGTGACAACTGGAACCACAACCACAATAGGTTGGTTGATGTGAAATGCGGACACCACTTTAGGAAGAAATTGATGATGAGTTTTGAGTTCAGCTCTTTCCTCATGGAATATGAAATAGGGACTTTTGTGAGACAAAGCCCCCAGCTCTGACACACATCTTGCTGAAGCCAAGGCCAACAGTGTGACGGTCTTCCACGTAAGATATTTTACGTCCACCTCCTATAATGGTTCAAACCTGTCCGATGGGAGGCACAAAGGAAGGTTGGATGTGCACAACACCTTTCAAGAACGTGTGGATCTCAGGGAGAGAAGCCAATTGTTTCTGAAAGAAAATGGACAAGGCCGAAATCTGGACTTTTATGGAGCCCAGACGCAGGCCCACATCCATGTCTGCCTGCAGAAAAAGCAGAAAACGTCCCAGATGAAATTCCACCGCAGAATAATTTCTGCTCTCACACCAAGAGACGTATTTCTTCCAAATACGATGGTAATGCTTAGACGTTACCCCCTTCCTGGCTTGGATCATAGTCAGGATAACCTTGTTAGGGATCCCTCTCCTGGCTAGAGTCAGCCATTCAACTTCCATGCCATCAAACGTAGCCGCAGTAAGTCCTGAGAGATGAACAGGCCCTGTTGCAGAAGATCCTCGCGAAGAGGTAGAGGCTACGGATCTTTGAGGAGCATCTCCATAAGGTCCACGTACCAGGCCCTTCTTGGCCAGTCCGGAGCAATGGGTATTTCTTGAACCTTTTCCCTTTTTAATCGTTTTAGAATTCTTGGGATCAAAGGAAGTGGTAGAAACACGTACACCATCGGATAGACCCAAGGAGTTGTCAGGACATCTATCGCCACCGCCTGTGGGTCTCTCGACCTGGAACAATACCGCCTTAGCTTCTTGTTGAGACAAGAGGCCATCATGTCGAACTGTGGATATCCCCACCGACTTGTCAAGCACCGGAACACTTCCGGGTGAAGGCCCCACTCCCTCGGGTGCAGGTCGTGTCTGCTGAGGAAGTCTGCTTCCCAGTTGTCTATTCCCGGAATGAAGACCGCTGAAAATGCCACAGCATTTCTTTCTGCTCAGAGGAGAATTCTTGACACCTCTGACATTGCTGCTCTGCTTTTTGTTCCGCCCTGTCGGTTTATGTATGTTACTGCCATCACATTGTCCGACTGGACCTGAATTGCCCGATCTTGAAGAAGATGTGAGGCCTGCAGAAAGGCGTTGTATATGGCCCTGAGTTCCAGAATGTTGATTGGAAGGATGACTTCCTGACTTGACCATCTTCCCTGAAAGTGCACCCCCTGAGTGACTGCTCCACAACCTCTGAGGCTTGCGTCTGTGGTTAACAGAATCCAGTTCTGAATTCTGAACCTCTGTCCTGCGACGAGGTGAGAAGACTGTAGCCACCATGAAAGGGGGATCCTGGCCTTTGGCGAAAGACGGATCCTCTGGTGCATGTGAAGATGCGATCCGTACCGTTTGTCCAACAGATCGAGCTGGAAGGGTCTTATGTGAAACCTTCCGTATTGAAGTGCCTCATAAGGGGCCACTATTTTCCCCAGAAGGCGAATGCACAGATGCATGACACCCGGGTTGGCTTCAGGACATCCCGAAGCATCGACTGGATTACCAATGCCTTTTCCAATGGAAGGAACACCTTTTGTGACTACGTGTCCAGTATCATTCCCAGGAATGGGAGCCTCCGTGTTGATTCTAGGTGAGAATTCGGAAGGTTCAGAATCCACCCGTGATACTGGAGGAGTTTGGTTGAGAGAGCAATGCTGTCCAGCAACCTTTCCCTGGATGGCGCTTTTATCAGGAGATCGTCCAGATACGAAATTATGGGGGTCATTCCGAGTTGATCGCACGCTGCCGATTTTTAGCAGCACAGCGATCAGGTAATAAAACCAGCAAAACTGCACATGCGTATGCACCGTAATGCACACGCGCATCGTATGGGTACAAACAGCATCATTGCTGTGCAATGCTTCTAGCGACGATTCCATTCGCACAGCAGATCGCAAGCAAATTGACAGGAAGAGGGCGTTTATGGGTGTCAACTGACCGTTTTCTGGGAGTGGTAGGGAAAAGGCACGCGTGTCCAGGCGTTTGCAGGGCGGGTATATGACGTCAATTCCGGGATCTCCGACGCTAGAATCATCGCAGAGGATAAGTAACTACAGGGCTGGTTTTGTTTTGCACAAAATGTTTTTCTACCGCTCGCCTGCACATGTGATCGCACACTTGCAAAGCGAAAATACACTCCCCCGTGGGCGGCGACTATGCGTTTGCATGGCTGCTAAAAGTAGCTAGCGAGCGATCAAATCGGAATAGGGCTTAATGTTCACTCCCTGTTTGCGGAGTAGAAACATCATCTCTGGGTTGCTAAACACCCTCGGTGCCGAGGAGAGACCAAATGGCAGGGCCTGGAACTTGTAGTGACAGTCCTGGAGTGCAAACCGGAGATAAGCCTGATGAGGTGGCCAGATCGGAATATGAAGGTACACATACTTGATATCCAGAGACACTAGGAATTCCCCCTCCTCCAGACCTGAGATCACCACTCTCAGAGACTCCATCTTGAATTTGAACACTCGTTTGAACTAACTGTAATAATGACAAGGGATGATCTAGACATTGTGGCAATTACATGGTACAATGAAAATCATGACTGGGATATAGCTATACCGGGATATACTTTATTTAGGAAGGACAGAATTGGAAAAATCGGAGGAGGGGTAGCAATGTATGTAAAAAAAAAATAAGAATTTACTTACCGATAATTCTATTTCTCGTAGTCCGTAGTGGATGCTGGGGACTCCGTAAGGACCATGGGGATAGCGGCTCCGCAGGAGACTGGGCACATCTAAAGAAAGCTTTAGGACTATGTGGTGTGCACTGGCTCCTCCCCCTATGACCCTCCTCCAAGCCTCAGTTAGGATACTGTGCCCGGATGAGCGTACACAATAAGGAAGGATTTTGAATCCCGGGTAAGACTCATACCAGCCACACCAATCACACCGTACAACTTGTGATCTGAACCCAGTTAACAGCATGATAACAGAGGAGCCTCTAGAAAAGATGGCTCACTACAGCAATAACCCGATTTTTTGGTAACAATAACTATGTACCAGTATTGCAGACAATCCGCACTTGGGATGGGCGCCCAGCATCCACTACGGACTACGAGAAATAGAATTATCGGTAAGTAAATTCTTATTTTCTCTAACGTCCTAAGTGGATGCTGGGGACTCCGTAAGGACCATGGGGATTATACCAAAGCTCCCAAATGGGCGGGAGAGTGCGGATGACTCTGCAGCACCAAATGAGAGAACTCCAGGTCCTCCTCAGCCAGGGTATCAATTTTGTAGAATTTTACAAACGTATTTGCTCCTGCCCAAGTAGCTGCTCGGCAAAGTTGTAAAGCCGAGACCCCTCGGGCAGCCGCCCAAGATGAGCCCACCTTCCTTGTGGAGTGGGCATTTACAGATTTTTGGCTGTGGCAGGCCTGCCACCGAAAGTGCAAGCTGAATTGTACTACAAATCCAACGAGCAATAGTCTGCTTAGAAGCAGGAGCACCCAGCTTGTTGGGTGCATACAGGATAAACAGCGAGTCAGTTTTCCTGACTCCAGCCGTCCTGGAAACATATATTTTCAGGGCCCTGACAACGTCTAGCAACTTGGAGTCCTCCAAGTCCCTAGTAGCCGCAGGCACCACAATAGGTTGGTTCAGGTGAAACGCTGAAACCACCTTAGGGAGAAACTGAGGACGAGTCCTCAATTCCGCCCTGTCCGAATGGAAAATCAGATAAGGGCTTTTACAGGATAAAGCCGCCAATTCTGACACGCGCCTGGCCCAGGCCAGGGCCAACAGCATGACCACTTTCCATGTGAGATATTTTAACTCCACAGATTTAAGTGGTTCAAACCCATGTGACTTTTGGAACCCAAAAACTACATTGAGATCCCAAAGTGCCACTGAAGGCACAAAAGGAGGCTGTATATGCAGTACCCCTTTTACAAACGTCTGAACTTCAGGAACTGAAGCTAGTTCTTTTTGGAAGAAAATTGACAGGGCCGAAATTTGAACCTTAATGGACCCCAATTTCAGGCCCATAGACACTCCTGTTTGCAGGAAATGTAGGAAACAACCCAGTTGAATTTCCTCCGTCGGGCCTTACTGGCCTCGCACCACGCAACATATTTTCGCCAAATGCGGTGATAATGTTTTGCGGTTACATCCTTCCTGGCTTTGATCAGGATAGGGATGACTTCATCCGGAATGCCTTTTCAGGATCCGGCGTTCAACCGCCATGCCGTCAAACGCAGCCGCGGTAAGTCTTGGAACAGACAGGGTCCTTGCTGGAGCAGGTCCCTTCTTAGAGGTAGAGGCCACGGATCCTCCGTGAGCATCTCTTGAAGTTCCGGTTACCAAGTCCTTCTTGGCCAATCCGGAGCCACGAATATAGTGCTTACTCCTCTCCATCTTATCAATCTCAGTACCTTGGGTATGAGAGGCAGAAGAGGGAACACATACACTGACTGGTACACTCACGGTGTTACCAGAACGTCTACAGCTATTGCCTGAGGGTCCCTTGACCTGGCGCAATACCTGTCGAGTTTTTCCCAACGGTTTATAATCATGTGGAAGACTTCTGGGTGAAGTCCCCACTCTCCCGGGTGGAGGTCGTGCTGAGGAAGTCTGCTTCCCAGTTGTCCACTCCCGGAATGAATACTGCTGACAGTGCTATCACATGATTTTCCGCCCAGCGAAGAATCCTTGCAGCTTCTGCCATTGCCCTCCTGCTTCTTGTGCCACCCTGTCTGTTTACGTGGGTGACTGCCGTGATGTTGTCCGACTGGATGAACACCGGCTGACCTTGAAGCAGAGGTCTTGCTAAGCTTAGAGCATTGTAAATGGCCCTTAGCTTCAGGATATTTATGTCTCCAGACTTGACCATAAGCCCTGGATATTCCTTCCCTGTGTGACTGCTCCCCAGCCTCGCAGGCTGGCATCCGTGGTCACCAGGACCCAGTCCTGAATGCCGAATCTGCGGCCCTCTAGAAGATGAGCCCTCTGCAAACACCACAGGAGGGACACCCTTGTCCTTGGTGACAGGGTTATCCGCTGATGCATCTGAAGATGCGACCCGGACCATTTGTCCAGCAGGTCCCACTGGAAAGTTCTTGCGTGGAATCTGCCGAATGGGATTGCTTCGTAGGAAGCCACCATTTTACCCAGAATCCTTGTGCATTGATGCACTGAGACTTGGCTCGGTTTTAGGAGGTTCCTGACTAGCTCGGATAACTCCCTGGCTTTCTCCTCCGGGGGAAAAGCCTTTTTCTGGACTGTGTCCAGGATCATCCCTAGGAACAGAAGACAAGTCGTCGGAACCAGCTGCGATTTTGGAATATTGAGAATCCAATCGTGCTGCCGCAACACTACCTGAAATAGTGCTACACCGACCTCCAACTGTTCCCTGGATCTTACCCTTATCAGGGAATCGTCCAAGTAAAGGATTACTAAAATTCCCTTCCTTCGAAGGAATATCATCATTTCGGCCATTACCTTGGTAAAGACCCGGGGTGCCGTGGACCATCCATACGGCAGCGTCTGAACTGATAGTGACAGTTCTGTACCATAAACCTGAGGTACCCTTGATGAGAAGGGTAAATTTTGACATGAAGGTAAGCATCCTTGATGTCCCGAGACATCATGTAGTCCCCTTCTTCCAGGTTCGCAATCACTGCTCTGAGTGACTCAATCTTGAATTTGAACATCTGTATGTAAGTGTTCAAAGATTTTAGATTTAGAATCGGTCTCACCGAGCCGTCCGGCTTCGGTACCACAACAGTGTGGAATAATACCCCGTTCCCTGTTGCAGGAGGGGTACCTTGTTATCACCTGCTGGGAATACAGCTTGTGAATGGCTTCCAAAACAGTCTCCCTGTCAGAAGGAGACATTGGTAAAGCCGACTTTAGGAAACGGCGAGGGGGAGACGTCTCGAATTCTAATTTGTACCCCTGAGATATCACCTGAAGGATCCAGGGGTCTACTTGCGAGTGAGCCCACTGCGCGCTGAAATTAATTGAGACGGGCCCCCCACCGTGCCTGATTCTGCTTGTAAAGCCCCAGCGTCATACTGAGGGCTTGGCAGAGGCGGGAGAGGGTTTCTGTTCCTGGGAACTGGCTGATTTCTGCAGCCTTTTTCCTCTCCCTCTGTCACGGGGCAGAAATGAGGAATCTTTTGCCCGCTTGTCCACGAAAAAACTGCGCCTGATAATACGGCGTCTTCTCATGTTGAGAGGCGACCTGGGGTACAAACGTGGATTTCCCAGCTGTTGCCGTGGCCACCAGGTCTGAAAGACCGACCCCAAATAACTCCTCCCTTTAATAAGGCAATACTTCCAAATGCCGTTTGGAATACGCATCACCTGACCACTGACGTGTCCATAACCCTCTACTGGTAGAAATGGACAACGCACTTAGACTTGATGCCAGTCGGCAAATATTCCGCTGTGCATCACGCATATATAGAAATGCATCTTTTAAATGCTCTATAGGCAATAATATACTGTCCCTATCTAGGGTATCAATATTTTCAGTCAGGGAATCCGACCACGCCAACCCAGCACTGCACATCCAGGCTGAGGCGATTGCTGGTCGCAGTATAACACCAGTATGTGTGTAAATACATTTTAGGATACCCTCCTGCTTTCTATCAGCAGGATCCTTAAGGGCGGCCATCTCAGGAGAGGGTAGAGCCCTTACAAGCGTGTGAGCGCTTTATCCACCCTAGGGGGTGTTTCCCAACGCACCCTAACCTCTGGCGGGAAAGGATATAATGCCAATAACATTTTAGAAATTATCAGTTGTTATCGGGGGAAAACCACGCATCATCACACACCTCATTTAATTTCTCAGATTCAGGAAAACTATAGGTAGTTTTTCCTCACCGAACATAATACCCCTTTTTGGTGGTACTCGTATTATCAGAAATGTGTAAAAACATTTTTCATTGCCTCAATCATGTAACGTGTGGCCCTACTGGAAGTCACATTTGTCTCTTCACCGTCGACACTGGAGTCAGTATCCGTGTCGGCGTCTATAACTGCCATCTGAGGTAACGGGCGCTTTAGAGCCCCTGACGGCCTATGAGACGTCTGGACAGGCACAAGCTGAGTAGCCGGCTGTCTCATGTCAACCACTGTCTTTTATACAGAGCTGACACTGTCATGTAATTCCTTCCAACAGTTCATCCACTCAGGTGTCGACCCCCTAGGGGGTGACATCACTATTACAGGCAATCTGCTCCGTCTCCACATCATTTTTCTCCTCATACATGTCGACACAAATGTACCGACATACAGCACACACACAGGGAATGCTCTGATAGAGGACAGGACACCACTAGCCCTTTGGGGAGACAGAGGGAGAGTTTGCCAGCACACACCAGAGCGCTATATATATATACAGGGATAACCTTATATAAGTGTTTTTCCCCTTATAGCTGCTGTATCTTTAATACTGCGCTTAATTAGTGCCCCCCCTCTCTTTTATAACCCTTTCTGTAGTGTAGTGACTGCAGGGGAGAGACAGGGAGCTTCCCTCCAACGGAGCTGTGAGGGAAAATGGCGCCAGTGTGCTGAGGAGATAGGCTCCGCCCCCTTATCGGCGGCCTTATCTCCCGTTTTTCAATGTATTTTGGCAGGGGTTAAATGCATCCATATAGCCCAGGAGCTATATGTGATGCATTCTTTTGCCATCCAAGGTGTTTATTATTGCGTCTCAAGGCGCTCCCCCCCCAGCGCCCTGCACCCTCAGTGACCGGAGTGTGAAGTGTGCTGAGAGCAATGGCGCACAGCTGCAGTGCTGTGCGCTACCTTGTTGAAGACAGGACGTCTTCTGCCGCCGATTTTCCGGACCTCTTCTGCCTTCTGGCTCTGTAAGGGGGCCGGCGGCGCGGCTCTGGGACCCATCCAGGCTGGGCCTGTGATCGTCCCTCTGGAGCTAATGTCCAGTAGCCTAAGAAGCCCAATCCACTCTGCACGCAGGTGAGTTCGCTTCTTCTCCCCTTAGTCCCTCGATGCAGTGAGCCTGTTGCCAGCAGGTCTCACTGAAAATAAAAAACCTAAACTAAAACTTTCACTAAGAAGCTCAGGAGAGCCCCTAGTGTGCACCCTTCTCGTTCGGGCACAAAGATCTAACTGAGGCTTGGAGGAGGGTCATAGGGGGAGGAGCCAGTGCACACCACATAGTCCTAAAGCTTTCTTTAGATGTGCCCAGTCTCCTGCGGAGCCGCTATCCCCATGGTCCTTACGGAGTCCCCAGCATCCACTTAGGACGTTAGAGAAAAAAGCATAAATACCTCCTTAATACAAAATATTGAAGAAAAACCTGAGGCCCTTTGGGTGACCATAGAAACAGGGGAGAAGTCGATTATTTGTATTGGCGTGATATACAGACGAACAGGTCAGGAAGAGGAACTCGACAAGAACCTATTGCAGGACATAACTAAAATGGCATTAAAAGGAGAGGTAATAAATAATCATGGGAGACTTTGATCTTCCTGATGTAGACTGGGAGGTGTCTGTTGCTAGTTCCACTAGAAGTAGGGACATTTTAAATTCCCTTCAGGGAGCATCCCTCCACCAATTGGTGAGGCAGCCCACTTGGAAAGACGCAATATTAGACTTAATACTTACAAATGGAGACAGAATATCGACCGTAAAAGTGGGTGAAAACCTGGGATCCAGTGATCATCAAGCAGTATGGTTCAGCATAAAGACAGAGACTGACTCATCCAATACAAAAACCAAGGTGTTGGATTTTAGGAAGGCTGATTTTGTAGGGATGGGAAAATGCGTAAGCGATTCTTTGGCAGAGTGGAGGAATTTGGAAGCAGTGCAGGAGAGGTGGGAAACATTAAAATGGCAATATTAAAGGCATAAGGAAGCCAGTGTGGTTTGCGAAAGAAGTAGCAAATATTGTGAAAGCAAAAAAGATGGCTTTTAGGAAATATAAGCAGACACAAAATAATGAAGACAAAGAGATATATCTTGTTAGACAGAAGGAGACTAAGAAGGTAATCAGATGTGCAAAGGCACAAGCTGAGGAGAAAATGGCCCAGTCAGTGGGTAAAGGAGGCAAAACTTTTTTCAGGTATATAAGCGAAAGGAGAAAAACAAAAGGCGGAATAATAAAACTAAAGACAGAGACTGGGAGTCTTGTTGAGGGAGACAATGTAATAGCAGATCATCTTAATAATTATTTTTGCTCAGTATTTACTACTGAAAGAGTGGGGATGGGGCCACAGTTAAGTTGCAGGGATATTCAGGAAAATGAAACAAGTACATTTACAGAGGAGAAGGTCCTAACAGAACTCTCAAAGCTGAAAGTGGACAAATCTATGGGGCCAGATGGAATACATCCAAGGATACTAAAAGAACTTAAATAGGTGCTGGTAGCACCACTGACAGAATTATTCAACCAGTCATTAGCTACAGGAGTAATTCCAGAAGACTGGAAAAGAGCAAACGTAGTCCCACTGCACAAAAGTGGAAGTAAGGAAGAGGCAAACGACTACAAACTAGTGAGTCTTACGTCAGTAGTAGGGAAATTGATGGAAACACTCTTAAAAGAAAGAGTTGTGGATTATCTCAAATCCGGCAATTTACAGGATCCCAAACAGCATGGATTCACTGGAGGGAGATCATGTCAAACAAATCTTATTGAGTTTTTTGACTGTGTGACTAAAGTGGTGGATAAAGGTGGAGCCATGGATATAGCTTATCTAGACTTTAGTAAGGCTTTTGACACTATTCCACATCGCAGACTGCTAAATAAACTTGAAAGTTTGGGATTGGATATTAGGATTATTGAATGGATAAGATCTTAGTTGAAGGACAGAAAACAGAGAGTTGTGGTAAATGGAGTGCATTCACAGTAGGGAAATGTTACCAGTGGAGTACCCCAGGGATCTGTACTTGGACCACTGCTTTTTAATATCTTCATTGGTGACATTGCAAATGGCAAAAAAAGGGAAAGTATGCCTTTTGCAGATGATACAAAGGTATGCAACAGGGTAGACACACCAGGTGGGGTAAAACAAATTATTGAGGATCTAGGTAGACTAGAGGAATGGTCAAGAGTGTGGCAATTACAGTATAATGCCAAAAAATGCAAAATTATGCACTTGGGTCTCAAAATTCCAAAGGCTAAATATAGTATTAATGGCACTATACTGGAAACTACTGAGGAGGAAAGGGATCTAGGAGTCACTATTTCAGGTGACTTAAAGGCAGGTAAGCAATGTAACAAAGCAATGAGGAAGGCTAGTCAGATGCTTGGCTGCATTGGGAGAGGAATCAGCAGCAGAAAGTAGTAATAATGCCACTGTATAGGTCATTGGTACGGGTGGTCTTCAGGTTGCCGGCTGTCGGGATCCCAGTGCACAGTATACTGGCGCCGGAATCCCGACAGCCAGCATACCGACACTTTTTCTCCCTCTTGGGGGTCCACGACCCCCTGGAGGGAGAATAAATAGCATGGCGTGCGTAGCGCGCCACCGTGCCCGCGGCATGGTGAGCGCAGTGAGCCTGCAAGGGGCTCATTTGCACTCGCCACCCTGTCGGTATGCCGGCGGTTGGGCTTCTGGCGACGGTATGCTAGTCGCCGGGAGCCCGGCCACCGGCATACCATACTACACCCCATTGGTACGGCCTCATCTAGAATACTGTGTTCAATTCTGGAGGCCATCTCTTCAAAAGGATATTAATACATTAGAGACTGTACAAAGAAGGGAAACTAAAATGATGCACGGCCTACATCACAAAACATACCCAGAAAGACTAAGAAATCTCAATATGTATAATTTGGAGCAGAGAAGGGAAAGGGGAGACATGATAGAAACTTTCAAATATATCAAGGGTTTTAACAAAGTCCAGGAGGGAAACATTCTCCAAATGAAGAGAAGCAATAGGACACGAGGACATGCACTGAGACTGGAGGGGGGGGGGGGGTTCAGGGGAAATTTGAGGAAAAATTACTTCACAGAAAGGGTAGTGGATAAGTGGAATAGCCTCCCATCAGAGGTGGTAGAGGCTAAGACAGTGGAGCAATGTAAACATGCATGGGATAGACATAAGGATATCCTTACAAAGAAATAAGGATCAATAAAAGTTAGAGAAAAAAATTATGTTAAAAAAAAGGGGCAGACAAGATGGGCCAAGTGGTTCTTATCTGCCGTCAAATTCTATGTTTCTATGTTTAAGTACGGGTTCAAAAACTTGAAGTTCAGATTTGGTCTTACCGAACCGTCCGACTTCGGTACTACGAACAAGTTGGAATAGTACCCCTTGTTTAGTAGATGAGGTGGAACTGGAACAATGACCTGAGTCTGTACCAGTTTTTGGATGGCATGCTGTAACATTATACTTGCCTCTTGTGAAACTGGCAAGCCTGATTTGAAGAAACTGTGAGGTGAGAGCTTTTGGAACTCCAGTCTGTAGCCCTGGGAAATAAGATCTATGACCCAGGGATCCTGGCACGAATTTGACCAGATCTGACTGAAGAATTGTAGTCGGGCTCCCACCTGACAGCCTTCCAGGCATTGCGGTCCACCGTCATGCTGAAGTCTTTGAGGAAGCAGAGCCTGAGCTCTGTTCCTGAGCACCTGCTGTTGCTGGTTTGCGTGGCTTACCTCTTGCGCCACTGGAGGACATAGAAGCACCTCTGGATTTGACCTTGAACTTGGCCATCCGAAAGGACTGTAACTTAGAAGCTGAATAAGTCTTCTTGGCAGGGAGGGCTGCGGAAGGAAGATACGTAGACTTACCAGCAGTAGCTGTGGAGATCCATTTGTCTAGTTCGTCTCCAAACAAGGCCTCTCCTGTGAATGGTAGTCCTTCCACGCCGTTCCTGGAGTCTGCGTCATCAGTCCACTGGCGTAGCCACAAGCCCCTGCGTGCCGACACTGCCATAGCGGTGGTTCGTGCATTAAGCACGCCTATTTCCTTTATGGCTTCCACCATAAAGTTTGCAGATTCCTGTGTATGCTGCAGGAGTAAGATAACATCCCCCTAGATAAGGAATCTAACCCCTCAATTAGGTTACCTGACCATTTAGCAATGGCTTTAGTGATCCACGCAAATGCAATAGTGGGTCTATGGGCCACCCCAGCAGCTGTGTACAATGATTTGAGTGTAGTCTCAATTTTACGATCAGCCGTGTCTTTTAGGGAGGTTGCACAAGGGACAGGCAATACAATTTTACGTGACAGCCTAGAGACTGATGTGTCTACTATCGGTGGATTTTTCCATTTTTTCCTATCCTCCAGAGGAAAAGGAAAAGATGAGAGCAACCTTTTAGGGATCTGAAACTTCTTATCAGGATTAACTCATGGTTCTTCAAACAGGGCATTCAATTCCTTTGACACAGGAAAAGTAACTGAGGACTTCTTTTACATTAAAATAAGATTCCTCACACTCCTCTGACACCTTATCAGGAATATGAAGAACATCTCTGATAGCCTCTATAACAGCCTCTATTCCCTGTGAAAGAGCTGCATCCCCCCCCGAGTCCATTTCCCCCTCCTCCATGTCTGACCTGTCAGAGTCAGAGTCAGACTGCAGGATATGGGCCAGAGATCGCATTTGTGGACAAATGGGGGGGGGGGGGGGGATTGAGACTCTGTTTTGGGGACTAGGTCTCTGTTCATAAACTCATCCACAGTCTGTCTTAAGTATTGTGTCTCTTTCTCATTGCCTAACAATTTTGTAGAAAGAGTGGAGATCATTCCTTTAAGAGAATTAACCCACTCTGGTTCAGCTCCGCTATTCTGTAAACCCTGAGTACCCAGTAGTGAGCCCCCTGGTGAAGAGGGACACTCCGCTGTACAAGAAACACACTCTTTGCCTGACATAATGTAAATGTGACAGTACACACACACTGGAAAAGGTTAAGCACAAATAACCCACAAAAAGCCCTTCAGGGAGACACAGAGTTGTTTGGAGCCAGCCCTCACCACACCCTTTCCGCTAATGCCAAGCTTAGCCGGGTCGCAGACTAAGTACTCTGATAGGGGACTTAGTACAGTAATAGTCGCTCCCCCCCCCCCCCCCCCTGCTATGACCCCCTGGTACCGCTGAGGTCATTTGGAGTCACATCGGAGGAGCTGCTTATCCCTGTCAGTCAGCGTCTGTGTCCACTGCAGAGGAAAAATGGCGCTAATGAGCTACTGGATCCTCTCATAGTGAAGCCCCGCACCTTTAATGGTACGCGGTCTTCCCACTTTTTTTTATACTGGCTGAGGTAGTTTTTATGCTTAAAATGGAGCAGAACTGTTTTAAGGCTGTGTTTGCCAGTTTGGGTACTGTTTACAGTGTACTGAGACGCATTTGTATACTGTGTCTGGAGATGCATTCCTCCCTGTTTAGAAGCCGTGCGTCTCCGTACCCTCGTGCCGCCATAATGGCCGGCGCCCCGCTAAGTGGGACGCTGGCTCAGTACTGACCACTCTTCATTCTTCTGGCTCTGTTAGGGGTGGCGGCGTGCTGCGGGAATGTACGCTCGCCGTGGTAGGGTTTGCTAATAGTTCCCTCAGGATGCAAAAAAAGAATTTTTTTGGGATAATCCAAAAACTGCGCAAGAACACTAAGTCAGCTCTATAGAATAAATACACCAAGTGGGTGTCTCTCCACACACACCCCAAAAGTGACTAGAAAATACAGGAAAAATGGTGTAAAAGAATCCCACTGAGCGCCTTTCACCACAGTTATATGATAAACAGAAGGTATACAATACGCCTCTTATTCATTAATTTCTCCTCAGACGGTATCACATCAGATAAGCGTCAATCAGTATATAAGGGAAAAAAACAGAGCAAATCATGTGCAGAAACATAACATTTAATCCCAGAGAATAAACATCAAACAGTAAAAAACTCCAATTGGACTGGGTGCTGAAGTACGATACAATTACCAGAGGTAGTGTGAACCGGCCTAAGTCAGTTCAAACGAAGATTTTAAATATCACCAGTTTCCTCCCGGGTAGGTAGTCTGGGAAAGTCGCACTCCGGCAAGTGGTCAGTCCACAGACTCAGCAGGAATGCAGAGATAATAACCAACGCGTTTCGACCCTGTTCCTTGGGTCTTTTTCAAGGCAATGAATTTAAAGAGACCATCACTGAGTTTAAAAACCCTTTCTGTCCAATAAAAATCCTCCAAACACAGGTGTAGCTCATTACAGTGGCGACATCACCACGGTTGTCATAACGACCATATCCCAACAGTTCCCCCATCTGACATCACTTCCGCCGATTGCCGCACTGAATTGATTCCCCCCCTGGATCCTTTAGGACCATGGGAACTTAGCTGACGCTATTATTAAACTTTCCCCACCGTTATCATAGTGACGGCGCCAGTGCGCATCAGGTCACTTCCGGGGATTAGCTGCCACAGTGCGGAGGCCCGCAGCGTCATGGTCATCATGATACTGACCGGAAGGATGTGCACTGCGTCACTGCCGGGAAAGAACAACTACAAAGAGGAGGCCTGTAGCGTCGTGGTCGTCATGACAGTGACGCGAAAAATTCACGTCGCTTCACGTCACCACTGCACTCCTTAGTTTCCTACAAGGAGACCTGTTTGTGTAGCGGTCGTCATGACAACCGCTCGTCACCACTCCGTTCTTTATTCAAAATACTTATCTACTCCTCCAGTATCCATAACAACCGGAATACTGGGTATATAAAGTCCACTTCCAATTCAGTCTATATATTAGTGTCAGGATCAATATAAAATGATGGTTGTCTCAGAAATAATGGCTATGGTCATTATGACAACCGTGGTGATGTCACCACTGTAATGAGCTACACCTGTGTTTGGAGGATTTCTATTGGACAGAAGGGGTTTTTAAACTCAGTGATGGACTTTTTAAATTCATTGCCTTGAAAAAGACCCAAGGAACAGGGTCGAAACGCGTTGGTATTATCTCTGCATTCCTGCTGAGTCTGTGGACCGTTGGAGCTGACCACTTGCCGGAGTGAGACTTTCCCAGACTACCTACCCGGGAGGAAACTGGTGATATTTAAAATCTTTGTTTGAACTGACTTAGGCCGGTTCACACTACCTCTGGTAATTGTTCTGTACTTCAGCACCCAGACCAATTGGAGTTTTTAATAGAGATGTGCACTTGAAATTTTTCGGGTTTTGTGTTTTGGTTTTGGGTTCGGTTCCGCGGCCGTGTTTTGGGTTCGACCGCGTTTTGGCAAAACCTCACCGAATTTTTTTTGTCGGATTCGGGTGTGTTTTGGATTCGGGTGTTTTTTTCAAAAAACCCTAAAAAACAGCTTAAATCATAGAATTTGGGGGTCATTTTGATCCCAAAGTATTATTTTCCTCAAAAACCATAATTTCCACTCATTTTCAGTCTATTCTGAACACCTCACACCTCACAATATTATTTTTAGTCCTAAAATTTGCACCGAGGTCGCTGGATGACTAAGCTAAGCGACCCTAGTGGCCGACACAAACACCTGGCCCATCTAGGAGTGTCACTGCAGTGTCACGCAGGATGGCCCTTCCAAAAAACACTCCCCAAACAGCACATGACGCAAAGAAGAAAAAAAGAGGCGCAATGAGGTAGCTGTGTGAGTAAGCTAAGCGACCCTAGTGGCCGACACAAACACCTGGCCCATCTAGGAGTGGCACTGCAGTGTCACGCAGGATGGCCCTTCCAAAAAACACTCCCCAAACAGCACATGACGCAAAGAAGAAAAAAAGAGGCGCAATGAGGTAGCTGTGTGAGTAAGATAAGCGACCCTAGTGGCCGACACAAACACCTGGCCCATCTAGGAGTGGCACTGCAGTGTCACGCAGGATGGCCCTTCCAAAAAACACTCCCCAAACAGCACATGACGCAAAGAAGAAAAAAAGAGGCGCAATGAGGTAGCTGTGTGAGTAAGATAAGCGACCCTAGTGGCCGACACAAACACCTGGCCCATCTAGGAGTGGCACTGCAGTGTCACGCAGGATGGCCCTTCCAAAAAACACTCCCCAAACAGCACATGACGCAAAGAAGAAAAAAAGAGGCGCAATGAGGTAGCTGTGTGAGTAAGCTAAGCGACCCTAGTGGCCGACACAAACACCTGGCCCATCTAGGAGTGGCACTGCAGTGTCACGCAGGATGGCCCTTCCAAAAAACACTCCCCAAACAGCACATGACGCAAAGAAGAAAAAAAGAGGCGCAATGAGGTAGCTGTGTGAGTAAGATAAGCGACCCTAGTGGCCGACACAAACACCTGGCCCATCTAGGAGTGGCACTGCAGTGTCACGCAGGATGGCCCTTCCAAAAAACACTCCCCAAACAGCACATGACGCAAAGAAGAAAAAAAGAGGCGCAATGAGGTAGCTGTGTGAGTAAGATAAGCGACCCTAGTGGCCGACATAAACACCTGGCCCATCTAGGAGTGGCACTGCAGTGTCACGCAGGATGGCCCTTCCAAAAAACACTCCCCAAACAGCACATGACGCAAAGAAGGAAAAAAGAGGCGCAATGAGGTAGCTGTGTGAGTAAGATAAGCGACCCTAGTGGCCGACACAAACACCTGGCCCATCTAGGAGTGGCACTGCAGTGTCACGCAGGATGGCCCTTCCAAAAAACACTCCCCAAACAGCACATGACGCAAAGAAGAAAAAAAGAGGCGCAATGAGGTAGCTGTGTGAGTAAGATAAGCGACCCTAGTGGCCGACACAAACACCTGGCCCATCTAGGAGTGGCACTGCAGTGTCACGCAGGATTGCCCTTACAAAAAACACTCCCCAAACAGCACATGACGCAAAGAAGAAAAAAAGAGGCGCAATGAGGTAGCTGTGTGAGTAAGCTAAGCGACCCTAGTGGCCGACACAAACACCTGGCCCATCTAGGAGTGGCACTGCAGTGTCACGCAGGATGGACCTTCCAAAAAACACTCCCCAAACAGCACATGACGCAAAGAAGAAAAAAAGAGGCGCAATGAGGTAGCTGTGTGAGTAAGATAAGCGACCCTAGTGGCCGACACAAACACCTGGCCCATCTAGGAGTGGCACTGCAGTGTCACGCAGGATGGCCCTTCCAAAAAACACTCCCCAAACAGCACATGACGCAAAGAAGAAAAAAAGAGGCGCAATGAGGTAGCTGTGTGAGTAAGATAAGCGACCCTAGTGGCCGACACAAACACCTGGCCCATCTAGGAGTGGCTCTGCAGTGTCACGCAGGATGGCCCTTCCAAGAAACACTCCCCAAACAGCACATGACGCAAAGAAAAAAAGAGGCGCAATGAGGTAGCTGTGTGAGTAAGATAAGCGACCCCAGTGGCCGACACAAACACCTGGCCCATCTAGGAGTGTCACTGCAGTGTCACGCAGGATGGCCCTTCCAAAAAACACTCCCCAAACAGCACATGACGCAAAGAAGAAAAAAAGAGGCGCAATGAGGTAGCTGTGTGAGTAAGCTAAGCGACCCTAGTGGCCGACACAAACACCTGGCCCATCTAGGAGTGGCACTGCAGTGTCACGCAGGATGGCCCTTCCAAAAAACACTCCCCAAACAGCACATGACGCAAATAAAAATGAAAGAAAAAAGAGGTGCAAGATGGAATTGTCCTTGGGCCCTCCCACCCACCCTTATGTTGTATAAACAGGACATGCACACTTTAACCAACCCATCATTTCAGTGACAGGGTCTGCCACACGACTGTGACTGAAATGACGGGTTGGTTTGGACCCCCACCGAAAAAGAAGCAATTAATCTCTCCTTGCACAAACTGGCTCTACAGAGGCAAGATGTCCACCTCATCATCATCCTCCGATATATCACCGTGTACATCCCGCTCCTCACAGATTATCAATTCGTCCCCACTGGAATCCACCATCTCAGCTCCCTGTGTACTTTGTGGAGGCAATTGCTGCTGGTCAATGTCTCCACGGAGGAATTGATTATAATTCATTTTAATGAACATCATCTTCTCCACATTTTCTGGAAGTAACCTCGTACGCCGATTGCTGACGAGGTGAGCGGCGGCACTAAACACTCTTTCGGAGTACACACTTGTGGGAGGGCAACTTAGGTAGAATAAAGCCAGTTTGTGCAAGGGCCTCCAAATTGCCTCTTTTTCCTTCCAGTATAAGTACGGACTGTCTGACTTGGATACTTGGATGCGGTCACTCATATAATCCTCCACCATTCTTTCAATGGTGAGAGAATCATATGCAGTGACAGTAGACGATATGTCCGTAATCGTTGTCAGGTCCTTCAGTCCGGACCAGATGTCAGCATCAGCAGTCGCTCCAGACTGCCTTGCATCACCGCCAGCGGGTGGGCTCGGAATTCTGAGCCTTTTCCTCGCACCCCCAGTTGCGGGAGAATGTGAAGGAGGAGATGTTGACAGGTCGCGTTCCGCTTGACTTGACAATTTTGTCACCAGCAGGTCTTTGAACCCCAGCAGACTTGTGTCTGCCGGAAAGAGAGATCCAAGGTAGGTTTTAAATCTAAGATCGAGCACGGTGGCCAAAATGTAGTGCTCTGATTTCAACAGATTGACCACCCGTGAATCCTTGTTAAGCGAATTAAGGGCTCCATCCACAAGTCCCACATGCCTAGCAGAATCGCTCCCTTTTAGCTCCTCCTTCAATGCCTCCAGCTTCTTCTGCAAAAGCCTGATGAGGGGAATGACCTGACTCAGGCTGGCAGTGTCTGAACTGACTTCACGTGTGGCAAGTTCAAAAGGTTGCAGAACCTTGCACAACGTTGAAATCATTCTCCACTGCGCTTGAGACAGGTACATTCCACCTCCTATATCGTGCTCAATTGTATAGGCTTGAATGGCCTTTTGCTGCTCCTCCAACCTCTGAAGCATATATAGGGTTGAATTCCACCTCGTTACCACTTCTTGCTTCAGATGATGGCAGGGCAGGTTCAGGCGTTTTTGGTGGTGCTCCAGTCTTCTGTACGTGGTGCCTGTACGCCGAAAGTGTCCCGCAATTCTTCTGGCCACCGACAGCATCTCTTGCACGCCCCTGTCGTTTTTTTAAAAATTCTGCACCACCAAATTCAAGGTATGTGCAAAACATGGGACGTGCTGGAATTTGCCCATATTTAATGCACACACAATATTGCTGGCGTTGTCCGATGCCACAAATCCACAGGAGAGTCCAATTGGGGTAAGCCATTCCGCGATGATCTTCCTCAGTTGCCGTAAGAGGTTTTCAGCTGTGTGCGTATTCTGGAAACCGGTGATACAAAGCGTAGCCTGCCTAGGAAAGAGTTGGCGTTTGCAAGATGCTGCTACTGGTGCCGCCGCTGCTGTTCTTGCGGCGGGAGTCCATACATCTACCCAGTGGGCTGTCACAGTCATATATTCCTGACCCTGCCCTGCTCCACTTGTCCACATGTCCGTGGTTAAGTGGACATTGGGTACAACTGCATTTTTTAGGACACTGGTGAGTCTTTTTCTGACGTCCGTGTACATTCTCGGTATCGCCTGCCTAGAGAAGTGGAACCTAGATGGTATTTGGTAACGGGGGCACACTACCTCAAGAAATTGTCTAGTTCCCTGTGAACTAACGGCGGATACCGGACGCACGTCTAACACCAACATAGTTGTCAAGGCCTCAGTTATCCGCTTTGCAACAGGATGACTGCTGTGATATTTCATCTTCCTCGCAAAGGACTGTTGGACAGTCAATTGCTTGGTGGAAGTAGTAAAAGTGGGCTTACGACTTCCCCTCTGGGATGACCATCGACTCCCAGCAGCAACAACAGCAGCGCCAGCAGCAGTAGGCGTTACACGCAAGGATGCATCGGAGGAATCCCAGGCAGGAGAGGACTCGTCAGAATTGCCAGTGACATGGCCTGCAGGACTATTGGCATTCCTGGGGAAGGAGGAAATTGACACTGAGGGAGTTGGTGGGGTGGTTTGCGTGAGCTTGGTTACAAGAGGAAGGGATTTACTGGTCAGTGGACTGCTTCCGCTGTCGCCCAAAGTTTTTGAACTTGTCACTGACTTATTATGAATGCGCTGCAGGTGACGTATAAGGGAGGATGTTCCGAGGTGGTTAACGTCCTTACCCCTACTTATTACAGCTTGACAAAGGCAACACACGGCTTGACAAATGTTGTCCGCATTTCTGTTGAAATACTTCCACACCGAAGAGCTGATTTTTTGGGTATTTTCACCAGGCATGTCAACGGCCCTATTCCTCCCACGGACAACAGGTGTCTCCCCGGGTGCCTGACTTAAACAAACCACCTCACCATCAGAATCCTCCTTGTCAATTTCCTCCCCAGCACCAGCAACACCCATATCCTCCTCATCCTGGTGTACTTCAACACTGACATCTTCAATCTGACTATCAGGAACTGGACTGCGGGTGCTCCTTCCAGCACTTGCAGGGGGCGTGCAAATGGTGGAAGGCGCATGCTCTTCACGTCCAGTGTTGGGAAGGTCAGGCATCGCAACCGACACAATTGGACTCTCCTTGTGGATTTGGGATTTCGAAGAACGCACAGTTCTTTGCGGTGCTTTTGCCAGCTTGAGTCTTTTCATTTTTCTAGCGAGAGGCTGAGTGCTTCCATCCTCATGTGAAGCTGAACCACTAGCCATGAACATAGGCCAGGGCCTCAGCCATTCCTTGCCATTCCGTGTGGTAAATGGCATATTGGCAAGTTTACGCTTCTCCTCCGACAATTTTATTTTAGATTTTGGAGTCCTTTTTTTACTGATATTTGGTGTTTTGGATTTTACATGCTCTGTACTATGACATTGGGCATCGGCCTTGGCAGACGACGTTGCTGGCATTTCATCGTCTCGGCCATGACTAGTGGCAGCAGCTTCAGCACGAGGTGGAAGTGGATCTTGATCTTTCCCTAATTTTGGAACCTCAACATTTTTGTTCTCCTTATTTTATAGGCACAACTAAAAGGCACCTCAGGTAAACAATGGAGATGGATGGATACTAGTATACTTATGGATGGACGAGCGACTGCCGACACAGAGGTACCTACAGCCGTGGACTACCGTACTGTGTCTGCTGCTAATATAGACTGGATGATAATGAGATGAAATTAATATATATATATATATATATATATATATATATAATATCACTAGTACTGCAGCCGGACAGGTATATATATTTATTATGTAATGACTGATGACGGACCTGCTGGACACTGTCAGCTCAGCAGCACCGCAGACTGCTACAGTAAGCTACTATAGTAGTATGTATCAAGAAGAAAGAGAAAAAAAAAAAACCACGGGTAGGTGGTATACAATTATGGATGGACCAGCGACTGCCGACACAGAGGTAGCTACAGCCGTGGACTACCGTACTGTGTCTGCTGCTAATATAGACTGGATGATAATGAGATGAAATTAATATATATATATATATAATATCACTAGTACTGCAGCCGGACAGGTATATATATTTATTATGTAATGACTGATGACGGACCTGCTGGACACTGTCAGCTCAGCAGCACCGCAGACTGCTACAGTAAGCTACTATAGTAGCATGTATCAAGAAGAAAGAGAAAAAAAAAACCACGGGTAGGTGGTATACAATTATGGATGGACCAGCGACTGCCGACACAGAGGTAGCTACAGCCGTGGACTACCGTACTGTGTCTGCTGCTAATATAGACTGGATGATAATGAGATGAAATTAATATATATATATATATAATATCACTAGTACTGCAGCCGGACAGGTATATATATTTATTATGTAATGACTGATGACGGACCTGCTGGACACTGTCAGCTCAGCAGCACCGCAGACTGCTACAGTAAGCTACTATAGTAGTATGTATCAAGAAGAAAGAGAAAAAAAAAAACCACGGGTAGGTGGTATACAATTATGGATGGACCAGCGACTGCCGACACAGAGGTAGCTACAGCCGTGGACTACCGTACTGTGTCTGCTGCTAATGTAGACTGGATGATAATGAGATGAAATTAATATATATATATATATATATATAATATCACTAGTACTGCAGCCGGACAGGTATATATATTTATTATGTAATGACTGATGACGGACCTGCTGGACACTGTCAGCTCAGCAGCACCGCAGACTGCTACAGTAAGCTACTATAGTAGTATGTATCAAGAAGAAAGAGAAAAAAAAAACCACGGGTAGGTGGTATACAATTATGGATGGACCAGCGACTGCCGACACAGAGGTAGCTACAGCCGTGGACTACCGTACTGTGTCTGCTGCTAATATAGACTGGATGATAATGAGATGAAATTAATATATATATATATATATAATATCACTAGTACTGCAGCCGGACAGGTATATATATTTATTATGTAATGACTGATGACGGACCTGCTGGACACTGTCAGCTCAGCAGCACCGCAGACTGCTACAGTAAGCTACTATAGTAGTATGTATCAAGAAGAAAGAGAAAAAAAAACCACGGGTAGGTGGTATACAATTATGGATGGACCAGCGACTGCCGACACAGAGGTAGCTACAGCCGTGGACTACCGTACTGTGTCTGCTGCTAATATAGACTGGATGATAATGAGATGAAATTAATATATATATATATATATATATATATAATATCACTAGTACTGCAGCCGGACAGGTATATATATTTATTATGTAATGACTGATGACGGACCTGCTGGACACTGTCAGCTCAGCAGCACCGCAGACTGCTACAGTAAGCTACTATAGTAGTATGTATCAAGAAGAAAGAGAAAAAAAAAAACCACGGGTAGGTGGTATACAATTATGGATGGACCAGCGACTGCCGACACAGAGGTAGCTACAGCCGTGGACTACCGTACTGTGTCTGCTGCTAATATAGACTGGATGATAATGAGATGAAATTAATATATATATATATATAATATCACTAGTACTGCAGCCGGACAGGTATATATATTTATTATGTAATGACTGATGACGGACCTGCTGGACACTGTCAGCTCAGCAGCACCGCAGACTGCTACAGTAAGCTACTATAGTAGTATGTATCAAGAAGAAAGAGAAAAAAAAAACCACGGGTAGGTGGTATACAATTATGGATGGACCAGCGACTGCCGACACAGAGGTAGCTACAGCCGTGGACTACCGTACTGTGTCTGCTGCTAATATAGACTGGATGATAATGAGATGAAATTAATATATATATATATAATATCACTAGTACTGCAGCCGGACAGGTATATATATTTATTATGTAATGACTGATGACGGACCTGCTGGACACTGTCAGCTCAGCAGCACCGCAGACTGCTACAGTAAGCTACTATAGTAGTATGTATCAAGAAGAAAGAAAGAAAAAAAAAACACGGGTAGGTGGTATACATATACAATTATATATATATTATATACAATTATATATATATATATATATATTAAACTGGTGGTGATTAATTAAACTGGTGGTCAGGTCACTGGTCACACTATCAGCAACTTGCAAGTAGTACTCCTAAGCAGACAATCACAATATATACTGGTGGTCAGTGTGGTCACAATGGCAGTGTGGCACTCTGGCAGCAGAGTGCCAGCAAAAGTGTGCACTGTACGTTAAAATATGTACTCCTGCTCTCAGACTCTAACTGCTCCCCACTGTCTCCCCCACAAGTCAGATATACAGTCACACTATCACTTCAGCAAGTAGTAGTACTCCTCCTAATGCTCCCCAAAATTACTAAAGTAAATAATACTGTGTCTCTCTCTACTCTAGTCTCACTCTCTATAAACGGAGAGGACGCCAGCCACGTCCTCTCCCTATCAATCTCAATGCACGTGTGAAAATGGCGGCGACGCGCGGCTCCTTATATAGAATCCGAGTCTCGCGATAGAATCCGAGCCTCGCGAGAATCCGACAGCGGGATGATGACATTCGGGCGCGCTCGGGTTAACCGAGCAAGGCGGGAAGATCCGAGTCGCTCGGACCCGTGTAAAAAAACCTGAAGTTCGGGCGGGTTCGGTTTCCGAGGAACCGAACCTGCTCATCTCTAGTTTTTAACTGTTTGATGTTTATTCTCTGGAATTAAATGTTATGTTTCTGCACATGATTTGCTCTGTTTTTTTTCTCCTCATATGCTGATTGACGCTTATCTGATGTGATACTGTCTGAGGAGAAATTAACGAATAAGGGGAGTATTGTATACCTTCTGTTTATCATATAACTGTGGTGAAAGGCGCTCAGTGGGATTCTTTTACACCATTTTTCCTGTATTTTCTAGTTCCCTCAGGAGCTCAGTGTCTTGTCAGCGGGGAACGGGACCATTAACCCTTCAAGAGGTTGGGCCGTTTCACCCCCTAAGTCCCACGAAGCAGGCAGGCTGGTGCCAACCAGCCCTGTCTGAAAATAACAAACATAGAAAATAAATGCAGAAAACTCTTCAGGAGCTTCCTTCAGCGTGACCGGCTCCTCCGGCACATTTTCTAAACTGAGTCTGGTAGGAGGGGCATAGAGGGAGGAGCCAGCCCACACTATCAAATTCTTACAGTGCCTATGGCAGACTTGCCTACCCTCCCGCATTTAGCGGGAGGCTCCCGTATTTTGCCACAGTCCCCCGCTGTCCCGCAAACTTTAGTGCAACTCCCGGATTCCTACTGCACGTGTCTCTCAGTCCCCCAACCTCCCTTACCGGATTTACAGCATGTCACTCACCATGCTTTGAGATAGCCCTCCGGAACCTGTCAGATTCCTGCACTGCAGTTTGGAGGAGTTTCTGTGCGATCTCCTCCGGTCACCAGTCCCGGCATCCACTTAGAGCTGGCAGCCCAGCACCACAGTCATTGACAGGCAGCAGAACCACAGCGCTCCTATCATCTAACAGGCTGGAAGACCCGCAAATCGCGGCATTTTGGGGGCGGGGCCTAATAGAATAGTGCCTTCACTGCCGTGTCTTGCACGCAGCTGATCTCCCCTGCTTAGTGAGTGGGGAAGTGTGTGTGGGTGGGGGTGTTTTATATGTGTGTATGCTTGCATGTACTAATATATATATATATATATATATATATATATATATATATTTATATTCAAATGGACAAACCCCCCTCCCCAAATAAAACTCCTGTATTTGCCAATGTGATACACACAAGAGAGCCTGTATTAGTGCACCTATTACAGGCTTCTCCACTGTCAGTAGCTTGTTTCCTGAGGCTAACTCTTTCTCCTCTCACTGCTCCAAACTCCCCCCCCCCCTTCCCTATCTGCAGAACCCCCAGTACCCCACACAGATTCCCTTCCCTGTTTCCTCACAGCTCCAAACTCCACCTCTTCCTCATCCATGGCATCCCTTAACCCACTCTCCCCCACACAGAATCCCCTCTCCTGCTCGCTCTCGCCCCTTCACCATCCGCTGCAAAAAAAATGTAAGGACATTAAAGTTTAAACTTTAAAGTAGTAGTTACCATCAAAGCTGGATTAATGTATAAGGGGACAATACACAGAGCTTGCGCGGGACCTGTTTTTGGTTAGATCAACACAGAGGACTCGTGGACACTCGCTCAGGTTAGAGGAGAGGAGATTCCGCACAATACGGCGTAAAGGCTTTTTCACTGTAAGGACAATACGTGTTTGGAATTCCCTGCCCGAGGGAGTTGTAATGGCGGAATCTGTCAACACCTTTAAGAATGGGTTAGATAAATTCCTAATGGATAAGGATATCCAGGGGTATGGTGCATAGTCATGCATTATAGTTACTATAAATAGGGATAAAATGTAACGGCTGACAGCAGCATCAGTCAGAAATTTTAGTCAAATCATCATGCATAGGACACCACAAATAGGTTGAACTCGATGGACAATTGTCTTTTTTCAACCTCAGATACTATGTAATGTCTGTCACATGTGTAAGTATGTAACTTATACTGTATGTGTATAATGATGTTGGTGTGATGTCGGCGTATAGCCCTGCTGTGTAATGTAGGTGTGATGTTAGTGTTTAGCGCTGACAATAGACATGCCCATACAAGGAGATAAACACGCCCCTTGGGTGGACTGTGACACGCCCCCTCAGCAGCGTTCCGCACGGCGCATTAGTGTGCAATTTATAATCTCCCTGAAACTACTTTTCAAAAGTAGGCAAGTATGGCCTATGGCTCCTAGTGGACTCGTCTATACCAGGGACGTGCGGTGAGCTAAAAGGCTAAGGTGGCACTAGCTAGCACCAGAGCCAGATTTACACACAAAATATGAGCCAAAGGGTACATCTGGGCATTATACACAGGTGCAGCAGTATAAACTCCTGGAAATTTGGTGAGTTTTGATCAGAGATGTGTTGAAAAGATACACAGGTGAGGCACTGTCTCACCTGCCATAGACTTTTTACTCCCGAGTTTTGGCTATAAAAATGATTAGAATAATGCAAAGAAGATATTTCAAACATATTCTTTGTATTTTTCATATACTTTATACAGTCAAAACTCTGGTACAAATGTAAGTATGACAGGAAAGGCTCTGCCTCACCTGCCTCACCCCACCGCACGTCACTGGTCTATACCCCATGGTACTAAATGGACCCCAGTATCCTCTAGGACGTAAGAGAAATACAAATGATCTACCAGAATGCAGGGATAGAACCTACACCATTAGTTGATTGTGTGAGTCAGCAATTCACTGCACCCCAATAAGTTTTGAGAATCAAAGAGGTAAATTTACTAAGATTTATGTTTAGTTGAGTTAGCATTCTCATGCAAGATTAGCCTGTTTTTGACACTTGGAGATATACCAAAGTCAAATGCGGATGTCCAAAGTCGTTCCAAATAGAAATAGATAGCCAAACAGGTTATTACTTATTACTGCCCAGATATAGGCACACTAACACATTCAGTGGTGTTTCCATATAGTACATATTTAAAGTGAAAATGGGTGATCTTAACTGTCTTGTAACACTGATGACTTGCAGCTCTGCACTCTACCGTGGTGCCAACTAGAGATGTGCACTTGAAATTTTTCGGGTTTTGTGTTTTGGTTTTGGGTTCGGTTCCGCGGCCGTGTTTTGGGTTCGACCGCGTTTTGGCAAAACCTCACCGAATTTTTTTTGTCGGATTCGGGTGTGTTTTGGATTCGGGTGTTTTTTTCAAAAAACCCTAAAAAACAGCTTAAATCATAGAATTTGGGGGTCATTTTGATCCCAAAGTATTATTAACCTCAAAAACCATAATTTCCACTCATTTTCAGTCTATTCTGAACACCTCACACCTCACAATATTATTTTTAGTCCTAAAATTTGCACCGAGGTCGCTGGATGACTAAGCTAAGCGACCCTAGTGGCCGACACAACCACCTGGCCCATCTAGGAGTGTCACTGCAGTGTCACGCAGGATGGCCCTTCCAAAAAACACTCCCCAAACAGCACATGACGCAAAGAAAAAAAGAGGCGCAATGAGGTAGCTGTGTGAGTAAGCTAAGCGACCCTAGTGGCCGACACAAACACCTGGCCCATCTAGGAGTGGCACTGCAGTGTCACGCAGGATGGCCCTTCCAAAAAACACTCCCCAAACAGCACATGACGCAAAGAAAAAAAGAGGCGCAATGAGGTAGCTGTGTGAGTAAGCTAAGCGACCCTAGTGGCCGACACAAACACCTGGCCCATCTAGGAGTGGCACTGCAGTGTCACGCAGGATGGCCCTTCCAAAAAACACTCCCCAAACAGCACATGACGCAAAGAAAAAAAGAGGCGCAATGAGGTAGCTGTGTGAGTAAGATAAGCGACCCTAGTGGCCGACACAAACACCTGGCCCATCTAGGAGTGGCACTGCAGTGTCACGCAGGATGGCCCTTCAAAAAAATACTCCCCAAACAGCACATGACGCAAATAAAAATTAAAGAAAAAAGAGGTGCAAGATGGAATTGTCCTTGGGCCCTCCCACCCACCCTTATGTTGTATAAACAGGACATGCACACTTTAACCAACCCATCATTTCAGTGACAGGGTCTGCCACACGACTGTGACTGAAATGACGGGTTGGTTTGGACCCCCACCAAAAAAGAAGCAATTAATCTCTCCTTGCACAAACTGGCTCTACAGAGGCAAGATGTCCACCTCATCATCATCCTCCGATATATCACCGTGTACAACCTCTCCTCACAGATTATCAATTCGTCCCCACTGGAATCCACCATCTCAGCTCCCTGTGTACTTTGTGGAGGCAATTGCTGCTGGTCAATGTCTCCACGGAGGAATTGATTATAATTCATTTTAATGAACATCATCTTCTCCACATTTTCTGGAAGTAACCTTGTACGCCGATTGCTGACAAGGTGAGCGGCGGCACTAAACACTCTTTCGGAGTACACACTTGTGGGAGGGCAACTTAGGTAGAATAAAGCCAGTTTGTGCAAGGGCCTCCAAATTGCCTCTTTTTCCTGCCAGTATAAGTACGGACTGTCTGACGTGCCTACTTGGATGCGGTCACTCATATAATCCTCCACCATTCTTTCAATGGGGAGAGAATCATATGCAGTGCCAGTAGACGACATGTCCGTAATCGTTGGCAGGTCCTTCAGTCCGGACAAGATGTCAGCATCAGCAGTCGCTCCAGACTGCCCTGCATCACCGCCAGCGGGTGGGCTCGGAATTCTGAGCCTTTTCCTCGCACCCCCAGTTGCGGGAGAATGTGAAGGAGGAGATGTTGACAGGTCGCGTTCCGCTTGACTTGACAATTTTCTCACCAGCAGGTCTTTGAACCCCAGCAGACTTGTGTCTGCCGAAAAGAGAGATCCAAGGTAGGTTTTAAATCTAGGATCGAGCACGGTGGCCAAAATGTAGTGCTCTGATTTCAACAGATTGACCACCCGTGAATCCTTGTTAAGCGAATTAAGGGCTCCATCCACAAGTCCCACGTGCCTAGCGGAATCGCTCTGTGTTAGCTCCTCCTTCAATGTCTCCAGCTTCTTCTGCAAAAGCCTGATGAGGGGAATGACCTGACTCAGGCTGGCAGTGTCTGAACTGACTTCACGTGTGGCAAGTTCAAAGGGCAGCAGAACCTTGCACAACGTTGAAATCATTCTCCACTGCGCTTGAGACAGGTGCATTCCACCTCCTATATCGTGCTCAATTGTATAGGCTTGAATGGCCTTTTGCTGCTCCTCCAACCTCTGAAGCATATATAGGGTTGAATTCCACCTCGTTACCACTTCTTGCTTCAGATGATGGCAGGGCAGGTTCAGGCGTTTTTGGTGATGCTCCAGTCTTCTGTACGTGGTGCCTGTACGCCGAAAGTGTCCCGCAATTCTTCTGGCCACCGACAGCATCTCTTGCACGCCCCTCTCGTTTTTTAAATAATTCTGCACCACCAAATTTAAGGTATGTGCAAAACATGGGACGTGCTGGAATTTGCCCATATTTAATGCACACACAATATTGCTGGCGTTGTCCGATGCCACAAATCCACAGGAGAGTCCAATTGGGGTAAGCCATTCCGCGATGATCTTCCTCAGTTGCCGTAAGAGGTTTTCAGCTGTGTGCGTATTCTGGAAACCGGTGATACAAAGCGTAGCCTGCCTAGGAAAGAGTTGGCGTTTGCGAGATGCTGCTACTGGTGCCGCCGCTGCTGTTCTTGCGGCGGGAGTCCATACATCTACCCAGTGGGCTGTCACAGTCATATAGTCCTGACCCTGCCCTGCTCCACTTGTCCACATGTCAGTGGTTAAGTGGACATTGGGTACAGCTGCATTTTTTAGGACACTGGTGACTCTTTTTCTGAGGTCTGTGTACATTTTCGGTATCGCCTGCCTAGAGAAATGGAACCTAGATGGTATTTGGTACCGGGGACACAGTACCTCCAACAAGTCTCTAGTTGGCTCTGCAGTAATGATGGATACCGGAACCACGTTTCTCACCACCCAGGATGCCAAGGCCTCAGTTATCCGCTTTGCAGCAGGATGACTGCTGTGATATTTCATCTTCCTCGCAAAGGACTGTTGGACAGTCAATTGCTTGGTGGAAGTAGTAAAAGTGGTCTTACGACTTCCCCTCTGGAATGACCATCGACTCCCAGCAGCAACAACAGCAGCGCCAGCAGCAGTAGGCGTTACACGCAAGGATGCATCGGAGGAATCCCAGGCAGGAGAGGACTCGTCAGAATTGCCAGTGACATGGCCTGCAGGACTATTGGCATTCCTGGGGAAGGAGGAAATTGACACTGAGGGAGTTGGTGGGGTGGTTTGCGTGAGCTTGGTTACAAGAGGAAGGGATTTACTGGTCAGTGGACTGCTTCCGCTGTCGCCCAAAGTTTTTGAACTTGTCACTGACTTATTATGAATGCGCTGCAGGTGACGTATAAGGGAGGATGTTCCGAGGTGGTTAACGTCCTTACCCCTACTTATTACAGCTTGACAAAGGCAACACACGGCTTGACAAATGTTGTCCGCATTTCTGTTGAAATACTTCCCCACCGAAGAGCTGATTTTTTTGGTATTTTCACCAGGCATGTCAATGGCCATATTCCTCCCACGGACAACAGGTGTCTCCCCGGGTGCCTGACTTAAACAAACCACCTCACCATCAGAATCCTCCTTGTCAATTTCCTCCCCAGCGCCAGCAACACCCATATCCTCCTCATCCTGGTGTACTTCAACACTGACATCTTCAATCTGACTATCAGGAACTGGACTGCGGGTGCTCCTTCCAGCACTTGCAGGGGGCGTGCAAATGGTGGAAGGCGCATGCTCTTCACGTCCAGTGTTGGGAAGGTCAGGCATCGCAACCGACACAATTGGACTCTCCTTGTGGATTTGGGATTTCGAAGAACGCACAGTTCTTTGCTGTGCTTTTGCCAGCTTGAGTCTTTTCATTTTTCTAGCGAGAGGCTGAGTGCTTCCATCCTGATGTGAAGCTGAACCACTAGCCATGAACATAGGCCAGGGCCTCAGCCGTTCCTTGCCACTCCGTGTGGTAAATGGCATATTGGCAAGTTTACGCTTCTCCTCCGACAATTTTATTTTAGATATTTTAGTCCTTTTTTTACTGATATTTGGTGTTTTGGATTTTACATGCTCTGTACTATGACATTGGGCATCGGCCTTGGCAGACGACGTTGCTGGCATTTCATCGTCTCGGCCATGACTAGTGGCAGCAGCTTCAGCACGAGGTGGAAGTGGATCTTGATCTTTCCCTAATTTTGGAACCTCAACATTTTTGTTCTCCATATTTTAATAGGCACAACTAAAAGGCACCTCAGGTAAACAATGGAGATGGATGGATACTAGTATACTTATGGATGACGAGCGACTGCCGACACAGAGGTAGCTACAGCCGTGGACTACCGTACTGTGTCTGCTGCTAATATAGACTGGATGATAATGAGATAAAATTAAAATATATATATATCACACTAGTACTGCAGCCGGACAGGTATATATTATGTAATGACGGACCTGCTGGACACTGTCTGTCAGACTCAGCACTGCAGACTCCTAAAGTAAGCTACTAGTATCAAGAAGATAGAAAAAAAAAAAAACCACGGGTAGGTGGTATACAATTATAGATGGACGAGCGACTGCCGACACAGAGGTAGCTACAGCCGTGGACTACCGTACTGTGTCTGCTGCTAATATAGACTGGATGATAATGAGATAAAATTAAAATATATATATATATCACACTAGTACTGCAGCCGGACAGGTATATATTATGTAATGACGGACCTGCTGGACACTGTCTGTCAGCACTGCAGACTCCTAAAGTTTGCTACTAGTATCAAGAAGATAGAAAAAAAAAAACACGGGTAGGTGGTATACAATTATGGATGGACGAGCGACTGCCGACACAGAGGTAGCTACAGCCGTGGACTACCGTACTGTGTCTGCTGCTAATAGAGACTGGATGATAATGAGATAAAATTAAAATATATATATATATCACACTAGTACTGCAGCCGGACAGGTATATATTATGTAATGACGGACCTGCTGGACACTGTCTGTCAGCACTGCAGACTCCTAAAGTAAGCTACTAGTATCAAGAAGATAGAAAAAAAAAAACCACGGGTAGGTGGTATACAATTATGGATGGACGAGCGACTGCCGACACAGAGGTAGCTACAGCCGTGGACTACCGTACTGTGTCTGCTGCTAATATAGACTGGATGATAATGAGATAAAATTAAAATATATATATATATCACACTAGTACTGCAGCCGGACAGGTATATATTATGTAATGACGGACCTGCTGGACACTGTCTGCAGAATGCGTTTATAAAAACACCACACGACGAGTGTTTAACTTTTTCAGGCAGACAATCACAATATACTGGTGGTCAGCAGACAATCACAATACTGGTGGTCAGTGGTCACTGGTCAGTCACACTGGCAGTGGCACTCTGGCTGCAAAAGTGTGCACTGTACTTAAAATATGTACTCCTGCTATAACTGCTCCCCAGTCTCCCCCACAATTAAGCTGTGTGAGCAGTGAGCACTCAGCACAGTCAGATAATGATATACAGTATTACATATGATGCAGCACACTGGGCTGAGCACAGATATGGTATGTGACTGTGTCACACTGTGTATCGTTTTTTTTCAGGCAGAGAACGGATTAATTAAACTGGTGGTCACTGGTCACACTATCAGCAGCAAGTAGTACTCCTCCTAATAATATGCTCCCCAAAATTTGTGTCTCTCTCTAGTACTCTAGTCTAAACGGAGAGGACGCCAGCCACGTCCTCTCCCTATCAATCTCAATGCACGTGTGAAAATGGCGGCGACGCGCGGCTCCTTATATAGAATCCGAGTCTCGCGATAGAATCCGAGCCTCGCGAGAATCCGACAGCGGGATGATGACGTTCGGGCGCGCTCGGGTTAACCGAGCAAGGCGGGAAGATCCGAGTCGCTCGGCCCCGTGTAAAAAAACCTGAAGTTCGGGCGGGTTCGGATTCCGAGGAACCGAACCTGCTCATCACTAGTGCCAACCACACTCCACATGCAGCTCACCGTCTGTCCATGAATTAACTTATTACACTGTCAGCGGGCAATGAGACATAAGCCCTCTTTTCAGTATTCAGCAAACAGCAATACACTGTATAGACGGCGGTATAGGTGGGCATTCCGAGTTGATCGCACCAAGCAACTTTTGTGATCAACTAGACGCCGCCTATGGGGGAGTGTATTTTAGCATAGCAGGGCTGCGATCGCTTGTGCAGCCCTGCTATGCTAAAAAAGTTTCCTGCAAAACAAGACCAGGGTCAGACCTACTTACCCTGTGCGACAGATCCAGCGACGAAGGTCCCGGGATTGACGTCAGACAGCCGCCCTCCAAACGCCTGGACATGCCTGCGTTCGGATCTCCACATCCGGAAAATGGTGAGTAGACGCCCCGGAATGCCTCCCCGCTGTCAATCTTCTTGCGATGGTGCTAGCGATCACTTTCTTTTTTGTTCAGGCCGCTGCAACGATGCCCGTGCGCATTGCGGCTGCCGCGCATGCACAGTTCTGACCCGTTCTCACCGCAGCAAAGAACCGCTGCATGCGAATAGGGCCCCATTGATAAATGGGGCCCTATGTATCATTGGGGGTGAGAGGAGTCATAGTATGATTTGCTAGTTAGGCACAAGAACGGACCAGCCCGGGCACTGTAGCCAGCAAAACACACAAATGGCGTTTTAAACAAATGCCATTTGTGAAGCCTCCCAGATAAATTTGAAAAGTGAAGACACACTAGAACCACTGAACAAATGCAGCAGTGGTACAGCTCTGCCCCCTTTTTGCTGTTCACACCCCCTGCAGCAGCACACAATAGGCACTTCATTAATTTTAGCTCCAAATCCATGTGGACATTTGGGCTAATTCAGACCTGATCGCTGCTGTGCGTGTTTGCACAGCAATGATCAGGTCTGAAGTGCGCATGCGCCGGCACTGCAGTGCGCTGGCGCATACCAGACAGCCGACGGCTTTCGAAGCCCAGCGATCGCCTCTGCCTGATTGACAGGCAGAGGCGGTCGCTGAGCAGGAGGGGATGGGCTGGCGGCTTTTAGCCGCCGTTTAGGGGTACACAGCCCGGGCAACACAGGCATGCCCGGACCGTTGTGGGGGCGGGCCGAGGCAGCTGCGTGACATCACACACAGCCGCTGTGACCCGGGCAGCGACGAGTAGCAGGAGCTGCACTGGCTGAGGGCTACTCGTGAAGTACAAAAGCATCGCCGCTGTGTGATGCTTTTGTACTTATATGACGGGGCAGGGACTGACATGCAGGGCAGGCTAGTCCTGTGCTGGGCGTCTCCCCGCATGTCAATGTGCCTGATCGTAGCTGTGCTAAATTTAGCACAGCTACGATCAACTCTGAATCACCCCCATTAATCTGGCACTGGGAATACCCCACACGACCTGTCATTTAAAAGATGCTCTGACCCAGTAATCTAGTCATGACAATTTGGCCCATGTCAAAGTCACTAAGATACTTATGCTTGCCCATTTTCCTGCTCCAACACATCAACTTCCATTCTATAGGGGATGCAGCTGCTATGGTGCCTGAACTATCTCTAGGAACCGCCGCTCCGCCTGCACCCAGTCACACACAGATTCAGTCTGCCGCTTGACCCACCCGTGAGCCCAGGGCTGCAAGGAAGGCTGTGTGACCTGTGCTCCCATGCCGCCGGGTGCCTTTCTCTCATCTCTCCACTGAATAAAGGATAGCTGCTGGCTCCTGCACTATGCAAAGAAACGTTATGAGGTCTACATCAATGTAGTGCCAGTAGCCAGCCATGTAGAAAACCAGCTGCGCTGTGGCGCTTCCCTAGGTAGTGTAGTGGGCAGACTGATCAAGGAGATGATGCTACTGCCCGATCACAATGACGAGGACCCTCTGGCTAATGTCCTCTCAGATGGACTGAAGATGAAGAGATCTGAAGCCAAGGCTTAAAATGAGCCAGGACGGACGACCTGAAACCAGGGCCGTCTTAACAGCAGTGTAGGCCCCCGGGCAAAGCAATGCGCTTGGGCCCCTACCCATCCTCCAGTGGTAGGGGTGAGGGTGTTACCAGTGGCAGCCTTGATGTCCTGCAGGCGGTAGTGGATTTTCTATCTTCCACTCAGCATGTAGGATTTGGAGCAGTCATTTCTGCTAATTATTCCTTTACTGCACAGATGATAGGATATGGGGTGGGAGGGAGAACACTAAACTGTAGACGGAGCATTGGGCTGAATGAAGTGGCACTGGTACATGACTTCCAGGGTGGTAGGGGGTGTTTATATGCAGGGAAGGGGTGGATAGTGGAGTGGGCTTAATAGTAATCAGTTTCCGGTGGGAGGACAGCTTGCATGACTGCAGATATCTCCAGTTTCTGGAAACATATTTCTTAGCTTTCAATGGGACAAAAAACTAGAGAGTCCCTTCTTTTAGGAGGTACTGGGAACTTGGGGATCAAAGTTCAGGAGCCTGAGCAATCCACTGACGAATATATAAAACTGCATGCCAGGCATATGAAGCTAGAGCAGGGGCCAGTAGCTGGAAGGCTTATATATCTGGTTCTGGGCATAGTAGAGAAAAGCTGCCAGTATCCACTGAAAGGGGAAAGTCCCAGCTTTTGGAGTATACCCTCAGAAAAACTCAGAAAAAGTCAGACAGAACCCAAGATATCTGGCTGGGAAGAGCAATTAACAGGCTCGGATAGGGGCCACTGATTTGAAGTCGGATATCTCCGGTTCCCCAGGGCCAATTTTCAAAAATCTGGTACCCCTGGAAAAAGGAGACTCTAACCTATCAGGCTAGGGCCCTTAGACTCCTGTGGCCCTTGGGCAAGTGCCCACTGAGCCCATACAAAAAGACGGCCATGCCTGAAACTCAACAGCACCAGCTTTTCCCTGAATGGAGACTCAGCCCACAACTAAGCCATGGTGTACTGGACTGGGGGGCACAACGGCAGTGTGAGTACCCCAAATCCCAGTTCATTCCCATTATGTCAATGAAGGAGAATCAAATAATTTATATAATTTATCCCTCACCTCATACCCAGAGCCCACCATTGTGCTGCATAGAATATTCTTATTTATGGGAACGCTGGTCAGTATGATGGGCAGATGGGGGCGCAATATATACTGGTCAGAGGGAGTGCACATAGGCCGGAAACACACAACACCAAGCAAGACCAACGTCATCCCCCAGCGTCGGCAGCCATATGCATGCTGCCCATTAGGAAAAACACAAAGAACCAGGAGGGCTGCAGATGGAACACAGTGGGGTGCAGTGGAGCACAGAGGGCTTCAGAGGAATGTAGAGTGGTGCAGAGGAGTGCGTAGGGGTTCAGAGGAGCACAGAGGAATTCAAAGGAGCACAGAGCAGTGCAGGGGAACGTAGAGGGGTGCAGAGAAACATAGAGTGGTGCAGAGGAGTACATAGGGGTTCAGAGGAACACAGAGGGGTGCAGAGGAGCACAGAGGGGTTCAGATGAACACAGAGGGGTGCAGAGGGGTGCAGAGGAGCACAGAGGGGTGCAGAGGAACACAGAGAGGTGCAGATGAGTACAGACATGTGCAGAGGAAAATAGAGGGGTATACAGCAGTACAGAGGTATACAGAAGAGCAAAGAAGGGCGCAGAGAAGCACAAAGGGATGCAAAGCAGTACAGAGGGATCTGGTGGAGCACAGAGTGGTGTAGAGCAATATACTGAATAATTTCACTAATATCCATTGTCAAGCATGTTTTGTATTGCGTGGAGTAAAGGCAAACGTAAAGACCTTTGAGTCCTATTAGGAGAAAAGTGCCATATAAATAACATTAATATTATTATTAAGGGATGTAAAGGAGCAGAATGGTGCAGAGTAGGGATGTGCACCGGCCCAAATCTCGGGTTTTGGGTTCTTGTTTTGGATCTGTGTCTTCTTTGTGTTTTGGATCTGTATTTGTTTTGCCAAAGCCTCCCTTGCGAGTTTTGGATCTGTATTTTTTTTTAAATCATAAAAACTGTGGGCCTGTTTTTGTTCCCACAGTATTATTAACCTCAGTAACAATAATTTCCTCCATTTCCAGTCAATTTTGACCACCTCGCAGCTCACACTATTGTTTTCATCCAGTTTAGGCCAAAAGGTTGCACCGAGGTAGCTGGATGACTAAGCTAAGGGACAGCAGTGGGCGGCACAAACATGTGGCACTTAAATTTCCAACACGGCACGTCTAGGAAACAGAATGGCACTGCAGTAGCAGACATGGTGGCAGTTTAATAAACTAAACAAATGTTTGTCGTCACAGTCATATAATGCAAAGAAAAGAGGTGCAATATGAAATTGTCCTTGGGCCCTTTTGTTGTATATATTAAACAGGACATGCACAAACCAATCATTTCAGCAACAGGGACTGTCACTTGTGGCTGAAATGATTGGTTTGTTTGGGCCCCCACTTAACAATTTTTTTTAGAAGAACCACCTCCAATAAGTAGTAACTCTGAGGATGTGTTAATAACATTATAATCTTGTAAAAAAAAATCATGTCTTCGCCGCATATGACGTAACATGGAGGAGGTGTCTAGATGGCTAACGTTCCTACCTCTACTAACTTTGGCCTCACAAATGGAGCAGATACTTTCACAAACATTATCAAGATTGGGGTAAAAATAATACCACACCCAAGAGGTGGCTTTTATGGTCTTATTACCAGGCATCTTTTCTTTTCATCACGGTCAAAAACTGCAGCCACCTGTGGCTGACTTACACAAACAACATCATCAACATCCTCCTCAGTGTCAGATAGTAGTAGTACACACATATCCCACTTATCCTGTTCCACTTCCACACATGAATCCTCAATTTCTATTATGTCCTTCTCATCATCACCATCTTAACTTGTACTGCTCCCCACATGTGCAGATGGTTCAGAAATTGTGGAAGGAGATGAAAGAGGCTTCTCTATGAGGACAGTGTGAGAAATATCAGACTCACACATAGCTGATGTGTGAGTCTGATGGTTCTGATTCTGAATGCACAGTTTGTCTTACTGCCTCTGATTTTCTTTTGATGTTTTTTTTTTACCACTGTAAAATTAAATGATTTGACATGCCCTGACATAAGCCCTCTATGCCCCTGGGCATCTGCCTTAGTACAGTAGATTATGATGACGGAGTTATATCGCTATGACTGGTGGCAGCATCTGCATCACTAGTATGTGCTTCCTGCTCTCCTCACAATTGTTCATCCTCCATTTCTATCCACAAACACAAATGTAGTGGAGTAAAGTACAGCACACACCACCGCACAATACAAGTATGAGTCAGAAATAGTAATCAAACACTGTGGTTTAATTTCACTAACAGTGTAGCACAATGTGTGTATGAGTAGGAAAAAAAAGATATTACTGTGGTACCAACTTCACCCACAGTAGAGCTGTACAGAGTGGTGTAGAGCGGTTGCGGTATAATAGATAGACAGTGTCTAGTTAGGACAGTCAATAGATAGACATCATATGTTAGACAGATATTAGGTCGACAGGGTCAAAAGTTCGACATGAAAAAGGATGACAGTACAAAAGGTAGACATGGTCAAAAGGTTGACGGGGTCAAAAGGTCGACATGAAAATGGTCGACATAAAAAAGGTAGACACCATGTTTTTTGCATTTTTGTGGTTTGTGTGGATAGTTTTGTCATCTGGGACCCTCAATTGTAGAAAGGCATACCCTCGCGGGGCTAGCTTCACTCGCCACGCTTCGGGCTTGGTGGCTCGCTGCGCTCGCCACAAGATTTATAACCAACTCTATGCCGACATGGATAGAGAAGGTATGAAATAGTCCAAAACATGCTAATTTAAAAAAAAAAAATCAATTGTCTATCTTTTTTATGTCTGCCATTTTCATGTCGACCTTTTGACCCTGTCGACCTTTTGTACTGTCTACCTTTTTCATGTAGACCTTTTGATCCTGTCGACCTTTTGACCCTGTCGACCTAATGTCTGTCTAACATATGGTGTCTATCTATTGATTGTCTAACTAGACACTGTCTATCCATCAACCGGATACCATGTAGAGGGAGTAAACCTGCAGTGCTGGTGCTGGGTATGCCTTTTTCTCCATGTGAGGTCAAATGTGTATTTTATTTACATCCTGGTGCCAATGGGGGGCCCTTTTAAGATTTTGCTATAGGGCCCACAAATGTCTAGTTATGCCACTGCATACATAATACATATATTTATATATACACATATAATTGAATAGGCAGAGTGTCATGTCTGAGAGCAGAGTAGGGACAGAGGATAGGGTGGTGTAAGAGGTAGGGATGGTCATCCAAAAGAGAAGTAATTACATTTCAAGTTGAGTAACTAAGTAGGGTGAGTCAAATATTAATTGTTAATACAGAAAAAGAGAACAGCACTCCAAACATATTTGCATAAATACAGCAGTCTTTTTGCAATATTCAGAAACGTTTCAGAACCTTGAGAGGCTTGAAACGTTGCTGAAAATTGCTAATAAACCATTGTGTAGATGCTATCTATCTATCTATCTATCTATCTATCTATCTATCTATCTATCTATCTATCTATCTATCATATATAAATATATATGAGAGAGAGAGAGAGAGAGAGAGACAGAGAGAGAGAGAGAGAGAGATATTCCATGTCCATTTAATTTTAATTGATAACAAAAACAAACACTTCTGCCTTATTTTATACTGCGTGTTGAGCTGCCTGGCTGTACACACTGCAGTGACTGCAGCATGCTCCTCTCCCAACATTGTCATCCCTCAATGTGCCGGATACCTGCTGCCTACCCCAGGCCGGCTCCTCCCTGCAGCCCACACGGCGTCCACTGGTCAGTCAGTTTGACTACACTTAGAGCCTGCGCAGGCTCAGTTAGTATACCTCATACTGGATGGCCGCCAGCATCTGCAGCCCAGCACTAAACTGCAGCACAGTCAGTATGACGGCTGTTAGTGCCTGTCCTTGCTGCGCTGTATGATCGGGGTTTAAGATCTGATCTGTGGTGAGGGGCCCTCTCAGAGAGAGGGGCTTGGGAGTACTTACCCCTGTACCACTCCACCTTAATCTGGCCCTGCTCACGGATTCACTAAGAACCGTGTTTGAAAACACGGCGCAAACTCAGACCAAACTAGAAGATTTAAATATAGTAGACATGCCTGTCAGCTGCGTGTTGTGCAGAGCCCTGCAGATCACGGATCAGTGTGACCAGTGCAGTGCTTCTGTGTGTTATACTGTAATGAAATGGTTAAAAATTTTACAAATATTAAATTTCACCTGATTCCAACCCCTTTGAAGTATTAGTGGAACGAAAAACTACTGTATGCTCATCTTTATAGTGACCTGCAGCCTCTCAAAGTCCCAGCCTCATTATGTTTGGCAAAGACTTGCAGAGTACCCAACAATGATCCGAGCATACAAAAATCCATCAGTGTCGTACTGCTCAAGAATGGCAGAATACAGGCAAAGTATCTTAACTCCCCCCATAGTGCAGATTAGCTGCTTCACTGGAATGAGCAGTACTCAACTAAAAATCCTGGTACAAGCAAGTCCATGTGAGACAGGTCTCTTGTACTTATAAACCCTTTACAACACATGCTCATGTCAGTAGGGGACCCAGTATCAGAATACAAATCGGAAGTCAGGAGCAATAGATCCAGGTGATTGTGCTGTGACCCCTGCATTCCCTGTGGCTCTGCAGATGCCCAGAGTTCCAGTCAGGGAATAGACTTCAAAAGATGGAGGACCTAAATACTGTAATGACTTTTTATTTGTCAATGATGCCTTAGTGATTTTTTACTGTAATTGAAGTCCCTGTTTGTGTGTGAGAAAAAAATATTCTACATCATGATTCTATGTCAGATAAAGGGGTTAAAATGAGGAGTTGCCTTACTGCCCCTCATTGGCTTAATACTGTATAAGGGAATCCAAAGATGACCACCAATAGCCGAAGTCCCTGTATGTGCCTAATAGCAGGAGGTCACTGTATGTGCATAGTTGCCAGAGAACCATGTAAGTGTTACCTGTTGGCAGAGTGTACTGTGCTGTCTGGTGTAGCGACGTCAGTCCACACACTTAGTGACTGAGGGGTATATTTACTAAGCAGTGATAAGAACAGAGAAGTAAGCCAGTGGAGAAGTTGCCCATGGCAACCAATCAACACTGAAGTAACATCTATATTTTGCATACTATAAAATGATACAGAGCTGCTGATTGGTTGATGGGTAAATTTCTCCACTGGCTCACTTCTCCACTCTTATCACAGCTTAGTAAATGTACACCTTAAATAGTAATGCATGTTTATTTAGTGAACACAAGTGACTCAGATGTAACACTGATAGCGGTAACCCAGAGCACATATATCACACAAGGTAACAGCATTAGGTAGTGGTACTTATCAGGAGATGTCTGTGGTGGTGAAGCATGGAGGACTGCACAGTCGTGCAGTCTGACTCCCACTGCAGAGAAGATGATGCATGCACTGGAACACTGTGAGTCTCTGTAGCTGAGATCTGCTCCCAGTCTCAGCTCTGCACACTTGTACACCAGGACTCTGTCTCTCAGTCTCTGTGTGTGATACATAGTTACATAGTCAGTGAGGTTGAAAAGAGGCAAAAGACCCATCGGGTTCAACCTGTATTCTGTGTTAATCTGTTCATATTATAATGCGCCTGCTGAAGTAATGGTTTAATACCAATTGACAGCTATGATTCTTACCACTCTCAGATCATTTAATGTCAATATGTTAAATGCTATAGCCCTGGATACATTTTCCAGTTAAAAATTTGTCACACTCTCCCTGAGATGGAGGAACAGGAACTTTCATCTTATAACTCTGCCTCCGAGTGACTCCTGGCAGAGGTCTGACACTAGGGGATGCACCCTTAGACTGATACACAGAAGGAGACAGGTACAGAGCGCACCATATCCTAACATTACCCTGGCCTCCAGTGCCATTCAAATGCAGAAGCTACTGCAATCCAAAACTGTAGCCTGGCATTAAAAGAGCCACAAGATGCCAGTGATCTAAATATTCCAACTATAGCGGGTGGCACTGCAGGTGATTCTAAAAAGGGGTGTTGAGAGAGCGACCACTCCCCTAGATAAAATTGCTCATATTCAGCTCTCGCATCATTGGTACCTGCTTCGATTCCCGGTCATGAGTTTCCAGCAGTGTCATGGACGTGATGCATAGACATTGTTATGCTGCCAGTCAGGATAGGGGGCAGCACTGTACAGGACATACAGATTGGAGTTTGTGAGCACAATACAAAAACATAGAAACGTGTGTGTGTGTGTGTGTGGGGGGGGGGGGGACTATGCTATTAACAATAATTTACTACAAATCGGTGTATCTAGCAAATAAAAACATGGGAATTATGGGGGTCATTCCGAGTTGTTCGCTCGTTATATTTTTCTCGCAACGGAGCGATTAGTCGCTAATGCGCATGCGCAATGTCCGCAGTGTGACTGCGCCAAGTAAATTTGCTATGCAGTTAGGTATTTTACTCACGGCATTACGAGGTTTTTTCTTCGTTCTGGTGATCGTAATGTGATTGACAGGAAGTAGGTGTTTCTGGGCGGAAACTGGCCGTTTTATGGGTGTGTGCGAAAAAACGCTACCGTTTCTGGGAAAAACGCGGGAGTGGCTGGAGAAACGGAGGAGTGTCTGGCCGAACGCTGGGAGTGTTTGTGACGTCAAACCAGGAACGAAACTGACTGAACTGATCGCAGTTGCTGAGTAAGTGTGGAGCTACTCAGAAACTGCTAAGAAGTGTCTATTCGCTTTTGCTAATCTTTCGTTCGCAATTTTGATAAGCTAAGATTCACTCCAAGTAGGCGGCGGTTTAGCGTGTGCAAAGTCCCTACAGTAGCATATATGCCCAGCATACTATTACATTGCAAGTAAATGTACTCACCTCCCAGATACAGAGGGTAATATCTGTACAGGGCTGGTTTGTGAGCCACATCCAACTAGGCCTTTTATAGTCTTGATTGAAAGCAGCCATAGCAGTAGGCAAAATTTATGTGTACACTATAGGACATACAGGTGAGGGGAAGGGCACAATTACAGATGTGCGGTTCAGTTCTTTAGGAAACCAAACCCACTCGAATTTTGTGGATCCGACCCAAACCAAGTCCTGGTTCTGATCTTCCCTAAGTCCAAATTTCAGGTTTTGGATTGCACAAATTACATGATTTATTAATTATCAAGAAATTCAAGATTTGGATTTTAATGCGAATTCTGAACCAAAACACTTTGTGGGTGGTTTGCAAAACCAAACATGACAATGAAATTAAACCAAAACACGAGACTCCGCACACATCTATAGGCATGATTCAGGACATAGAGATGGGGTGTAGCACAATACAGATTGGGAGGGCACAATATTGGAAATACTGTACAGTTGGAGGTGAGGCACTAATGAGTATGTGGTAAACACTTGGGATTGAAAAGTCTGTTTTTCCATCCCCCCCACTTTGATTATGACTTTTTGAATGTATCCCCCTTGGAGTATCTAATGCACCAAATACAGCATGCAAAGGCTGGTGAAATGTCTTCGCTCCATTTCCTGCTGAACCCACATGGATAAGGGGGATCCGGTCTTTAGGTCGACTACTATTGGTCGACAGTAAGTAGATCGACAGGGTTTCTAGGTCGACATGTTCTAGGTCGACAGGTCAAAAGGTCGACATGAGTTTTTCTTTTAAAAAAAATCCATTTTTTAAACTTTTTCATACTTAACGATCCACGTGGACTACGATTGGGAATGGTAACCTGTGCCGAGCGCAGCGGTAGCGGAGCATGGTGAGCAAAGCGAGGGGACACGGTGCACTAATTGGGGTTCCTGATCACTGTACAGAGAAAATTACACACAAAAAAACATTGAAAACTCATGTCGACCTTTTGACCTGTTGACCTAGACCATGTCAACCTAAAGGCCCCGTCGACCTACTTACTGTTGACCAATAGTGGTCGACCCAAACATTGTCGACCTACTTACTGCCGACCTTACATACCATACCCTGGATAAGTAACATGACTCATCATTATCACTAGGACAGCGGTTCTCATACTTGGTCCTCAGGACCCCACACAGTGCATGTTTTGCAGGTAACCCAGCAGGTGCACAGGTGTATTAATTACTCACTGACACATTTTAAAAGGTCCGCAGGTGGAGCTAATTATGTCACTTGCGATTCTGTGAGGAGACCTGCAAAACATGCACCGTGTGGGGACCGAGTTTGAGAACCTGTGCACTAGGAGATTCCATGACCTAGGCGTCAAGACCATGCCACAGCACTGAGTACTACACTCTTAAAAAATTATTTGATTTTCCAAATATTAAAACTTTGTTAGATTTTTTAATTGTTTTAATGAAAACTACATACAGTAGAGTAAATATTCTCTGCTTATAAACGTAAATATGTTATGTTGAATGCTTCTATACTAATTTTTCCTTTATATATAATATATACATAAGGGTAGAAAAACTTGTGTTAATAAGAAAAATAGATCTGACGCAACGCTGCACTGAATGTGGAATAAAATTGATAAAGACAGACAGTGACCTCTAGAATAGTTTAACGAAATTCATAGAAAGGTTGTTTGAAAATTCCTGCTTCCACTCAGACAAGGAATGTTTTATAAGGTTCTTTTAATGTTCAAAATGACAAAAAGCCAAAAATACCTTCTAAAACAAGCTAGTGCAATGTAAAGATAAAGTCATATGTAAAAATAACTGACATGTTAAAAAGAGATGCAAGTGTAACAGCAAAGAAAAAATAATTACCTAAGGGCATTCTATTAGAGCAGTATACATTCAAGATACCGGCTGTCGAGATGCCGGCCGCCAAAATGCTGATGGCAGAATCCATACACCCATCTGAACGTTGATGCCGTAGTCCAGAAAAGGTCAGGATCCCGATGCCAGAATGCAAACAGTCAGAAGGTAGTTATAGCCGAGAGGGTTAGGGTTTGGCTGAAGGGACGGAAGGGGGGAGAGGGGTGTGTGATATGTTTAGGCGACACTCGGGGGAAGGGGGGGGGGGTAGGCTTAGGCTGCAAGAAGGGTAGGGGTCTGAGTTAGGCACCACCGGGTGGAGAGTTAGGGTCAGGAACTGGGGGGGGGGGGGGAATTGTTAGGGTTAGGCTGCAGGAGGGGGAGGTTAGGTTTAGTAGGTATAGACACTAAGGAGGGAGGTTAGGGTTATGCACTAATAGGGAGGCTAGGGTTAGGCTGCGGAAAGGCAGGGTTATAGGTGCAGTTTGACCATCGGGATTCCGGTGTCGGTATTGTGACCGTCGACATCCTGTCCACTGGGATCGCATACTGATCCCATTATAACTGTGGGTATTTTAATGTTATGCCGGAGACCCAGGAGGGACACAGGAGAGGCGCACGCTCGTCCGCATGTCAATCTGCGCTAAATCAGTGGCGCCCCCAAGCCACTGCGAGGACTGCGGGTGCAGTAGTTACGCCACTGGTCTTTAAGTGAAACAATAAAAACAAAGTATAAAAATTGCACACTGTAAACATCTGTTTTCTGAAACTGTTTTATAGACTGTATAACAAATTATTTTAGAGTCATTTTGCAGTGGAACAGACTGTTACTGCAAGTTACTACAATGCAAATTTTAGATTTTGCATTTACTTCACAATTTTGCGGAATGACCATTTCGCAGCAATCAGGATTTATAGTCAATAAATAAAGATGGGGTGACGATGGGACCAATCAGCGTGGTCTCTTCATTCCTATGGAGAGCTTCTGTGATCTCTCACTACTGGTAGGGTCCCATCCCAAAATGGACAATTTGCCAAATGCCATCATTCTCTGGCAGCCTTGCTAGAACCAGTAGTCTACCTGTATTATTATTTATATTATTTGCTCATTACCTCCATATAAAGCCCCAGTAGTGTGAAGAAGGGCCCTAGTGCTATTGGCACATTTGCCTGTTGTGTCCAGGAGTGTGAACCCATACTTTTTTTTTTGTGCTCCACTCACCTGGGAACCATCCGTGGTGCCAAATGACTTACAGATGTAGCCACGCTCATCATGGCTACATCTAGGAGTGAATGCGCCTTAATTGCAGCAAACGTGTGCATGTCTTAGACGCATACGCTTCTTAGGCGCGCATGTGCTCCATTCAAAGTGAATAGGGGGGCAAAATAAGTAGCCCCATGCGGTTAGGTGCAGGAGCGCTGGGAGTGCCTGCACCGTCAAGTTGTATCCATGATGAGCGAGGGTCATCACTCTTTGGGTCTACACTGTGGGTCATCCCATTTTGGGTCTACAAGACCTTGCTGGTCAAGCCTAGGGCTGGTAATGGAAAATTGGGTGAATCCCACATTCTTTGTCCCCCAGATTTTAACAGTACCAGCCTAGAGTTCTGTTTATTGGAGGGGACCTTAGCCCACTTAAAAAATATATATTATTATTTCAATATATCGAACAGACACGCTGCAATCCGGTAATTTGGGTCTTCATAAAATTCCACACATCGCCAGACATTTGCTGAGTTTCAGACCAAACTCACCAGAATCTTGCCAAAAATTCAAGCGAGATTAAACTCACTGCGAAATCACAACCTACTAAATTTTCCCTAATGGTGTCAGTTACGTAGTTGGGAGTAGAAGTCCAAATGCGACAAAGATGATTGAAGATATCCTACAAACAAATACGATGAATACTTCATATAACAGTTTTCGAAATTAGGCTTATTGGGTATGGGGTTGGAAATGTTCAAGGGCCTATACTGAGAAGGGGAGAAACTGTGGCCAGTGTGGATGTGGAAAATACCATGTGGGTGTGTACACTCCCTACACTACTAGCCCACTGTCTCTGTACATAAAAAATGTAAAAGTTGCATAATTTTGTAAGGATAATAGAAATACAATTTTCATACTTATGATTTATGTCCGACCATGTGGCCACTTAGGCAGTTGGTCATCATCACGCTGTCATGAATTTTTCAAATAACTTAGGTTTACACAAAACTTAGCATACCATGACATGTCATATATCTAACAGTGATAGACCAAAGCTGAATGACATCACAAAGGCTATCTATGATGTTAGCCAGTCACATGATCTGCCTACTGTGGTGATACATTGCCACTTCTCTGCACTAGATCCATGGGTGTTTTAAGAGAGGAGAGGGCCCACAAGCAACCTCCGTTGCAGGCCCCTTCCTCTCTGGCAGCAAGTAGATCCGCACACCATGCACCCAATATAGAAATGCCTATGAGCAGATCTCGCAGATGATATGTATCAATCTCTCAATCTACAGTATAAATCTATCCATTTATTATTATTTTTCAAATAAAATTTACGTTAAAATAAGCTTACCATACAAATGGCATGTCATATCTGCAGTGGCAGCTAACGACTGACAGTTCTATACCAAGCAGTGACATACCAAACCTAAGTGACATCACAAAGGCTGTCGATGATGTTAGCCAGTCACATGATCAGCCTACTGAGGTGATAAATTTCCACTTGACTGCATGTGGTCACTACATCAGTCTACAATATATATCAATGAATATTATGTTAAAATAATTTTTCGGTTTACATAAGCTAACCATACCCTGATATGTATCTGTAGATGCGGTACAGCTAATAAAAGACCATCTTATATCAAGCAGTCATATGGAAAGTTAACCAACATTACAAGGCTGCATATTATGTCACATGGTCACATGATCAGCCTACTAACGTGATACATTTTAACTTGCATACCTGTCACCATTGCTATATTTCGATATATGAATCTACAGGATAAATCTATCTATCCATATCTCTATCATTATTTTCAAATAAAATGTAAGTTAAATTAAGCTTACCATACACAGTGATATGTCATGCCTGCAGCTACAGCTAATAACTGACAGTTCTATACCAAGCAGAGACAGGCCAAAGCTGAGTGACATCACAGAGACTATCTATGATGTTTGCCAGTCACATGATCTGCCTACTGAGGTAATATATTTCAACTTCACTGCACTAGATCACTGATATGTATCAATCTATGGGGGGAATTCAATTGTTTGAAAAGTCTGTTGGGTGTCTGTTTTTTCCTATCTAATAGACAGGACAAAACCAGATACCCAATCAACTTTTCAAACAATTGAATATCCCCCTATAAATCTACAGTATAACTCTATCCAATTATTATTATTTTTCAAATAAAATTTACATTAAAATAAGCTTACCATACACACGGCATGGCATATCTGCAGCTAACGACTGCCAGTTCTATACCAAGCAGTGACATACAAAACCTAAGTGACATTACAAAAGCTGTCTATGATGTTAGCCAGTCACATGATCAGCCTACTGAGGTGATAAATTTCCACTTGCCTGCATTGGTCACTACATCAGTCTACCAATCTACAATAAAAAATCAATCATGATCTGCCTACTGAGGTAATACACAGGGCAGTAGAGAGCCTGGCTGGGCCGAGGTACTTTTCAGGGGGCGTGGTCTAATCACAGGAGGTGTGGCCATGCACCTTTAGAAAAAAAAATACTGAAGAAATAGTATTTTAAGCTCCGTCCTGGCCACACTGCAGCTGCAGAAGAGCTGCAGCTGCTGCTGCCGGGTAAGGGGGAGTGGGCCTGGGGCCCCTACTGGGCCCTCACTGGGCCCCTTCATCAGACCTGTACCCCCGCTCCCTCTCTCGGCACCACTGGTAATACATTTCAACTTATCTCTACTAGATCACTGATATGTATCAATCTACCAATATACAGTACAAATCTATTTATCTATTGATCCATGTAATATTATCTCTCATATAATGTTTAAGTTAAAATAAACCTAGCAGGGATGTGCAGTCAGGGGAGGCAGGGGAGGCAGTTCTCCCCTGTCATTAATAATTCAAATAATACTACTAAGAAGATACTTATAACACAAATGCTGTGCCATAAGTATCTGACTTTGCCTTGAAATTATTTAAATATTTTTCCCCCTGTAAAAAAAACTGTTTTAAATGTGTTATAGAGGCACCGCTCTCGGTGCCTCCCACTGTCAGTGTTAAGGGAATGGAAACGGGGGGCGGGGCCAAGGGTTGGGCAAGGAAAGCCTGTTAAAAAAAGCAGCAGAAGCGGCACCTAACAGAGGTGCCACTTTGGAAGGGGCGTGCTTTCAGCTCATATGAAAGCACGCCCCTCGCTCTCGCATGCAGATGCGATTGGCCAGTGGTGGATCATATCCCCCCCCCCTTCCCCCTTAACTTACTGAGCAGTTGAGGCTTCATGGATGCTGTAAGCTGCGGCCGTTTCCCCCCCTCCCCTTTCAGCTGCTGTCTGGCCGAGAATGCAGACATGTCACACAGTCTGACATGTCTGCTACAGTACAGCCATCATCAGCAGCAGTGCCCGATACCTGCTCCCCCCTACCCTATCTGCATGGCTGCTCCCTCCCTCCGGGACCTGCCACCAATCTACTGCAGCAATATGTCCCTGCTTCATCCCCTCCTGAGGCCCCGCCCCCTCACGCTGAAGACCACGCCCCCTTCCTGCTCTAGTGGGGCTGTCTGGAAGATGTGATTCCTCCCCAGCCAGCTCCGTGAAGCAGGGAATATACAGAGTCTGCAACCTCCCACAATGAGAGGTAAGTATCTGTGGGGGGATGGGTTTTTTTTTATACTGTAGATGGGGCTGGGGTATATATTAATATTATCTAGGGGTTTTGTATTAGTGTTATCTTAAGGGGAGTGGGCTTGTAAATAATATTGGGTGGGGGTTGTATCACCATCATGGGGTTGTGTACTATCCATAGGCGTGCACACGGGGGTGCATGGTATGCACAGGCACCCCCAACACATCACGCCTGCAGCACACTGTTCACGAGGTGCTCCAGCTCATTCCTGTGCCCCCCAAGCTGCGCCCGCTGCCCAGAGTATATTATTTACTTTACTGGCCACTGGGTGCATTAACGTTAATGCATCCACCCGGCTCCGCATCGCGATGTGACATCGCTCATATTTGGCTCATACTGTGTGGAGTAATGTGATGTTCAGCTCATACTGTGTGGCGTAATGTGATGTTCGGCTCATACTGTGTGGCGTAATGTGATGTTCGGCTCATACTGTGTGGGGTAATGTGATGTTCGGCTCATACTGTGTGGCGTAATGTGATGTTCGGCTCATACTGTGTGGGGTAATGTGATGTTCGGCTCATACTGTGTGGGGTAATGTGATGTTCGGCTCATACTGTGTGGGGTAATGTGATGTTCGGCTCATACTGTGTGGGGTAATGTGATGTTCGGCTCATACTGTGTGGCGTAATGTGATGTTCGGCTCATACTGTGTGGGGTAATGTGAGTTTGGCTCATACTGTGTGGCGTAATGTGATGTTCGGCTCATACTGTGTGGGGTAATGTGAATTTGGCTCATACTGCGTGGTGTAATGTGAATTTGGCTCATACTGTGTGGTGTAATGTGAGTTTGGCTCATACCGTGTGGCGTAATGTGAATTTGGCTCATACTGTGTGGGGTAATGTGAATTTGGCTCATACTGCGTGGTGTAATGTGAGTTTGGCTCATACCGTGTGGCGTAATGTGAATTTGGCTCATACTGTGTGGGGTAATGTGAATTTGGCTCATACTGTGTGGGGTAATGTGAGTTTGGCTCATACTGTGTGGCGTAATGTGATGTTCGGCTCATACTGTGTGGGGTAATGTGAATTTGGCTCATACTGCGTGGTGTAATGTGAGTTTGGCTCATACCGTGTAACGTAATGTGAATTTGGCTCATACTGTGTGGGGTAATGTGAATTTGGCTCATACTGTGTGGGGTAATGTGATATTTTTTACACACACACACACACACACACACACACACACACACACACGTGTGTATTCAGCAAGGAGGGGGTCCGTGTGCCATCTCCATCCGGGCCCCCTTGGCCTACGCTGGGACAGTGGCGGTAGCAGGCATGGTGGCAAGCATACATTTCGGGTACCATGTTCTGGCCTAGCTCTTCCCCCTGGTGACGTCAAAGGTCCTTTCTTCAACTTGGTTTTAGCCATAACCTAGCGGGCATTGGCTTGACAGCGGTAGGGTTCATCAGCAGACTCGGTAGACATTATAGCTGCAGTGCCTCACCAGCCACTGACCTCACCGCACGCCACTGAAACCTAGTATACACTGTAATATGTGATATCAGCAGATATAGCTAATAACTGACAACTGTATAGCAAGCAGTGACAGACTAAAGCTGAGTGACATTACAAAAACTGTCTATGGTGTTAGCCAGTCACATGATCAGCCTACTGATGTGATAAAAGCCTATTTGCCTGCATTTGATTATTCTGCTAACTGATATCAGTCAATCTATCTGTCCACACTATCTATCTATCTATCTATCTATCTATCTATCTATCTATCTATCTATCCTTGCCGAAATCTAGGCTGTTCTCTTCAGGATAGAGCAGCCAGGCCGGCTCAGCAGGGGGGCGGGGCAGGCTTATGATGCATGGAGGGGGCAGGGCAGAGGCAGAACAGGGGCGTGGTTACCACCATGATCACTTTATAGTAGCCTGTAATGCCGATATGTACATTATACATCAGGGGCATGGCTATAATGACACTTATTCAGTGAGAATCGCGTCATCAACTGCCCGGACTGTCCACTTTACTCACTGAGTGGGTGGGCGGGGGGAGGGGGCTTCAAAATTGGGAGACTTGCCTGATCTCCTGGACGGCCACCTGATTTTTGGGAGTCTCCCGGTCATTCCGGGGGAGTAGGCAAGTATGTATCTATCTAGCTATCCAATATTATTTTCGAATAACTTTTATTTTTAAATATGCTAACCGTACCATGATATGTTGCTGTTACTGTAAGGCACAAGCTGAGGAGAAAATGGCCCAGTTAGTGGGTAAAGGAGGCAAAACTTTTTTTTAGGTATATAAGAGAAAGGAGAAAAACAAAAGGCGGAATTATAAAACTAAAGGAGTCTTGTTGAGGGAGACAATATAATAGCAGATCATCTTAATAATTATTTTTGCTCAGTATTCACTACTGAAAGAGATGGGAAGGGGCCACAGTTAAGTTGCAGGGATATTCAAGAAAATTAAACAAGTACATTTACAGAGGAGAAGGTCCTAACAGAACTCTCAAAGCTGAAAGTGGACAAATCTATGGGGTCAGATGGGATACATCCAAGGATACTAAAAGAATTTAAAGAGGTGCTGGTAGTACCATTGACAGAATTATTCAACCAGTCATTAGGTACAGGAGTAATTCCAGAGGACTGGAAAAGAGCAAACGTAGTCCCACTGCACAAAAGTGGAAGCAAGGAAGAGGCAAACAACTACAGACCAGTGAGTCTTGCATCAGTAGTAGGGATACTGATGGAAACACTCTTAAAAGAAAGAGTTGTAGATTATCTCAATCCAGCAATTTACAGGATCCCAAACAGCATGGATTCACTGGGGGGAGATCATGTCAAACAAATCTTATTGACTTTTTTGACTGTGTGACTAAAATGATGGATAAAGGTGGAGCCGTGGCTATAGCTTATCTAGACTTTAGTAAGGCTTTTTACACTGTTCCACATCGCAGACTGCTAAATAAACTCGGAAATTTGGGATTGGATACTAGGATTATTGAATGGATAAGAACTTGGTTGCAGGATAGAAAACAGAGAGTTGTGGTAAATGGAGTCCATTTACAGGGGGGAAATGTTACCAGTGGAGTACCCCAGGGATCTGTACTTGGACCAGTGCTTTTTAATATCTTTATTGGTGACATTGCAAATGGCATTAAAGGGAAAGTATGCCTTTTTGCAGATGACACAAAGGTATGCAACAGGGTAGACACACCAGGTGGGGTAAAACAAATGACTGAGGATCTAGGTAGACTAGAGGAATGGTCAAGAGTGTGGCAACTACAGTTTAATGCCCAAAAATGCAAAATCATGCACTTGGGTCTCAAAAATCCAAAGGCTAAATATAGTAATAATGGCACTATACTGGAAACTACTGAGGAGGAAAGGGATCTAGGAGTCACTATTTCAGGTGACTTAAAGGCAGGTAAGCAATGTAATAAAGCAATGAGGAAGGCTAGTCAGATGCTTGGCTGCGTTGGGAGAGGAATCAGCAGCAGAAAGAAAGAAGTAATAATCCCGCTGTATAGGTCATTGGTACGGCCTAATCTTGAATACTGTGCTCAATTCTGGAGGCCATATCTTCAAAAGGATATTAATACATTAGAGACTGTACAAAGAAGGGCGACTAAAATGGTGCATGGCCTACATCACAAAACATGCCCAGAAAGACTAAAAAAAAATCTCAATATGTACAGTTTGGTGCAGAGAAGGGAAAGTGGGGACATGATAGAAACTTTCAAATATATCAAGGGTTTTAACAAAGTCCAGGAGGGAAACATTCTACAAATGAAGAGAAGCAATAGGACACGAGGACATGCACTGAGACCGGGGGGGGGGGGGAGGTTCAGGAGAAATATGAGGAAAAATTACTTCACAGAAAGGAAGGGTAGTAGACAAGTGGAATAGCCTCCTATCAGAGGTGGTAGAGGCTAAGACAGTAGAGCTATTTAAACATGCATGGGATAGACATAATGATATGCTTACAAAGAAATAAGGATCAATAAGTTTTGAGATAAAAATATGGTTAACAAAAGGGCAGACTAGATTCAGGGCCGTCTTTTCGTATGGGCTCAATGGGCTCTTGCCCAAGGGCCCCAGGAGTTTAATGGCCATAGGCTGATAGCTGAGGGTCCCCTCTTTCCAGGGGTACCAGATTTTTGAAAATCGGCCCTGGGGAACCGGAGATATCCGACTTGAAACTAGTGGTCCCCATCCAAACCTGTTAATTGCTGTTCCCAGCCAGATATCTCAGGTTCTGTCTGACTTAGAGTTTTTCTGAGGGTATAATCCAAAATCTGTGACTGCCCCCTTTTAGTGAACACTGGCAGCTTGTCTCTGCTATGACCATAACCAGAGATATCAGCCTTCAAGCAGATGGTCCCTGCTCCAGCTCCACACGCCTAATATGAAGTTTTAGATTTTCATTGGTGAATTGCTCTGGCTCCTGAACTCTGAACCCCAAGTCCCCAGAACCATCTGAAAGGTGGGACTCTCTAGTTTTTTTCCCCATAAAGCTAAGAAATATATTTACAGGAACTTGAGATATCTGCAGTCAAGCAAGCTGCCCTTCCACACAAAAATAATAAATATTAAGCCAACTCCACTATCCACCCGTTCTCTACATAGTAAACACCCCATACCACCCTGGAAGTCATGTACCAGGGCCCCTTCATTCAGCCCAATGCCCCTTCTACAGTTTAGCCCCATCTGTGCAGTAAAGACAAAATTAGTAGAAATTACTGCTCCATGTCCTACATGCTGAGCAGAAGATAGAACACCCCCTACCGTCCGCGGGACATCAAAGCTGCCACTGATAGCACCCCCCACCCCTACCTCTGATGGATGGGTAGGGGGCCCAGCACATTCCTGTGCCCAGGGGCCTACACTACTGTTAAGACGGCACTGTAGATGGGCACAGTGGTTCTTATCTGCCGTGAAATTCTACTTTATGTTTCTATGTTTCTATATCTGCAGATACTGTACAGCTAATAAGTGCCCATTATATATCAAGCAGTGGTGTTATGCCTAACCTACAGTATATAAAGCAAAGGAGCACTAGTTATCAAAATGAATTTTTTATGTTAACAAATAATTAATTTTATCTACATCTTCAACATCGTCTGGCATTTCTATACACTGGTTATATACAAGTTATAAAATAAAACATAAAAATAGTAAGTATTATACAGTAGATCACTAATAAAAAAAAACTAAAAACAACATCCATGGACAAGTGATTAAAAATTGCCATTTGGTAAGTAAGAGTCCTGTGTACTAGTAAACTATGTTTTCCATAAGTAGTATGATTTTAAATGGTTAGAAACAGAGGCGGAAATACCGCCAGTGCAAGCAGTGCGTTGCACTGGGGCCCGCCTCTGTCCAGGGGCCCAAGCATGTAATGAGTCAAGCTGACTCATTACATGACGCTGTGCGCTGCGAGCAACCGCTGCCCGCAGCGCACAGCCGCCCGGAGATGAGAGGAGCAGCGGTACGGGGGAGAAGGAGGGAGATGGAGGAGGGAGCCGCAGCAGCGCTTTACTACTGGTGGAGGCGCTGCTGCTGCTGCTGCCCCTCTGCTTCACTATAGGCTGTCTTCCGAGAACAGCCTATATGAAGCAGAGGGGCAGCAGCAGCGACTGCACCAATAACACAGCGCTGCTGCGGCTCCCTCCTCCACCTCCCTCCTCCACCTCCCTCCTCCACCTCCTCTACTGCCCGGGAATCGTCTGACGCTGCACCGAGGAGCCTGAGCCAGCGGAGAGGGTAAGTATAATTCTTTCTTTCTTTCTTTCTTTCTTTCTTTCTTTCTTTCTTTCTTTCTTTCTTTCTTTCTTTCTTTCTTTCTTTCTCTTTCTTTCCTACAAAAAAGAGGGACTGTGTGCCACAATGTGTAAAAACGGGGAATCTGCCTGCCACAATGTGTAAAAACGGGGAATCTGCCTGCCGCAATGTGTACAAAGGGGGAATCTGCCTGCCGCAATGTGTAACAAGGGCACGCTGTCTGCCGTAATGTGTAACAAGGGCACGCTGTCTGCCGTAATGTGTAACAAGGGCACGCTGTCTGCCGTAATGTGTAAAAAGGGGACGCTGTCTGCCGTAATGTGTAAAAAGGGCACGCTGTCTGCCATTATGTGTAAAAAGGGGGACGCTGTCTGCCATTATGTGTAAAAAGCGCACGCTGTCTGCCGTTATGTGTAAAAAGTGTACGCTGTCTGCCGCTATGTTTAACAAGGGCACGCTGTCTGCCGTTATGTGAAAAAAGTGTACGCTGTCTGCCGCTATGTTTAACAAGGGCACACTGTCTGCCGTTATGTGAAAAAAGTGTACGCTGTCTGCCGCTATGTGTAACAAGGGCACGCTGTCTGCCGTTATTTGTAAAAAGTGTACGCTGTCTGCCGCTATGTGTAACAAGGGCACACTGTCTGCCGCTATGTGTAACAAGGGCACGCTGTCTGCCGTTATTTGTAAAAAGTGTACGCTGTCTGCCGCTATGTGTAACAAGGGCACGCTGTCTGCCGTTATTTGTAAAAAGTGTATGCTGTCTGCCGCTATGTGTAACAAGGGCATGCTGTCTGCCGCTATGTGTAACAAGGGCACACTGTCTGCCGTTGTGTAAAAAGGGCACGCTGTCTGCCGTTATGTGTAAAAAAGGGGGACGCTGTCTGCCGTAATGTGTAAAAAGGGGACGCTGTCTGCTGTAATGTATAAAAAGAGGAATTTGTCCGCCGTAAGGTGTAAAAGGGTCTCTACCTGGTGTAGTGGTGCTACTGTGCGGCGTAATTTGAATAATGGAGACTACTGTGCACCGTTTTATGAATTGGTATTATTTTGTGGCCACACCCCTTCCCCACGAAGCCACGCCACTATGTATTTTTGCGCGCGCCTACGGCGCGCACTGCCCCTGTTTTGCATTCAGGAGTGGGGCTCCAATGCTGTTTCTTGCACACAGTGCTAAAATGTCTAGTTACAGCACTGTTGCTAGGTATCCACTTCCCTGAGCAGGTCCCCCTCACCAGATCCTCTCCAGGGGTGAGGGGGTGGACTTGGATGGGATGGGGGGGAGGGGGGGGGGGGGCAAGCCATTTTGTCGCACATGGGCCCACCGCTCGCTATTTCCGCCACTGGTTAGAAAATCTATCTATTCATCTATATACTAAGAAAGGGAGACGCTGTGACCAGGCATTTGTGGGTGTGACTAGTCTAGACCCATGCGGGTGTGTACACCCCCTACACTATCAGCCTCACTGTCTCTCTAAGTACTGTCATTTACATCTACAATATATTTGGCATCCCAATGGTTAGAGCACCTCTCTGTGTACACATTGTGGGACACATGCGCTTTGGGGCTTTTTAGTAACTTAGGGGGAGATATGATAAAGTACCAGCCAATCAGCTCCTAACTGCCATGTTACAGGCTGTGGGGCAGATGTATTAACCTGGAGAAGCCATAAGGAAGTGATAAACCAGTGATATACGCAAGGTGATAAACGAACCAGCCAATCAGCTCCAATATGTAAATCAACAGTTAGGAGCTGACTGGCTGGTTCATTTATCACCTTGCACATATCACTGGTTTATCACTTCCTTGCTTCTCCAGGTTAATACATCTGCCCCTGTGTTTATGTTTCTATGTTTCTATATCTGCAGATACTGTACAGCTAATAAGTGCCCATTATATATCAAGCAGTGTTATGCCTAACCTACAGTATATAAAGCAAAGGAGCACTAGTTATCAAAATGAATTTTTTATGTTAACAAATAATTAATTTTATCTACATCTTCAACATCGTCTGGCATTTCTATACACTGGTTATATACAAGTTATAAAATAAAACATAAAAATAGTAAGTATTATACAGTAGATTACTAATAAAAAAAAACTAAAAACAACATCCATGGACAAGTGATTAAAAATTGCCATTTGGTAAGTAAGAGTCCTGTGTACTAGTAAACTATGTTTTCCATAAGTAGTATGATTTTAAATGGTTAAAAACAGAGGCGGAAATACCGCCAGTGCAAGCAGTGCGTTGCACTGGGGCCCGCCTCTGTCCAGGGGCCCAAGCATGTAATGAGTCAAACTGACTCATTACATGACGCTGTGCGCTGCGAGCAACCGCTGCCCGCAGCGCACAGCCGCCCGGAGATGAGAGGAGCAGCGGTACGGGGGAGAAGGAGGGAGATGGAGGAGGGAGCCGCAGCAGCGCTTTACTACTGGTGGAGGCGCTGCTGCTGCTGCTGCCCCTCTGCTTCACTATAGGCTGTCTTCCGAGAACAGCCTATATGAAGCAGAGGGGCAGCAGCAGCGACTGCACCAATAACACAGCGCTGCTGCGGCTCCCTCCTCCACCTCCCTCCTCCACCTCCCTCCTCCACCTCCTCTACTGCCCGGGAATCGTCTGACGCTGCACCGAGGAGCCTGAGCCAGCGGAGAGGGTAAGTATAATTCTTTCTTTCTTTCTTTCTTTCTTTCTTTCTTTCTTTCTTTCTTTCTTTCTTTCTTTCTTTCTTTCTCTTTCTTTCCTACAAAAAAGAGGGACTGTGTGCCGCAATGTGTAAAAACGGGGAATCTGCCTGCCACAATGTGTAAAAACGGGGAATCTGCCTGCCGCAATGTGTACAAAGGGGGAATCTGCCTGCCGCAATGTGTAACAAGGGCACGCTGTCTGCCGTAATGTGTAACAAGGGCACGCTGTCTGCCGTAATGTGTAACAAGGGCACGCTGTCTGCCGTAATGTGTAAAAAGGGGACGCTGTCTGCCGTAATGTGTAAAAAGGGCACGCTGTCTGCCATTATGTGTAAAAAGGGGGACGCTGTCTGCCATTATGTGTAAAAAGCGCACGCTGTCTGCCGTTATGTGTAAAAAGTGTACGCTGTCTGCCGCTATGTTTAACAAGGGCACGCTGTCTGCCGTTATTTGTAAAAAGTGTACGCTGGCTGCCGCTATGTGTAACAAGGGCACGCTGTCTGCCGTTATTTGTAAAAAGGGTACGCTGTCTGCCGCTATGTGTAACAAGGGCACGCTGTCTGCCGCTATGTGTAACAAGGGCACGCTGTCTGCCGTTATTTGTAAAAAGTGTACGCTGTCTGCCGCTATGTGTAACAAGGGCATGCTGTCTGCCGCTATGTGTAACAAGGGCACACTGTCTGCTGTTATGTGTAAAAAGGGCACGCTGTCTGCCGTTATGTGTAAAAAAGGGGGACGCTGTCTGCCGTAATGTGTAAAAAGGGGACGCTGTCTGCTGTAATGTATAAAAAGAGGAATTTGTCCGCCGTAAGGTGTAAAAGGGTCTCTACCTGGTGTAGTGGTGCTACTGTGCGGCGTAATTTGAATAATGGAGACTACTGTGCACCGTTTTATGAATTGGTATTATTTTGTGGCCACACCCCTTCCCCACGAAGCCACGCCACTATGTATTTTTGCGCGCGCCTACGGCGCGCACTGCCCCTGTTTTGCATTCAGGAGTGGGGCTCCAATGCTGTTTCTTGCACACAGTGCTAAAATGTCTAGTTACAGCACTGTTGTTAGGTATCCACTTCCCTGAGCAGGTCCCCCTCACCAGATCCTCTCCAGGGGTGAGGGGGTGGACTTGGATGGGATGGGAGGGGGGGCAAGCCATTTTGACGCACATGGACCCCCCGCTCGCTTGTTCCGCCACTGGTTAGAAAATCTATCTATTCATCTATATACTAAGAAAGGGAGACGCTGTGACCAGGCATTTGTGGGTGTGACTAGTCTAGACCCATGCGGGTGTGTACACCCCCTACACTATCAGCCTCACTGTCTCTCTAAGTACTGTCATTTACATCCACAATATATTTGGCATCCCAATGGTTAGAGCACCTCTCTGTGTACACATTGTGGGACACATGCGCTTTGGGGCTTTTTAGTAACTTAGGGGGAGATATGATAAAGTACCAGCCAATCAGCTCCTAACTGCCATGTTACAGGCTGTGGGGCAGATGTATTAACCTGGAGAAGCCATAAGGAAGTGATAAACCAGTGATATACGCAAGGTGATAAACGAACCAGCCAATCAGCTCCAATATGTAAATCAACAGTTAGGAGCTGACTGGCTGGTTCATTTATCACCTTGCACATATCACTGGTTTATCACTTCCTTGCTTCTCCAGGTTAATAGTTTACATCTGCCCCTGTGTTTGAAAAATGACAGGAGATGATTGGCTGGTACTTTATCTCCGTTCGCTTTATCTCTCTCCAAGGTTAGTTAAATAGACCTCAATCAACTCCTGTCAAACAGTTAGGAGCTGATTGTGCTGAAGCACCATTTATCATATGCAAGGAGTTTTATCATTCACAACGTGTGTTATCACTCATTGATAAATGAGCCCCTAAGCCTTGGAGGGAGATAAAGTATGTGCCAATCAGCTCCTAACTGCCATGTTGCAGGCTATGAGGTCTGTGTTTTTGGAGAGAGTTAAAGAGCGTGGACATAAAGTACCAGCCTATCAGCTCCTATCTGCTATATTGCAGGCTGTGGGGTCCATGGGGTCATTCCGAGTTGTTCACTCGCTAGCTACTTTTAGCAGCCATGCAAACGCTAAGCCGCCCACGGGAGAGTGTATTTTCGCTTTGCAAGTGTGGGAATGCCTTTGCAGCCGAACGCAGCAAAAACATTTTTCTATAACGTCCTAGAGGATGCTGGGGACTCCGTAAGGACCATGGGGAGAGACGGGTTCCGCAGGAGACATAGGCACTTTAAGAAAGAATTTAGTTCCTGGTGTGCACTGGCTCCTCCCTCTCTGCCCCTCCTCCAGACCTCAGTTTGATTCTGTGCCCAGAGGAGCTGGGTGCTTTTCAGTGAGCTCTCCTGAGTTTGCTGATAGAAAGTTTTTTGTTAGGTTTTTTATTTTCAGGGAGCTCTGCTGGCAACAGACTCCCTGCATGGTGGGACTGAGGGGAGAGAAGCAGCCCTACTCTCTGAAGCTAGGTCCTGCTTCTTAGGCTACTGGACATCATTAGCTCCAGAGGGATCGGTACGCAGGATCTCACCCTCGCCGTCCGTCCCAGAGCCGCGCCGCCGTCCCCCTCGCAGAGCCGGAAGACTGAAGCCGGGTGAGTATGAGAAGCAAGAAGACTTCACAGGTGGCAGAAGACTTTGTGATCTTCACTGGAGGTAACGCACAGCACTGCAGCTGTTCGCCATTGCTCCACACACCTACACATACTTCGGTCACTGTTAGGGTGCAGGGCGCAGGGGGGGGGGGCGCCCTGGGAAGCATTTGGGACCTCATTTTGGCAAATAAACACATATATACAGCTGGGCACTGTATATATGTAGGAGCCCCCGCCAAAGAAATAAAATTTAAGCGGGACAGAAGCATGCCGCCGAGGGGGCGGGGCTTCTCCCTCAGCACTCACCAGCGCCATTTTTTCTCCACAGCACGCTGAGAGAAAGCTCCCCAGGCTCTCCCCTGCTGATAAACGGTAGAAGAGGGTTGAAAAGAGAGGGGGGGCACATAATTAGGTGCAAAAAAGTATATTAACAGCAGCTACTGGGTTAACATTAAGTTACTGTGTTATTCCTGGGTTATATAGCGCTGGGGTGTGTGCTGGCATACTCTCTCTCTGTCTCTCCAAAGGGCCTCGTGGGGGAACTGTCTTCAGAAAGGACATTCCCTGTGTGTGTGGTGTGTCGGCACCAGTGGCGTGCGGTGAGGTCAGTGGCTGGTGAGGCACTGCAGCTGGGGAAGCTCAGTTGCTGGTGCGGCAAAATAGGGGAGTAGGGATATAGTCCCACATGTCTGCTGTAAACACACAATGTCCTCCTAAAGTTGTTATGCCAAATGGTATAGCAAATGCACGTCCCACTTATATTTGGGGTAAATCAGTCATTGATGTTAGTAAATAGAAGTGCTGGTATGTAAAATTAAAGTAGAGAGAAGGAATAGCGGAAGACAGGAGAGAGGAGGAATAGTGGAGACGGGAGAGAGGAGGAATAGTGGGAGATGGGAGAGGTAGAGAGGAGGAATACTGGGAGATGGGAGGGGTAGAGAGGAGGAATAGTGGGAGATAGGAGAGGTTGAGAGGAAGAATAGTGGGAGATGGGAGAGGTAAAGAGGAGGAATAGTGGGAGATGATAGTGGTAGAGAGGAGGAATAGTGGGAGAGATAGAGAGGAGGAATAGTGGGAGATGGGAGAGGTAGAGAGGAAGAATAGTGGGAGATGGGAGAGGTAGAGAGGAGGAATAGTGGGAGATGATAGTGGTAGAGAGGAGTATTAGTGGGAGAGATAGAGAGGAGCAATAGTGGGAGATGGGAGAGGTAGAGAGGAGGAATACTGGGAGATGGGAGAGGTAGAGAGGAGGAATACTGGGAGATGGGAGAGGTAGAGAGGAGGAATAGTGGGAGATGGGAGAGCTAGAGAGGAGGAATAGTGGGAGATAGTAGTGGTAGAGAGGAGGAATAGTGGGAGAGGTAGAGAGGAGGAATAGTGGGAGATGGTAGTGGTAGAGGAGGAATAATGGGAGAGATAGAGAGGAGGAATAGTGGGAGATGGGAGAGGTAGAGAGGAGGAATAGTGGGAAATGGGAGAGGTAGAGAGGAGGAATAGTGGGAGATGGGAGAGGTAGAGAGGAGGAATAGTGGGAGATGGGAGAGGTATAGAGGAGGAATAGTGGGAGATGGGAGAAGTAGAGAGGAGGAATAGTGGGAGATGGGAGAGGTATAGAGGAGGAATAGTGGGAGATGGGAGAAGTAGAGAGGAGGAATAGTGGGAGATGGGAGAGGTAGAGAGGAGGAATAGCGGGAGATGGGAGAGGTAGAGAGGAGGAATAGCGGGAGATGGGAGAGGTAGAGAGGAGGAATAGCGGGAGACAGGAGAGAGGAGGAATAGTGGAGACGGGAGAGAGGAGGAATAGTGGAGACGGGAGAGAGGAGGAATACTGGGAGATAGGAGAGGTAGAGAGGAAGAATAGTGGGAGATGGGAGAGGTAGAGAGGAGGAATAGTGGGAGATAGGAGAGGTAGAGAGGAAGAATAGTGGGAGATGGGAGAGGTAGAGAGGAGGAATAGTGGGAGATGGGAAAGGTAGAGAGGAGGAATAGTGGGAAATGGGAGAGGTAGAGAGGAGGACTAGTGGGAGATGGGAGAGGTAGAGAGGAGGAATAGTGGGAAATGGGAGAGGTAGAGAGGAGGACTAGTGGGAGATGGGAAAGGTAGAGAGGAGGAATAGTGGAAAATGGGAGAGGTAGAGAGGAGGACTAGTGGGAGATGGGAGAGGTAGAGAGGAGGAATAGTGGGAGAGGTAGAGAAGAGGAATAGTGGGAGACGGGAGAGCAGGAGAAGGCAGCACCAGGAGAGCTGTAATGCCGCTCACAACTCCTCAACTCCTCGTCCCAGTGTGTTACCAAATATGTTGCTGTGCAAAGTGACGTAATGACACAGCCAAATTGTACAAAACCCGCACCCACAGAGCGCATCACCAGGAGGTGTATCTGCTGCTTGACTGGACCAGACTGTCAGATGACCAGTGTGGCCCTGCTGGTAGACATAGGTGATAGGGCAACGGGCACAGGGCAATTATGCCCACTCTGCAGAACACTGTGTGGGTATACAGGCTATGGGCTATGACTGTCCGATGCTTGGCCCTGCCCCCCGCTTCCAGCCCTTCATCACAGACAGCGGGAGGCACCGCGATCGGTGCCTCCAAAACACATTGACACTGTTTTTTAGTTGGTAAAAAATGATTAACATAACACAAAGGCTAAAGCAGATACTTATGGCACAGAATATGTGTCATAAGTATCTTCTTTGTATTATTTGAATCATTGATGACAGGGGAGGCACTGCCTCCCCTGCCTCCCCTGACTGCACGTCCCTGGTCGGTACGCTTGTGTCGACATGTCTGATGTGGAAGGCTATGTGGGAGAGGAGCGGGAGCAAATGAATGTGGTGTCTCCGACGGCGCCGACACCTGATTGGATGGATATGTGGAAGGTTTTAAATGATAATGTTAATTCTTTGCACAAAAGATTAGACAAGGCTGATGCATTGGGACAGTCAGGGTCTCAACCCGTGCCTGATCCTATGTCGCAGGGACCGTCAGGGTCTCATAAGCGCCCACTATCCCAAATTGTTGACACAGATACCGACATGGATTCTGTCTCCAGTGTCGATTACGATGATGCAAAGTTACAGCCAATGTTGGCTAAATCACTCCGATATATGATTATAGCAATTAAGGAGGTTTTGCACATCACAGAGGAAACCCCTGTCCCTGACACAAGAGTTTATATGTATAAGGGAAAGAAACCTAAGGTAACTTTTCCCCCCTCACACGAACTGAATGAGTTATGTGAAAAAGCTTGGGAATCTCCAGATAAAAAACTGCAGATTTCCAAACGGATTCTTATGGCGTATCCTTTCCCGCCAACGGACAGGTTACGATGGGAATCCTCCCCTAGGGTGGACAAAGCTTTAACTCGCTTATCCAAAAAGGTAGCCCTGCCGTCCCAGGATACGGCTACCCTCAAGGATGCTGCTGATCGCAAACAGGAGGGTACCCTGAAGTCCATTTATACACATTCAGGTACCTTGCTCAGGCCGGCAATCGCGTCGGCCTGGGTCTGTAGTGCAGTAGCGGCATGGACGGATACCTTATCAGAGGAGTTTGATACCCTAGATAGGGATACTGTTTTATTGACCCTAGGGCATATTAAAGACGCTGTCCTTTATATGAGAGATGCTCAAAGAGACATTAGTCTGCTGGGTTCTAGAATAAACGCTATGTCGATTTCTGCCAGAAGGGTCCTGTGGACTCGGCAATGGACAGGTGATGCCGACTCAAAACGGCATATGGAGGTTTTACCTTACAGGGGTGAGGAATTGTTCGGTGAAGGTCTATGGACCTGGTCTCCACAGCTACGGCTGGAAAGTCAATTTTTTTGCCTTATGTTCCCTCACAGCCTAAGAGAGCACCGCATTATCAAATGCAGTCCTTTCGTTCACAAAGAAACAAGAAAGTCCGAGGTGCGTCCTTTCTTGCCAGAGGGAGGGGCAGAGGAAAGAAGCTGCACAATACAGCTAGTTCCCAGGAACAGAAGTCCTCCCCGGCCTCTGCAAAATCCACCGCATGACGCTGGGACTCCACTGGCGGAGTCGGGGCCAGTGGAGGCGCGTCTTCGGAATTTCAGCCACATGTGGGTTCACTCCCAGGTGGATCCCTGGGCAATAGAAATTGTGTCTCAGGGTTACAAGCTGGAATTCGAAGAGGTGCCTCCTCGCCGGTTTTTCAAATCGGCCCTACCGTCTTCCCCCCTAGAGAGGGAGATAGTGTTAAATGCAATACAAAAATTGTATCTTCAGCAGGTGGTGGTCGAGGTTCCCCTCCTTCAACAGGGAAGGGGGTATTATTCGACCATGTTTGTGGTTCCGAAACCGGACGGTTCGGTCAGACCCATATTGAATTTAAAATCTCTGAACCTATACTTGAAGAGGTTCAAGTTCAAGATGGAATCGCTAAGAGCGGTCATCGCCAGCCTGGAAGGGCGGGATTTTATGGTGTCACTGGACATAAAGGATGCATACCTTCATGTCCCCATTTATCCACCTCATCAGGCGTACCTAGGATTTGCGGTACAGGACTGTCATTACCAATTTCAGACGTTGCCGTTTGGTCTCTCAAGGGCTCCGAGGATTTTCACCAAGGTAATGGCGGAAATGATGGTGCTCTTGCGCAAGCAGGGTGTCACAATTATCCCGTACTTGGACGATCTCCTCATAAAAGCGAGATCAAGAGAGCAGTTGCTGAACAGCGTATCTCTTTCACTGAAAGTGTTACAATAACACGGCTGGATTCTCAATATCCCAAAGTCGCAGTTGGTTCCTACGACTCGTCTGCCCTTCTTGGGCATGATTCTGGACACGACCCAGAAAAGGGTTTATCTTCCGATAGAAAAAGCCCAGGAACTTATGACTCTGGTCAGGAACCTTTTGAAAACAAGACAGGTGTCCGTGCATCATTGCACTCGAGTCCTGGGAAAGATGGTGGCCTCATACGAGGCCATTTCCTTTGGCAGGTTCCATGCGAGGACTTTCCAATGGGATCTGTTGGACAAGTGGTCCGGATCACATCTACAGATGCATCGGTTGATCACCCTGTCCCCCAGGGCCAGGGTGTCACTCCTGTGGTGGCTGCAGAGTGCTCACCTTCTCGAGGACCGCAGATTCGGCATTCAGGAATGGATCCTGGTGACCACGGACGCAAGCCTCCGCGGTTGGGGAGCAGTCACACAGGGAAGAAATTTCCAGGGTCTTTGGTCGGGAGACGGGAGCTCCCCCTGGCGGCCGGAAAGTAGCAGAACGGCTGCAGGAGCAGAGGAGAAGAAAAAGCAGCTCCAAGCCCACAGCTAGGGCTGCGAAGAAGAAGAAGCAGCCGGCAGCAGCGACCACCAGCGAGCAACTACACGTGAGTGACCTGCCGCCCATTTATGAGGATATCCCCGCTGCAACAGAGTCAGATGGCCCCGATTCCGGGGGGGGGGAGGGGCGGAAGGCGCTGGAAGAAGGTCAGAACCCCGGCAACCCCATCTCACCCACCACCCAACCCCTAACCCCAGCCCGTATACTGGAGAAAGGCAAGGCAGGATACGAGGGTGGCCCATCAACAGGCGACCGGGATTATTGGGTGCATCAGGCGTCCACCCAGCTGTTCAGGGAATTGTCACAGCTTCCGGCATTTGGGCAGCTGAGCAGGGGGCTGCAGGACTCCGAACGTCGCCACAGCAGTGAGAGGCATCACAGGGGGCATGCAAGTAGGGAGTCATCTTATGGTCGGAGATCCCCGCGTTACCACTCGCCACCCCCCAGCTCCCGACATCAGCACAGCCAACATTCCAGAGCACGCCGACCATCACCCGCTAGGAGTTACAGTCGGCACGCATCACCGCCGGCGGCATACATCACCCCACGGCACGGTTGCCGAGGGTGCAGCTGCAGCAGGCAGGAGGACAGACAAGAGCAGCGTTATTAGCTTACAGGAGGAGGGCATCGATCAGCGCACCATAGCAGCCAGCACGGCACCCCGGCAAGGCAAGGCGCCAGGGCGGCAGCACACAGGAACTTGCGTCAAGACGCGGCAGTCTTCACCACGTCAGCCAGATCTCCGCATGGGAGCACTACGGCGGTCCACGAAGCACGTACCATCACGCCGCGGGAGCATCAGCGCGCATACACGCAGCGGCCAGGAGGTGCTGAGCCTCAGCGAGGAGAGAGCGTCACGGGCTACGCTCCGGCCAGCGATGCCCCAGCAGTCCGCACGGTCCAAGTGGCTACCACACCGAAGGCGGCGTCCTGCGCGATGCCCAGCGCGGAGGGTCCAGCAGCAGCAGCACCGACAACCAGTCCCAGCGTAGCTGGAGGGGAATCTTCACACGGGAAGGGTGAGACCAATGTTGATATTAACAGTTTGTGCAATGTTAACGTGTCCCCAGATATCTTGCAGAATGTTAGTAATGTTATGGTTAAGTTGGTGGTTGGTAATAGAGGAGCAGGTCAGGGGAGGGAGCAGGGGGACAGCTCAGCGGATTCGGACGAAGACGAATCATGTAGAGTGTTGAGGGAGCAGCTAAAGTTAGCCAGAGCGAATTGTAAGAAAAAGAAAGGTGGTACCCCTGGGACAGACGCGGTTAGGGAGCGGATGGGGCAGGTGCAGCAGGACACAGCAAATAAATTTTTGCAGACAGGGACCTCAGTGGGTTGTGAGTTCAGTTCAGTGGCAGGCCACCTACCAAAGCAAACCAGGAAGGAGATTGAAAAAGGGGCTTTTCGTAGATATATGCTCATTGACAGAGAAAGGGCTGCGCGACAAGGAAAAGGCAAAGCCAAAAGGGGGTACGCAATCTGATAGCTACAAGACAATAGAGAACTGGCTGAGCGGAATGTTCGCCTACTCCGGCTGTTACATAGAGGCGTACCCTGAGGTAGCGATGAGCATGTTAAAATATACCGATTTTATATACTCCGTGTACAAGGAGCAAGGGGGATCAGTATGGCTGAGGTACGACGAGAGGTTCAGAACGAAGGCAGAGGGCGGTAAGCCCATTGACTACGGAGTTAGGGACCTTGATGCTTGGCTCAAGGCATTAGCTAGCGGTTTAGGGGAGAAGGCCACACCGTCACACGCAGCCGGGGCGGGGAGGCCTAGCACGCAGAAGCATGACCTTAAATGCTGGGCATTTAACGAATCACACTGCACCCGCACGCATTGCAAGTTCAAGCATGCGTGTTCTTTTTGCAATGCAAGCCATGCCGCAAAGGATTGCAATAGGAAAAGGGCAAATCACCCAAAAAAGCTACCCGCGGCAGCAGGGGCTGGGAAAAGCGGTTAGTCCAGTGAACCTAAGCAGGATCCTGGGGTGGCTAGCCAGGTATCCCAAGCAGCAGGAAGCCAAATTGCTGCTGGACGGTTTTAGGGAGGGCTTTAGAATACCGATAATAAGGGAGGTCCCGCCCACAAGTAAAATAAGAAACCTGAAATCCATTTAGGAGCAACCAGGGGTGGTGCACGAGAAAATCGCAAGGGAACTACAGTTAGGTAGAATGGCGGATCCATTCACAGCCCCCCCAATACCGGGTTTGATAGTGTCACCTTTGGGACTGGTCCCAAAAAAGGCAGCAGGGAAGTTCAGGCTCATTCAGCACCTGTCCTATCCCGAGGGAGCGTCAGTCAATGACGCCCTGGACAAAGAGCAATGCTCAGTGCAGTATCAATAATTTGACCGGGCGGTCAAGATGGTAAGAGCACAAGGGAAAGGAGCTCTCATGGCGAAGCTAGACATCGAGTCGGCTTTCAGACTGCTCCCACTGCACCCAGAGAGCTTCAGGCTGATGGGGTTAAGCTTTGATGGTTTTCTCTTCGTGGACAAATGCCTGCCAATGGGTTGCGCCATTTCGTGTGCTTTCTTCGAGGCATTTAGTTCATTCCTACAATGGTGTTTGCAGGAACGCTCAGGATCGGGGGCCATAGCTCATTATCTGGACGACTTCCTGGTGGCGGGCCCACCGGAGTCGGAACAGTGCAGCCACCTCTTGCACGAGCTGCAGGGCATGCTGGAGGAGTTCAGCGTACCCATCGCAGCGGAGAAGACGGAGGGTCCTAAGGAGGTTATATCCTACTTAGGCATCGAAATCGACACGGTTAGGCAGGAGTGCAGACTCCCCACAGAGAAGGTGGTAAGGTTGGTCAGGGAGGTGAGCGACTGTGCGAAGGCCAAGAAGGTCACGTTGGGGCAGTTGCAGTCATTATTGGGGAGCCTAAATTTTGCTTGCAGGGTGATTCCCATGGGCAGAATCTTCAAGAGGCGGCTGGAACAAGCCACTGCAGGCATGGCAAGGAAGCACCACTTCATACGTATCACCAGGGAGCTTAGGGAGGACCTGCGGGTGTGGGAGGAGCTCCTCCTACATTTCAACGGTGTGTAAATCTGGCCCAAGGCAGTAGTGTCAAACCGCGCACTGCAGTTATACAGACGCAGCAGGAGCTACGGGGTTTGGGGCATATTTGCAGGGAGAATGGTGCGCCCAGCAATGGCCACCAGAGTGGGAGGCCGCTGGGCTCACCAAGAACTTAGCGGCATTGGAGTTGTTCCCAATAGTCGCGGCAGTTGATATATGGGGCAAAAAGCTGGCCAATAGGCAGATCCAATTCTGGTGCGACAACATGAGGGTGGTGCAAGCCGTAAACAACCAGTGAGCATCATCGCCACCAGTTGTCAGGTTGCTTAGGAGGTTAGTGGCAGCATGCGTGCAACACAACATAACATTCAAAGCTAAACACGTGCCAGGGGAGAAGAATGTGATAGCGGACGCATTGTCCAGGCAGTAGTGGGACGTCTTTAGGGCTGCAGTGCCAGGAGCAAGCGCGGTAGGTATAACATGCCCCTCCTATCTCTGGCAGATAGTCGATCAGAATTAGACAGCTTGGTGGAACGGTCCCTGGCACCAAAGACCTGGAAGGCTTACAAGGCCGCATGGGGAAAATGGCGACAGTTCCAAGCGGCGGGAGATACTGAATCCAAGCCCCCGCAGCATCAATTGCTGGCGTTCTTGGACAAGCTCAGAAGGGAGCAGACTTCCAGGGCCAGAGCGAATGCGATACTAGTAGGTGTATCCTTTTTTCAAAAACTGGCAGGCAAAAGGGACGAGACAAGGAGTTTTGTGGTATGCACGATAATGAGGGGCTGGGCGCGGGCAGAGGTTAGGAAACCAGATGCTAGAGAGCCAGTCACCATCGAGAGGCTGAGGAAGCTGTTGGAAGCGGTTCCAAGCGTCTGTCGCGACCAGAGTGAAGCGAGGTTGTTTACAACAGCGTTTATCATGGCTTTTAGTGGGGCATTCAGGGTTAGCGAGTTGGTAGCGCAGTCCAAAACGGCAAAAGAAACGGGCCTGCAGCGCAGTCGCGTTAACGTAACAAAAGACGCAGTATTGTGCAAAATACGTCGATCTAAGACGGACCAGGACGGAAAGGGCAGATGGGTGCAGCTACGTAGGCACGCCGACGCTACAGTCTGCCCGGTAATGGCGTTTGAAGCTTTTGTGGTCGCAAGGCCGGCAGGCGGGGAAAATTTTCTCGTGCACAAGGTCGAGTCTGCACTTACCAGGTACCAGTTCTCAGCAATATTGAAGAGATGCGTAAGAGCCCTTGGCTGGCAGGCGGAGAAGTTCGGGACACACTCATTTAGAATAGGGACGGCCACATCAGCCGCTAGCGAAGGGTGCGTGATCGAGGAGATCAAAGCATTAGGCAGGTGGGGGTCCAACAGCTATAGGCGCTACATTAGACCCCTCACCGACGAAACAGAAAATATCTAACTATCATATCCCCCCCCTCTCCCACCCATCCCCATCCGCAGGAAAAAAAGAGGCAAGGCAGATATGGATCGTCGGCCATTCATACATTCACTGGGCGGCAGCAAGGGCCGCCGGGAGGTCCTACGGAAGGCAGTTGGGGCTAGCGGAGAAGGATAGGAGAGTACGCTGGTTCGGGGAAAGAGGGATGAGGTGGCATGGCCTGAGGGGCACCTTGTTATTCGGGGAAGAAGCGACTGGCAGCCCGGACACCATAGTGTTACACCTGGGGGGTAACGACTTGGGCAACATGAAATCCCTCGACCTGATCAGGCTAATACGGGCTGACCTAGGGTGGGTAAAAGAGCGATGGCCGGAGGTAGAGTTAATATGGTCTAACATAATTCCCAGGCTATCATGGCGCGGAGCATGGAGAGGGGCTGGAATAGAGAGGGCCCGGAAAAGGGTCAACGCTGCCGTGGGCAAGTGCATTGCAGCGCTAGGCGGACGGGTCATACGGCATAAGGACATTAGCCAAAGGATTGAGGGCATGTATAGGGGCGACGGGGTCCATTTGTTGGACATCGGTATTGACCTGTTCAATAATGCGCTTCAGGAGGCGCTAGAGGCCGGGGGTCGGTAGCTGGTTGCAGGGTGGGGGCTTCGGGTCTCGGGGGGCATCCGAGATCCTCATGTGGCGGGAAGAAGCGGTGCGTAAGGCATGGCGAACGGGGGGAGCCAGCTGAGGTTGGCAGATTCACCCTCGGTGAATGGGCGCACGCTCGGCTCCAGCCTTGGACGGTTGGGCCAGTGGGCTGCGTGCCAGGCGAGCGTGATATGCGCCAGGAGGGCTGGTTCCCCAGGGGCTTTGCAGCGGTGCCTACCGGGTAGGCAGGGCACGCCCCCAGGTAATCAGGAGGGGTCAGTGACCCATTTGCGCCTTGCCCACCATTTCTGTCCGTGCCCTGCAACCTTGTAAGGTAACATGGAATAAGGTAATGGAAATAAACTGTGGCCAGTAATTCGATCCAAAAAGACATGTGTCAGACTCTTATTTAAAGGGGAGTTTATTTGAGCAGGAGCAGGGGGGACGCCGTGGGTCGACCTCTCCCCCTTAGGAGAACAAAGGTGCCGAGCCAGAGATGGCGCCGGAGAGGGTTAAGGGGGAGGGGCGGCAGGCGGCCCGCCGGGCCAACGGCGCGAAGGAAGGGGGGCGGGCAGGTATGCCCGTCCCCTCTTTCACACCTGCTGGTACCTGGCGGCCAGTCAGGAGATGGGGGGGCCAGCCGGACACCGGAGGGTTTACATAGGATGAGCAGGGGGGAGGAGGGCATTGAGTGCAGGGAGAGCAGAGCTGCTAGCGTGAATTAAAGCGGGCCGCCCATTAAAGCGGGCCGCTAGCGGGCCGCACACTCCCTTCTTTTTGCATTTTGTACCCCTTCTTTTGTGTCGCGATAGGCGAATATGTGGGACAAGTATACATCAGTTTGTTTTAAAAAATACAAAAAAATTAAAAATAAAAATAAAATAAAATATATATATACATATACATTTGCAATCTGGCATTATCACAGGGTTTTTTCGTGTGAAGGGTGATGGTAATCAAGGTTTTTATTGTATAAATTGTCAGGTGCAAGTTACAGTTATGGTTGTATATTAACGTGTTATAACAAATGAAGGCATGTTATATGTATGTCACAGTCAGCAGGCGTCGGGAAGAAGCGGTGCGCAAGGCATGGCGAACGGGGGGAGCCAGCTGAGGTTGGCAGATTCACCCTCGGTGAATGGGCGCACGCTCGGCTCCAGCCTTGGACGGTTGGGCCAGTGGGCTGCGTGCCAGGCGAGCGTGATATGCGCCAGGAGGGCTGGTTCCCCAGGGTAGTCAGAGCACGCCCCCAGGTAATCAGGAGGGGTCAGTGACCCATTTGCGCCTTGCCCACCATTTCTGTCCGTGCCCTGCAACCTTGTAAGGTAACATGGAATAAGGTAATGGAAATAAACTGTGGCCAGTAATTCGATCCAAAAAGACATGTGTCAGACTCTTATTTAAAGGGGAGTTTATTTGAGCAGGAGCAGGGGGAACGCCGTGGGTCGACCTCTCCCCCTTAAAATTCAAGAAGCACTAAAACAGGTTTCAGTGTATGAGGGGAGGGAGGGGTGAGAAAGGCAATGACCAGACAAATGGGGAGGGGTGGTCAAACAACAGACAAGACACAGGCAGGAATAATGACCATTCAGTTAAAAAAATTTATGCTGCTAATAATCACTTCAAGCATGCCTGAAAATGACTGATGATAGAAAATAAAACACATTGAGCTCTATGACCCTCCTGAACTCAGCAATCTGAGACTGAAAGAGTTAAAACATTGATACAATGAGAACTCTGCCTGGAAAAGCTGCATTGAGAATGGATTTATTTTACAGAGCTCCGTTCTTAACACTATGATTTCCAGATCACTGAGCCTAGCAGCCATGGCTCCATATACTGTATTTGTTGCAGAATGCACCTTCAGTAGTTTAAATAAGACTTAGAAATGAGAAAGGAGCAGCTCACAATAAGCAGTTTTTGTACTCACATGTTCCAGTTGCTAGTAGTAATAATATAATTTTTCTGTTTTACTGTGGTGGAAACAAACACCTGGTAAATATGGCCCTCATTCCGAGTTGATCGGTCGCAAGGCGAATTTAGCAGAGTTACACACGCTAAGCCGCCGCCTACTGGGAGTGAATCTTAGCTTCTTAAAATTGCGACCGATGTATTCGCAATATTGCGATTACTAACTACTTAGCAGTTTCAGAGTAGCTCCAGACTTACTCTGCCTGTGCGATCAGTTCAGTGCTTGTCGTTCCTGGTTGACGTCACAAACACACCCAGCGTTCGCCCAGGCACTCCCACCGTTTCTCCGGCCACTCCTGCGTTTTTTCCGGAAACGGTAGCGTTTTCAGCCACACGCCCCTGAAACGCCGTGTTTCCGCCCAGTAACACCCATTTCCTGTCAATCACATTACGATCGCCGGAGCGAAGAAAAAGCCGTGAGTAAAAATACTTTCTTCATAGTAAAGTTACTTGGCGCAGTCGCAGTGCGAACTTTGCGCATGCGTACTAAGCGGATTTTCACTGCGATGCGATGAAAAAGAACGAGCGAACAACTCGGAATGAGGGCCAATGTTTTTGATCTCTATCTATAGTACCAGATTGCTGATGTCCAGTATCAAGCAAGCATGTCAAATGTCGCTATTCTGTTGACTAGTCATACTACACCCGATTATTGAGCACATTTGATTTTTTTAAATTATATTTATATTTTAAGTATCAATGCTCCTTACCAGCAAATGTTACAAAAGCTAAACATAAAAGTTTCTATTGTTATATGTGTGTCAAAAAATAATCAAGATCGTAACATCTGTTGGCACCCAATGGGGTAAATTTACTAAGATAGGAGCTTTTTTAGAACTGGTGATGTTGCCCATAGCAACCAATCAGATTCTACTTACCATTCATCTAGCTGTTCTAGCAGATAATAGATAGAATCTGATTGGTTGCTATGGACAACTTCACCAGTTCTAAAAAAAACTCCCACCTTAGTAAATTTACCCCCATGAGAGCGGATGCAAGAGACGTGAACTGTATTCACCAACTCATTATCTAAGACAACCGGATTGGGTATGCGTGACTGGCGGTCAGGAGACCGCCAGTCAGCATACCTCCATCACAGTCAGGAAACCGCCGGTCAGCATACCTCCATCAGGATCCCGGCAGCGGAATGCCGGCGGGGCGCGGGGGGATAACGGACGCAACAAGCCCCTTGTGGTTTCACTGCGCTCACCACGCTGTGGGCACTTTTCCCACTCGATGCGTGTCAAGGACACCCATGAATGGGAATAGTCCCTTCTAGTCGGCATGCCAACTGTCAGGATTGTCAGGGGGTGGGATGTAAGAGGAGGTATTGTGGCCGGCGGTCTCCTGACCGCCAGTCACATAACTACATCCCAGACAATCATCCTGGCCTGTTTCTAGCGCTGATTTTACATAATCCCCATCCTTGAACCCACCCATTAAAGCTATATTGTACAAGTGACGCAAAAGATTGGAAAGTTTGCATAGGCAAGATGAAGTAGGTGATTACCACCAGCCTAACATCCTCATGTGCAGAGAGGGGGGAGAGGGTACAAATTACCTGGGCCCAGGTCTGATGGAGGGGCCCAGGTCCATGCCTCCTGTGATTAGGCCTTGCCCCCTGAAAAGTACCTGGGCCCAGCCAGGCTCTCTACATGCCATGCTCCTGTGAGTGGGTGCTTCTGATGTGCAAGACACGCCCCCAAAGAGGTGTGGCCATGCCCCCTGCATGCTGTGGTCATACCCCCTACAGTGGGGGCAGGGTGGCCCAGGAAGTTGTTGTACTGGGGCCCAGGATTTCTCTTGGCAACCCTGCGCATGTGATCTTACTAGATGGTGTGAAGATTGATCTTATCTGGCTCCCTTTAAAAGGGTTGTGGAATGATGGTGGAGAGTCAAACACATTTTACCTTTGTGACACTACAGAGTGATTGCAGTAAATGGGCAAGGCTTCAAGATGGCATAAACATTTCAAGGTACGAGAAGCCATCACCATTTTACACTTACGTTATGTGCTGCGTTGGCTCTTCACATCTGCTGAGATTGAAAGACATCTTCTTTACTTTGTGGTTTAATCGTGTCCTTATGCTGCTACAAGTTTGATAGATTCTGAAATATTTCTATATTGTCTTATTCTTAAGGTGCATACACACTTGCCGAGAAAATGAACGTCGATCATTTTCACCTTTCCTGAGCGACGTCGTTCACTTTCTCGGCAAGTGTCTATGCCGGCGACGACAAGCTATGCGCGGCCCCGCGGGTTGTTAATGATCCTCGCTGTTGGCTGTGCATGCAGCTCAAATTGGACTGTTGTCCAAGAGCTGCATGCACGGACCGCCCACGGCGTCATGTCATATAAGACGTGTATATGCATTGCCGTCGGCCGCCCTAGGCGGCATCTCTCATAGAGCTCGTCGCCTAGTGCGTACCCGCCTTTAGAATATGACTACTTGCTATTGTTATTTGTAACAGTTCATTCTCTCCAAGTTTAAGGAATTGGATGGGCATTTCCCATCCTTCATTTGGGCGGATCAAGAACAAAAGGCCTGAATCAGATGTGGACGCTATCAGCATCACAGCTGCATCTTTGGGCACACCTGCGAAGTAAAAATATGCTAATGCTGCAAGAAAAAAAAAGCCTCCTGCCATCACACAAGATCCGAATGCTATGTCTGAACACATAGCATTGGACAGGGATGGACTGGGGACTCTGTCCGGCGCTGGTATACGTGCGCGCACGCACCGTGTAAAGGGCGCGCGGACACTGCAAATGGGGGGGTGTCACGAGTAAGGGTTAGAAACGGGGCACATCTGAGCGCAGCCTTCCCAGCTCTCTGTGGACCGAACTGGCCCATTGGCCCTTCTGGCATTTGCCAGAAGTGCCAGATGAGCAGTCCGGCCCTGGCACTGGATCACCATTGCAACCATCATTCATGATGGTTGCAGCCATTGGCCACCACTGCCGGGGCTAGGAGATCCCCATCGAAAGACAATTTTAGAGCACCCATTTTCCAGGGTTTATTAAAATGTATGCAACTAAATGAAAGCACAGAACAAATAAACAACTGGAAATAAAGAAATCATAGAATCATTTTGTTTAAAAAAATGTAAATATAAATTGTTAACTTATCACCTTTTACAAATATAAACGCTCATGGCTTTATTTCTACAGTGGAAATCAAATATTTTTCAGGAAGCTCTTCCCAACACTGTTGCAGAAGTTCCAACAAATATGTTGCACTTGTAGCTTGCTTTCATTCTTCCGTGCAGATCATCCTAAACCAGCTCGATGGGGTGTGAGTGTGGAGACTATGCTGGCCATTCCATGATTTGAAGCCTCCCATCTTGATCTTTTCCTTGAAGGTAGTTTTGACATAGCCTGGATGTATGTAATGGGTCATTATCTTGCTGTAGAATGAATCCTTAACCCACTACCAGGGTATTACATGCAGGAGCCACGCTGGGCCCTAGTAGTGTAACAGGTGTGTGGCTGTGTGGCCTTAATAGGTGTCTACACTACCCGAAAAAAAAATATTTAATAAGCTAGTAATTGCGGAGCCACCATGTGCACTAGAGAGCAAAGACTCTATTAATCCTTCTGGTCTTTTAGTTACACCTTCACTAGTATATTCATTTTTTTAATAGATTTTGCTTTCCTTTTATTAACATTTACTAACACTTTACCTTTTCTCAATGTGCTGCCCTGGGGTAGCGCGCCTTTGCCGGTTTGTGGGGTTCTGCACTCCAGGCCAAGACCTAGAGTTAGGGACCACCAGCATCAGAGGAGCCTTGTCTGGCCTGGTGGCTTCATCATTCATTTGCAAATATATGTAACTAAGACCTCTGGATTTCTATTATATATAGTCCTTCATGTTTTAGTACAGTTACAGCTTGGTGTGCTGGGGCACATCAGGGGTTAATCCCCAGTGTATTTCTATCTTAGACTACTCCCTCCCTTTCACGCACCTGAATTGTATTTTCTAATTGATATGAGCAATTTACATTCTGTTCTGACATATAGAGCCATGTCAACATTCTAGTCTCGACTTTGTGATGTTGACATTCTAACTGGATACTATTCTGAATACACCACTATATAAATATAAATATATATATATATATGTTTAGTAGGGAAAGCCGGCAGCCGGGATCCCAACGCTCGAAATACCGATGTCGGGATCCCGATTGTGAAGAAGCCAACAGGGGTGAGTAAGGGGTGCTATACCCTCTCCCCTACCCCCCTAAACCTCCCTACCCGCTGTCTAACCCTAACCTCCCCCTTAGTGCCTAACCCTAACCTTCCCAATGTAAGTGCCTAAACCTAGCCTCCCAACCCTAACCCTCCCGGGGCGCAGTCTAACCCTAACCCTCCCCATGCAGCCTAAACCCAACACCCCCCATCCCCTGCGGCTTACCTCCTCAGCGGTGCGGTGTCAGGACGTTCGGCATCCTGGCTGTCAAGATTCCGACACTCGGATGTCTACCTATTAGGGATGCCGGTGTCTGCATTCCGAATAGTGTCAGGATTCCGGCATCGATAATCTTACAGCCGGGATCCCGGCAGGCGGGATCCTGACTGGATCCAATAAATATATATATATATATATATATATATATATATACACACACACACACACACACACACACACACACACACACACACAAAGTACGACAAAGTTTCCTATGAACATGTATTTAGTACATGTAGAAAAACACATAATTTGTGAGATTTTCCTTGGCAGACGTATGCTATTTTTAATACAACTACTTTTCCCGAGATTTCCTGAAATAGTGAAGCTCTGCTGTAGCTGTAAAACCCAATTACATTCAGAATGTTTGAGCTTTTTCACCCTATCACTGCTACAAAGAGACCGTTCTGAGAATGTCAATTACAACTGTGAACTATAGGCTGGAAATTGTCATAATATTTACCCACACGCCCATCCACTAGCCAAAATCAGACCCTGCTCTGTGTCGTGTAAAGCTACTGTACTTTCCGCAGCCTCCTTGTGTCCTAACCAATTAGGACTCCTTTTACTCAGACTGTTCTTGTGTAATGCTCAAGTCAAGATACAGTTCTCAGACCTGAAACACAGGCTCTTTACAGAAAACCATGGCTTAAACAGGATGTGCCACTTTTCTTTATTTTTATGATCAAGGGGGAACCAAACACGGGCATGTGAAATGCGAAACATAAAAAAAAAAAAAAAATAGCCCTCATTTTGTAGTGTACACTGCAAGTCAAATGGTAGCCTGGGCTTAAAGCATATGTTTATAATTATGATTACTGAGGGGAATTCAAGACTTTTTAGTGACGGATAGAAAAGGAGGCCGAGAAAGGGGAACCTAAAAAAATACATAAAAGAAAAAAAAAGTTTGAATGGGAAAACCGTTTACTGATAATGGAAAAAACTTGGTTGTAAAAGCTAAAACTAGTTTCATTCTTACCGGCTGTACCAATTTCATCTGACAGGAAAAAGTGAAGCAGGACCCCACGGCCTAGTCCTACATACTGAATTCCTGGTCTTGCACAGCGTTTGCCATCAGCTTTGATATATCACATTAGTTTTAGTATGCGGTGTTTGACTTCAGGGTTCTTTCTTCCATGAGAAAATGTATAAACCCTAATCAAATTCATTTAGAAATTTCAGTTGGCATAGTGACAAACATAGTGTCATGGAATGATAAAACCTGGATTTATTTTTCTGATTAATGAATTAACACATGCTGCAATTTGCTATTCATCTTGTAAGTAGGAACAAATATTAAAATTAGGACAGGTTTAATATGTATGTTTTGAAAAACAATGTGTGGAGTAGTGGTATGCTGTGTTTAGAGGTTGACTCACTGGTACAAAATATTCCAAACACAATATTACCATTTCACAAAGGTCAGACTAGACTGTGCTGTTGTTTGCACTATGTTGAATTTCTCTCACCTTCTTTGTAAGCTCCAAACAGCCTTTTGCTTAATTATCTGATACTGTTTTATTATTAGTCATAATCAAGGGCACAGTTACCATAGGTGCAGGGTGTGCAGCTGCTATGGGGCCCAGAGCTGAGAGGGGCCACCTTCCCTGTCAAAGTTACATGTGTTATAGAATTTTTCACCATTGGAGCCTGCAATATATCTAAGTATGCCCCTGGACCTGCTCATTGCAATGCGGTATAAAATTAACTGGAGGGCATTATAATGTTAAATTATATGAACTGGGACAATGTAATGGCACAATATGAAGTGGAGGTGCTATAGTGTGGGATAATATTAACTGGGGGCACTAACATACAATACAGTAATATAAACTGGGGACATTGTATGTCATAATATAATTTGGGGGTACTGTGTCGCATAATGTGTACTGGCAGCCCTACAATGTGGCATAACGTGAACTAGGGCACTACTATGGTTCATAAAATAAACTAGGGCACTACTATGTGGCCTAAAATTACCTAAGGCACTACTATGGTTCAGAAAATAAAAGCACTAATATGATGCATAAAATGTAATACTGCTGAGGAGAGCATTACGACAGGGGCCCCTATCAAAATGTTGGTATGGAGCCCATAAATTTCTGGCTACACCCCTGCCCATAATATACATAGGCCTCCATATGTCAGAACATCACATCCCACCAGAGCCTCAGCACCAACAACCCTCCTTTCCCAGCCCACCCCTCCCCATCCATCTTACCAACTCTGATTTCTTTTTCCCCTGTATCTAAAGTAGTCAGGGCCCTCATCTGGTCTATCTCCTTCCACCTGACCACTTGACCCTATCCCCTCCCGCATCATCCGCTACATATATCCTTCTGCCTGTTCTCATCTTGCCCACCTCATCAATCTCTCCCTCTCATCAGGTAGTGTCCCCTCTGCCTTCAAGTGTGCCATTGTCTCCTTATTCCTAATAAACTTACCCTTGACTCTCTCCAACTACTGATCCATCTCATCCTCCCTTTTGCCTCCAAACTCCTTGAGTGTATTGTCTACAACTGCCTCTCTTTCCTCCCACATCCTACTTGACCCATTTCAGTTTGGCTTCCATCCTCTCATGAAGGCAGTTTCAGTGGAATGGTAAATCCGCAATGACCTAATTGCTGCCAAATCCAAGGGCCACTGCTCTCTCAACATTCTCCTTGACCTCTCTGCTGCTTTGACAATGAGGAGCACCCTCTCCTCCTGAAAATCCTACACTCCTTTGGTCTACGTGATATTGCCCTCTCCTGGCTGTCCTCTTACCTCTCTGAACATTCTTTCTATGTCTTCTCTCATGACTCCACTCCCCTCCCCCCCACTTCCACTAACAGTAGGGGCCAGATGTAATGTCATCCGAGTTGGCTGGAGGTGTGGGTTGCCGGACGAACTTGTAAGTTTTTTGAAAGCAGTAATCATTTACAAGGCAAAACCAAGCAACCAGGCAACCCACACCTCCGACCAACTCGGACGGCATTACATAAAGCCCAAAGTTTCACCCAAGGTTCTGTTCTTGGACCTCTCCTATTCTCCCTCTATAAATCCTCTTTATGTGAGTTAATCAGCTCTTTTGACCTCCAATACTATCTCTTATGATGATTTTGAAAGCAGCAATCATCTAAAAAGCAAAACCATGCAACCTGCACCTCGGACCAACTCGGATGGCATTACATAAAGCCCAAGGTGTCGACCAAGATTCTGTTCTTGGACCTCTCCTATTCTCCCTCTATAAATCTTCTTTATGTGAGTTAATCAGCTCTTTTGACCTCCAATACCATCTCTTATGATGAGGATACTCAGATCTACTGTACCTTTCCTCCCCTGACCTCTCTCCTCTCTTGTCACTCATTTCACCAACTGTCTCTGCTATCTATTACTGGATGTCCCAGTGCTTTCTTAAATGTAACATGTCTAAGACATGGCGGAACCCTTTTGGCACCATATAAATAAATGATATAAATAATAATAATAATAATAGCTTTCACTATCACTGAAACTCTTTACCAATACCACATCTTATCGGATGTGTTATCCCAGCAAAAGTATCTTGATAAATTCCACCAAAGCAGCATCTCTAATCACTTTGAATAGCGGCAATAGGAGATGCTATTTAAAGGATAGATGATAAACAGTGATAAATATGCCCATGCAATGCCCATATTCTAATTAACTAATATGTTGAGTTTACGCATTAAAAGGGGGTTTAGGGTTAGTGTGCTGGGACGGGAAGGGTATGGTTAGGTACCAGGGAGGGAGGGTTAGGGTTATGCCCGTGGATGGGGAGTTTAGGGTTAGGCACCAAGCAGGGAGGGTTAAGTTTAGGCAGCGGGGAAGGGAGGGTTAGGGTTAGCACTTGAATGGGGAGGTTAGGTTTTGGCACCACCGGGGAGGTTTAGGGTTAGGGTAGGGGCTAAGGGAGGGTTAGGGAACTTTTGGAGGGGCTGTTGAGTTTCTGATGGCCGGGATGCCACTGTCGAGATTCTGACTGCCAGCAACCCATCCATCGGGATATCATACTGAATCCTTTATTTATTTACAGTTACTTACTGTATATAGCACCAGCTTATTCCATAACAACACAAGTCAGTAATAGAATAGTAATAAGATGAGACTGGGTAACAAAAGACAGATAAAGAAGCTTACAATCTGCAATATAGGGAAATAGGCAATTGTGTGTCTTCTTGTATCATAAGAGCTGGTGTGCTATAGACTGCCTAGCTCAAGTTTATATTGTGGAATATCAGTAAAATTGGTGTAAAAATCTCTGACAATACACGTCCCTTTCTACCAGCACATTTATTCCACACATTTATGCTGCAATGCAGAAGGTTACTATTAGAGAAGGCTCATTCTGTTGTTGAGCACTCTGAGAAGTCTGCAAAAGGATCAGGTTACCCCTGTGCGAAATCCTAGATTTTCCAGTCTGGAATGAGAACTGGAACTTTAAATGGGTGTCAGCTATTGTGCTGCCTCAGGCTGGAGCAAAGACACTGTAATGCCAAATTACTCTGAAGGCAAAGGTGTCTTCTGTTTTACATACTAAAATATAAATATGTTCCTGTGCATGTTCTTATAAATAGTAATAGTGTAAAAATGATCATAAAATAGCTACCGCACCTAATAGATTGTGAAACCACAGCTGGCTTTGTCTGCATTGCAAGTGTTTTTTGTTAATGTAAAGTGTAATTTTTTATTTATATCCCTTAACCAGTATGGTAGCTTTTAGTTACCCTTCGTGGAGAGGAACTTTCCCATAATCCCCTGGGTACATGTCACCAACTATTTGGAATATTAAACTGTGGCGAGCGAAGCGAGACACAGAGCCCAAAACGTGGCGAGCGATACGAGCCCGCGAGGGTATAATGGTGCATAGATAGAACAAAATAACCTCAAACTGTCACACGCCAGAGGCGGCGTTCGCCACGCTTACCCCTGCGTGCCTGCTGGTCTGTGTTGCGGTCTCCGCCTTCGGTGGGCCACGGGCTCCGGCGTCTGGCTGGTGCAGCTCCCGGCGGTTCTCCAGGGCAGGGGCGCCGCCATGACATCACGTGGGCGGGGAGCAGGTGACGTCATCAGACTGCCCGCCAATCCAACGGTGGCGGGAGATTCAAAGTCAGACGCCGGACAGAGCCTCGGTGCCTGAGTATCGTCTTTTCCCGAAGTGGGCCGAGTTTGCCCATAATCATCTATACCACTCTTCGACTGGTGAGTCTCCATTTTTTATTAATTATGGATTTCATCCTCAAGTTCCAGAATTACCCATTTATCCTCCGGAAGAAGTTCCGGCTGCAGCCTCTACTCTCCGGCACTTCAGTCAAATCTGGAGTCGAGTCCATGCTAACCTCAAGAGAGTCTCCGGCCGCTATAAGTTCTTTGCGGATAGGAAGCGACGGGCAGCTCCTCAATACAAGGTTGGTGACAGGGTATGACTCTCTACCCGCAATCTCCGTTTAAAGGTGCCCACTATGAAGTTCGCTCCGAGGTTCATTGGTCCTTACCCCGTGTTACAAGTCCTGAATCCGGTTGTTTGCAAATTGGGATTGCCTTCCCATCTCCGGATACCAAATTCCTTTCATGTTTCTCTCCTTCGCCCTCTTGTTTTGAACCGGTTTCATTCCAAGTCCCCAAGGCCAACCTCTGCAGAGGCTGAAGATGGTACGGACTTTGAAATCAAAGCTATTCTTGACTCTCGCTATCTTCACAAGAATCTACAGTATTTGGTGGAATGGAAAGGTTTTGGCCCAGAGGAAAGGAGCTGGGTCAATGCTACTGAAGTTACGGCTCCCCGACTGGTGCGGATCTTCCATTCCAGACATCCAACAAAACCTGGAAAGTGTCCAGGGGCCACTCCTGGAGGAGGGGGTACTGTCACACGCCAGAGGCGGCGTTCGCCGCGCTTACCCCTGCGTGCCTGCTGGTCTGTGTTGCGGTCTCCGCCTTCGGTGGGCCACGGGCTCCTGCGTCTGGCTGGTGCGGCTCCCGGCGGTTCTCCAGGGCAGGGGCGCCGCCATGACACCCGGCATCACGTGGGCGGGGAGCAGGTGACTTCATCAGACTGTTCCACCAATCCAGCGGTGGCGGGAGATTCAAAGTCAGACGCCGGACAGAGCCTCGGTGCCTGAGTATCGTCTTTTCCCGAAGTGGATGCCAGCGCTCTTGTTCCCGGCGAGAATCTCTGACGTTGTACTCCAGTGTCTCCGGCACTTCCAGGTGCCAGTTCGCTGCACAGGCTCCAGCGTTCCCAGCGGCTGGTGTGTCGCTCTGCGGTCCAGTCACCAGTGCTCCTAGGAATCAGCGTGGGCTGCGGGCCCTAATCACCGTTCTCAAGTTCTGCAAATCATCAGCGACTTAAACCACTGCACTTAAGTTCTACGAATCATCAGCGTCTCAGTCACCGTTCTCAAGTTCTACAAATCATCAGCGTCTTAAACCACTGCACTTAAGTTCTTCAAACCATCAGCGTCTCAGTCACCGTTCACAAGTTCTACGAATCATCAGCGTCTTAAACCACTGCACTTAAGTTTTCAAATCATCAGCGTCTCAGTCACCGTTCTCATGTTCTACAAATCATCAGCGTCTCAGTCACCGTTCTCAAGTTCTACAAATCATCAGCGTCTTAAACCACTGCACTTAAGTTCTTCAAACCATCAGCGTCTCAGTCACCGTTCTCAAGTTCTACAAATCATCAGCGTCCCAAACCACTGCACTTAGTCCTTCAAATCACCAGCGTCCTAATCTCCGTTCACAAGTTCTTCAAGTCATCTGTGTCTTTAACCACCGTTATAAGTTCTTCAGTCACCAGTATCTTTAACATTGCTCACTAACCCTTCAATGGGCCTGGACAATCCCTCATAAGTTCCCTTTATGCTATATGACTTTGAGTTGTTCTTTTCCTGCAATAAAGCTCTTCAATATTTCACCAAACCTTACTGTCAGAGTCCTGTATGAGGAAATCCTATATCAGGCCACCCTTGTTCCGGCCCAGTTGTGGTTCCTCTTCCCAACCATCGGAAGAATCCCCGAGTTCACAACACCCCCAATCTAGGTCAGTGACACAAACAAAACGAAGAATGGCCAAAAAAATTAAAGTGCTGTAAAGGCGGAAGTTTGCTTATGCCCTCTCATGCTGTCACTTCCTGGTCCCAATCACGAAGGGAACATAGACACAACCTATCCAGTATAGTATAGTATTTATACTAAATTGTTTGCAGCAGCCGCCCCCGATAGTTCTCTGTGGTAATTGTAATATGGGGCTATTTAATAAGCTCCATAAAATTTCCCATTAGCTATTGCTATCTGTCTTAGCTATGGGTTAAACAGAACCCAAGAGGGATCTTCTGGACCCATCCCCAGCAGACTGCACAGTTCCTTCCCTCCATATGGCTGAGAATTTATTTTGCACATTCGCAGCCTCAGAACCTGAAAGAATAATGATATTGTCAATTTACTTTAGACCAGAGGTTCCCAAACTCGGTACTCAAGGCACCCCAACAGTCCAGGTTTTAGGTATATCCATGGCTCAGCACAGATGGTTAAATCAAATTGACTAAGGTGCTAATTAAGTCACCTGTGGCCAAGCATGGATACATTTAAAACCAGGGCCATTGGGGTGCCTTGAGTACAGCGTTTAGGAACCTCTGCTTCAGACTCTTCGTCAGGACATCCTCTTATCGAGTTGCTCTCCTGGCAACAGCTTCTTCTTAAATCTCAGCTGTCATCACCACAAATATCTGCGATAACAGATGAAAGTTATCGGGCATTGGAGCACATAGTAATACATTATGCAAAAAACAATTATGTGATGTGTGTCTGGGTTGCAGGGAATATTGATTGTTAGCTCCACTGAGTCATGGAATTGCATCATCATTGTTCCACCCCCATAACATATCCTTTGCCATTCTCTGGCACATGCGCATCCATCATCCTTGGATGTCCATAGAAAGAGAGTTGTGGTAATCAGAATAGGGGCAGAGTGCCATAAATCGCATCACTGCATCCCCATTTTGAATGCAGTGTGTCCATCTTCTCCAGAATGAAGGACATTGGATGGAGGAATCTGTATGTTGTAGGGCAGCAGGAGACTTCACCTTTATCCATAAGTCTTCAGCATAATCCAGGAGGTTAGGCAACCATGACTGAAATACTATGTGCTGTTAATATTGTAATGCTTTGTTTTGGTTGCTGACTAGTATATAGCCCCCAAACTTATAAACTGGTTACTCAGGGCCGTAACTAGGTGTGTGCGGAGTGTGCCACCGCACATAGCACTGAAGGGTAGGGGGCGCTGTTGGCGGCACTTATCAATTATCTGTTTTAAATGCTTTTACTTGCAGCTTCCCCCCTTTCGAAAGCCCAGCATCTCCTGATTGCCACTGTCTCCTACCCCACCCCTCCCGTTGCTTACACCTATACAACATTCATGAACTTAACTTGAGAGCTCTTTGTTATTCAGTCACACTGTCCTTTATTATGTTTCAAGATGCTGACATACCTGGGATTCTAACCCATTGCCTATGGCATTGCAGTCAGACACTATTCATTGAGCTATCTGCCCTTGCATAGAAAGGTAGAGAATTCTAAGCTAGAGTATTCTAACCATTTGAAGCTTACCTTGTACTTTGTGAAAAAAATGATCAGCATTACAGCTGTGCAGATCTATGTAGTCCGTGGCTACAAGAGATTGGATGTGTGGCTACACGCTACATAGATCTGCTCAATTGCAATGCTGATTATTATTTTTTATTTTTTCATAGTATAAGTAACTGCATTTACAGGTTGAGTATCCCTTATCCAAAATGCTTGGGACCAGAGGTATTTTGGATATCGGATTTTTCCGTATTTTGGAATAATTAGATACCATAATGAGATCTTATGATGATGGGACCTAAATCTAAGCACAGAATGCATTTATGTTACATATACACCTTATACACACAGCCGGAAGGTCATTTTAGCCAATATTTTTTATAACTTTGTGCATTAAACAAAGTGTGTGTACATTCACACATTTCATTTATGTTTCATATACACCTTATATACACAGCCTGAAGGTCATTTAATACAATATTATTAATAACTTTGTGTATTAAACAAAGTTTGTGTACATTGAGCCATCAAAAAACAAAGGTTTCACTATCTCGCTCTCAGTCAAAAAAGTCCGTATTTCGGAATATTCCGTATTTCGGAATATTTGGATATGGGATACTCAACCTGTAGTTAGAAATCTCATAGTTTTTTATGCAGGATCAAATAGATTTATGAGTAGGGTGTTTGACTGGAATGCAACAGGTTATAAGTTTAAATCCTGGGTATGGCAGTATGTTGAAATGTGTTATAAATAAAGGGTATTGTAACTGAATAACAGCAAGCTCTAAAGTAACAGTAAATACATGAAGGTGATATAAAGAGGATTTGTGTCCAAATCCATTTCTTGCAGTGTTCTCACTGACTGACTGACTGACTGACTCATCACTAATTCTCTTACTTCCTGATAGGGATAGCCATCGGCGCTACTGCCATCGATGGTTACCATCGATGTCGATGGTTAAACAAACCATCGATGACAGCTAAGTATTCTTTGCATAACCATCTATGGTTTTTACCATTGGTGTTTATGCGCATGAGCGGCTGGCTGCTCTTCTGATGTGTAAGAGCCGGGGGCGGGACTGAGCTGTGAATGACAGCTCAGCCTCTTAAAGCGGAGGGCCATCCCAGTCCCGACTCTTACACATAGAGTGTAAGAGCTGGAGGCTGCGCAGGGCTGCTGGCTGACAGCCTAGCAGCCCTGTGCAGCAATAGGCAGCCCCAAACTTGAATGGTGGGGGGTAAAAACCATCGTGCATACAGCTACCATCGATGGTGTATAACCATCTGGTTATACACCATCAATGGTAAAAGTGTTCAACATCGGCTATAGACCATCTATATAGACCATCTATGATTTAGAATCAGCGATGGTCAACGGCCATCCCTACTACCTGATATGTTAGGAAGCTGAAATTTAAGGTATTTAAGGGGTCTTGATGAAACCTTAGGACAAAATGCATTGGGCCTCCCTCACTGTGACCTCCTGCTTTCTAAATAGATATACCTGCTATTTTTTTAAATATGTTTTCCGAAAAAATGTCCTTTATATAACCTTTTATATATTTTTTTCTTTCCATATACCGCTTTTTTTACTTACTTTTAATAGGCAGATTTTTTGTCTTAGTATAGCTCCACCTACAATCTGTTGAATTTTATGCTCTTTATATACTTTGTCTTAAATAAAGTGCTCATGTTAATTTTGAATTAACTATATCTTTTATTACTGATTATTAGTACTGTAACGACACCATTTGTCACGGATATCCCCATCATATCTGTATATATATTAGAGATGAGCGGGTTCGGGTTTTACTCGGATTTACTCGGTTCTCAAAATGGCATCTGATTGGCTATCCAAAACACGAGACATCCGTGAGCCGGGATCGGTATGAAATACCTCCAATCAAAATCCCGACACCAATTGACCGATGGTCAAAATCCCGACATGGACAAAATACTGACATTTAAAATACCGGCAAGGTCAAAATACCGACACGTAAAATGCCGACAGGTCAAAATACCGACATGCGTTTTTTGTTGTTTTTTGTGTGTATGTCGACATAAGTCAACATGGACACCATATAAAGTGTACCGCGTCCCCTCGCATGGTTCGCTGCGCTCGCCATGCTTCGGGCACACTATTATATTCCCCCTCCAGGTCCACTGGGATGGTAAAGTATGAACAAGTCGGTTTCAATGAAAAAAATCATGAAAAACTTATGTCGGTATTTTGACCTGTCGGCATTTTACATGTCGGTATTTTGACCTTGTCGGTATTTTAAATGTCGGTATTTTGTCCATGTCGGGATTTTGACCTTGTCGGGATTTTGACCATCGGCCAATTGGTGTCGGGATTTTGAACGTCGGGATTTTGATTGGAGGTAAACTGACTGCATCCCCGTGAGCCAATAAGATGCCGTTTTCTCGTCCTGGCACAGGGCACAAAAATCTAGTTACAGCTCTGTCTTTTACAGCAATCTTTGTGGCTTCTATATTGTAAATTCCAGGTGGAGTGATATTGCTGATAGAACACCTTTCATTAGGAAACATGGCACAATTGACTAACCACCAAAAATGTATGAGTATGAGTATAGTGACGAGTCAATTCTTGGCATTGGCTGCCAGTGTCCAGACTGTTTCTCTGGCAACTTGCTCCAACATTGCACATTTTCCTTCCCAGCCCATTGAAGTCTGCATTCTTGCATCCAGTAACACTCAGCAATGTGTACATTCACACACATCGCTGAGAATTGAAGAGCTCTCTATTTGTCTGATTACGCTCTAGAGTATCCGTATTGTTAATAGAGGTCAGAGATAACAGAATGCCGGCTATTCATTACCATTTGTATATAGAGATGAGCGGGTTCGGTTTCTTTGAATCCGAACCCGCACGAACTTCACTTTTTTTTTCACGGGTCCGAGCGACTCGGATCTTCCCGCCTTGCTCGGTTAACCCGAGCGCGCCCGAACGTCATCATGACGCTGTCGGATTCTCGCGAGACTCGGATTCTATATAAGGAGCCGCGCGTCGCCGCCATTTTCACACGTGCATTGAGATTGATAGGGAGAGGACGTGGCTGGCGTCCTCTCCATTAGAATAGATTAGAAGAGAGAGAGAGAGATTGTGCAGACAGAGTTTACCACAGTGACCAGTGCAGTTGTTGTTAAGTTAACTTTTATTTAATATATCCGTTCTCTGCTATATCCGTTCTCTGCCTGAAAAAAACGATACACAGCAGTCACACAGTGTGACTCAGTCTGTGTGCACTCAGCTCAGCCCAGTGTGCTGCACATCAATGTATAAAAGCTTATAATAATTGTGGGGGAGACTGGGGAGCACTGCAGGTTGTTATAGCAGGAGCCAGGAGTACATAATATTATATTAATTTAAAATTAAACAGTGCACACTTTTGCTGCAGGAGTGCCACTGCCAGTGTGACTAGTGGTGACCAGTGCCTGACCACCAGTATAGTAGTATATTGTTGTATACTATCTCTTTATCAACCAGTCTATATTAGCAGCAGACACAGTACAGTGCGGTAGTTCACGGCTGTGGCTACCTCTGTGTCGGCAGTCGGCACTCGGCAGGCAGTCCGTCCATCCATAATTGTATAATTATATACCACCTAACCGTGGTATTTTTTTTTCTTTCTTTATACCGTCGTCATAGTCATACTAGTTGTTACGAGTATACTACTATCTCTTTATCAACCAGTGTACAGTGCGGTAGTTCACGGCTGTGGCTACCTCTGTGTCGGCAGTCGGCAGGCAGTCCGTCCATCCATAATTGTATTATTATAATATATACCACCTAACCGTGGTTTTTTTTCCATTCTTTATACCGTCATAGTGTCATACTAGTTGTTACGAGTATACTACTATCTCTTTATCAACCAGTGTACAGTGCGGTAGTTCACGGCTGTGGCTACCTCTGTGTCGGCAGTCGGCAGGCAGTCCGTCCATCCATAATTGTATTATAATATATACCACCTAACCGTGGTTTTTTTTTCATTCTTTATACCGTCATAGTGTCATACTAGTTGTTACGAGTATACTACTATCTCTTTATCAACCAGTGTACAGTGCGGTAGTTCACGGCTGTGGCTACCTCTGTGTCGGCAGTCGGCAGGCAGTCCGTCCATCCATAATTGTATTATAATATATACCACCTAACCGTGGTTTTTTTTTCATTCTTTATACCGTCATAGTCAGTCATACTAGTTGTTACGAGTATACTACTATCTCTTTATCAACCAGTGTACAGTGCGGTAGTTCACGGCTGTGGCTACCTCTGTGTCGGCACTCGGCAGGCAGTCCGTCCATCCATAATTGTATTATAATATATACCACCTAACCGTGGTTTTTTTTTCATTCTTTATACCGTCATAGTGTCATACTAGTTGTTACGAGTATACTACTATCTCTTTATCAACCAGTGTACAGTGCGGTAGTTCACGGCTGTGGCTACCTCTGTGTCGGCAGTCGGCAGGCAGTCCGTCCATCCATAATTGTATTATAATATATACCACCTAACCGTGGTTTTTTTTTCATTCTTTATACCGTCATAGTGTCATACTAGTTGTTACGAGTATACTACTATCTCTTTATCAACCAGTGTACAGTGCGGTAGTTCACGGCTGTGGCTACCTCTGTGTCGGCAGTCGGAAGGCAGTCCGTCCATCCATAATTGTATTATAATATATACCACCTAACCGTGGTTTTTTTTTCATTCTTTATACCGTCATAGTCAGTCATACTAGTTGTTACGAGTATACTACTATCTCTTTATCAACCAGTGTACAGTGCGGTAGTTCACGGCTGTGGCTACCTCTGTGTCGGAACTCGGCAGGCAGTCCGTCCATCCATAATTGTATTACAATATATACCACCTAACCGTGTTTTTTTTTTCATTCTTTATACCGTCATAGTCAGTCATACTAGTTGTTACGAGTATACTACTATCTCTTTATCAACCAGTGTACAGTGCGGTAGTTCACGGCTGTGGCTACCTCTGTGTCGGAACTCGGCAGGCAGTCCGTCCATCCATAATTGTATTACAATATATACCACCTAACCGTGGTTTTTTTTTCATTCTTTATACCGTCATAGTCAGTCATACTAGTTGTTACGAGTATACTACTATCTCTTTATCAACCAGTGTACAGTGCGGTAGTTCACGGCTGTGGCTACCTCTGTGTCGGAACTCGGCAGGCAGTCCGTCCATCCATAATTGTATTACAATATATACCACCTAACCGTGGTTTTTTTTTCATTCTTTATACCGTCATAGTCAGTCATACTAGTTGTTACGAGTATACTACTATCTCTTTATCAACCAGTGTACAGTGCGGTAGTTCACGGCTGTGGCTACCTCTGTGTCGGAACTCGGCAGGCAGTCCGTCCATCCATAATTGTATTATTATAATATATACCACCTAACCGTGGTTTTTTTTTCATTCTTTATACCGTCATAGTGTCATACTAGTTGTTACGAGTATACTACTATCTCTTTATCAACCAGTGTACAGTGCGGTAGTTCACGGCTGTGGCTACCTCTGTGTCGGCAGTCGGCAGGCAGTCCGTCCATCCATAATTGTATTATTATAATATATACCACCTAACCGTGGTTTTTTTTTCATTCTTTATACCGTCATAGTCAGTCATACTAGTTGTTACGAGTATACTACTATCTCTTTATCAACCAGTGTACAGTGCGGTAGTTCACGGCTGTGGCTACCTCTGTGTCGGAACTCGGCAGGCAGTCCGTCCATCCATAATTGTATTATTATAATATATACCACCTAACCGTGGTTTTTTTTTCATTCTTTATACCGTCATAGTGTCATACTAGTTGTTACGAGTATACTACTATCTCTTTATCAACCAGTGTACAGTGCGGTAGTTCACGGCTGTGGCTACCTCTGTGTCGGCAGTCGGCAGGCAGTCCGTCCATCCATAATTGTATTATAATATATACCACCTAACCGTGGTTTTTTTTTCATTCTTTATACCGTCATAGTCAGTCATACTAGTTGTTACGAGTATACTACTATCTCTTTATCAACCAGTGTACAGTGCGGTAGTTCACGGCTGTGGCTACCTCTGTGTCGGCAGTCGGCAGGCAGTCCGTCCATCCATAATTGTATTATAATATATACCACCTAACCGTGGTTTTTTTTTCATTCTTTATACCGTCATAGTCAGTCATACTAGTTGTTACGAGTATACTACTATCTCTTTATCAACCAGTGTACAGTGCGGTAGTTCACGGCTGTGGCTACCTCTGTGTCGGAACTCGGCAGGCAGTCCGTCCATCCATAATTGTATTACAATATATACCACCTAACCGTGGTTTTTTTTTCATTCTTTATACCGTCATAGTCAGTCATACTAGTTGTTACGAGTATACTACTATCTCTTTATCAACCAGTGTACAGTGCGGTAGTTCACGGCTGTGGCTACCTCTGTGTCGGCACTCGGCAGGCAGTCCGTCCATCCATAATTGTATTACAATATATACCACCTAACCGTGGTTTTTTTATACCACCTAACAGTGGCAGTCCGTCCATAATTGTATACTAGTATCCAATCCATCCATCTCCATTGTTTACCTGAGGTGCCTTTTAGTTCTGCCTATAAAATATGGAGAACAAAAAAGTTGAGGTTCCAAAATTAGGGAAAGATCAAGATCCACTTCCACCTCGTGCTGAAGCTGCTGCCACTAGTCATGGCCGAGACGATGAAATGCCAGCAACGTCGTCTGCCAAGGCCGATGCCCAATGTCATAGTACAGAGCATGTCAAATCCAAAACACCAAATATCAGAAAAAAAAGGACTCCAAAACCTAAAATAAAATTGTCGGAGGAGAAGCGTAAACTTGCCAGTATGCCATTTACCACACGGAGTGGCAAGGAACGGCTGAGGCCCTGGCCTATGTTCATGGCTAGTGGTTCAGCTTCACATGAGGATGGAAGCACTCAGCCTCTCGCTAGAAAACTGAAAAGACTCAAGCTGGCAAAAGCACCGCAAAGAACTGTGCGTTCTTTGAAATCCCAAATCCACAAGGAGAGTCCAATTGTGTCGGTTGCGATGCCTGACCTTCCCAACACTGGACGTGAAGAGCATGCGCCTTCCACTATTTGCATGCCCCCTGCAAGTGCTGGAAGGAGCACCCGCAGTCCAGTTCCTGATAGTCAGATTGAAGATGTCAGTGTTGAAGTACACCAGGATGAGGAGGATATGGGTGTTGCTGGCGCTGGGGAGGAAATTGACCAGAAGGATTCTGATGGTGAGGTGGTTTGTTTAAGTCAGGCACCCGGGGAGACACCTGTTGTCCGTGGGAGGAATATGGCCGTTGACATGCCAGGTGAAAATACCAAAAAAATCAGCTCTTCGGTGTGGAGGTATTTCACCAGAAATGCGGACAACAGGTGTCAAGCCGTGTGTTCCCTTTGTCAAGCTGTAATAAGTAGGGGTAAGGACGTTAACCACCTCGGAACATCCTCCCTTATACGTCACCTGCAGCGCATTCATAATAAGTCAGTGACAAGTTCAAAAACTTTGGGTGACAGCGGAAGCAGTCCACTGACCAGTAAATCCCTTCCTCTTGTAACCAAGCTCACGCAAACCACCCCACCAACTCCCTCAGTGTCAATTTCCTCCTTCCCCAGGAATGCCAATAGTCCTGCAGGCCATGTCACTGGCAAGTCTGACGAGTCCTCTCCTGCCTGGGATTCCTCCGATGCATCCTTGCGTGTAACGCCTACTGCTGCTGGCGCTGCTGTTGTTGCCGCTGGGAGTCGATGGTCATCCCAGAGGGGAAGTCGTAAGCCCACTTGTACTACTTCCAGTAAGCAATTGACTGTTCAACAGTCCTTTGCGAGGAAGATGAAATATCACAGCAGTCATCCTACTGCAAAGCGGATAACTGAGGCCTTGGCATCCTGGGTGGTGAGAAACGTGGTTCCGGTATCCATCATTACTGCAGAGCCAACTAGAGACTTGTTGGAGGTACTGTGTCCCCGGTACCAAATACCATCTAGGTTCCATTTCTCTAGGCAGGCGATACCGAAAATGTACACAGACCTCAGAAAAAGAGTCACCAGTGTCCTAAAAAATGCAGCTGTACCCAATGTCCACTTAACCACGGACATGTGGACAAGTGGAGCAGGGCAGGGTCAGGACTATATGACTGTGACAGCCCACTGGGTAGATGTATGGACTCCCGCCGCAAGAACAGCAGCGGCGGCACCAGTAGCAGCATCTCGCAAACGCCAACTCTTTCCTAGGCAGGCTACGCTTTGTATCACCGCTTTCCAGAATACGCACACAGCTGAAAACCTCTTACGGCAACTGAGGAAGATCATCGCGGAATGGCTTACCCCAATTGGACTCTCCTGTGGATTTGTGGCATCGGACAACGCCAGCAATATTGTGTGTGCATTAAATATGGGCAAATTCCAGCACGTCCCATGTTTTGCACATACCTTGAATTTGGTGGTGCAGAATTTTTTAAAAAACGACAGGGGCGTGCAAGAGATGCTGTCGGTGGCCAGAAAAATTGCGGGACACTTTCGGCGTACAGGCACCACGTACAGAAGACTGGAGCACCACCAAAAACTACTGAACCTGCCCTGCCATCATCTGAAGCAAGAAGTGGTAACGAGGTGGAATTCAACCCTCTATATGCTTCAGAGGTTGGAGGAGCAGCAAAAGGCCATTCAAGCCTATACAATTGAGCACGATATAGGAGATGGAATGCACCTGTCTCAAGTGCAGTGGAGAATGATTTCAACGTTGTGCAAGGTTCTGATGCCCTTTGAACTTGCCACACGTGAAGTCAGTTCAGACACTGCCAGCCTGAGTCAGGTCATTCTCCTCATCAGGCTTTTGCAGAAGAAGCTGGAGGCATTGAAGAAGGAGCTAACACGGAGCGATTCCGCTAGGCATGTGGGACTTGTGGATGCAGCCCTTAATTCGCTTAACAAGGATTCACGGGTGGTCAATCTGTTGAAATCAGAGCACTACATTTTGGCCACCGTGCTCGATCCTAGATTTAAAGCCTACCTTGGATCTCTCTTTCCAGCAGACACAGGTCTGCTGGGGTTGAAAGACCTGCTGGTGACAAAATTGTCAAGTCAAGCGGAACGCGACCTGTCAACATCTCCTCCTTCACATTCTCCCGCAACTGGGGGTGCGAGGAAAAGGCTCAGAATTCCGAGCCCACCCGCTGGCGGTGATGCAGGGCAGTCTGGAGCGACTGCTGATGCTGACATCTGGTCCGGACTGAAGGACCTGACAACGATTACGGACATGTCGTCTACTGTCACTGCATATGATTCTCTCAACATTGATAGAATGGTGGAGGATTATATGAGTGACCGCATCCAAGTAGGCACGTCACACAGTCCGTACTTATACTGGCAGGAAAAAGAGGCAATTTGGAGGCCCTTGCACAAACTGGCTTTATTCTACCTAAGTTGCCCTCCCACAAGTGTGTACTCCGAAAGAGTGTTTAGTGCCGCCGCTCACCTTGTCAGCAATCGGCGTACGAGGTTACATCCAGAAAATGTGGAGAAGATGATGTTCATTAAAATGAATTATAATCAATTCCTCCGCGGAGACATTGACCAGCAGCAATTGCCTCCACAAAGTACACAGGGAGCTGAGATGGTGGATTCCAGTGAGGACGAATTGATAATCTGTGAGGAGGGGGATGTACACGGTGATATATCGGAGGGTGAAGATGAGGTGGACATCTTGCCTCTGTAGAGCCAGTTTGTGCAAGGAGAGATTAATTGCTTCTTTTTTGGGGGGGGTCCAAACCAAACCGTCATATCAGTCACAGTCGTGTGGCAGACCCTGTCACTGAAATGATGGGTTGGTTAAAGTGTGCATGTCCTGTTTTGTTTATACAACATAAGGGTGGGTGGGAGGGCCCAAGGATAATTCCATCTTGCACCTCTTTTTTCTTTTCTTTTTCTTTGCATCATGTGCTGATTGGGGAGGGTTTTTTGGAAGGGACATCCTGCGTGACACTGCAGTGCCACTCCTAGATGGGCCCGGTGTTTGTGTCGGCCACTAGGGTCGCTAATCTTACTCACACAGCTACCTCATTGCGCCTCTTTTTTTCTTTGCGTCATGTGCTGTTTGGGGAGGGTTTTTTGGAAGGGACATCCTGCGTGACACTGCAGTGCCACTCCTAGATGTGCCCGGTGTTTGTGTCGGCCACTAGGGTCGCTAATCTTACTCACACAGTCAGCTACCTCATTGCGCCTCTTTTTTTCTTTGCGTCATGTGCTGTTTGGGGAGGGTTTTTTGGAAGGGCCATCCTGCGTGACACTGCAGTGCCACTCCTAGATGGGCCCGGTGTTTGTGTCGGCCACTAGGGTCGCTAATCTTACTCACACAGCTACCTCATTGCGCCTCTTTTTTTCTTTGCGTCATGTGCTGTTTGGGGAGGGTTTTTTGGAAGGGACATCCTGCGTGACACTGCAGTGCCACTCCTAGATGGGCCCGGTGTTTGTGTCGGCCACTAGGGTCGCTTATCTTACTCACACAGCGACCTCGGTGCAAATTTTAGGACTAAAAATAATATTGTGAGGTGTGAGGTATTCAGAATAGACTGAAAATGAGTGTAAATTATGGTTTTTGAGGTTAATAATACTTTGGGATCAAAATGACCCCCAAATTCTATGATTTAAGCTGTTTTTTAGTGTTTTTGGAAAAAAACACCCGAATCCAAAACACACCCGAATCCGACAAAAATAATTCGGTGAGGTTTTGCCAAAACGCGTTCGAACCCAAAACACGGCCGCGGAACCGAACCCAAAACCAAAACACAAAACCCGAAAAATTTCAGGCGCTCATCTCTATTTGTATAAAGGCATGCTACATTTATATACACAAAAATCAACAAAGGAAAAAATCTATGTATATTTTCCACAATTTAATTTATCGTTGTGTTCGCACAGTAAAAGGTTTAGTACAGTACATAGGGGGTAATTCCAAGTTGATCGCAGCAGGAATTTTGTTAGCAGTTGGGCAAAACCATGTGCACTGCAGGGGAGGCAGATATAACATGTGCAGAGAGAGTTAGATTTGGGTGTGGTGTGTTCAATCTGCAATCTAATTTGCAGTGTAAAAATAAAGCAGCCAGTATTTACCCTGCACAGAAATAAAATAACCCACCCAAATCTAACTCTCTCTGCACATGTTATATCTGCCTCCCCTGCAGAGCACATGGTTTTGTCCAACTGCTAAAAAATGTCCTTCTGCGATCAACTTGGAATTACCCCCATAGTTCATACTTGCCTATTCTTCCGAAAGTTACGGGAGACTCCTGATTTTTTGGGTGGTTCCCTGCACTCCCAGAAGTGTAGACATATCCCCCACATCCAGCCCACTTCCTAGGGCTCCAGACTAGGGAGGCTAATCCTGGCCCATTTTTTTAATCCCGGGGTTCGGGACTGAAAAAATCTTAATCCCGGGTATTCCAGTAGTGATTTGTACTAACAGGTAGTAGGGAGCTGTGACAGTGGGTGTGAGGAACAGAGAGGAATGGTGTAGGGAGCTGTAATGATTGGTGTTGGGAGCAGTATAGATCGGTGATTGGTGTAGGGAGCAGGGAGAGTGGTTGTGGGGAGCAGCGAGTAAGTGTGTATGGAGCAGCAAGTAAGGGTGAGTGTAGGGAGCAGTAAAAGAGGGTGGGTGTAGGGAGCATTGAGGTAGGGTCCATGAGGAATGATGGGAATAGGGAGCAGTGAGGGAGGGGAAGTGTAGGGAGCCGTGAGGAAGTTTGCAGGGAACAGTGAGGGAGGGTGGGAGTAGAGAGCAGTGAGGGTGGGTGTAGGGAGTGTGTACCTGTGTAATGTGTAAATGGTGCTTAGGCGGGCAGCCATAGAGACACAGACAGCGCCGGTGGCATTTTAAATGTAGATTCTGCGGCCGCTTCCCTGATTGGCTTCTGGTCCACAAGCATCATGTACTCTGCGGCCACCCAGGCCACACAGCTGGGCAGTGTCTGAGCCTGGTGCTACTACTGTTCAACCCTGCCCGGCAAAAAGTACGCATATGCAACCTAATCCCACGAATCCCGGGATTGGGGGCGCCAATCACAGCCTCCCTACCGCGGAATCGTGAATAGCACCAACGTTGCAATGATGGGGTCTAATGACGTGCGAGCCCAGCCGGCCACCCCCTCTCCCGATGTGGCACTGCAGAAAGTAGGCAAGTATGACATAGTTAATATGTGTTCTATTTATACTGTTACTTAAAACATTCTTTATATGCAGCCATAGGGTCCAGGATCAAATAACGCTCAATTTACTGTAAAGCAGCAGTGTGCGAGACCTTTGGCAAAAGTATTGTACGTACAGTTAGTATGGGGGTTTGGCTGGTTACATTTATGGATATTGAAGCTGGGGGGGTTACTTTTATCCTGTAGGGGCGATTCAATTTGTTTTTGCGCGCCCAATCTCCCATCTAAAGTGATGAGAGATTGGGGGGCACAATTCAATTGTTTGTTTGTTTTTTAACCCGCTAATCTCACCCAAACAGATCAGGTTTAATTGACCAAAGTGCTGGGCACAATTCAAAAAAATGCCACGTGGGCGTCCAAATGGGTCACTTCTCGCACATTTCTTCTCGCCAGCATGGGGTAGTGCGAGAAGAAATGTCAGCACCGGTAGCATGCACACCCATATGGCAGCACAATGGTATTTCTTCCTGGTGGGCCCCCTCTAGTGGCGGGCGCCCATTAAACATTTGAATACCCCGCTTTGTGTCATTTACATGTCATATCCATCAGTTGCCATTTTTGAAAAGGTCCGAAGCCAGTATTATTGTAAAATAAATGCATTAAACAGCTGGATGAGTGACAGTTGGCGCTGTGGAGAGAGGAGAGCTGAGGAGATGCCATTGTAATCATAAACAGCTGAGAGAGAGAGAGAGAGAGTGAGAGAGAGAAGGGGAATGAGAGAAAAAGGGAGGAAGAGAAAGAGAGCTAAAGTTAAAACACTATGATTTACTTCAGCGAATGTATTCCTAGATTAGGATAGAATACTTAGCTATAACTATACAGAGAAATCCTGATCATAATAAACATTAATATTTTCCTGCAATACTTAAGCAGTAATTACAACAGTCCCCCTAATGGACAGCTTTGTCGCAATAATGTCAATCTCAAATTTTGAAGATACAGTAGATAGGTTTTAGATATTTAGGAAAGGACTGGACCAAAGTGCAGGGGCAGTGTCGGACTGGGACATGAAGTACCCACTGGGGAATGCAGTGGTAGGGGCCCATGCTTCAAGGCTTGGCTAACCATTAGCAAGTGCATGGTCTGGGCCCCTTGATGAATATATATAGTAAATACTAGTGATGAGCGGGTTCGGTTCCCCGGAATCCAAACCCCCCCGAACTTCACCCATTTTACACGGGTCCGAGGCAGACTCGGATCTTCCCACCTTGCTCGGTTAACCCGAGCGCGCCCGAACGTCATCATCCCGCTGTCGGATTCTCGCGAGATTCGTATTCTATATAAGGAGCCGTGCGTCGCCGCCATTTTCACTCGTGCATTGGAGATGATAGGGAGAGGACGTGTGCAGCGTTCTCTCAGTTGTGTTCAGTGTGCTGCAAATATCTGTGTGCTGCAAATATCTGTGCTCAGTGTGCTTGCAAATATCTGTGCTCAGTGTGCTGAAGTGAAAATATCTACGTTCTCTGCCTGAAAAACGCTCCATATCTGTGCTGCATTGTAGTATATAGTAGGAGGAGAGTGCAGAATTTTGCTGACCAGTGACCACCAGTATTATATCAGTACGGTACAGTAGTCCACTGCTCTACCTACCTCTGTGTCGTCAAGTATACTATCCATTCATACCTGTGGTGCATTTAAGTTTTGCGCAGTATATATATAGTAGGAGTACAGTGCATAATTTTGCTGACCACCAGTATATAATATATAGCAGTATGGTACAGTAGTCCACTGCTCTACCTACCTCTGTGTCGTCAAGTATACTATCCATCCATATTCCATACCTGTGGTGCATTTAAGTTTTGCGCAGTATATATATATATATATATATATATAGCAGGAGGACAGTGCATAATTTTGCTGACCACCAGTATATAATATTTAGCAGTACGGTACAGTAGTCCACTGCTCTACCTACCTCTGTGTCGTCAAGTATACTATCCATCCAGCGACCTTGGTGCACCTCTTTTTTTCTTTGCATCATGTGCTGTTTGGGGACTATTTTTTGAAGTACCACTCTGTCTGACACTGCAGTGCCACTCCTAGATGGGCCAGGTGTTTGTGTCGGCCACTTGGGTCGCTTAGCTTAACCATCCAGCGACCTTGGTGCACCTCTTTTTTTCTTTGCATCATGTGCTGTTTGGGGACTATTTTTTGAAGTGCCATCCTGTCTGACACTGCAGTGCCACTCCTAGATGGGCCAGTTGTTTGTGTTTGCCACTTGGGTCGCTTAGCTTAGCCATCCAGCGACCTTGGTGCTCCTCTTTTTTTCTTTGCATCATGTGCTGTTTGGGGACTATTTTTTGAAGTGCCATCCTGTCTGACACTGCAGTGCCACTCCTAGATGGGCCAGTTGTTTGTGTCGGCCACTTGGGTCGCTTAGCTTAGTCATACAACGACCTCGGTGCAAATTTTAGGACTAAAAATAATATTGTGAGGTGTGAGATGTTCAGAATAGACTGGAAATGAGTGGAAATTATGGTTATTGAGGTTAATAATACTATGGGATCAAAATGACCCCCAAATTCTATGATTTAAGCTGTTTTTGAGGGGTTTTTGTAAAAAAACACCCAAATCCAAAACACACCCGAATCCGCCAAAAAAATTTTCAGGGAGGTTTTGCCAAAACGCGTCCGAATACAAAACACGGCCGCGGAACCGAATCCAAAACCAAAACACAAAACCCGAAAAATGTCCGGTGCACATCACTAGTAAATACTGCGAGCGCATACATGATAATGTACCAGATTAATAACACAATGCACTGTAGAAAAAATGGGATCCTGTCAGGACCCTGGCGGCCGGAATCCCGGCAGTCAAAAAAGTCACCATTCTAGACCTGGATCCAGACTGACGGGATCCCGAATGAGGATTTTTTATTTTTTTATTTAAGTCTTTCTTTATTAAATTTTCATTATTACAATACACAATTACACATACATTGCCCCAAACATTAGTACATAGTACACTTAAAAACATTTCCCAATCATTACCTATACCCTGCCCAGCATTATAATTATGATGCTCTACCCTCCCCAACGTCCTCCCAGCATCGTTAAATACCATTCAGTAGAGACGATGCGATGCTAACTATTCAGGAATATTATAAGGCACAGATCATTCATATTTTCACCTTTATTATCAAAATATATTATCTTTTTCACCTAACTAATCCTCCTTGACCCCACAGAATCCTATATGTGTGTGCTATAGACTTCCAGTGATATGATTTAATATTTAATATATTTCAATCCAAACAAATATATCGCCCTTATATTTATCTATATATTACATACTATATTGAGTGCAGCTTACCATAGTGCATTCTCATACCTTACTAACTACATATTTAAATATTATCAATGATATTGTTAGTATTATACTGTACTTATTGTTCCATGTCTCACTCTTTATATTTATTTGACTATTATTTGACTTTGTCTTGCCATCATTTTCCACCCCCCACCCCTCTCTCCCCCCCTCTCTAAGCCATACTCTGTGCAAAGTGAAATTCAAAAGAAGATATACTGTATTATATTCCACACTTCTTATCTCATTTATAACCTTATTGCTTACATTTAACAGTAATATAATACATGACATCCACTGCGCACATGCTGCTGAACCAATGGTTAGAGAAGAATCAGGGGATAGCGACGAGCATCAAGGACACAACACCATATATATATATATATATATATATATATATATATATATTTAGAGAGCAATAAATCAATCAGCGGCACTGACAAAGGGACGTGTTTGTCCCGAAACGTTGGTTTCTATGCCGTGAATTTTAATACACTTGCTTGCTGCAACAAGACCCCGAGTGCCACTGATTGATTTATTGCTCTCTACCTAACACATCTGCACCAGAGGGCACCGGGGCCCATATCTCCAGTGGTGGGAGTGCTGGTCCACGTATTTGTTAACACAGTATATATATATATATATATATATATATATAAATATATATATACTGTGTATATATATATATATATATATAAAATTAATTCTCTCCCCCCCCCCTCTAAAATATCACATCGCACTCAACTTCGACCTTCTCCAACAATCCCACTTCTCGTGATATTTTCCCGGGGCATTACGGGAGGCATACATAACTCTCTCATGTCTCTTAATATCATTCACCAATGCCCTCCATTTAACTACTTCCGGGGGATTGTTTGACATCCATTCCCGGGCTATAACAACTTTGGCCAGTGTTATAAGACTAATATAACTATAATTCTTGTTGCTTGAGTCCCAGGCCCAAAATACAAACACGTGGGTTTTATCTGGGCAATGCTGAAGTTGTAGACCCTATACAGTGTATCACTCCCTATTTGCCCCCAATAATAATATACCTTCAGGCATTCCCAAATCAAATGCCAGAACCCTGTCTCTACTGTATTACACCTTGGATATGAGGATTTGACGGGCCGCTGGAGAGGTAAGCCGCGGGGGACGGAGGTTAGGTTTAGGCTGCAGAGGGGAGGGGGGGGGGAGAGTTAGGGTTAGGCTGCAAGGGAGGAGGGTTAGGCTGCGGGGAGGGGTACTTAGGGTTAGGCACCGCCGGGGAGGCTTAGGGTTAGGCTGCGGGGGAGTTAAGGATGCGACCCCCGAAAAATATAGTCCTGTGCAGTATAACGTAACCTATGTCTAATATATAATTCAAGTGCTCAGTCAGGAACCTGATCCCTAGAGAAGGGAGTGGAACCCCAGGCAGAGAGGCAGAGGCATTTCTAGAGATTTCTGTGGCCCCCCTCCTCTCCTGTAGCCGTCACCGCCGCTGTTAGCGCTCTCAGCACTGAGACTCTGGAACAGTGCCAGAGTCTACAGCGCATGCGCATGACTGCGAAAAAATGGTCACCACGCGCCATTTTTTCAGAGTCCTGCTCATGCGCTGTTGACTCTGGCATTGTTCCAGAGTCTCTCAGTGCGCTAACAGCGGCGGTGATGGCTACAGGAGAGGTGGGGGCCCACACACAGTCACCGATGGACGCCGGAAAGGTGAGTATAGAAGAAATGGGTTCAGTGTGTGTGGTGTGGGCCCCCTCTGGACCTAGGGGCCCGTGTGCACCGCACACACTGCACCCATTATAGATTCACCACTGCAGAGAGACCCACCGGGGGTTTTCGAGGTGAGCCAATCCAGCCTTGTGCAGGGGTTGATAAGTCCTATAATAAGAACAGATTTATAATCACTACAGCCTACAACATATAAGAATATTATACTGGGACCCTATTTTTGCCCCATACCCAGGTCTGCTACATTCACGCCCACATTTAGTGGGGAGCCTCAAGTTTATACCCCGACCAGTGCTTAAAGTGGTCCTAGAGAGGTGGTGGAACTCACCCCCCCGGCGCCCATGCAATAAAGGTATTGCGCGCGCCGTAAGCGCGTTCCCCAAAAAAGGGATGTTGTATCAAAAAGAAAGGGGTGTGGTCACACAATAGTAATAATGCCCACAGTAGTAGCACCCCTAATACACATAATGCCCACAGTAGTAGCACCCCGTAATACACAATTCCCACAGCAGTAGCGCCCCTTTTACAATGCCCACAGTAGTAGTGCTCCTTATGCAATGTCCACTGTACTGGTAGTGCCCACAGTGGTAGTGCCCCTTATGCAATGCCCCCAGTAATAGTGCCCCTTTTGTCCCCAGGAGTGATGCCCCTTATGAAGTGCCCCCTTTACAATGCCCTCAGTAGTGCCCCCATAAGTAATGGTAATGCCCTTGTGTAGTATTGCCCCCAGTAGTAATGTTGCCTGTAGTAATGCCCCCAGTTGTTTAGCACCCTGTAGTTTCGCCCCAGTAGTTATGCCCCCAGTAATTTAGCCCCCAGTGGTAATGCCCCTGCAGTTATGATCCCAGTAGTTTACCCCCACTTTAGTTTAGCCTCCCAGTGGTAATGCCCCCAATAGTTTAGTCCCCATGTAGTTTAGCCCCCCAGTAGTAATGCCCCTGTAGTTTAGCCCCATGTAGTTTGCCCCAAGTAGTAATGCGCCCCTGTAGTTATGCCCCCAGTAGTAATGCGCCCCTCTAGTTTGCCCCCAGTAGCTTGCCCCCTTGTAGTTTGCCCCCAGAAGTTTAGCCCCCTTGTAGTTTGCCCCCAGTAGTAATGCCCCCTTGTAGTTTAGCCCCTCTGTAGTTTAGCCCCCAAGTAGTAATGACCCCCTGCGGCAGCCCCCAGTAGTAATGCACCCCTGTAGTTTTCCCCCCAGTAGTTTGCCACCAGTAGCTTGCACCCTTGTAGTTGACCCAAGTATCCTGTCCCCTTGAAGTTTGGCTCCAGTAGTTAGCCCCCTTGTAGTTTGCCCCCAGTAGATTGCCCACTTGTAGTTTGCCCCAGTAGATTGTCCCCAGTGGTTAGCCCCCTGTAGTAGCTTGCCCCCAGTAGTTTGCCCCCCAGTAGTTATGACCCCAGTAGATTGCCCCCAGTGGTTAGCCCCCAGTAGATTGCCCAGCTGTAGCTTGCCCCCCCTGTAGTTATGCCCCAGTAGATTGCCTCCAGTAGATTGCCCAGCTGTAGCTTGCCCCCCTGTAGTTATGCCCCATTAGATTGCCTCCAGTGGTTAGCCCCCTGTAGCTTGCCCCCCAGTAGATTACCCCCTGTAACTTGCCCCCAGTAGTTTGCCCCCCTGTAGCTTGCCCCCAGTAGACAAGGTCACACATATGTTTTTAAATAAAAACAACACCATACTTACCAAGCCCCGCTCCCGCGTCTGACCGCGTGATGCTCCTGGCGTCCTCACCCCTGTACTATGAGAGAGACGTCGTGACGTCTCTCCCATAGCGTGCACTGACAGAGCCGGAAGCCGGAGCTCAGTAGTGAACTCCTGCCGCCGGCTTCCGCTGTGAAGAGAGAGCCGGGCGCCCGCTGGTAACACAATCTCAGCGGGCGTCCGGCATCTCCCTGTGGCGCCGGGCACACATCGGGTGAAGTGAGCCGGAGGAGGCGGAACTGCGTACCGTCTCCAAGTGGAGCTGACGGAATGCAGTTTCCGCCCCGTTCCGGCTCACTTTAACCCCTGACCCAGACTTAAGGAAACAAGCAAATTACTGTAACTTTGTTAGTGTTACCAGTATACTATTATTGTATACCTTAGTATGAAATGCATGTCATTTTTATTTTTCATACATTATTTATTTGTTCACTTTTGTTTTTGTACCATTTTAGGGATCTATCTAGTATACGAAAAAAAGCTTTTCTTCAGAGTTTTAGCTGGAGAAAGCCTGAAACATAATTTCTCTAGATGTAGCATAGAGAAAAGTGCAGACAAATCTATAACTGGGCATACACTATACAATTATCTGTCAGATAATCTTCCAGATCTGGCTTGTTATAATGAAAGTCTGGTAATGGATGAGAGCAAATGACAATCAATCATTTGCTCCCAAACACTGGAAAATGGACAAAAACTGTCACTCATACAAATAATTTAAATCACGGCTTTAACCAATATGCATGAACAACAGGTTTTGTCCATTTTCCAGTGTTTGGGAGCAAATGATTGATTGTCCTTTGCGCTCATCCATTACCAGATTTTCATTCCAACCAGCCAGATCTGGAAAATTATCTGAGAGATAATTGTATAGTGTATGCCCAGCTTTAGATTTCTCCCCCTTTTAATTTGTTTGTGAACTCTTTGTGCTCCCATACAGTAGATATCAATGGGGGGCTATGCATAAACGCTATTTATAAAGCTGAGAGAATCGTAGCTCTCTTGTAAACATAGCACCATCTCTGGATGGCATTATGTCTGTAGGCACTGGAGAAAAGCAAGGCAGACACAGTTCTCTTCCTACTTTCTCCAAGTGCACACCTTCCACAGGTCCCTCAGACTCATTCTGCACATGCGCTAGTAAGAGCATACGCACTGTGCTCAAAAGTATGGTACAAACAATATATTTTACATTTATGAAAGATGGCAATCTCAGCGAAGTTATCTCTTCGCTGGGACAAGACCTTTAGCGTGGACTGTCTGGGTAAGTAGTTTTATCTAAATATAGAGAATAGTGGTGATGTTTCTTGGTGGCACCAGGAGCTTGAATAGATTTTCTACACTTACCAAAACATCTATTATAGAAATCCCTATCAGTATAGCCACCTACTGTCATTTTAGCTAAACTTAACACTGTCCTCACTGGTGACTACGTATTTTAATTAACATGATCACTTTATATCTTTAATTCATTATTTGCCATCTAAGTGCATCAATAAAATGAATGAAAAATATACTTCCCAAATTACTATATATCATTAAAGTTAGACCCTTAATTTAGTCAGTTGTCATACGTTTGTTCATTATTATCCACAGTTGGTGCTGTAACAAAATTCTGTACCAAGTCCAATTTTTTTTTTTATATAAAATCTTTGAAATAGTTTAAAAAATACTTACATTTATTAAATTTACATCACTTTTGCTATAGATGGTGTTGGAGGTTTTATGCTGAGGACAAAGTATAATCCATGAACCTGGAATATACAATGACTGCAATGTTACTTTGATATCCAAATATTACACCGGTCAACCAAAAAAAAATTTTTTTTTGAGTCTTTATTTTAATGACTATTTTCTGTTTCTCTATATAAAAAAATAACCAAAACCATTGTTTATTTTTTTTAAACTTTGCTTTTGTCCCTTTTACAATGATCAATAAATATTAAAGTTTTTGAATGACCATATAAGGAGAGGGTATGGGTCATTAGGTCGACAAGAGTTAGGTCGACAGTCATTAGGTTGACCACTATTGGTCGACATGCATTATGTCGACATGGTCAAAAGGTCAACATGGTCGTTAGGTCGGCATGAACAAGGTCGACGTGAAAAAAGGTCGACAGGAGTTTTTTTACTTTTTTTGGTGTTGCTTTCTTCATAAAGTGATGGAGAACCCCAATTAGTGCACCATGTCCCCTTGCATGGCTTGCTTTGCTCACTATGCTTCGGGCAAGGTGATTCGCTCCACTACTGTTGCGCTCGGCACAGGTTACCGTTCCCAATCGTAGTCCACATAGATCATAAAGTATGAAAAAGTTCAAAAAAATGAATTTTTTTTGAAAAACGCATGTCGACCTTTTTCCATATCAACCTTGTTCATGTCGACCTAATGACCATGTCAACCTTTTAACCATGTTGACCTAATGCATGTCAACCAATAGTGGTCAACCTAATGACTGTCACCCTAAGTTTTGTCGACCTAATGACCGTAAGCCATAAGGAGAAGCGTGTTTTAGTAAGTAAGGGAGGGGACGGGGGGAAAGCAAGTGGAATTCTGACCCTCATTACACGCGTAAGGAGTGTGTAACTATTCAGATACAGTAGCTAAACCATATCCATCTCTCAATGCACAGACAATGAGATTTCTGGAACTGTAAACCTTTTACTAATACAGACTGGAATGATTATCCATATAATATAGCTGTAGTTCTGCAGAATAGATCACTGTACATGTAACAAATAAGAGAATAAACAGTGCATGAAAATAAGATATAAGTCTCTGGGGTAGAGGAGACTTAACACAGTCTGTCAGCAACTCATACACAGATAACTGAGTAGTAAAAAAAATGGAGTATCTAACCCTTTGACCTGTCACATGGCAAAAGGCAGCTAAGCATAGACGAACAAATGCAGAAAAGAACATGGGTACCTATTCGGAAAAGAGCAAGATGAACGTTTTCATCAAGATGTGATGAACTTTGAACGTCGTTATCAGGGGCAATTCAATGAGAGTATGATATATTTGGGGGCTAATATGAGAAAGTCCATACAATCACAGAAGAAGTACATGCTTAAAATAGGTCCAAGGGTCTAGGCACTCAAAACTTGTCCAGCAGTAGGACCTGTATAGACGCTACCATTATATGCATTTAAGTGGTTGCCTAAAAGCCAGTGGTTGGGGGAGGCTAAAATACTGAATGAGTAATAAAATGTCACTCAGCTAGTGTTTTAGTGGCCATGTTGTGCCTCCACTTGGAGTGGTGTCACAGAGGAGAAACAGTACTTTTGGAACTTCCATTCCAGGATCTCTGAAGAGGAGGTCCTAGATCCAAGTGGTGATACAGTTAATTTTACAATGGATCCACATAATGAAAATTGCATCATGAAACCTTTGTTCCACCCACTTCAAATAAGGAAAGGTTTGACGTTCTCCTGGGACTCGAGTCAGGGAGAACTAACCGAACTCAGGATTATCACGGACATTCCAGGACAATAAGGAAGTATGTTCTAGCTAGGTAAACCTTTCTATAAATAATATCCCTAATCTGACATCTGACCCTAACATAAGTTGAACTATCTTCTAAAAAGTTGTAATTTGTCTTCTTTGACAACTCCTGCATTTGTGTTCTCAGGCTTTTTGAGTCTTAGGGCGGCATTCAATTGATTATCACGCCCGATATCCCATCTAAAGTGATGAGAGATTGTGGCAGGGATATTCAGTTGTATGTTATTTTTGCGCTGATAGCACCCATAGAGTTCGGTTTTAGCTGGGATGCAAGCTGAAATGCAGACGCCCACAGCTATTGTGCCCGAATGGAGCCACAATTGACTATCTCTATTTGGGCGCCATCTAGTGGCAGAAAAACAATTGAATTCCGCCCTTAGAGTTTATGCTGTCTTATTCGAAAATACATATATCAATATTATTATGAAGATTTTTAATATAAATACAGATGCCAAGCTTTTCCATTGATGACACTTGACTAATTATATGCTTTGATTAATTAAATCATATTATGCTCTCAGATGTCTGCTTTTTCTTTTTTTTTGCAGGATATGATGTGTTTGTATTCAGTTTACATAGAGGGCTGGTGGATTGTATTGTGCTGTAATTATGGTAGTGCTAGCCTGCTAAACAGACTGATCTGATAATCAAGATGATTGCCATGCAATGGGAGCACACTAATTAAGCAGGGTATTTTGTGGCATCCCATGTAATAGTACACTGGTATGCAAATATAATGGATCAAATATAGGATCAAGAGTTTTATTTTGTTTATTTCTTGCTGTGCTGTACAAATCTGCAAAACTATTTTTTTTTCAGCACTAAGCTGTTACTGACAGTATTTACATACAAGAGGTACGGTTGTCATTTTGAGGTGATTGAAAAAAATGTTCTACTGCCGATTCTCAGTCAAAGGAAATCTATTCCCACATTTTGTCAAAAAAACTTTGCTGGGCCTGCAGATGCACAATCTATATTGCAATTTTTTTTTTATTTTTTATAATGGAATTGAGCATTCCTGAAGAGCACCTAATGCAACATGAATTAGCCCACCTTCTTAATAGCCGGGCAGGCAATCAGGTGTGACCTATTACACAGCTCAAAGATAAAAGACTGCTCTTGATTGCCTCTTGGCTATTCCATCAATTAGTTATTTTGAAGAGGAATCCCCTGGATCTTTCTCCGCCTGCCCCCAATGACGCATGCGCAGGCCGACAGTGCACAGTACGTGCCGTTGACTCCAAGTTGGAAGCAGAGATATTGTATAAAGGCCCTCTATATTAACATATGCATTAAGAGCCATCACTTAATTGGATAAATATACCAACCTTGGATGGCTTGGGGATGTAATTCAGCACGGCATCCCTCACCTCATGGGGGGTTGTGTATCGAATAACGGGGCATGGCCTTGTGGCACACCCCTTCTCTCTGCTTTTCAGACTGAGCAGAGCGCCAGGTGATAGAGTTGCTTGGCCAGGCTTTAGGGTGGCCGGACCAGCCCATCAGGCCATTAGCCCTTCTGGTATTTGCCAAAAGTGTCATATGACCAGTCCGGCCCTGCTACTAACTATACCCTACCGGGACCAAAGTATTGTTTTTTTATGAATGATGCATACACAGTAAGGCCCAGTTTGGGCTTTCAGTTCCACTGTAGACCCTGTAATTATCGGTTTGGGATATGATAAAGCCCATTTTCATTTACTGGGCCCCTTAGTTGGGCCACTGTTTAATATGTAGGATGTATTTTCTTTTTTTACAGCTTTAAACAATGCAGACAGGGAATGCATAGTCATGGGTGGCACCCTAGATGGATTGCAACCCATCCTCATAATTTACACTGCCACTCCCGCTGCTCCTTACCCTAGCAGGCAGTAAGTGTGAGTGCATTCAGAGCAGAAGTGTGGCAATTGGCTGTGACATGAAAGCCAAGCACCACATTCCCATCACAGACTTGGAAGAGCAGTCACTGACTGCTTCTCCTCTGTGACACCACTCCAAGTGGAGGCACAACATGGCCACTAAAACACTAGCTGAGTGACATTATATTACTCATTCAGTATTTTAGCCTCCCCCAACCACTGGCTTTTAGGCAACCACTTAAATGCATATAATGGTAGCGTCTATACAGGTCCTACTGCTGGACAAGTTTTGAGTGCCTAGACCCTTGGACCTATTTTAAGCATGTATATATGTATAATTTAATCTGAGCTGTTACTGATACCACAGCATGACACATTTAGAAATTCATTACCCTCCTGATTAAAAACATTGTAGGATTTGGTCGTCCCTGACCCAGCAAATCCAACAGTTTATTTTTGTATTTTTTAAATTTTGAGAAGACTTCTAGGCATTTCAGTTCATTATGAAGGGTGGTTTCTCTGGCTGTTGGACAAGAAAGCTTCAGGTAACAGCAGTGTAGCCAGTCCAAGAGGAAGTTACTGACTTTACCTGACTTGTGAGAGTGCCCAGCAATCAGATATTTTGGTAACTATTGTCGGTTTGGAGCCTTCCTGTCCATTTCTGCATATTCACATTAGAAAGGACATTACTTCGCCCCTCGTGAATCGTGATACATAATGCATACTATGTTAAATAAAGGAATAATCACTGTCACATGTGACCTGAACAATGTAAGGTCACACGTCTGATTGCCATTACCAGTTCAAACTACACTGAACATATTATCCTGACCTTAATTGACTCCACCCAACCTGTCATGTGAATCAGATGTCACTTACATTCACAATTTACATTATGTCTGGTTTCCACTTTAAAATATCACCATTGAGTCTTTTGTGCCGGTTATGGTCCCTTACATGATACATTTTGCTTATAATGAGACAATTTATTTTATGTTTCTGTCAGGATTCATGTCATATGCTGCTGGTGGAGGCGGTCAGACAAGTCTGTGTACTGATTTTCCCAGCTAGCACATTTAACAATACATTATTAAACACAATAAGCCATAAACTGCTAGTGTGCAACTTTCTGACTTTCACACAGACATATTGTAAAGTATAATTGTCTATAAAATTGTAAGTTTTCCACAAGAGGCTCGCCTGATTATCCTTTAAAACTTTTGGTGGGATTTTAGGTGCAATTTTGAAACTGCAGCAGTTACCAATGGCAAAGCTGCACATAAGAACTTAAGAAGTCCGTTGTGACAAAACGAGTAGGGTCCATTGCGTACCGCAGTACCCACAAAGCCATCAGATTGTCATCCACCTGAATATGGCTTATGGTTCCTTAATGTCATAGGTGTTAATGTGACATCCATTGTGTATGTCATCTGTTGGATTACTGCTGCCTTTGTATTGAAAATCTCTTGTTTTACTGTACTGATTTTATGGAAAATAAATGAAAAACTCTGTATGTTCTGATTCTCTGATTATCTGTTCTACTGGGTGGGTATCAATTTAGTTCCACACATTTTTCAGGAATATATATATATATATATATATCTCCTATATATTTGGCCAAGTCTGTGATTCTGTGCCTGGCCGGTACGCTGGGTGGAGTTACAGCGCTGGGAGGAGGCAACGGCCTCTGCTCTGTGCCAGCATACCACTAGGGAGGCGGACACAATCCCCAGGGAACAGCCGCCACTGGGCGGACGCCTTACCGTGGCCGGCCACACAAGAGTGGGATTAACGGGGGATGGGTGGAGGGTCACTACCCCGGGGCCCCTCTGGGGCGGAGTGCGGGCTGTGCATGCGACTTTCTCCTCTCGGGCAGCACGGTCGAGCAAACTCCAGCCTCCGCTCCTGCCAGGAGAGATGCTGCTGGCGGCGGAGGCTGGAGATTGCTCGACTGTGCTGCCCGAGAGGAGGAAGCCGCACACACAGCCCGCACTCAGCCCCCGCCAGTGTGGATCTCTCCTGCCCCGGCAACCTGGTGTCCTCTCTCCCTGCTGCAGCGCTCCCGTTGCCTGTGTGACCAGCCCAGGTGAGCAGTGCTTGCAGTGGGGAGGAGGGGGGGGGGGGGTTGATAGTGATGGTCATTTGGGGGGGGGGGGGGGGTGATGGTTATTGGCGGGGGGGGGGGGGGGGGGATGATGGTTATGCTGCAGCCTAAAAAGCCAGAATGACTCTCACAATGAGTCCTACTCCCCCAGCCCCCCCCCACCCCTCCCACACCCGCATCACCCCTGCTCTAAACCCCCCACCCATCGCACCCCCGCCCCACCCCTACGCACGCATCCCTACTCCCGCACCCCCCAACCTGCAGCACCCCATACTCGCACCCACCTCCCACCCAACCGCCCCGGCAACCGGCCCCCTTCCCCACCCGCAGCACCCCTGCACCCGCCCCTCCCCCCCAACCCCCACGCACCTGCCCCTCCACCACCCGCAACACCCCCACAGCCGGCCCTCCCCAACTGCGGTAACCCCACACCCGACCCTCACCCACCCACAGCGCCCTCGGATCCCCTCCCACATCCGCTCCATCCCCGCACCTGCCCCTCCCCTACCCGCGGCGCTTTCGGACCGCCACCACACCCCCACAGCCTCCAGTCCCCCACCCACAGCACCTACGGCCCCTCCCCCACCCCCATCATCTATAGACACCTTCCCCCATTCGCGGACCCTACCACACCTTCCCCTCCACCACCCCCACCACCTTTCGACCACCACCCACAGCACCTCAGGACCCCCTCCCCCATCCATGGCTCCCCTGCAGCCACCCGCAGCATCTACATACCCCATCCTGCACCCCCCCCCCCACCTGCAGCACTTCTACAATCCATCACCCAACCCCCCCCTGCAACCCCACCTCCCCCTACGCACCCACACTACCACCCCTCCCCCATCCACAGTATCTACATCCCCCATCCGTCCCATCCCACACCCACACCTCCCCCACCCACAGCACGTCTGAAACCCATCACCTAAGCTCACCCCCCCTGCACCTCCAAACGCACATTCCTACATCGCCCCTCCCACACACACATCACCTCCATGCCCCCTCCTTCATCCACAGTCCCCCGCACCCACCCCTCCCCCACCAACAGCATCTACACTCCCATCCGCACCCGCCCCTCCCCCAGCCGCAGCCCCTCCAGACCCCCTTCGCCATCCGCCCCCTCCTCTACACCTACCCCTCCCCCACCCACAGCACCTCTGCACCCTTTCCGCCATCTGTGCCCCTGCACCCACCCGCAACACCTCTGGACCCCCTCCCACAACCACCCTTCCACCACACGTAGCACCTCGGACACCATCCACAGCCACTACAAGTGATTCCCTGATTCAGGGTGATCAGCGGCACGGATAGGCACCTCCACCTCACTGAACCCACCCCCTTTCCAAACTCCCCCCACACACTTTGAACTTCTGTGACTATAGTTGCTACCAATGGACATTGGATTCATAAGAAACACTAATACTGTGGCCATTATGTGTCTAAGCGACACTGCTACCTGTGGCCACTGTGTATAAGTGGAGCTGCTAACTGTGGGCACTGTGTGTATAAACACAGCTACTACCTGTGGCCATTGTATCTAGAACCAACTCTGCTACCTGTGGGCACTGTGTGTATAAGCGACACTGCTACCTGTGGCCATTGTATATAAGTGGCGCTGCTACCTGTGGGCACTGTGTGTACTATAAACACAGCTACTACCTGTTGCCATTGTATCTAGAACCAACTCTGCTACCTGTGGGCACTGTGTGTATAAGCAACACTGCTACCTGTGGGCATTGTGTATAAGTGGCGCTGCTACCTGTGGGCACTGTGTGTATAAGCGGCTCTGCTACCTGTGGCCATTGTGTGTAGAACCAACTCTGCTACCTGTGGGCACTGTGTGTATACGCGGCTCTGCTACCTGTGGGTATTGTGTGTATTGTATACGCGCCTCTGCTACCTGTGCCCATTGTGTGTATAAGCGTCTCTGCTACCTGTGGCCACTGTGTGTATAAGCACCTCTGCTACCTGTGGGTATTGTGTGTATAAGCGGCTCTGGTACTTGTGGCCACTGTGTGTATAAGCGCCTCTGCTACCTGTGGCAACAGTGTGCATAAGTGCCTCTGCTACCTGTGGGTATTGTGTGTATAAGCGGCTCTGCTACCTGTGGCCATTGTGTGTATAAGCTGTGCTGCTACCTGTGGCCACAGCACTTTGGTGTCTTATCTATAGCAGTATATACTACACTATGTTATTCATTTGTGCCCTGCGGCCACTCTGCATGCCCTCACAAAGGGCTACGCCCCTTGACAATCGCACGCCCTTCCCCCTTGCAATATTTACCCACTGCCATAAAAACATTTGCAGGTAATACTCCATATAATAACAATTATAGCACAGTTGAAGCCCATGCAGGGGTTACCGGGTCTTAGCCTCTTGCAACGGTATTTTCTCTCTAACACCTTGCCTCTCTTTATCCTCTCCCTACCACCCTGCCTCTCCCTATCCTTTACCGATCGCACAGCGTTTCTGTACATTCCTTTTCTCCCCTCCCCCCCCCCACGCCTCTCTATCTTTTCTCAACCAGACACCATTTCTGTATGCCCTCTATACTGCCCTGCGTTTCTGATTCTGTTACCTACCCGCCTGCGTATGTTAAAAGGCCTGCAGGGGTTAACGGGGCATAGCCCCTCCCGACGGTGTGAAGAGCGCCCGTAGGGCGCGATGAATCACCTAGTATATATATATTAGAGATGTGCACCGGACATTTTTCGGGATTTGTGTTTTGGTTTTGGATTCGGTTCCGTGGCCGTGTTTTGGATTCGGACGCGTTTTGGCAAAACCTCCCTGAAAATTTTTTGTCGGATTTGGGTGTGTTTTGGATTCGGGTGTTTTTTTTTAGAAAAAACCTCAAAAACAGCTTAAATCGTAGAATTTGGGGGTCATTTTGATCCCATAGTATTATTAACCACAATAACCATAATTTCCACTCATTTCCAGTCTATTCTAAACACCTCACACCTCACAATATTATTTTTAGTCCTAAAATTTTAACCGAGGTCGCTGGATAACTAAGCCAAGCGACCCAAGTGGCCGGCACAAACACCTAGGAGTGGCACTGCAGTGTCAGACAGGATGGCACTTAAAAAAACTAGCCCCAAACATCACATGATGCAGAGATAAATGAAAAAAAAAAAGAGGTGCAAGATGAAATTGTCCTTGGGCCCTCCCACCCACCCTTATGTTGTATAAACGGGTCTGGGACTCCAGGTCGACAACAAAAAGGTCGACACACCATAGGTCGTCGCCAATTGGTCAACACACCTTAGGTCGACATGGACAAAAGGTCGACAGGAACAAGGTCGACATGGAAAAAGGTCGACATGAGTTTTTTATGTTTTTTTGGTGTCGTTTTCTTCGTAGAGTGACCGGGAACCCCAATTAGTGCACCACGTCCCCTCGCATGGCTCGTTTCGCTCGCCATGCTTCGGGCATGGTGTCTTCGCTCCGCACCGCTTCGCTCGGCACAGATTACCGTTCCAATCGTAGTCCACGTGGATCGTTAAGTATGAAAAGGTTCCAAAAAATAAAAAAATTGTGAAAAACTCATGTCGACCTTTTTCCATGTCGACCTTGTTCCCGTCGTCCTTTTGTCCATGTCGACCTTTTGTCCATGTCGACCTAAGGTGTGTCGATCAATTGGCGGCGACCTAAGATGTGTCGACCTTTTTGTTGTCGACCTGGAGTCCGGATACCGTATAAACAGGACATGCACACTTTAACAAACCCATCATTTTAGTGACAGGGTCTGCCACACGACTGTGGCTGAAATGACTGGTTGGTTTGGGCCCCCACCAAAAAAGAAGCAATCAATCTCTCCTTGCACAAACTGGCTCTACAGAGGCAAGATGTCCACCTCCTCCTCATCGTCCGACTCCTCACACCTTTCACTGTGTACATCCCTCCTCACAGATTATTAATTCGTCCCCACTGGAATCCACCATCTCAGGTCCCTGTGTACTTTCTGGAGGCAATTGCTGGTGAATGTCTCCACGGAGGAATTGATTATAATTCATTTTGATGAACATCATCTTCTCCACATTTTCTGGAAGTAACCTCGTACGCCGATTGCTGACAAGGTAAGCAGCTGCACTAAACACTCTTTTGGAGTACACACTGGAGGGGGGGCAACTAAGGTAAAATAAAGCCAGTTTGTGCAAGGGCCTCCAAATTGCCTCTTTTTCCTACCAGTATACGTACGGACTGTCTGACGTGCCTACTTGGATGCGGTCACTCATATAATCCTCCACCATTCTTTCAATGGTGACAGAATCATATGCAGTGACAGTAGACGACATGTCAGTAATCGTTAGCAGGTCCTTCCGTCTGGACCAGATGTCAGCACTCGCTCCAGACTGCCCTGCATCACCGCCAACGGGTGGGCTCGGAATTCTTAGCCTTTTCCTCGCAGCCCCAGTTGCGGGAGAATGTGAAGGAGGAGCTGTTGATGGGTCACGTTCCGCTTGACTTGTCAGGTGTCTCACCAGCAGGTCTTTGCACCTCTGCACACTTGTGTCTGCCAGAAAGAGAGATACAACGTAGGCTGTAAACCTAGGATCGAGCACGGTGGCCAAAATGTAGTGCTCTGATTTCAATAGATTGACCACCCGTGAATCCTGGTTACGCGAATTAAGGGCTCCATCCACAAATCCCACATGCCTAGCGGAATCGCCCCATTTTAGCTCCTCCTTCAATCTCTCCAGCTTCTTCTGCAAAAGCCTGATGAGGGGAATGACCTGACTCAGGCTGGCAGTGTCTGAACTGACTTCATGGGTGGCAAGTTCAAAGGGTTGCAGAACTTTGCACAACGTTGAAATCATTCTCCACTGCGCTTGAGTCAGGTGCATTCCCCCTCCTTTGCCTATATCGTAGGCAGATGTATAGGCTTGAATGGCCTTTTGCTGCTCTTCCATCCTCTGAAGCATATAGAGGGTTGAATTCCACCTCATTACCACCTCTTGCTTCAGATGATGGCGGGGCAGGTTCAGGAGTGTTTGCTGGTGCTCCAGTCTTCGGCACGCGGTGGCTGAATGCCGAAAGTGGCCCGCAATTCTTCGGGCCACCGACAGCATCTCTTGCACGCCCCTGTCATTTTTTTAAAAATTCTGCACCACCAAATTCAATATATGTGCAAAACATGGGACGTGCTGGAATTTGCCCACATGTAATGCACGCACAATATTGGTGGCGGCGTCCGATGTCACAAATCCCCAGGAGAGTCCAATTGGGGTAAGCCATTCTGCGATGATGTTCCTCAGTTTCCGTAAGAGGTTGTCAGCTGTGTGCCTCTTATGGAAAGCGGTGAACAAAGCGTAGCCTGCCTAGGAACGAGTTGGTGTTTGCGAGATGCTGCTACTGGTGCCGCCGCTGCTGTTCTTGCTGCGGGAGGCAATACATCTACCCAGTGGGCTGTCACAGTCATATAGTCCTGAGTCTGCCCTGCTCCACTTGTCTACATGTCCGTGGAAAAGTGGACATTGGGTACAACTGCATTTTTTAGGACACTGGTGACTCTTTTTCTGACGTCTGTGTACATTCTCTGTATCGCCTGCCTAGAGAAATGGAACCTAGATGGTATTTGGTAACGGGGACACAGTACCTCAAGCAATTCTCTAATTCCCTGTGAATTAATGGTGGATACCGGAAACACGTTTAACACCACCGCAGCTACCAAGACCTGAGTTATCCGCTTTGCAGCAGGATGACTGCTGTGATATTTCATCTTCCTCACAAAGGACTGTTGGACAGTCAATTGCTTACTGGAAGTAGTACAAGTGGTCTTCCGACCTCCCCTCTGGGATGACGATCGACTCCCAGCAGCAACAACAGCAGCGCCAGCAGCAGTAGGCGTTACACTCAAGGATCCATCGGAGGAATCCCAGTTAGGAGAGGACTCGTCAGACTTGCCAGTGACATGGCCTGCAGGACGATTGGTTTTCCTGTCTAATGAGGAAATTGACACTGAGGGAGTTGGTGGTGTGGTTTGCAGGAGCTTGGTTACAAGAGGAAGGGATTTAGTTGTCAGTGGACTGCTTCCGCTGTCACCCAAAGTTTTGGAACTTGTCAATGACTTATGATGAATGCGCCCCAGGTGACGTATAAGGGAGGATGTTCCTTGGTGGTTAACGTACTTACCCCTACTTATTACAGCTTGACAAAGGCTACACATGGCTTGACACCTGTTGTCCGCATTTCTGTTGAAATAATTCCACTCCGAAGAGGTGATTTTTTTTTTGTAATTTGACCAGGCATGTCAATGGCCATATTCGTCCCACGGACAACAGGTGTCTCCCCGGGTGCCTGACTTAAACAAACCACATCACCATCAGAATCCTCCTTGTCAATTTCCTCCTCAGCGCCAGCAACACCCATATCCTCATCCTGGTGTACTTCAACAGTGACATCTTCAATTTGACTATCAGGAACTGGACTGCGGGTGCTCCTTCCAGCACTTGCAGGGGGTGTGCAAATAGTGGAAGGTGCCACCTCTTCCCGTCCAGTGTTGGGAAGGTCAGGCATCGCAACCGACACAATTGGACTCTCCTTGGGGATTTGTGATTTAGAAGAATGTACAGCTCTTTGCTGTGCTTTTGCCAGCTTAAGGCTTTTCATTTTTCTAGCGGGAGGATGAGTGCTTTCATCCTCATGTGAAGCTGAACCACTAGCCATGAACAAAGGACAGGGCCCCAGCCGTTCCTTGCCACTCCGTGTCGTAAATGGCATATTGGCAAGTTTACGCTTCTCATCAGACGCTTTTAATTTTGATTTTTGGGTCATTTTACTGAACTTTTGTTTTTTGGATTTTACATACTCACTACTATGACATTGGGCATCGGTCTTGGCAGACGACGTTGATGGCATTTCATCGTCTCGGCCATGACTAGTGGCAGCAGCTTCAGCATGAGGTGGAAGTGGATCTTGATCTTTCCCTATTTTACCCTCCACATTTTTGTGTGGAATTATATGCCAGTAATATATCAATAGCAATGGCCTACTGTACTGTACTATATATGTATACTGTTGGTCACCAAAATGCTGCACTGTAATACTAGAAGCTATAGGAAAGTATATATATTATAGTATATATATCAGTACAGAGCGGTGTAACTGTGACACATGTGTCCTGACAAGCAGTATAGAAGCTATAGAAAAGTATATATATTATTGTATATATCAGTACAGAGCGGTGTAACTGTGACACATGTGTCCTGACAGGCAGTATAGAAGCTATAGAAAAGTATATATATTATTGTATATATCAGTACAGAGCGGTGTAACTGTGACCCATGTTTCCTGACAAGCAGTATAGAAGCTATAGAAAAGTATATATATTATTGTATATATATCAGTACAGAGCAGTGTAACTGTGACACATGTGTCCTGACAAGCAGTATAGAAGCTATAGAAAAGTATATATAATATTACTGTATATCAGTACAGAGCGGTGTAACTGTGACACATGTGTCCTGACAAGCAGTATAGAAGCTATAGAAAAGTATATATATTATTGTATATATATCAGTACAGAGCAGTGTAACTGTGACACATGTGTCCTGACAAGCAGTATAGAAGCTATCAAAAAGTATATATATTATTGTATATATCAGTACAGAGCAGTGTAACTGTGACACATGTGTCCTGACAAGCAGTATAGAAGCTATAGAAAAGTATATATATTATTGTATATATATCAGTACAGAGCAGTGCAACTGTGACACATGTGTCCTGACAAGCAGTATAGAAGCTATAGAAAAGTATATATATTATTGTATATATATCAGTACAGAGCAGTGTAACTGTGACACATGTGTCCTGACAAGCAGTATAGAAGCTACAGAAAAGTATATATATTATTGTATATATCAGTACAGAGCAATGTAACTGTGACACATGTGTCCTGACAAGCAGTATAGAAGCTATAGAAAAGTATATATATTATTGTATATATCAGTACAGAGCGGTGTAACTGTAACACATATGTCCTGATAAGCAGTATAGAAGCTATAGAAAAGTATATATATTATTGTATATATATCAGTACAGAGCAGTGTAACTGTGACACATGTGTCCTGACAAGCAGTATAGAAGCTATCGAAAAGTATATATATTATTGTATATATCAGTACAGAGCAGTGTAACTGTGACACATGTGTCCTGACAAGCAGTATAGAAGCTATAGAAAAGTATATATATTATTGTATATATCAGTACAGAGCGGTGTAACTGTGACACATGTGTCCTGACAAGCAGTATAGAAGCTATAGAAAAGAATATATATTATTGTATATATATCAGTACAGAGCAGTGTAACTGTGACACATGTGTCCTGACAAGCAGTATAGAAGCTATAGAAAAGTATATATAATATTACTGTATATCAGTACAGAGCGGTGTAACTGTGACACATGTGTCCTGACAAAGCAGTATAGAAGCTATAGAAAAGTATATATATTATTGTATATATATCAGTACAGAGCAGTGTAACTGTGACACATGTGTCCTGACAAGCAGTATAGAAGCTATCAAAAAGTATATATATTATTGTATATATCAGTACAGAGCAGTGTAACTGTGACACATGTGTCCTGACAAGCAGTATAGAAGCTATAGAAAAGTATATATATTATTGTATATATATCAGTACAGAGCAGTGCAACTGTGACACATGTGTCCTGACAAGCAGTATAGAAGCTATAGAAAAGTATATATATTATTGTATATATATCAGTACAGAGCAGTGTAACTGTGACACATGTGTCCTGACAAGCAGTATAGAAGCTACAGAAAAGTATATATATTATTGTATATATCAGTACAGAGCAATGTAACTGTGACACATGTGTCCTGACAAGCAGTATAGAAGCTATAGAAAAGTATATATATTATTGTATATATCAGTACAGAGCGGTGTAACTGTAACACATATGTCCTGACAAGCAGTATAGAAGCTATAGAAAAGTATATATATTATTGTATATATATCAGTACAGAGCAGTGTAACTGTGACACATGTGTCCTGACAAGCAGTATAGAAGCTATCGAAAAGTATATATATTATTGTATATATCAGTACAGAGCAGTGTAACTGTGACACATGTGTCCTGACAAGCAGTATAGAAGCTATAGAAAAGTATATATATTATTGTATATATCAGTACAGAGCGGTGTAACTGTGACACATATGTCCTGACAAGCACTATAGAAGCTATAGAAAAGTATATATATTATTGTATATATCAGTACAGAGCGGTGTAATTGTGACCCATGTGTCCTGACAAGCATTATAGAAGCTATAGAAAAGTATATATATTATTGTGTATATATCAGTACAGAGCAGTGTAACTGTGACACATGTGTCCTGACAAGCATTATAGAAGCTATAGAAAAGTATATATATTATTGTATAAATCATTACAGAGCAGTGTAACTGTGACACATGTGGCCTGACAAGCAGTATAGAAGCTATAGAAAAGTATATCAATTATTGTATATATCAGTACAGAGCAGTGTAACTGTGACACATGTATCCTGACAAGCAGTATAGAAGCTATAGAAAAGTATATATATTATTGTATATATCAGTACAGAGCGGTGTAACTGTGACCCATGTGTCCTGACAAGCAGTATAGAAGCTAGAGATGTGCACCGGAAATTTTTCGTGTTTCGTGTTTTGGTTTTGGATTCAGTTCCGCGGCCGTGTTTTGGATTCGGACGCGTTTTGGCAAAACCTCCCTGAAATTTTTTTGTCGGATTCGGGTGTGTTTTGGATTCGGGTGTTTTTTTTTCAAAAAACCCTCAAAAACAGCTTAAATCATAGAATTTTGGGGTCATTTTGATCCTATAGTATTATTAACCTTAATAACCACAATTTCCACTCATTTCCAGTCTATTCTGAACACCTCACACCTCACAATACTATTTTTAGTCCTAAAATTTGCACAGAGGTCGCTGGATGACTAAGCAAAGCAACCCAAGAGGGCGGCACAAACACCTGGCCCATCTAGGAGTGGCACTGCAGTTTCAGACAGAATGGCACTTCAAAAAATTGGCCCCAAACAGCACATGATGCAAAGAAAAGAGAAAAAGAGGGGCACTGTGGTCGCTGGACGGCTAAGCTAAGCGACACAAACACCTCAATATCATAGGAATTATTCATTCTAATCAATAGTATTATTGGTCCAAATCACTGGAAGAAAATTACAAAATCACTGGAATTATTAGTTCTAATCAATGGTATTATTGGTCCAAATCACTGGAAAAAAATGACAAAATCACTGGAATTATTTGTTCTAATCAATGGTATTATTGGTCCAAATCACTGGAAGAAAATGACAAAATCACTGGAATTATTCGTTCTTATCAATGGTATTATTGGTCCAAATCACTGGAAGAAAATGGAATGGATAATTACTTGCAGTGACACAGAGCTGCAAGATACAGCAATGGCCTACTATACAACTATATACTGTTAGTCACCAAAATGCTGCACTGTAATACTAGAAGCTATAGAAAAGTATATATATTATTGTATCTATCAGTACAGAGCAGTGTAACTGTGACACATGTGTCCTGACAAGCAGTATAGAAGCTATATAAAAGTATATATAATATTACTGTATATCAGTACAGAGCGGTGTAACTGTGACACATGTGTCCTGACAAGCAGTATAGAAGCTATAGAAAAGTATATATATTATTGTATATATCAGTACAGAGCGGTGTAACTGTGACACATGTATCCTGACAAGTAGTATAGAAGCTATAGAAAAGTATATATATTATTGTATATATCAGTACAGAGCGGTGTAACTGTGACACATGTGTCCTGACAAGCACTATAGAAGCTATAGAAAAGTATATATAATATTACTGTATGTCAGTACAGAGCGGTGTAACTGTGACACGTGTCCTGACAAGCAGTATAGAAGCTATAGAAAAGTATATATATTATTGTATATATTAGTACAGAGCGGTGTAACTGTGACACATGTGTCCTGACAAGCAGTATAGAAGCTATAGAAAAGTATATATAATATTACTGTATGTCAGTACAGAGCGGTGTAACTGTGACACATGTGTCCTGACAAGCGGTGTAGAAGCTATAGAAAAGTATATATAATATTACTGTATATCAGTACAGAGCGGTGTAACTGTGACACATGTGTCCTGACAAGCAGTATAGAAGCTATAGAAAAGTATATATATTATTGTATATATTAGTACAGAGCGGTGTAACTGTGACACATGTGTCCTGACAAGCAGTATAGAAGCTATAGAAAAGTATATATAATATTACTGTATGTCAGTACAGAGCGGTGTAACTGTGACACATGTGTCCTGACAAGCGGTGTAGAAGCTATAGAAAAGTATATATAATATTACTGTATATCAGTACAGAGCGGTGTAACTGTGACACATGTGTCCTGACAAGCGGTATAGAAGCTATAGAAAAGTATATATAATATTACTGTATATCAGTACAGAGCGGTGTAACTGTGACACATGTGTGTCCTGACAAGCAGTATAGAAGCTATAGAAAAGTATATATATTACTGTATATCAGTAGTAGTACAGAGCAGTGTAACTGTGACTCATGTGTCCTGACAAGCAGTATAGAAGCTATAGAAAAGTATATATATTACTGTATATCAGTACAGAGCGGTGTAACTGTGACTCATGTGTCCTGACAAGCAGTATAGAAGCTATAGAAAAGTATATATAATATTACTGTATATCAGTACAGAGCAGTATAACTGTGACACATGTGTCCTGACAAGCAGTATAGAAGCTATAGAAAAGTATATATAATATTACTGTATATCAGTACAGAGCGGTGTAACTGTGACACATGTGTCCTGACAAGCGGTATAGAAGCTATAGAAAAGTATATATAATATTACTGTATATCAGTACAGAGCGGTGTAACTGTGACACATGTGTGTCCTGACAAGCAGTATAGAAGCTATAGAAAAGTATATATATTACTGTATATCAGTAGTAGTACAGAGCAGTGTAACTGTGACTCATGTGTCCTGACAAGCAGTATAGAAGCTATAGAAAAGTATATATATTACTGTATATCAGTACAGAGCGGTGTAACTGTGACTCATGTGTCCTGACAAGCAGTATAGAAGCTATAGAAAAGTATATATAATATTACTGTATATCAGTACAGAGCGGTATAACTGTGACACATGTGTCCTGACAAGCAGTATAGAAGCTATAGAAAAGTATATATATTATTGTATATATCAGTACAGAGCGGTGTAACTGTGACCCATGTGTCCTGACAAGCAGTATAGAAGCTATATAAAAGTATATATATTACTGTATATCAGTACAGAGCGGTGTAACTGTGACACGTGTGTCCTGACAAGCAGTGTAGAAGCTATAGAAAAGTATATATATTACTGTACAGTGTATATATCAGTACAGAGCAGAGTAACTGTAACCATGTGTCCTGACAAGCAGTATAGAGGCTATAGAAAAGTATATCTATTATTGTATATATCAGTACAGAGCGGTATAACTGTGACCATGTGTCCTGACAAGCAGTATAGAAGCTATAGAAAAGTATATATTATATACTGGTGGTCTCCAGTCCCCACAATGCAGCACACTGATCAGATATTTCCAGCACACTGAGCACAGATATGGAGCGTTTTCAGGCAGAGAACGTAGATGATGACGTTCGGGCGCGTTCTGGTTAACCGAGCAAGGCGGGAAGATCCGAGGCTGCCTCGGAACCGTGTAAAATAGGTAAAGTTCGGGGGGTTCGGATCCCGAGGAACCAAGCCCGCTCATCTCTAATATATATATATATATATATATATATATATATATATACTAGAGATGAGCGGGTTCGGTTCCTCGGAATCCGAACCCGCCCGAACTTCAGTTTTTTTTACACGGGGCCGAGCGATTCGGATCTTCCCGCCTTACTCGGTTAACCCGAGCGCGCCCGAACGTCATCATCCCGCTGTCGGATTCTCGCGAGGCTTGGATTCTATCGCGAGACTCGGATTCTATATAAGGAGCCGCGCGTCGCCGCCATTTTCACACGTGCATTGAGATTCATAGGGAGAGGACGTGGCTGGCGTCCTCTCCGTTTATAGAGAAGAGAGTGAGACTAGAGTAGAGAGAGACACAGTAGTAATTTTGGGGAGCATTAGGAGGAGTACTTTAGGAGGAGTACAACTACTTGCTGAAGTGATAGATAGATAGTGTGACTGTATAATGTATATCTGACTTGTGGGGGAGACACTGACAGTGGGGAGCAGTTAGAGTCTGAGAGCAGGACTTGCTGCCAGAGTGCCACACTGCCATTGTGACCACACTGACCACCAGTATAATATATATTGTGATTGTCTGCTTAGGAGTACTACTTGCAAGTTGCTGATAGTGTGACCAGTGACCTGACCACCAGTTTAATAATCACCACCAGTTTAATATATATAATATATATATATAATTGTATATAATATATATATAATATTGTATACCACCTACCCGTTTTTTTTTTTTCTTTCTTCTTCTTTATACATACTACTATAGTAGCTTACTGTAGCAGTCTGCGGTGCTGCTGAGCTGACAGTGTCCAGCAGGTCCGTCATCAGTCATTACATAATAAATATATATTATATACCAGTCCGGCTGCAGTACTAGTGATATTATATATATATATATTGATTTCATCTCATTATCATCCAGTCTATATTAGCAGCAGACACAGTACGGTAGTCCACGGCTGTAGCTACCTCTGTGTCGGCAGTCACTGGTCCATCCATAATTGTATACCACCTACCCGTGTTTTTTTTTTCTTTCTTCTTTATACATACTACTATAGTAGCTTACTGTAGCAGTCTGCGGTGCTGCTGAGCTGACAGTGTCCAGCAGGTCCGTCATCAGTCATTACATAATAAATATATATTATATACCTGTCCGGCTGCAGTACTAGTGATATTATATATATATATATATATTGATTTCATCTCATTATCATCCAGTCTATATTAGCAGCAGACACAGTACGGTAGTCCACGGCTGTAGCTACCTCTGTGTCGGCAGTCGCTGGTCCATCCATAATTGTATACCACCTACCCGTGGTTTTTTTTTTTTCTTTCTTCTTTATACATACTACTATAGTAGCTTACTGTAGCAGTCTGCGGTGCTGCTGAGCTGACAGTGTCCAGCAGGTCCGTCATCAGTCATTACATAATAAATATATATTATATACCTGTCCGGCTGCAGTACTAGTGTGATATTATATATATATATATTGATTTCATCTCATTATCATCCAGTCTATATTAGCAGCAGACACACTACGGTAGTCCACGGCTGTAGCTACCTCTGTGTCGGCAGTCGCTGGTCCATCCATAATTGTATACCACCTACCCGTGGTTTTTTTTTTCTTTCTTCTTTATACATACTACTATAGTAGCTTACTGTAGCAGTCTGCGGTGCTGCTGAGCTGACAGTGTCCAGCAGGTCCGTCATCAGTCATTACATAATAAATATATCTACCTGTCCAGCTGCAGTACTAGTGTGATATTATATATATATATATATATTGATTTCATCTCATTATCATCCAGTCTATATTAGCAGCAGACACAGTACGGTAGTCCACGGCTGTAGCTACCTCTGTGTCGGCAGTCGCTGGTCCATCCATAATTGTATACCACCTACCCGTGGTTTTTTTTTCTTTCTTCTTTATACATACTACTATAGTAGCTTACTGTAGCAGTCTGCGGTGCTGCTGAGCTGACAGTGTCCAGCAGGTCCGTCATCAGTCATTACATAATAAATATATATTATATACCTGTCCGGCTGCAGTACTAGTGTGATATTATATATATATATATTGATTTCATCTCATTATCATCCAGTCTATATTAGCAGCAGACACACTACGGTAGTCCACGGCTGTAGCTACCTCTGTGTCGGCAGTCGCTGGTCCATCCATAATTGTATACCACCTACCCGTGGTTTTTTTTTTTTTCTTCTTTATACATACTACTATAGTAGCTTACTGTAGCAGTCTGCGGTGCTGCTGAGCTGACAGTGTCCAGCAGGTCCGTCATCAGTCATTACATAATAAATATATCTACCTGTCCGGCTGCAGTACTAGTGTGATATTATATATATATATATATATATATATATATTGATTTCATCTCATTATCATCCAGTCTATATTAGCAGCAGACACAGTACGGTAGTCCACGGCTGTAGCTACCTCTGTGTCGGCAGTCGCTGGTCCATCCATAATTGTATACCACCTACCCGTGTTTTTTTTTTCTTTCTTCTTTATACATACTACTATAGTAGCTTACTGTAGCAGTCTGCGGTGCTGCTGAGCTGACAGTGTCCAGCAGGTCCGTCATCAGTCATTACATAATAAATATATATTATCTACCTGTCCGGCTGCAGTACTAGTTTGATATTATATATATATATATATATATTGATTTCATCTCATTATCATCCAGTCTATATTAGCAGCAGACACAGTACGGTAGTCCACGGCTGTAGCTACCTCTGTGTCGGCAGTCGCTGGTCCATCCATAATTGTATACCACCTACCCGTGGTTTTTTTTTTCTTTCTTCTTTATACATACTACTATAGTAGCTTACTGTAGCAGTCTGCGGTGCTGCTGAGCTGACAGTGTCCAGCAGGTCCGTCATCAGTCATTACATAATAAATATATATTATATACCTGTCCGGCTGCAGTACTAGTGATATTATATATATATTGATTTCATCTCATCATCATCCAGTCTTTATTAGCAGCAGACACAGTACGGTAGTCCACGGCTGTAGCTACCTCTGTGTCGGCAGTCGCTCGTCCATCCATAAGTATACTAGTATCCATCCATCTCCATTGTTTACCTGAGGTGCCTTTTAGTTGTGCCTATTAAAATATGGAGAACAAAAATGTTGAGGTTCCAAAATTAGGGAAAGATCAAGATCCACTTCCACCTCGTGCTGAAGCTGCTGCCACTAGTCATGGCCGAGATGATGAAATGCCAGCAACGTCGTCTGCCAAGGCCGATGCCCAATGTCATAGTACAGAGCATGTAAAATCCAAAACACCAAATATCAGTAAAAAAAGGACTCCAAAATCTAAAATAAAATTGTCGGAGGAGAAGCGTAAACTTGCCAATATGCCATTTACCACACGGAGTGGCAAGGAACGGCTGAGGCCCTGGCCTATGTTCATGGCTAGTGGTTCAGCTTCACATGAGGATGGAAGCACTCAGCCTCTTGCTAGAAAAATGAAAAGACTCAAGCTGGCAAAAGCACCGCAAAGAACTGTGCGTTCTTCGAAATCCCAAATCCACAAGGAGAGTCCAATTGTGTCGGTTGCGATGCCTGACCTTCCCAACACTGGACGTGAAGAGCATGCGCCTTCCACCATTTGCACGCCCCCTGCAAGTGCTGGAAGGAGCACCCGCAGTCCAGTTCCTGATAGTCAGATTGAAGATGTCAGTGTTGAAGTACACCAGGATGAGGAGGATATGGGTGTTGCTGGCGCTGGGGAGGAAATTGACCAGGAGGATTCTGATGGTGAGGTGGTTTGTTTAAGTCAGGCACCCGGGGAGACACCTGTTGTCCGTGGGAGGAATATGGCCGTTGACATGCCTGGTGAAAATACCAAAAAAATCAGCTCTTCGGTGTGGAAGTATTTCAACAGAAATGCGGACAACATTTGTCAAGCCGTGTGCTGCCTTTGTCAAGCTGTAATAAGTAGGGGTAAGGACGATAACCACCTCGGAACATCCTCCCTTATACGTCACCTGCAGCGCATTCATAATAAGTCAGTGACAAGTTCAAAAACTTTGGGCGACAGCGGAAGCAGTCCACTGACCAGTAAATCCCTTCCTCTTGTAACCAAGCTCACGCAAACCACCCCACCAACTCCCTCAGTGTCAATTTCCTCCTTCCCCAGGAATGCCAATAGTCCTGCAGGCCATGTCACTGGCAATTCTGACGAGTCCTCTCCTGCCTGGGATTCCTCCGATGCATCCTTGCGTGTAACGCCTACTGCTGCTGGCGCTGCTGTTGTTGCTGCTGGGAGTCGATGGTCATCCCAGAGGGGAAGTCGTACTCGTAAGCCCACTTTTACTACTTCCACCAAGCAATTGACTGTCCAACAGTCCTTTGCGAGGAAGATGAAATATCACAGCAGTCATCCTGCTGCAAAGCGGATAACTGAGGCCTTGGCATCCTGGGTGGTGAGAAACGTGGTTCCGGTATCCATCATTACTGCAGAGCCAACTAGAGACTTGTTGGAGGTACTGTGTCCCCGGTACCAAATACCATCTAGGTTCCATTTCTCTAGGCAGGCGATACCGAAAATTTACACAGACCTCAGAAAAAGAGTCACCAGTGTCCTAAAAAATGCAGCTGTACCCAATGTCCACTTAACCACGGACATGTGGACAAGGGGAGCAGGGCAGGGTCAGGACTATATGACTGTGACAGCCCACTGGGTAGATGTATGGACTCCCGCCGCAAGAACAGCAGCGGCGGCACCAGTAGCAGCATCTCGCAAACGCCAACTCTTTCCTAGGCAGGCTACGCTTTGTATCACCGGTTTCCAGAATACGCACACAGCTGAAAACCTCTTACGGCAACTGAGGAAGATCATCGCGGAATGGCTTACCCCAATTGGACTCTCCTGTGGATTTGTGGCATCGGACAACGCCAGCAATATTGTGTGCGCATTAAATCTGGGCAAATTCCAGCACGTCCCATGTTTTGCACATACCTTGAATTTGGTGGTGCAGAATTTTTTAAAAAACGACAGGGGTGTGCAAGAGGTGCTGTCGGTGGCCAGAAGAATTGCGGGACACTTTCGGCGTACAGGCACCACGTACAGAAGACTGGAGCAACACCAAAAACGCCTGAACCTGCCCTGCCATCATCTGAAGCAAGAAGTGGTAACGAGGTGGAATTCAACCCTATATGCTTCAGAGGTTGGAGGAGCAGCAAAAGGCCATTCAAGCCTATACAATTCAGCACGATATAGGAGGTGGAATGCACCTGTCTCAAGCGCAGTGGAGAATGATTTCAACGTTGTGCAAGGTTCTGCTGCCCTTTGAACTTGCCACACGTGAAGTCAGTTCAGACACTGCCAGCCTGAGTCAGGTCATTCCCCTCATCAGGCTTTTGCAGAAGAAGCTGGAGACATTGAAGGAGGAGCTAACACGGAGCGATTCCGCTAGGCATGTGGGACTTGTGGATGGAGCCCTTAATTCGCTTAACAAGGATTCACGGGTGGTCAATCTGTTGAAATCAGAGCACTACATTTTGGCCACCGTGCTCGATCCTAGATTTAAAACCTACCTTGGATCTCTCTTTCCGGCAGACACAAGTCTGCTGGGGTTCAAAGACCTGCTGGTGAGAAAATTGTCAAGTCAAGCGGAACGCGACCTGTCAACATCTCCTCCTTCACATTCTCCCGCAACTGGGGGTGCGAGGAAAAGGCTCAGAATTCCGAGCCCACCCGCTGGCGGTGATGCAGGGCAGTCTGGAGCGACTGCTGATGCTGACATCTGGTCCGGACTGAAGGACCTGTCAACGATTGCGGACATGTCGTCTACTGTCACTGCATATGATTCTCTCCCCATTGAAAGAATGGTGGAGAATTATATGAGTGACCGCATCCAAGTAGGCACGTCACACAGTCCGTACTTATACTGGCAGGAAAAAGAGGCAATTTGGAGGCCCTTGCACAAACTGGCTTTATTCTACCTAAGTTGCCCTCCCACAAGTGTGTACTCCGAAAGAGTGTTTAGTGCCGCCGCTCACCTTGTCAGCAATCGGCGTACGAGGTTACTTCCAGAAAATGTGGAGAAGATGATGTTCATTAAAATGAATTATAATCAATTCCTCCGTGGAGACATTGACCAGCAGCAATTGCCTCCACAAAGTACACAGGGAGCTGAGATGGTGGATTCCAGTGGGGACGAATTGATAATCTGTGAGGAGGGGGATGTACACGGTGATATATCGGAGGATGATGATGAGGTGGACATCTTGCCTCTGTTGAGCCAGTTTGTGCAAGGAGAGATTAATTGCTTCTTTTTTGGTGGGGGTCCAAACCAACCCGTCATTTCAGTCACAGTCGTGTGGCAGACCCTGTCACTGAAATGATGGGTTGGTTAAAGTGTGCATGTCCTGTTTATACAACATAAGGGTGGGTGGGAGGGCCCAAGGACAATTCCATCTTGCACCTCTTTTTTCTTTAATTTTTCTTTGCGTCATGTGCTGTTTGGGGAGTGTTTTTTGGAAGGGCCATCCTGCGTGACACTGCAGTGCCACTCCTAGATGGGCCCGGTGTTTGTGTCGGCCACTAGGGTCGCTTATCTTACTCACACAGCTACCTCATTGCGCCTCTTTTTTTCTTTGCGTCATGTGCTGTTTGGGGAGTGTTTTTTGGAAGGGCCATCCTGCGTGACACTGCAGTGCCACTCCTAGATGGGCCTGGTGTTTGTGTCGGCCACTAGGGTCGCTTATCTTACTCACACAGCTACCTCATTGCGCCTCTTTTTTTCTTTGCGTCATGTGCTGTTTGGGGAGTGTTTTTTGGAAGGGCCATCCTGCGTGACACTGCAGTGCCACTCCTAGATGGGCCCGGTGTTTGTGTCGGCCACTAGGGTCGCTTATCTTACTCACACAGCTACCTCATTGCGCCTCTTTTTTTCTTTGCGTCATGTGCTGTTTGGGGAGTGTTTTTTGGAAGGGCCATCCTGCGTGACACTGCAGTGCAACTCCTAGATGGGCCCGGTGTTTGTGTCGGCCACTAGGGTCGCTTATCTTACTCACACAGCTACCTCATTGCGCCTCTTTTTTTCTTTGCGTCATGTGCTGTTTGGGGAGTGTTTTTTGGAAGGGCCATCCTGCGTGACACTGCAGTGCCACTCCTAGATGGGCCCGGTGTTTGTGTCGGCCACTAGGGTCGCTTATCTTACTCACACAGCTACCTCATTGCGCCTCTTTTTTTCTTTGCGTCATGTGCTGTTTGGGGAGTGTTTTTTGGAAGGGCCATCCTGCGTGACACTGCAGTGCCACTCCTAGATGGGCCCGGTGTTTGTGTCGGCCACTAGGGTCGCTTAGCTTAGTCATCCAGCGACCTCGGTGCAAATTTTAGGACTAAAAATAATATTGTGAGGTGTGAGGTATTCAGAATAGACTGAAAATGAGTGGAAATAATGGTTATTGAGGTTAATAATACTTTGGGATCAAAATGACCCCCAAATTCTATGATTTAAGCTGTTTTTTAGGGTTTTTTGAAAAAAACACCCGAATCCAAAACACACCCGAATCCGACAAAAAAAATTCGGTGAGGTTTTGCCAAAACGCGGTCGAACCCAAAACACGGCCGCGGAACCGAACCCAAAACCAAAACACAAAACCCGAAAAATTTCAAGTGCACATCTCTAATATATACATAACCACATACTCTATATCTATTATAGATAGATGCTTCATTTGCTTTAAATTGATAATCAAAAAATCACTGCTGTCTTCCTTTTTTCTGTGATAGCGATGATGCAGCACTGTGCAGTTCACACTCTGAGTGCCTGCCTGCTGTAGCACGCTCCTCTCCCAACATTGAACATTTATGCTCCCGCCGCCAACCCTCCTTCCTTCCCTGCAGCTCACACGGCGGCTGCGCTGGACCCCTGGACAGTCAGTGTTACCACAGTGGAGCCTGAAAAACACTGCTGTAGCATATGCAAAATCAGACCAATCGGATAACGTTTGTGCTTTTCACAGATTTACTCTGATTTTGTCATCGCTTTGTCCTTAAATGAGGTTATCACTGAAACACTCTAACAGTAATAAACAACATAACAACAGTGGAAATTGGGTTCACGCAAAGCCTTAAGGGGGGTACACACGGAGAGATCCATGCTTAAAATCTAAGTAATCTGACTAGATTGCTTAGATTTTAAGCACGGATCTGTCATGTGTATGCCCCCCAGCGATAGCGCGCATCGCTATCGCCGGTGCTAGATTGAGCCTGCGGGTCGCTCACTTCAGCGCTGTGTGACGTGAGTGGCCCCCCGTCATCCCCTCCACCTCGCACAGCACATCACGCTGTGCTGAGCGGGGGGAGAGATGTGTGCTGATCGGTCTGTGTTAAGATCGCTCAGCACACATCTCTCCCGTCAGTACTGGCCTTTACATAGCCAAAGATAAATTGAGACACCCTACAATAAAAATCTATATATATAATAAAACTATAAGGGTTTTATCTGTACATAGACATTTTTTGTTGTTGAGAATTATACTTCTAGGGACTGTATATGGACCATAGAGACAAAAAAAAGTGAAATTTAGTCTATCAGTCTGTACGTTCTGGCATCACACGAAGAGATCACCTTCCCGCCACTGCCACTGGTTACAGCACAGGCATACTGGAAAGGAGTATCAAACTGGGGCTCCTGCCGGGCCCCTCCAGCAGCCCCTCCACCAGTGCACGTCTTTTGGCGTTTTGGGGCGTTTTTATAACAACATGGTGATGACACTGTAGCACAGAGATTTTCAACCTTTTACAACTCGCAGCACACTGAACAATATTTAAATATAGCTAAGGCACATTCAAATATAATGGTGATGCATAGTGCAGCTGCATGTCCTAGGATGTCATGTCGCAGCTTCTCCATAGGTAACTCCAGAGATCTGAGAAATGCAAATATGATGGTGAGCTGCTCAATCAGATAGTAATTTCACTCAGGTGCTAAAAGGGAGGGGTAATTCTGCAGATATACGCAACTAAGATCTCCGTATTATCTGATTATTATGTAGTATTAGTACTTTTCACTCAGTGTGCATTAGGGAACACAAATTGTTTTTTCTTCCACATCTGACAAAGCCAGAAGAGCCCAACACTGGCCGGGCCCAAAATAAGAACTGGTTCTGCAACCACTAATCCCACCAGTATTGATCGTTCCAGGGCCTCAGTAGCGGCAAAACACTGACGGGCCTGGCTGTGCTTCTATGGTGGCACACCTGGAGGCTGCTCAGGGCACACTAGTGTGCCATGGCACAGTGGTTGAAAAACACTGCTGTAGCATATGCAGAATCAGACCAATCGGATAATGTTTGTGCTTTTCACAGATTTACTCCGATTTTTTGTCCTTAAATGAGGTTATTACTGAAACGCTCTAACAGTAATAAACAACATAACAACAGTGGAAATTGGGTTCACACAAAGCTTTACATAGCCAAAGATAAATAGGGAAACCCTACAATAAAAATCTATACATATAATAAAACTGTAAGGGTTGTGTCTGTACATAGACATTGTTTTTTTGTTGAGAATTATACTTCTAGGGACTGTTTATAGACCATCGAGACAAAAAAATAAAGTGTCTGTACGTTCTGGCATCAAATACTGTTAGGTTCCTGGTGCTCAGAACAAGGGAGATGTTCATGAAGTGAGTCCAGAGCACCAGGACGTAACGCTGGGAAAGGGGAATGGAAAGGGAATAGCCCCTGGCGCCCTAACTCTGTTGTCTCACCCGTGTTGTCAGAAATCCCTTGCGGGACTATGGTTTCTTGAGCCCTTGGCAGCCGCGTTTGAAGGGCGGATTATGTCTGCCCAACTCCGATGCCCCCCGGTCTTAGTGAGAGACAAAGGGAAATCCGAGACAGGATGATAACAAGAGGCCCTCTAACTAAGCAAACAGGCCAGGGGCTACAAGCTAACTAAAAACCTAAAGTATGTGCGGAGAAACCACCAAAGGAAAATAACAACAAAGGAAATGCTGATCACACGCCGACACAATACCTTTGTGTACCGGCGGTGACAGCATAAGCAGAACCCTCTGCAAAACACCAGGGACAGAAACAATAATGGAATACAGCGGCCTAGGCCAACGGACGCGGCAGAGCCGCTACTCACGGAACCGGTACGAATACTGGCAAACGGACAGGAACCCTCAATGATGCCGACACACACTCTCAGAACTGGAGGACAGGCAGAATCCCAAACGACAGACCGGTGGACACCAGGAAACCAGGAACTTGACCAGGGATAGGCAAAGCCACTGGACCTCAGGGCAGGAACGCCTCACAGCAGGACACGGGATCAGACACAGGAATCGACACAGGGACTGACACAGGAATCAACACAGGAAGCAGCTAGTCAGATACTGCTATACAGGAGCTCAGGGACTGGCAGGAACCAGCACAGACTTCAAGCAGACTGAAAACCAAGAAATATCACCAGCATCTGTGCATTGCAGTCAGCCAGCATATAACAGAGAGGCCTAATTAATAATCCCATGCAACTGCCCTGTTGCATGACTCTAAACTGACAAGATGCAATTAGCAGCCAGGTGAGGCTGAACACATGGGAACAAGCTGCAATTACACAGACTCACCAGCGGCAGCAGACAAGAGTATTCTAAAACAGAGCAACGGGAAATCCTGGCATGCAAGACAACTTTATGAACATAAAATAGGAATGAACCATTACCTGTGGTTCATAACAGTATCCCCTCCTTAAGGGTGAGCTCCGAGCACCCCATGACACCCACGGGGAACATAAACAGAAGTACAGAACAAAAATGCAAAACAGGAATGAGCCACAGCCGTGGCTCATAACATTACCCCCCCCTTGAGGAGGGGTCAAAAGACCCCAAAATTCAGACTATCCATAACAAGGGATACAAAAAAAAAAACCTGACACACTGGTCTAACAGACAAGAAAACAAAAAACAAGCTGTAACAACAACTTGTAACAGTGCCCTCCCCTTGATGGTGGCCACAGGACACAAGACAAGGGAAAAAAAAATCCTTTTTTTTTTTTATCAAGGCAAGAGTCAAAAATAATTTCTTTTTCTTCTTCTTCTTTTTACAAAGCTCTTTAGGTCTGACCAAGGTAATTCCCAAAACATTGTCTGAACTGATGGTACCACCCAGCAAGGCTGCGTTCAAATCAGAGACAGGTCTCTTACCCTTGGGAGCTGAACTTTCTGGTAAAGTACTATTATTAGAAGAAGAAGTCAGAAAAGCACATCCTGCAGTCAAAACAACGGGCTGGGACTCTTGTGCCGAGTTTACAGTATTTGGTGGACTCTCAGCAGACAAGACGGGTGACTTAGAGGAACCTGAACCAATTTCTTTGGAACCATATCTTTTAATAATTGCATCACAGAATGCTAGGGGATCCTGAAGAATGGGATCTTTAGCTTTCATTAGGCTGGTCGCCCACTCAAAAGGCTCTCCTCTAAAAGAATAAATCAGATAGAGACCAAGGTTTTCAGAAGTGATGCCCAGAAATGGTCTAGACAACATAATAGTGTAATAGTGTTTGAAAAGCGCCAGAAATTGGGCTAAGTCCCCATCAAAGGTTATGGATGTTGAGATATCAGAGTCAGGATCTGTTTCCTTCTCATCTGACTGACTGGAGTGCTTTGCTAGGACCTGGTCACTATTGACCTTACTCGAGGCTGAGACTCTCTGAACCCCACCTGGGGCAGTTGCTTTCTGAACCCCACCTGGGGCTGAGACTTTCTGAACCCCACCCGGGGCAGTGACTTTCTGAACCCCACCCGGGGCAGGGACTTTCTGAACCCCGCCCGGGGCAGTGACTTTCTGAACCCCGCCCGGGGCAGTGACTTTCTGAACCCCACCCGGGGCAGTGACTTTCTGAACCCCACCCGGGGCAGTGACTTTCTGAACCCCACCCGGGGCAGGGACTTTCTGAACCCCGCCCGGGGCAGTGACTTTCTGAACCCCGCCCGGGGCAGTGACTTTCTGAACCCCACCCGGGGCAGTGACTTTCTGAACCCCACCCGGGGCAGTGACTTCCGGGAACCCCGCTGGGGCAGTGGCCGCCGGGAACCCCGCTGGGGCAGTGGCCTCCGGGAACCCCGCTGGGGTCAGCACCTCGGATTCTTTTACTGGGACCGGGCCGTTGGCCTCCCTGACTGGGATCGGGCCATCGGCCTCCCTCTCTGAGTCGATAATTATCGAAAGTTCTCCCGGGACTATGACTTCCGGGACTTTTGCTGAAGCAATAACGTTCAGATCCTCCACTAATGCTATGCTTCTTAAGTTCTTTCCTGGGGAAGCGACTTCTAGACCCTTCTTTGGGGCTGCATCTCTCGAGACCCCACTTGGGGATATTACTTCAAAGATCCCTTCTGGGGTTTTGCTTCTCGAGTTCCCTTCAAGAACTATGGTTTTAGAGACCCTTTCTAGGGTTGCGCTCTTCAAGTCCCTACCTGGGGTAACAGCTTCTGAGACCCCTTCTGGTATGGACACCTGAACTACAATATTTGATGTCCCTCTATAAGCTTGGGCATCGGGTACCGCACCAGCACTCTGGGCATCGGGTACCGCACCAGCACTCTGGGCATCGGGTACCGCACCAGCACTCTGGGCATTGGGTACCGCACCAGCACTCTGGGCATCGGGTACCGCACCAAGATCCTGAGCTACGGGCACCACTCCAGGACCCTGGGCTACGGGCACCACTCCAGGACCCTGGGCTACGGGCACCACTCCAGGACCCTGGGCTACGGGCACCACTCCAGGACCCTGGGCTACGGGCACCACTCCAGGACCCTGGGCTACGGGCACCACTCCAGGACCCTGGGCATCGGGCACCACTCCAGGAACCTGGGCAACGGGCACCACTCCAGGAACCTGGGCAACGGGCACCACTCCAGGAACCTGGGCAACGGGCACCACTCCAGGAACCTGGGCAACGGGCACCACTCCAGGGGCTTGCAACTCTGCTTCAACAGGAACCTCAAGAGAGGAGAGAAACATTCTCTTTTGATTCCTAAATCTATAATGGGGCTCCCTTGCCCAAGGACCCCAATTATAGGACAGAGAGTTTTTTAGTGTGGGTTGTGTGACAAGTACCTCTGCCACAGTAGAGACAGGAGTAGGTCTTGTATCATGACTCAACTTGGCCAGAGGGCAAGACTCGTCACCACACTTTGGCTTGCGCAACTCACAGGTCTGCAGATAGTGGCCTAAACCCCCACAATATAGGCATAAGTTTAAGTTTCTGCGACGCAGACGCTCCTCTTCTGAGAGCCTGGGCCGCAGAAAACTTTTAAACCTTTTCTCTTCAATTAAACCAGAGGATTATCTTGTCACCATACTGTGAACAAGAGTCTCTTTAGAGATAGATGTACTCTCAACGACTTCTGGCAAGATGAGCAAGATTTTAGTCAGAAGGTTTTGCAGTTGCTTTAGGGATTGCTGCAAAACTTCTAGTCGCTCTGGTCTCAAAGCACTGAAAACAGAGTTCAGGGTTGCGAGAGATGCCTGCAGGGCTTGCATAGTAGACATAGGAGGATTTAAAACTAGACAAGACAAGGCAGGACTAGACAAGGCTGGACTAGACAAGGCTGGACTAAATTTTTGCTAAACAAAACAAGACTTTTTTTTTTTTTTTTTAAACACCGGACTGGATTCTAAACACCGGACTGGATTCTAACACCGGACTGGATTCTAACACCGACTGGATTCTAAACACCGGACTGGATTCTAAACACCGGACTGGATTCTAAACACTGAATTCTAGACAGGACTGGATTCTAAACACCGGATTGGATTCTGCACACTGAATTCTAGACAAGACTGGATTCTAAACACCGGATTGGATTCTGCACACTGAATTCTAGACAGGACTGGATTCTAGACTAGACACTGGACTGGGCCAAAAAAGAAAAAAAAAGTTTTATTTCTTTTTTGTGGTATGGCTGGTGATAATGTTAGGTTCCTGGTGCTCAGAACAAGGGAGATGTTCATGAAGTGAGTCCAGAGCACCAGGACGTAACGCTGGGAAAGGGGAATGGAAAGGGAATAGCCCCTGGCGCCCTAACTCTGTTGTCTCACCCGTGCTGTCAGAAATCCCTTGCGGGACTATGGTTTCTTGAGCCCTTGGCAGCCGCGTTTGAAGGGCGGATTATGTCTGCCCAACTCCGATGCCCCCCGGTCTTAGTGAGAGACAAAGAGAAATCCGAGACAGGATGATAACAAGAGGCCCTCTAACTAAGCAAACAGGCCAGGGGCTACAAGCTAACTAAAAACCTAAAGTATGTGCGGAGAAACCGCCAAAGGAAAATAACAACAAAGGAAATGCTGATCACACGCCGACACAATACCTTTGTGTACCGGCGGTGACAGCATAAGCAGAACCCTCTGCAAAACACCAGGGACAGAAACAATAATGGAATACAGCGGCCTAGGCCAACGGACGCGGGAGAGCCGCTACTCACGGAACCGGTACGAATACTGGCAAACGGACAGGAACCCTCAATGATGCCGACACACACTCTCAGAACTGGAGGACAGGCAGAATCCCAAACGACAGACCGGTGGACACCAGGAAACCAGGAACTTGACCAGGGATAGGCAAAGCCACTGGACCTCAGGGCAGGAACGCCTCACAGCAGGACACGGGATCAGACACAGAAATCGACTCAGGGACTGACACAGGAATCAACACAGGAAGCAGCTAGTCAGATACTGCTATACAGGAGCTCAGGGACTGGCAGGAACCAGCACAGACTTCAAGCAGACTGAAAACCAAGAAATATCACCAGCATCTGTGAATTGCAGTCAGCCAGCATATAACAGAGAGGCCTAATTAATAATCCCATGCAGCTGCCCTGTTGCATGACTCTAAACTGACAAGATGCAATTAGCAGCCAGGTGAGGCTGAACACATGGGAGCAAGCTGCAATTACACAGACTCACCAGCGGCAGCAGACAAGAGTATTCTAAAACAGAGCAACGGGAAATCCTGGCATGCAAGACAACTTTATGAACATAAAATAGGAATGAACCACTACCTGTGGTTCATAACAGTATCCCCTCCTTAAGGGTGAGCTCCGAGCACCCCATGACACCCACGGGGAACATAAACAGAAGTACAGAACAAAAATGCAAAACAGGAATGAGCCACAGCCGTGGCTCATAACAAATACTGTATGAATTTATATCGCCTTTACACTATTGTATACCTTAGTGACCTAGAAAAGGACTGAGGTATGTATGGTCTCGATCTAATATCAGGGAGAGGAACAATAAATGAACAACCAGACGCTTGCAGTGAGCAAGTCCAAAAGAGATGCGGTTATTTGACCATCAGTCACAATACCAGCTCCGGCATCTCGAACACTGACTAGCCCGCCGGTTGGCATGCCGAGCAACAGGGACTATTCCCATAGAGTGGGAATAGTACTTGTGGCAAGTGCAGCGAGCCCGCAAGGGGCTTTGTTGCGCTGGCTGACACCCGTACTGACCTTCCCCACTGGCCATCTGACAGACAGGATATCGGCATTGGTATGGTGACCGCCGGTCTCCAAACCGCTGGTCACCCAATACCAACCCGTCCAAAATGACTATACAGTATGAGTGGAATTATTAAACTCACTTAGTGCAGCTGGACTTACAGCGTATAGCACTGCACTGACTGTTGGTGTTCCGGTCATGCTTCTGCGGAACTTGGCTCTGACCATATTATACAACAGAACTCGACTTAAATACCAACAGAATAATATGCAAAAAGGTGGCAAACTACATGTACAGTAGTTTAATTTGGACCACATGGCCTGCCTGGTGGTGGTATCACTTCCTATAGCAACAATATTAACAGAAGGTCCCAAAGGTCAAAGTGCAACAAAAAAGCAAAAAAACATTACACTGTTCAATACTTAAGTTACATAATCGGTCAGGCAGAGATTTACCTCTCTGTCGGAAACCTCAGGGTACCATGTGTAAAACGTGGCACTGGTGCTCCAAAACTGTGCTTCTCATGTGGAACACAAAACTGGATATATGCAGCTAGCTCCAGGGCCGTCTTTTTGTATGGGCTCAATGGGCACTTTCCCAAGGGCCCCAGGAGTGTAAGGGCCCTAGGCTGATAGCTGATGGTCCCCTCTTTCTAGGGGTACCAGATTTTTTAAAATCGGTCCTGCGGAACCGGAGATATCCAACTTCAAAGCAGTGGTCCCCATCCAAGCCTGTTAATTGTTCTTCCAAGCCAGATATCTCGGGTTCTGTCTGACTTAGAGTATTTCTGAGGGTACAGTTTAAAAGCCGGGACTCTCCCCTTTCAGTGGACACTGGCAGCTTGTCTCTACTATACCCAGAACCAGAGATATCAGCTTTCTATCAGATGGTCCCTGCTCTATCTCCACCACCTGGTATGCAGTTTTATATATTCATTGGTGAATTGCTCTGGCCAGAGCCGGCCCTAACCAATATGATGCCCTAGGCAAGATTTTGGCTGGTGCCCCCTAGCACCACCGCTGGTTCCGCCTCTGACCTTGCACTTCTTTCCCAGCACCATCACCCCTCATCCATAGCAGTCCTTATTTTGGTGTTTGTACCCCCTATATTTTAAATAGGAACAGTTCGCACATTTGGCGCACAGCCCAAAAAGGAGTGTGTTTTTGCTGGCAAGGGGCATGTCCACACAATAGAAACCCCAATTCCAATTACGCCACACAGTACTGCACTTTATTCACATTTGATCATGCGATAGTGTCCATAATTCATATTACATCCCACAGTAGTATCACTTTACCTTATAAACGTTACTCCTCACAGTAGAGCCCCTTATTCACATTACATCACACTGAATTGCTCCTTATTCACATTTCACCACACCCTATTGCTCTTTATTCACATTAGACGACACAGTAGTGCCCTTTCTATACGCAACGCCACATAGTAGAGCACTTTAAACACATAATGCCACACAGTAATGCCCCTAACACATGAGACACATTATTAATGTCCTTATAAACATACAGTAATGTGCCTTACACATTATGACAACCTTTATTAATGCCCTTTTACACATAATGTCCCTTACACATACGCCACACATTATTAATGCCCTTATACACATAATGACACACATAGTGCCCCCTACACATTTGCTGCACGTTATTAGTGCCCCTATACACATAATGACACACATAGTGCCCCCTACACATTTGCTGCATGTTATTAGTGCCCCTATACACATAATGACACATACAGTAATACCCTGGTACACATATGCCACACATTATTAATGCCCTTATACACATAATGACACACATAGTGCCCCTTACACATATGTTGCACATTATTAATGCATTTGTACATGACACACATAATGCTCCTTACACATATTCCGAACACTACTGCACAACCAACCCACTCACATGCACACAGCACTCACACTGTCACTAACACTGTGACCGCTGCCTCTACTTGGACACAGATGTGTCCTCATTAATCTTGCCTCAATGCAGTGGCGGATCTAGACTTAACTTTTAGGGGGGGCGGTTTAAGAAGTATGACTCCTCCCCCTAATCATAGCTCCTCCCACTTAGAGATGCCCTTCCCGTTTGCTTCAAAAATTTCCTATTGTTGCCATTACTAATAAAATGTTGCCAATTAGTGAAGAGAACCCTGCGCACTGGTGTAACAGACTGGCAAATCACCATTCCTGCATAGCACACAGAATGAGCCGAAATTCACATTATACCACATGGTATGAGCCGAAACTCCCATTATAGCATACTGTATGAGCCGAAATTCACATTATAGCACACAGAATGAGCCGAAACTCACATTATAGCACACTGAATGAGCCGAAATTCACATTATACCACACGGTATGAGCCGAAATTCACATTATAGCATACTGTATGAGCCGAAACTCACATTATAGCACACAGAATGAGCCGAAATTCACATTACACCAGACGGTATGAGCCGAAATTCACATTATAGCATACTGTATGAGCCAAAATTTACATTATAGCACACGGAATGAGCCGAAAATCACATTATACCACACGGTATGAGCTAAAATTCACATTATACCACACAGAATGAGCTGAAATTCACATTATAGCACACAGAATGAGCCGAAATTCACATTACAGCACACAAAATGAGCCGAAATTCACATTATAGCACACAAAATGAGCCGAAATTCACATTATAGCACACAAAATGAGCCAAAATTCACATTATAGCACACTGAATGAGCCGAAATTCACATTATAGCACACAAAATGAGCCGAAATTCACATTATAGCACACAAAATGAGCCAAAATTTACATTATAGCACATAGAATGAGCCGAAATTCACATCAGATCCAAAAATGACCCCAGCGGTGCCAGATACTCAAATGCCACCTGCGGTGCCAGATACACAAATGCCCCCAGCGGTGCCAGATACACATGACCCCAGCGGTGCCAGATACATATGCCCCCAGTGGTGCCAGATACACAAATGCCCCCAGTGGTGCCAGATACACAAATGCCCCCAGTGGTGCTAGATACACAAATGCCCCCAGTGGTGCCAGATACACAAATGCCCCCAGTGGTGCCAGATACACAAATGCCCCCCAGTGGTGCCAGATACACAAATTCCCCCAGTGGTGCCAGAATACAATTCCCCCAGTGGTGCCAGAATACAAATGCCCCACGTGGTGCCAGAATACAAATGCCCCCAGTGGTGTCAGAATACAAATTCCCCCAGTGGTGCCAGAATACAAATGCCCCCAGTGGTGCCAGAATACAAATGCTCCCAGTGGTGCCAGAATATAAATGCCCTACGTGGTGCCAGAATACAAATGCCCCCAGTGGTGCCAGAATGCAAATGCTCCCAGTGGTGCCAGATACAAATGCCCCCAGTGGTGCTTACCCTCCTGCTGCCAGTGCCACTGCCACCGATTCCCGTCTCTGATGCTGAGGGGGAGCGAGCGCACCGCGTGTCTCTTCAGCGCCTCCCCTCACTGAGTCCATGTCTCCGGCAGCCATTTGAAATATAGCGCCGGCTTGTGAGCCAATCAAAGCTCACGGGCCGGCAGCCAATCAAGAGCCGGTCCGTGAGTTCTGATTGGATGACAGCCACAGACAATTAAAATGAATGCCGGAGACTGGGACACAGTGGGTAGGAGAGGCGCGCGCAGCGCTCTCCTCGCTTCAGCGTCAAGGAGACGGGAATCAGCGGCAGCAGCAGGCGTGTGTGCAGGGGGGGATGCCTGTGCGCACCAGGCAACCCCCATGCGCATGCCTACACTGTCTCTCTTCGTCTCCCCTTCTCCCGCTGCGCTGCACTGCTCTCCAGTCCGGCACCGTGGCGGGACCCGGCCATCCATCCCGGTGCCGGTATGTGTAGGGGGGGGCGTTCGCCCTAATCGCCCCCCGCTAAATCTGCCACTGCCTCAATGTGAACGTCGGGCACATTTTTGTAATGAAAATGCATCTAATTTGCATTGCTATGTGGCTAGGATGCACAAGCAGCTTCTGCTGATTAAAATGATATGCAGCATGCCTATATACTGTGTGAACTGTGGCTGTATCTGCATATGAAATGCCACACACAGAATATAGGAATGCCGCATATCATTTTAATCAGCAGAATCTGCTGATGCCCCTAGGCATATCAAATGCCCTAGGCAATTGCCTAGTTTGCCTATACCTATGGCCGGCTCTGGCTCTGGCTCCTGAACTCTGATCTCCAAGTCCCCAGTATCTCCTGTAAGGTGGGACTCTCTAGTTTTTTTATCCTGTTAAAGCTAAGAAATCTATTTCCAGGAACTGGAGATATCTGCAGTAAAGCAAGGTGCCTTCCCACCAGAAAATTATGAATATTAAGACCACTCCACCGTCCACCCCTCCCCTGTGTATTAAACACCCCCTACCACCCTGGAAGTCATGTACCGGGGCCCCTCCATTCCGCACAATGTCCCCTTCTACAGTTTAGTGTTCTCCTTCCCGCCCCATTTGTGCAGTAAACGAGTAATTAGCAGAAATTATTTTTCCAGGTCCTACATGCTGAGCGAAAGATAGAACACACCCTACCCACTGCGGGACATCAAAGCTGCCGCTGATAGCACCCCCCCACCCCTACCGCTGATGGGTGGGTAGGGCCCCCAGTGCATTGCTGTGCCCAGGGGCCTAAACTGCTGTTAAGACGGCTCTGGCTAGCTCCTCCTGTGGAATGCAACAACTTCTAATTAAAGATGTGCGGCGGGCACTTTTCGGGGTTTGTGTTTTGGTTTTGGAACTGGATCCCTGCTCGTATTTTGGATCTGGATTGGTTTTGCCAAAACCACCCTTTCGGGTTTTGGGTATGGATCTGGATGATTTTTGAAAAAAACATAAAAACAGGTAAAATCACAGAACTTGGTGATAATTTTGATCCTACGGTATTATTAACCTCAATAGCATTCATTTCAACTCATTTCCAGTCTATTCTAAACACCTCACAATATTGTTTTTAGGCCATAAAGTTGAACCGAGGTCGCTGGATGACTAAGCTAAGAGACACAAGTGGGCAGCACAAACTCCTGACCCATCTAGGAGTGGCACTGCAGTGTCAGACAGGATGGCAGTTTTAAAAACTAGGCCCCAAAGAGCACATCATGCAAAGAAGAAAAAGCGGTGCAATGAGGTAGCTGGATGACTAAGCTAAGCGACCCAAGTGGGTGGCACAAACACCTGGCCAATCTAGGAGTGGCACTGTAGTGTCAGACAGGATGGCACTTTTAAAAACTAGGCCGCAACGAGCACATAATGGAAAGAAGTAAAAGAGGTGCAATGAGGTAGCTGAATGACTAAGCTAAGCGACCCAAGTGGGCGGCACAAACATCTGGCACATCTAGGAGTGGCACTGCAGTGGCAGACAGTATGGCACTTTTAAAAACCTGGCCCCAAAGAGCACATAATACAAAAAAGTAAAAGAGGTGCAATGAGGTAGCTGGATGAAGCTAAGCTAAGCGACCCAAGTGGGCAGCGCAAACACCTGGCCCATCTAGGAGTGGCACTACAGTGGCAGACAGGATGGCAGTTTTAAAAACTAGGCACCAAAGAGCACATAATGCAAAGAAGAAAAAGAGGTGCAATGAAGTAGCTGGGTGACTAAGCTAAGCGACCCAAGTGGGCGGCACAAACACCTGGCCCATCTAGGAGTGGCACTGCAGTGGCAGACAGGATGGCACTTTTAAAAACTAGGCCTCAAAGAGCACATAATGCAAAGAAGAAAAAGAGGTGCAAGATGGAATTGTCCTTGGGCCCTCCCACCCTTATGTTGTATAAACAGGACATGCACTCTTTAACAAACCAATCATTTCAGCGACCGGGTCTGCCACACGACTGTGGCTGAAATAATTGGTTTGTTTGGGGCCCCACCAAAAATTAAGCAATTAATCTCTCCTTGCAAAAACTGGCTTTACAATGGCAACATGTCGTCCTCATCCTCAAATACCCCTCCCCCTTCAGTGTTTACATCCTCATCCTCATAGAGAAATAATATTCAAACAAACAAAACCACATAATTTAGGTGTCAGTGGATTGCTTACGCTATTACCCAAAGTTTCTGAACTCGACAATGACATGATGAATGCGCTGCAGGTGACGTTTAAGGGAGGATGTTCCAAGGTGGTTAACGTCCTTACCCCTACTTATTATGGTTTGACAAAGGCAACAGATGGCTTGACACCTGTTGTCCGAATCTGTGGAGAAATAATTCCACACCGAAGAGGTGGCTTTTTTGGTATTTTGCCCAGGCATGACAATGGGCTTATTCATCCCACGGATAACAACTGTCTCCCCCTGTGCCTGATTTAAACAAACCACATCACCATCAGAATCCTCCTCGTCAACTTCCTCCTCAGCACCAGCAACACCCATATCCTCATCCTGTTGTACTTCAACAGTGATATCTTCAATTTAAATATCAGAAACTGGACTGTGGTGCTCCTTCCAGCACTTGCAGAGGGTGTGCAAATGTTGGAAGGAACCACCTCTTCCCGCCCAGTGTTGGGAAGGTCAGGCATCGCAACCGCCGACACACTTGGACTCTCCTTAGGGATTTGTGATACCATCTCAGAATGCACAGTTCTTTTGCCAGCTTAACTCTTTTCATTTTTCTAGCTGGAGGATGACGGCTTCCATCGTCATAATGTGAAACTGAACCACTAGTCATGAACATAGGCCAGGGCCTTAGCCGTTCCTTGCCACTCCGTGTCGTAAATGGCATATCTGTATTGGAAAGTTTACGTTTCTCCTCAGATGATTGAAAAAAATGTTTGGGTCATTTTACTGAACTTTGGCTTTTTGGATTTTACATGCCCTCCACTATGACATTGGGCATCGGCCTTGGCAGATGACGTTGATGGCATTTCATCGTCTATTACATGACTAGTGGCAGCAGCTTCAGCATTGTGAGGAAGTGGTTCTTGATCTTTCCCTATTTTATCCTCCAAATTTTTGTTCTCCACTATTTGTCTGGAGTTATATAACAATATGCGGCACAGGAGAGCGTACCCCTACACCACACAGGGCAAATCCTGTAAAAATTATTTGGATAATAATAACCCTTTTATTTGGAGTTATAGTAATATGCAGCCCAGGAGAGCGTACCCCAAACAACATAAAGGGCAAACCCTGTAAAAATTATTTGGATTAAATATTAATAACCCCTTTATTTGGAGTAAGTAATATACAGCACAGTACAGCCCCACTGGACTTATAATGCAGTACCACTGGAGTTATACAGCAGTACCGCTGGACTTATACGGCAGTCACACTGGACTTTTATGGCAGTACCACTGGACTTTTACGGCAGCACCACTGGACTTATACGGCAGTACCACTGGAGTTATACGGCAGTACCGCTGGATTTATACGGCAGTAACATTGGACTTTTACGGCAATAACACTGGACTTTTACAGCAGTACCACTGGAGTTATACAGCAGTACCGCTGGACTTATACGGCAGTACCGCTGGACTTATACAGCAGCACCACTGGAGTGGACTTATACAGCAGCACCACTGGATTTATGGCAGCATAGGACTCCACCACTGGACTTATGGTAGCACAACACACCACCACTGGACTGATGCAGCACAAGACAGCACCACTGGACTGGATTTATACAGCAGCACTGGACTTATGGCAGCACAGGACACCACAACTGTGACTGGACTGATGCAGCACAAGACACCACCACTGGATTGATGCAGCACAAGACAGCACCACTGAACTGGACTTATACAGCAGCACTGGACTAATGGCAGCACAGGACACCACCACTGTGACTGGACTGATGCAGCACAAGACACCACCACTGGACTGATGCAGCACAAGACAGCACCACTGGAATGATACAAAAGAGCAGGTCACCACTCCACACGCCACGCCACTTTCCTGCACAGAAACTGAGGAGACACGTCCTCTCGCTACACTCTCCAGGACTGGAGTGAAGATGACTGGGTGGGATGCGCAAAATATACAAAGTCCGGATCTTGCGAGTATCCGACACCAGGATGATGACGTTTTGCCTCATGAGTCTGGCAGGAAAACCTGAGCTAGACTCGGATCCAGACTTGGATCGTGAAGTCCGGGGGGATTCAGATCTCTGAGATCTGAACCCGCTTATACCTAGTTAATACCTTTTCCATTAGCGCCCTCTAAAACATCTATGTAGTGTGCAGCCACACATCCAATCTTTTGCAGCCACACACTACATATAATTGCTCAGCTGCAATGCTGATCATTTTTTCAAAGTACAAGGTACTGTAAGCTTCAAAAAGTTAGAATTCTCTAGCTTAGAATTCTCTACCTTTCCATGCAAGGGCAGATAGCTCAATGAATAGATTGTCTGACTCCAATGCCACTTGCAATGGGTTCGAATCCTTGGTATATCAGCATTTCGAAATGTAAGAAAGGACAGTGTGACTGAGTTCATGAATGTTGACTAGGTATTAGCGACAGAAGGGGCCTGGGTAGGGGAACAGGGGCAGTCAGGAGATGCTGGGCTTCAAAAAGGCAGGAAGCTGCAAGTAAAAGTAAAACATCACCCCCTACCCTGCAGTGCTATGTGCGGTGTCCCCTCTGCACACACCTAGTTACAGCCCTGCATACAGATTACCAACCTAAGCCTAGTGACTGTGTCTCTGTATTGTAATGTTATCTTAAAACCTTAAAAAAGGTGAGAAGTTACTTGGACATATGACTGTATAAATTATTTACGTAATTATACACAGCTAATATTAAAGCACACCAGTGGAATATAGCTCTCCTTATCAAGAACCAGGAATCTTCGGCTGCAGTTTCCATAGGTTACAGCATACTTCAGAGTTCAGTGATCTATTTATAGAGATGGAATAGATATGTTTTGTCGATACTGAATATGTCGACAGTCAATTTGCCACCAGGGGAATGACGGCGGCATAATATTGACATGGCTGTATTGTTAATTGAAGCGTTTTAACCGTGTCAGCATAATAACTAAAAGCATCATGTTTACAGTTTTAATTCTGACACAGTTAAAATGCTTTAAGTAACATTACAACTGTGTTTTATGCCGTTGGCATTATCCCTTCAGCGTATGGACTGTCAACATATCGAGTTTCAAAATAAAATAAAAAATTAGATTTTAGCGGGCAGTCAATATTGCTATTTAACATAGCTAGCCTTTCCATATAAGCGCGTGGTTGGCGCTGCTGCTGGTGAGGGGGCGGGCGGCTGATGCTGGTGAGGGGCGGGCGGCTGATGTCTTTCCTCAATCTCCCTTGCCCTCCGTAACGCGCAAAAGTTTATTTAAAAAAAAATGGTCCTGTGAGTAGTAGGGGGACAGTAGTGGCCGCCCTCCAGCGGCCGGCGCTCTAGGCAGCTGCCTAAAGCTGCCTAATGGTAGCGCCGGCCCTGCATATGAGGCTTCCATATAGTAAGTCTACTAATTCCCCATCAGTCTTTAAAGACAGTAATTTAAAAAAAGTCTTAATACAGTAGCAGTGTATGAATTTGTTATTCTTATCATATACAGTACATAGAGAAAATAACCCTATTATACTCAGTTTTGTGTGCAAGCTTGAGAAACAGATTTACAATTAACGAAAATAAATAGGTTATTTTTTAAGAGATTGATACAGCCAGTATATATCTATCTATATATATTTTTCTCTATGTGAATTTGCTGTTTCAACTTAGTTGCATGGAGCGAGCACACAACAATCTCTCCTGGGAACTAGTTCATGCTAAGCATCCTCCTGCTGAGAGAGTGGAAATATACCCATTAGGCATTCTTCCCGCAGACACAAGTGGAACCTGCTCAGAATTTTTAAATACGTCTCGTGATTTTTTTTTTGTCTCTTCTTCATCTGCCGTCATTTTATTTCCAAGAGATTAAAATCGAGATTTTTTTTTTAACTTGAGTGTCATTCATTTTCTTTCTTTTTTTTAGTACATAGAAATTAATTTTTATTCTCAAATAATGAAACAGGAAAATAAGGGAGAGCTATAAATCAGAGATAATATAAAGAGCACTATGTAGGCACACAGAATATTACACCAGTAATTGATGGTAAAACTCAAAGTGTTACTAAAATGACAGATTTACTCCACTGAAAATGGTAATATATGTATGTAACCTGCCATCCAGCATCCTGGATTCCGAAGAAAAAAAAAAGTTTTCAAAAAAAGAATAATCAGCAGATGAGGGTTAGAAAAATGTGACTAGGGCTATATGTACGAAGAGGCAGATATTTAAACTGACACTTCTTGGCGGGTATCAGGTTGGCACCAACCAGGCTAAAGCCACACACAGCATAGATGCCCAGTGGAGGAACTAGCGAGATATGTGCCCTCCCCACAACCACCCCACTGTCTCATAGCGGAAAATCCATTTAGGCAAGATAAAACTTCGGGTGCGAAAAATTTCAGTTTTTATGATTTTTCCCCCAATGTTTCACAGATTTGTTTACAAACTATCAAATTAGATCGCCCATAAAAAATACATTGCCTCATGAGAACACCCAGGTTCAGTGAAACCTGTGTGTTTTCGTGGACGGAGTCCCGAAAACAGGTGAAAAAAATTCCCTGATAAGCCACGACTCGCTTCGGTTTATCGGGGCTAATTGGATAATCCCCAGGGATACAATTACCCGTGATAAATTACTGCAGCTAATTGGATAGCCCCCATAGATTTACCTTAGTCCCTAATGGCAACCGTCTCCTCCAAGCTGGCTATCCCAGGCTATCTTGTGAGATATATGACATCATCTCACGAGATCTTTAGCTCCAGGGCAACAGGTTCCGTCACAATCAGATCAGTTATCCTTTTGATAGTTCAAAGGTTGCAACCAGCTTTTCTATACATAATATAAAAAATATACCATATATAAATATATATATATATATATACTGTATTAACATTTTGTTTACTAAAATAATGTGAAAAAGGGTGTTTTCACACCATTTTCACAATATTTTAGTTTCTCTGAAATGTATTAAAAAGGTTTATGGGCCAGTTTTAATTCACTTATTTTTAGTAACTAGATCGCATTTCCCTTGCTTATAATGGGAAATTGCGATCTGGCCGCATTTACTAAAAAGAAAAAAGTGAAAAAATACTGCAGTGAGCCCTGTGATAATAACGCTGTCCTGAGACAGCATTATCAAAGAGCTCACTGCGAATCCTGCAAATCCCTAGGCAGAGAAAAGCTGTGGAGGGACCCGTCAGTGTGATCAGCTACTGTATGTGTGTCCAGTGGACACACAAGCTGATTACTGTGTAGAAAAAAAATAAAAAATAAATAAAATCATACTCACTTATCCCGGGATTGGTGATAGGTGTTCCGGTGCTGGTTATCAGATCCTCCTGCTGCTGCTGTGACCCACAGTGCAGTAAAGTGATGTTGCAAAGTGGAAGCTCACTTTACAGCATCTGGGGGTCATAAAAGGAAGAGGATCTGAAGACTGACAGCCCTCCAATCACAAGTCCCTGGGTCTGGGGAGTATTAGCAGCGGTGGGGAGTGCCAGTGCGAAGGGTTGTTTCGAGGGCGGTACCTGGTGGTGGCGGCGGTGGTAGCAGCAATGTCGGCGGCGGTGCATGCGCAGCACATACTCAGGGTATTTTTTCCACACAAAAAACCCCGTAAATGCTGCGGAGTAGCCTTGCAGTGTCAAAGCTTTCTCGCAAGCTCTGTCCCTGCATGTGATAAATGATATATCCTATGCTGAACTGCAGATACAGGTGGAGGCACTGCCAATATTAAAACAGACAGCAAGAAGGAAGTTGCTACATGGGCATCACTTGTACACAGCCTCACTCAAAAAAAGCGTGTGCCAAAGGGGTGTTACAGTGGTATTCCCGGACGGGTATGGGTCATTAGGTCAACAAGATTTAGGTCGACAGTCATTATGTTGACCACTATTCGTCGACATGCACTAGGTTGACATGGTCATTAGGTCGACATGGAAAAAAGTCAACATGGAAAAAGGTTGACATGAGTTACTTTACTTTTTTTGTGTCGTTTTCTTCGTAAAGTGACGGGGAACCCCAATTAGTGTACCGTGTCCCCTCGTATGGCTTGCTTTGCTCGCCATGCTTTGGGCAAGGTGCCTCGCTCTGCTACCGCTGCGCTCGGCACAGGTTACTGTTCCAAATTGTAGTCCACGTGGATCGTAAAGTATGAAAAAGTAAAAAAAAAATGATTTTTTTTTAAAAAACTCAAGTCGACCTTTTTCCATGTCAACCTTGTTCATGTTGACCTAATGACCATGGCGACCTAGTGCATGTCGACCAATAGTGGTCGACCTAATGACTGTCAACCTAAGTCCTGTCGACCTAATGACTGTAAGCCTCCCAGACAGGGTGCAGACACGTGGGCCGGGCACATTTTGGGGGAGTGGACATGTCCCCATAGGAAAAAAAAAAGAAAAGAAAGTACACTGCTCAAAAAAATAAAGGGAACACTAAAATAACACATTCTAGATCTGAATGAATGAAATATTCTTATTAAGGGGGTCATTCCGAGTTGTTCGCTCGTTGCCGATTTTCGCAACGGAGCGATTAAGGCAAAAATGTGCATGCGCATGGTACGCAGTGCGCATGCGGTAAGTATTTTAGCACAAAACTTAGTCGATTTACTCACGTCCGAACAAAGAATTTTCATCGTTGAAGTGATCGGAGTGTGATTGACAGGAAGTGGGTGTTTCTGGGCGGAAACTGGCCGATTTCTGGGAGTGTGCGGAAAAACGCAGGCGTGCCAGGAAAAAACGCGGGAGTGTCTGTAGAAACAGGGGAATGGCTGGCCGAACGCAGGGCGTGTTTGTGACGTCAAACCAGAAACGAAACGGCCTGAGCTGATCGCAATCTGTGAGTAGGTCTGGAGCTACTCAGAAACTGCTAAGAATTTTCTATTCGCAATTCTGCTAATTTTTCGTTTGCTATTCTGCTAAGCTAAGATACACTCCCAGAGGGCGGCGGCCTAGCGTGTGCAATGCTGCTAAAATCTGCTAGCGAGCGAACAACTCGGAATGACCTCCTAAATACTTTGTTCTTTACATAGTTGAATGTGCTGACAACAAAATCACACAAAAATTATCAATGGAAATCAAATTTATTAACCCATGGAGATCTGGATTTGGAGTCACACTCAAAATTAAAGTGGAAAAACACACAGCAGGCTGATCCAACTTTGATTTAATGTCCTTAAAACAAGTCAAAATGAGGCTCAGTAGTGTGTGTGGCCTCCACGTGCCTGTATGACCTCCCTACAATGCCTGGGCATGCTCCTGATGAGGTGGCGGATGGTCTCCTGAGGGATCTCCTCCCAGACCTGGACTAATGCATCCGCCAACTCCTGGACAGTCTGTGGTGCAACGTGGCGTTGTTGGATGGAGCGAGACATGATGTCCCAGATGTGCTCAATTTGATTCAGGTCTGGGGAACGGGCGGGCCAGTCCATAGCATCAATGCCTTCGTCTTGCAGGAACTGCTTACACACTCCAGCCACATGAGGTCTAGCATTGTCTTGCATTAGGAGGAACCCAGGGCCAACCGCACCAGCATATGGTCTCACAAGGGGTCTGAGGATCTCATCTCGGTACCTAATGGCACTCAGGCTACCTCTGGCGAGCACATGGAGGGCTGTGCAGCCCCCCAAAGAAATGCCACCCCACACCATTACTGACCCACTGCCAAACCGGTCATGCTGGAGGATGTTGCAGGCAGCAGAACGTTCTCCTTGGCATCTCCAGACTCTGTCACGTCTGTCACATGTGCTCAGTGAGAACCTGCTTTCATCTGTGAGGAGCACAGGGCGCCAGTGGCGAATTTGACAATCTTGGTGTTCTCTGGCAAATGCCAAATGTCCTGCACGGTGTTGGGCTGTAAGCACAACCCCCACCTGTGGACGTCGGGCCTTCATACCACCCTCATGGAGTCTGCTTCTGATCGTTTGAGTAGATACATGCACATTTGTGGCTTGCTGGAGGTCATTTTGCAGGGCTCTGGCAGTGCTCCTCCTGTTCCTCCTTGCACAAAGGTGGAGGTAGCGTTCCTGCTGCTGGGTTGTTGCCCTCCTATGGCCTCCTCCACATCTCCTGATGTACTGGCCTGTCTCCTGGCAGCGCCTCCATGCTCTGGACACTACGCTGACAGACACAGCAAACCTTCTTGCCACAGCTCGCATTGATGTGCCATCCTGGATGAGCTGCACTACCTGAGCCACTTGTATGGGTTGTAAACTCCGTCTCATGCTACCACTAGAGTGAAAGCACCGCCAGCTTTCAAAAGTGACCAAAACATCAGCCAGAAAGCATAGGAGCTGAGAAGTGGTTTGTGGTCACCACCTGCAGAACAACTCCTTCATTGGGGGTGTCTTGCTAATTGCCTATAATTTCCACCTGTTGTCTATTCCATTTGCACAACAGCATGTGAAATTGATTGTCAATCAGTGTTGCTTCCTAAGTGGACAGTTTGATTTCACAGAAGTGCGATTGACTTGGAGTTACATTGTGTTGTTTAAGTGTTCCCTTTATTTTTTTGAGCAGTGTATTTTGCGGCACTGCACACTGAACGGGGTGTCGTGAGCCTTTCAACAGGGGTAATTTTGTTTGGGGGGCAATTCAATAGTATAGGCAGAGGAGACTACTGCTGCTCAGCCAGGGCCATCTTAACAATATTGTTTGCCCTGGGCAAAGCAATGCATTGTGGTTCCTACCCAGCCATTCATTGGAATATATGGGAAAAAAATCACAACCTACCACTCCTGCATTTCCGCACTTTCCATACAGTGAATGGCTGTCAGCACTGTGATTGCTCCAGCCATCCAACAGTCAGCATGCTGACAGCCATTCACTGTCTGCGGGCTGGAAGGCAGGTAGCGTGGCTGCAGGCTGGAAGGCAGGTAGAGTGTCTGCAGGCTGGAAGGCAGGTAGAGTGTCTGCAGGCTGAAGGCAGGTAGAGTGTCTGCGGGCTGGAAGGCAGGTAGAGTGGCTGCAGGCTGGAAGGTGAGTAGAGTGGCTGCAGGCTGGAAGGCAGGTAGAGTGGCTGCAGGCTGGAAGGCAGGTAGAGTGGCTGCAGGCTGGAAGGCGGGTAGAGTGGCTGCAGGCTGGAAGGCAGGTAGAGTGGCTGCAGGCTGGAAGGCAGGCAGAGTGTCTGCAGGCTGGAAGGCAGGTAGGGAATGCTGCCCGGTTGCGCTAATTGTGTGTAATTCATGCATGCCGACATGCTGGCTGCCCCTCCGGGGACAGCCAAGTCAGCATAGCGGGGGGGGGGAGGGGGGGCATGGCGAGCAATGTAACGCCCCCGCTACATAATACCAAGGTTACCAGCATAACAAGGCAGGGGGCGGGGTCACAACAATGCGGATTGCGTCTGTCTGCTTGTTATAGACCGCAGTATGTATATGCCGATCTTTGATGGTAATGGCAATATCCAAATAATGTATCACTTCTTTACTATATTGATAAGTAAACCTAATAGGTGAGTTAGCCAGATTGATTGACACAAGCAGTTGTTTCAAGCTATCCTCATCCCCAGTCCAGGGATGAGTGCACTTCTTTTGGAAACTATTTATTTTGTTTCCTCTTACTGAGTACAGATGCATTATTCGTATCACTTTGTATTGTAAAACTGTTTTCTGTCACTTTGTATCTCCAGTGCGTCGGTGGGACACGCCAGGAGGTTGTTGATCGGTAGCCTAGCAACGGCTACGTCATTGCTCTGTGACCGGATGCTGGTGTTGCCGGAGGCTCCCGCCCGCCGCGTTCCCTCGGCTCATGGGGTATGTATTATGTATTTAAGGTAAGCGTCTTATTACACACTGTTTGCTCACCATGTGTCCTTGAAAAAAACACCCTGCGCGGTGTTGAAACGTCGGACTCTTCATGCTGTGGTTTCATTTATAAACATCACTATTTATTCAAGTCCGTGGAGAGCCGCCTGTGTTTGTCTCATGGGAACAGAGGCCTGTCCCCCATCACTACAAGCCATTTACATTGTATATATATATATATATATATATATATATATAAAACTTTTTTTGTAGTGTGAACGGGCATACAATAAATTAACACGCAACAACAATGCTTCCTGCTCTTATAAGATGTACTGGGAAATTTCCTAATCAGCCAGTTTATGTGCTGTTTGTAAAGTCCCAAACCACATGTCATTTTGGCTAAACCACAAGAGGTAAGGCTGATTTGTTAACTCCTTTAGTGCCAAATATGAGTCAGACTCATCCTATGCGCTGCTCAGGGGCGTTTTAACAGAGGAGGTGGCCCGTGTGCAGACTTCGGGTGGGCTAGTATATTCCTAAACAATTTATTTGTTTCATTATCATTTTCAAGTGCAAATTTTATTATGAAAACCTACATTGGATATCCAACTTATTACTGTTTTGGACAAGTGAGTTAATACCAAATCAAGAACTGCAAATGGTTTCTTCAATACAAATACAAATGTTTGATTGTATTACACTTTCTAGCAATTTCAAAAAATATATATTTTTGGCCCATTTTGTCTTCGCTGTGTGAAAAGAAATAGGTAAACTAATACTATTTTCTTCTGAAATGCAAAAAACATTAGTGTCGGTACAGCATAAATAATTACGTTTTGCATCCCGATGGACAGGATGCCAATGGTCATGTGATCGATGCAGGAATCCTGACACCACTGTCCCGTGACACTAAAAGCCTACATCCTGAAGGTAAGTATCGGGTTACCTGTAGGGTTAGGACCCTGGTGGAAGAGGGGGTTAGGGTTAGGCTATGGGGAGGGACGGCTAGAGTTAAACACTAGGAGGGGGTTAGGGTTAGGCACTAGGACGGAGGTTAGAGTTAGGCACTAGGAGGGGGGTTAGCTCTAGCTCCCCCCCCCCCCACCCTGAGGGCTAGTCCTAGTTGCCACTCCCGAAGGTTAGCCCTAGCCACCAGCCCCAGATGGTTAGGGTAGAGGAGGTCGGGGGGGATACTTACGCCCTCCAACGGTGGGATCCTCAATGTCGGGATAACGGTGTCGATCATGTGACCGCCAGCATCCCGATGACCGGGATTTCATACTGAACCTTTATTACAAATATTGATGTTGGAATGTGACCACCCCAAAAAGTGCCAAATTAGGCTCAGCAGTGAAGGGGTTAAACATGCCTCTGTCAGATAAAACAACATATGGTTTGAGCAATCTGTTTTTGTTTTGAACAGTAAAAAAATAAGCTAATTAACTATCGGTGATACAATGTTGGAAAATTCTGAAACCAGGAGAATAGAACACATGGGTCTGCACATACTATTCACTCATCCATGACTTATACACATGGATTCACTACTTATTTTTAAGCCACAGACACCTCCCCCAGCTGCTGTAAGACACACACATTGGTTAAGTGACTTTCTCCAGTCATGCACCAATTTATTTGACCTTCGACATTTCCTTTGGTGACAACGATACAACCTTCAAAACCACACTGTGGGAGGCACACAATTGTGTTATATGTGGGAAGTGTATATGTGACACCCTGAAATGTGCCACCCTGCTACCTGGACTTTTAGGATTAAGGTGTAGGCACCACCACCCCCTGACTAGGCCACCTGAGTGAGGTCCCATGTCCCCCCATGATTTGGCCCCTGTTCACTAGCCGGCCCAGCAACGCTGAAGGGGTTAACACCCCTCCCTCCTACTCACCGGGTTACGTCAGCTGCAGCCCAAACACGGGGGACACAAGGACCTGGGGAATTCCAGCTGCCACTGCCCAGAGCAAGAAGCCTATGAGGCAGGGGATTGGAGGAGCCTGGCAGGAGAGCAGAGGAGGTGGAGTTCGTGCCCCATTGGGCTGTGTGAGGAGCTGCGCTGTAGAGAGCTGAGCGGCCACTGAGGAGAGTCCGCTGAGGAGAGCCGCATGGGAGCAGCCTGTCGCTGACCGGGAGATCGGGCTGAGCGCAGTGGGGACACTGTGGCGGGAAAGCGAGGCCCCGGAGAGAGTACAGAATTGTGCTGCGGTAAGCATGTTGGAGCTGAGGCTAATTGCGTGCTGGGGAGAGAGAGAGCCATTCCATCGGAGGGTGCAGAGGTGGTGAGCGGTGCAGTGACGGGGCAGCACACAGGTGAGGAGTGGCAGAGCCATCCAGGAAGCTGCACCATGGGTAATGAGCTGCCCAGCTGAATCCGACCGTCGGGTGAAACTGATGCAATGCACAGCTAGCAAGGTCACCCGTAATGGCCCTAATCACTCCCTGTCAGTAAAAGACGCAAGCTAGGAAATCTCACAGCCTCTGATTCCTGTCTTTGTAGACAGAACCCTGAATAGTACTGGGACACAGGAGAGAGTGATACTGACCTTATGAGCTAGGGGTGACCCTATCGTGACCCCAAATGCCTTAATCTAGTCTACCACCTTCTGCAGTCTGTCCTTGGAATAGACTCTGTAATCTCTAGACAGCATAGGGAAGCGGGAGCAGCTCCATCTGTTATCATAGCAATACTTATTCTGACTCAATAACCAGGCTGTAAGTGTAAGGCTCCTGAGACAGTTACTCTGGGTATATGTCTACATTAACCAGTACTCACACCAAGAGACCTTGTCAGATAGTGTCAACTCGACACAAGAGGCATGTGTGAAGAATCCAGATGAGGGTTTATTTCAAGCTGATATTCTAGTAGTTATGCACAAAACAGTAGGTGAAAAGATGATGATTTACCAGAGCTGGTCAGAATCTAAAATGGCAGACACACACAGAGCTGGGGACAGGATGACATCAGAAACTGGCTACAGGAAATCAGGAGGGACAAATTTTAACAAGATGCAAAGCTCTGCAATAAAAACATGACAACACATGAAACATATATCGTGGGACATGACACTCTCCGTCTGAAATCTTTAGATTTCACGATAAATCAAACATTATAGTAATATCCTTAGGTGAAGTCCAGAATTAATCTTGCGACCTGTAAGACAAAAGAGAGAACCTGCAACAATAAACAATAACAATAACAGGAAATAAGTTTAGTTTAAGTCTTGTGACTGAAAGTCTTGAGGCTTGTAATCCATAACAGTAGGGAACGTTAGATCAAGTTCCAAGTAGTAAACTCATCTTCGGATTGGGGAAGTCTCAACCTGCAAACACTTCCACCAACCCATGGTATGATCCAAATAATAAAGTGTCAATGGTATATCATAGCTGGAAGCTTGTGGTAGAATACTTCCCATCATGAGGTGAATCTAGTAGCCATGTCCTTCTTTATGTGATATCTTCTTTTGGAAGAAGGAGTACTAGTTCAGTGATTGGATGGAAGAAAACTTTGGCAGAGCCTCCTTTGGTCACTTTAACCTCCACTTTACGAGTCTTTCCATCGTCGCTGGGAACAACCTTGGTGATAAGTCCCATTGGCCATTCATTGCGATGAACCTCTTTATCCTTCAAAAGTACAAGGTCACCAATCTGAGGGTTGGGTTTTGACAGCTGCCATTTGTGGCGACTTTGAAGCATATGTAAACACTCTCTTCCAGCGATGCCAAAACACATTGGATAGGTGTTGAACCTGTTTCCACTGACGTCTGTGAATGTCCTTGTTGTCTAAGATTTCAGGATGAATTAAAGCAGCTCCAATCTTCTGGGTAAGAAGAGTAACTGGAGTAAGAATGGTTGGAGAATCTGGGTCTAAGGATACTGGGACAAGTGGTCTTGCATTGATTATCGCAGATACTTTAGAGATGAGCGGGTTCGGTTCCTCGGAATCCGAACCCGCCCGAACTTCATGTTTTTTTTCACGGGTCCGAGCGACTCGGATCTTCCCGCCTTGCTCGGTTAACCCGAGCGCGCCCGAACGTCATCATGACGCTGTCGGATTCTCGCGAGACTCGGATTCTATATAAGGAGCCGCGCGTCGCCGCCATTTTCACACGTGCATTGAGATTGATAGGGAGAGGACGTGGCTGGCGTCCTCTCCATTTAGATTAGAAGAGAGAGAGTGAGATTGATTTGAGACAGAGACACTTGATTTACTGGAGCTTAGGAGTACTGTAGAGAGTGCAGAGTTTAGTAGTGACTGACCACAGTGACCACCAGACAGTGCAGTTTTATTTAATATAATCCGTTCTCTGCCTGAAAAAAACGATACACAGTGACTCAGTCACATACCATATCTGTGTGCACTGCTCAGCCCAGTGTGCTGCATCATCTATGTATATATCTGACTGTGCTCACACAGCTTATAATTGTGGGGGAGACTGGGGAGCAGTGCCAGTTATAGGTTATAGCAGGAGCCAGGAGTACATATTATTAAAATTAAACAGTGCACACTTTTGCTGCAGGAGTGCCACTGCCAGTGTGACTGACCAGTGACCTGACCACACTGACCACCAGTATAGTTAGTAGTATACTATATTGTGATTGCCTGAAAAGGTTAAACACTCGTCGTGTGACTTGTGTGGTGTTTTTTTTTTTATTCTGACAGTGTCCAGCAGGTCCGTCATTATATAATATATACCTGTCCGGCTGCAGTAGTGATATATATATATTTTTTATATCATTATTTATCATCCAGTCGCAGCAGACACAGTACGGTAGTTCACGGCTGTAGCTACCTCTGTGTCGGCACTCGGCAGTCCATCCATAATTGTATACCACCTACCCGTGGTTTTTTTTTCTTTCTTCTTTATACATACATACTACATCTCTTTATCAACCAGTCTATATTAGCAGCAGACACAGTACAGTAGTCCACGGCTGTAGCTACCTCTGTGTCGGCACTCGGCAGTCCATCCATAATTGTATACCACCTACCCGTGGTTTTTTTTTCTTTCTTCTTTATACATACATACTACATCTCTTTATCAACCAGTCTATATTAGCAGCAGACACAGTACAGTACGGTAGTCCACGGCTGTAGCTACCTCTGTGTCGGCACTCGGCAGTCCGTCCATAATTGTATACCACCTACCCGTGGTTTTTCTTTCTTTCTTCTTTATACATACATACTACATCTCTTTATCAACCAGTCTATATTAGCAGCAGACACAGTACAGTAGTCCACGGCTGTAGCTACCTCTGTGTCGGCACTCGGCAGTCCATCCATAATTGTATACCACCTACCCGTGGTTTTTTTTTCTTTCTTCTTTATACATACATACTACATCTCTTTATCAACCAGTCTATATTAGCAGCAGACACAGTACAGTACAGTAGTCCACGGCTGTAGCTACCTCTGTGTCGGCACTCGGCAGTCCATCCATAATTGTATACCACCTACCCGTGGTTTTTTTTTCTTTCTTCTTTATACATACATACTACATCTCTTTATCAACCAGTCTATATTAGCAGCAGACACAGTACGGTAGTCCACGGCTGTAGCTACCTCTGTGTCGGCACTCGGCAGTCCGTCCATAATTGTATACCACCTACCCGTGGTTTTTTTTTCTTTCTTCTTTATACATACTACATCTCATTATCAACCAGTCTATATTAGCAGCAGACACAGTACGGTAGTCCACGGCTGTAGCTACCTCTGTGTCGGCACTCGGCAGTCCATCCATAATTGTATACCACCTAACCGTGGTTTTTTTTTCTTTCTTCTTTATACATACTACATCTCATTATCATCCAGTCTATATTAGCAGCAGACACAGTACAGTACGGTAGTCCACGGCTGTAGCTACCTCTGTGTCGGCACTCGGCAGTCCGTCCATAATTGTATACCACCTACCCGTGGTTTTTTTTTTTTTTTCTTCTTTATACATACTACATCTCATTATCAACCAGTCTATATTAGCAGCAGACACAGTACGGTAGTCCACAACTGTAGCTACCTCTGTGTCGGCACTCGGCAGTCCATCCATAATTGTATACCACCTACCCGTGGTTTTTTTTTCTTTCTTCTTTATACATACATACTACATCTCTTTATCAACCAGTCTATATTAGCAGCAGACACAGTACAGTAGTCCACGGCTGTAGCTACCTCTGTGTCGGCACTCGGCAGTCCATCCATAATTGTATACCACCTACCCGTGGTTTTTTTTCTTTCTTCTTTATACATACATACTACATCTCATTATCATCCAGTCTATATTAGCAGCAGACACAGTACAGTACAATAGTCCACGGCTGTAGCTACCTCTGTGTCGGCACTCGGCAGTCCATCCATAATTGTATACTAGTATCCATCCATCTCCATTGTTTACCTGAGGTTCCTTTTAGTTGTGCCTATTAAAATATGGAGAACAAAAATGTTGAGGTTCCAAAATTAGGGAAAGATCAAGATCCACTTCCACCTCGTGCTGAAGCTGCTGCCACTAGTCATGGCCGAGACAATGAAATGCCAGCAACGTCGTCTGCCAAGGCCGATGCCCAATGTCATAGTACAGAGCATGTCAAATCCAAAACACCAAATATCAGTAAAAAAAGGACTCCAAAACCTAAAATAAAATTGTCGGAGGAGAAGCGTAAACTTGCCAATATGCCATTTACCACACGGAGTGGCAAGGAACGGCTGAGGCCCTGGCCTATGTTCATGGCTAGTGGTTCAGCTTCACATGAGGATGGAAGCACTCAGCCTCTCGCTAGAAAACTGAAAAGACTCAAGCTGGCAAAAGCACCGCAAAGAACTGTGCGTTCTTCGAAATCCCAAATCCACAAGGAGAGTCCAATTGTGTCGGTTGCGATGCCTGACCTTCCCAACACTGGACGTGAAGAGCATGCGCCTTCCACCATTTGCACGCCCCCTGCAAGTGCTGGAAGGAGCACCCGCAGTCCAGTTCCTGATAGTCAGATTGAAGATGTCAGTGTTGAAGTACACCAGGATGAGGAGGATATGGGTGTTGCTGGCGCTGGGGAGGAAATTGACCAGGAGGATTCTGATGGTGAGGTGGTTTGTTTAAGTCAGGCACCCGGGGAGACACCTGTTGTCCGTGGGAGGAATATGGCCGTTGACATGCCTGGTGAAAATACCAAAAAAATCAGCTCTTCGGTGTGGAAGTATTTCACCAGAAATGCGGACAACATTTGTCAAGCCGTGTGTTCCCTTTGTCAAGCTGTAATAAGTAGGGGTAAGGACGTTAACCACCTCGGAACATCCTCCCTTATACGTCACCTGCAGCGCATTCATAATAAGTCAGTGACAAGTTCAAAAACTTTGGGCGACAGCGGAAGCAGTCCACTGACCAGTAAATCCCTTCCTCTTGTAACCAAGCTCACGCAAACCACCCCACCAACTCCCTCAGTGTCAATTTCCTCCTTCCCCAGGAATGCCAATAGTCCTGCAGGCCATGTCACTGGCAATTCTGACGAGTCCTCTCCTGCCTGGGATTCCTCCGATGCATCCTTGCGTGTAACGCCTACTGCTGCTGGCGCTGCTGTTGTTGCCGCTGGGAGTCGATGGTCATCCCAGAGGGGAAGTCGTAAGCCCACTTGTACTACTTCCAGTAAGCAATTGACTGTCCAACAGTCCTTTGCGAGGAAGATGAAATATCACAGCAGTCATCCTGCTGCAAAGCGGATAACTGAGGCCTTGACAACTATGTTGGTGTTAGACGTGCGTCCGGTATCCGCCGTTAGTTCACAGGGAACTAGACAATTTATTGAGGCAGTGTGCCCCCGTTACCAAATACCATCTAGGTTCCACTTCTGTAGGCAGGCGATACCGAGAATGTACACGGACGTCAGAAAAAGACTCACCAGTGTCCTAAAAAATGCAGTTGTACCCAATGTCCACTTAACCACGGACATGTGGACAAGTGGAGCAGGGCAGGGTCAGGACTATATGACTGTGACAGCCCACTGGGTAGATGTATGGACTCCCGCCGCAAGAACAGCAGCGGCGGCACCAGTAGCAGCATCTCGCAAACGCCAACTCTTTCCTAGGCAGGCTACGCTTTGTATCACCGCTTTCCAGAATACGCACACAGCTAAAAACCTCTTACGGCAACTGAGGAAGATCATCGCAGAATGGCTTACCCCAATTGGACTCTCCTGTGGATTTGTGGCATCGGACAACGCCAGCAATATTGTGTGTGCATTAAATATGGGCAAATTCCAGCACGTCCCATGTTTTGCACATACCTTGAATTTGGTGGTGCAGAATTTTTAAAAAAACGACAGGGGCGTGCAAGAGATGCTGTCGGTGGCCAGAAGAATTGCGGGACACTTTCGGCGTACAGGCACCACGTACAGAAGACTGGAGCACCACCAAAAACTACTGAACCTGCCCTGCCATCATCTGAAGCAAGAAGTGGTAACGAGGTGGAATTCAACCCTCTATATGCTTCAGAGGTTGGAGGAGCAGCAAAAGGCCATTCAAGCCTATACAATTGAGCACGATATAGGAGGTGGAATGCACCTGTCTCAAGTGCAGTGGAGAATGATTTCAACGTTGTGCAAGGTTCTGATGCCCTTTGAACTTGCCACACGTGAAGTCAGTTCAGACACTGCCAGCCTGAGTCAGGTCATTCCCCTCATCAGGCTTTTGCAGAAGAAGCTGGAGACATTGAAGGAGGAGCTAACACGGAGCGATTCCGCTAGGCATGTGGGACTTGTGGATGGAGCCCTTAATTCGCTTAACAAGGATTCACGGGTGGTCAATCTGTTGAAATCAGAGCACTACATTTTGGCCACCGTGCTCGATCCTAGATTTAAAACCTACCTTGGATCTCTCTTTCCGGCAGACACAAGTCTGCTGGGGTTGAAAGACCTGCTGGTGAGAAAATTGTCAAGTCAAGCGGAACGCGACCTGTCAACATCTCCTCCTTCACATTCTCCCGCCACTGGGGGTGCGAGGAAAAGGCTCAGAATTCCGAGCCCACCCGTTGGCGGTGATGCAGGGCAGTCTGGAGCGACTGCTGATGCTGACATCTGGTCCGGACTGAAGGACCTGACAACGATTACGGACATGTCGTCTACTGTCACTGCATATGATTCTCTCAACATTGAAAGAATGGTGGAGGATTATATGAGTGACCGCATCCAAGTAGGCACGTCACACAGTCCGTACTTATACTGGCAGGAAAAAGAGGCAATTTGGAGGCCCTTGCACAAACTGGCTTTATTCTACCTAAGTTGCCCTCCCACAAGTGTGTACTCCGAAAGAGTGTTTAGTGCCGCCGCTCACCTTGTCAGCAATCGGCGTACGAGGTTACATCCAGAAAATGTGGAGAAGATGATGTTCATTAAAATGAATTATAATCAATTCCTCCGCGGAGACATTGACCAGCAGCAATTGCCTCCACAAAGTACACAGGGAGCTGAGATGGTGGATTCCAGTGGGGACGAATTGATAATCTGTGAGGAGGGGGATGTACACGGTGATATATCGGAGGATGATGATGAGGTGGACATCTTGCCTCTGTAGAGCCAGTTTGTGCAAGGAGAGATTAATTGCTTCTTTTTTGGGGGGGGGTCCAAACCAACCCGTCATATCAGTCACAGTCGTGTGGCAGACCCTGTCACTGAAATGATGGGTTGGTTAAAGTGTGCATGTCCTGTTTATACAACATAAGGGTGGGTGGGAGGGCCCAAGGACAATTCCATCTTGCACCTCTTTTTTCTTTTATTTTTCTTTGCGTCATGTGCTGTTTGGGGAGGGTTTTTTGGAAGGGCCATCCTGCGTGACACTGCAGTGCCACTCCTAGATGGGCCCGGTGTTTGTGTCGGCCACTAGGGTCGCTTATCTTACTCACACAGTCAGCTACCTCATTGCGCCTCTTTTTTTCTTTGCGTCATGTGCTGTTTGGGGAGGGTTTTTTGGAAGGGCCATCCTGCGTGACACTGCAGTGCCACTCCTAGATGGGCCCGGTGTTTGTGTCGGCCACTAGGGTCGCTTATCTTACTCACACAGTCAGCTACCTCATTGCGCCTCTTTTTTTCTTTGCGTCATGTGCTGTTTGGGGAGGGTTTTTTGGAAGGGCCATCCTGCGTGACACTGCAGTGCCACTCCTAGATGGGCCCGGTGTTTGTGTCGGCCACTAGGGTCGCTTATCTTACTCACACAGTCAGCTACCTCATTGCGCCTCTTTTTTTCTTTGCGTCATGTGCTGTTTGGGGAGGGTTTTTTGGAAGGGACATCCTGCGTGACACTGCAGTGCCACTCCTAGATGGGCCCGGTGTTTGTGTCGGCCACTAGGGTCGCTTATCTTACTCACACAGCTACCTCATTGCGCCTCTTTTTTTCTTTGCGTCATGTGCTGTTTGGGGAGGGTTTTTTGGAAGGGACATCCTGCGTGACACTGCAGTGCCACTCCTAGATGGGCCCGGTGTTTGTGTCGGCCACTAGGGTCGCTTATCTTACTCACACAGCGACCTCGGTGCAAATTTTAGGACTAAAAATAATATTGTGAGGTGTGAGGTATTCAGAATAGACTGAAAATGAGTGTAAATTATGGTTTTTGAGGTTAATAATACTTTGGGATCAAAATGACCCCCAAATTCTATGATTTAAGCTGTTTTTTAGGGTTTTTTGAAAAAAACACCCGAATCCAAAACACACCCGAATCCGACAAAAAAAATTCGGTGAGGTTTTGCCAAAACGCGGTCGAACCCAAAACACGGCCGCGGAACCGAACCCAAAACCAAAACACAAAACCCGAAAAATTTCCGGCGCTCATCTCTAAGATACTTCTGCAAGAAAGGTGACTAAAACTTCATGGGTAAGAGATGACTTGTAGTCCAGCAACATCGAATCGAGGATTCTACGTGCGATTCCAATCATACGTTCCTCCCATGTGGTGTGAATGTGGGGGATTAAAAACCCAAGTGCACCCATTGTTAAATAAGAAATTGTCTAATTGCAGTTCCTTGCAGGCCCCCACAAAGTTAGTGCCACAGTCGGACCTCAGTTGTTTGACAGGTCCACGGATAGAGAAGAATCTTCGGAGGGCATTGATGAAACAAGAAGAATCCGTAGATTCAATTACTTCTATGTGTACTGCACGGATGCTAAGACAGGTCAACAATGCGGCCCACCGTTTGCTGTTTTCAGCTCCACCGCGGGTACTTCGTGTAATGACCGACCATGGACCGAAGACATCCACTCCAACATAGGTAAAGGGCAGGTCTGTACTTAGACGATCTGCTGGAAGAGCTGCCATTTGTTGCTCTTGGTGTTTTCCTCTTAACTTATGGCACTTAACACATCTATGGAGCATGGAGGAGATACATTTCTTCATCCCTATGATCCACAAGCCGGCTGACCTGATGGCGCCTTCAGTAAACTGTCTGCCTTGATGCTGAACTCGTTCATGATGGTGTCGAACCAGCAGCGTAGCAATATAATGTCGACCTGGTATGATGACAGGATTGTGTTCCTTGCTAGATAGATCGGATCTCATTATACGGCCACCCACCCTGAGCAATTTGTGCTTTGGTTCAGTTCAAAGAGTGCACTGTTCTTGGACAGATTGACTCCTTTTGCGATCCCACCAATTTCTTGACAGTATACTTCTTGTTGTACACACTGAATGAGAACCTCCTCTGCATGTTCGAGGTCTGCAACTGTAGGGTGTTTTTTACAGATATGCCAACCATGACACTCTGGTGATGTGTCCTTTGAAAAGCAGTGAGCAATGTGGATTAGGCGAGCAGCAGCTCGCACTAAGGATGACCAACTTGAGAAACGCTCAAAACGATGTGACTTCAGCTTCAGTTTTGTAGTCACGGTATTGTAGAGCGTCGAGCTTGTAGGCCTAATTTCTTTGTCGGTCTCGGGATCGACCAGACCATAGTTGGTATTGGTAGGTAAGCAGGGATCATCATATAAGAATCTTGGAGGTGACAACCACATGTCACAAAGGTTGAATGCTGGTGAAGGCCTTGTTCCATGATCAGCTGGATTAAGGCTAGTGGTGATGTGATGCCAGTGCTCAGGAGTGGAGAAACTTCTAATGCGCTCTACTCTGTTGCTGATATACATAGAATTGTTTTGTTTTGTTGTGTATATAACCAAGCACGACCTTGCTATCTCTGTAGAATGCAAATGAATCAATTGGAACATCCATTTCATCCTTTATAACTTCAGCAATTTCTATTGCTAGCACGGCTGCACAAAGCTCGAGTCTTGGTACAGAGTGTGCAGGTTTTGTGGTTGATTTAGCTTTAGCCAGGACAAATCCACAGTGTAGTTTGTTGTTGGATCCAGAATTCCTCAGGTAGGCTACTGCGGCTATGGCTTCAACCGATGCATCTGAGAAAATGTGGATTTCTCTCCTGGTGGCAGCTAAAAGGGAGCTGAGAGTATAACAATGTGGTATTTGGAGTTGTTCTAATATCTTCAACGACTTCTTCCACGTCTCCCACCTTTGTTGTTGCTCAATAGGTAATGGAGTGTCCCAGTCTAAGTTCACATTGTTAACTGTCTCAGCAACATCTTGCCATGGATGGTGACTGGATCATAGATACTGTTTATGACAGATAAAACTCCTCGTTTGGTGAAAGGTTTGTCATAGCCTGATACTTGGAATGTAAATATGTCTTGTTTGATGTCCCAGAGCAAGCCTAGGCTGCGTTGTATGGGAGGAATATCTGAACCAAAATTAAGATATTTCAAGTTGGTGGCATGATTATCAGAAGGAAATGCTTCCATCACTTTCTGGCTGTTAGAGATAATCTTGTGGAGCCTGAGGTTTGCTACAGAAAGCATTTCTTGTGTTCTGGTGAGGAGATTGATTGCCTCTTCACTTGTGGGTAGGGATTTAAGTCCGTCATCAACATAGAAGTTCTTTTCAACAAAATGATGGGCGTCAGATCCATAGTCATTCTCACCTTCCTGGGCTGTTCTCCTGAGTCCATAGATTGCTACAGCAGGAGAAGGGCTGTTGTCAAATACATGTACCTTCATCCGTAATCTATGACTTCATTATTGATGTTGTTGTCGTTGTGCCACAGGAACCTCAGGTAGTTCCAATTGTCTTCCCTGACTATGAAGCAATGGAACATTTGCTGGATGTCAGCTACTACTGCCACAGGTTCTTGTCTAAAGTGAATTAGGACTCCTATGAGGCTGTTGTTTAGGTTTGGTCCAGTAAGGAGCAGATTGTTGAGGGAGACACCATCCTACTGAGCGCTGGAATCAAAAACCACTCTAATTTGATTGGGTTTCCGTGGGTGATACACTCCAAAGGATGGGAGGTACCAGCATTCTTCTCCTTCCTTTTACTGGTGGCGCAGGTTCTGCGTGATCTCTGTCAAATATGTTTTGCATGAAATCCACAAAATGTCTTTCCATCTCTGGTTTCCTCTTTAGAGTTCGTTTTATAGAGGAAAATCTAGCAACTGCTTGCTGTAGATTGGTAGTTTCACTCTTGGAAAGCGGAAGGGTAAAGGTGCTACCCAGCTGTTGGAATCGTCTTGAGTGAAATCTTTGTCCATTATCTTGAGAAATTCTTTATCTTCTATCGCAGATGCTAACTTGTTGTCCTCACTTGTTGAAATGAACACTGTCGATCCGAGACTGTTGTCCCAAGACAGGACCATGTTCATGTTATCTTGATGGCTATGCTGCAAATTACTGCTGCCCAGCTTCTCTTTCACCCAGTAATGATGTGGGCATGGCTGAAAACAGGTGCTGCGACCATTAGGCAAGATGTTTGTCTTGAATGAGGAAATCTAGGTAGGCGTCTTCATCTTGTCTATACAGACATTGCCTATGATAACCCAGCCTAGATCAAGACGTTGGGCAAATGGAGCATCATTTGGTCTATTGATGTGTTGATGTACTTTATGTATCCTGAGAATGTCTCTACCAAGCAGAAGTAAGATCTCTGCATTTTTGTCAAGGGTTGGTATTTCATTGGATATAGGCCTTAGGTGAGTGTGATGAAGAGCGGTCTCTGGCGTAGGAACCTCCTCTTTGTTGGATGGTATCTCATTACATTCAACAAGTGTGGGTAAGGGTATCTCAAAATTATCCTTGAGAGAAGCTACAATCAGTCCACTGGCTCTTCTTCCAGATTCCTCTGTAATTCCACTACAGGTACCCAAGGTGTAAGGGTAAGCATCTCCCTTTAAGTTTAACAGATCAAAGAGTTCTGGTCTTGCGAGTGATTGGTTGCTCTGGTCGTCCAAGATGGTGTACACCCTTAGAGTCTTTTCTGGCTGTTCTTTGGGGTATACTTTGACTAGACATATCTTTGCACAAGACTTGTCGTGGAGATCTTCCCCACAGACTTTAGTGCATGGAGAAGATACAGTAGTAGGACTTGCTGTTTGATCTGCATTCTCCCCGCCATGCCTTGGTGCAGAGGGGAAATGTGCAGGCAGTGTAGTATTGAGTTGAGATGGGTGCAGTGCCTGCACGTGGTCCTCACAGCCGCACTCTATGCACTTAATAGCAGTTTTACAGTCCTTAGCAAAATGTTCAGTAGAAGCACAACATCTGAAACATACCCCAAATTTCTTTAGAAGTTCCTTGCGTTCCTGGAGGGGTTTTTTTCTGAAACCAATGCATTTATTGAGGGAATGTGGCTTCTTATGAACCCCATGCGGTTGGGGTTTTCGATCCTATCACCTTGATTGCTCTTGACAGGAGCTGATGCTGGTGTGGGAAGGATTTCAGTCTTTTTCACTGATACTGGACCTCTGTGGTTCTTGTAGTTAGAGCGTGGCCTATCAAACTTGGGGGTAGGTGAACCAGGATGACTTGACTCACTGTAGGAGAAGCTTGGGTCATTCTTGGATTCCGCAATGTTCTTGACAAACTCACAGAAGTAAAAAAAAGGGGGAAAGGAGACTCGATTTTACCTTTTGTATCTTGTCCCAAGTGTAGTCCACCTTTCTTGAATACCGTATGGCAGCTTGGAAACTATTGGGTTTACCCCATGAGCTGTGCCCAGGTAACTGAGGCCAGGTAAGTGAGTGTCCATTTTGGCCAGCTGGAGTTCAAAGAGTAGGTCACTGAGCTCTTGGAATTTCTCATTGTCCTTGCCGGATATTTTTGGAAAATCCCCCAGCCGTTTGAACAGAGCATTCTCTATGGCTTCAAGACTTCCAAAGCTTCTTTCTAACCTTTTCCAAGCAGCAATGAGGCATGCCACAGGATTATCAATGTGGACGGATCTGAGTCTTCTGACACGTTCTGTAGACTGTGGGTCCAGCCACGTGATCAGCAGATCTAGTTCTTCAGCAGCAGTAATACCAAGGTTATTAGTTGCGGCTCTGAAGGCACATTTCCAACCACTATAGTTCTCAGGCTGGTCATCAAACCTAGTAAGGCTGGTCTTAGTAAGTTAACGACGAACCATGAATCTTGCAAAGTCTGACATGTCTGTTTTCTCTGACTGGGCAAAGAATTGCTGGCTGTGTAGTGCTGTTCATATTATTTGTGGTGTTCTGGGTAAGAGACATAGGGAGATAGGGGGTGCATAGCTGGTTTAAAGTCTGTAGGTCTCGCTGCATGTGGAACTGTGTGGTTGCCAGGGATTTGGTGACTTACTGGCATATTGGTTTGTGACCAGGCATTTGTACATTGAGTTTGTTGAGGTGTTGGGTCTTGGTGCACTGAGGTGTGTGAAAATGGGTCAGGATGACAAAGTGGTTGTACATTGTACTGACCTTGGATGTGCCATGTTGCATAGGGATCTGAGTCCTTTTGTTCTGGAAGGATGTCCCCTGGAAGGATGTCCGCACTGTCGGGAATGTTTGTAGCAATCAGGGGTTCACTGTTTTGACTTAGGACGTAGTCTCTTGTGTGCTTAAGAGGATCCTGCACATCCACTTCACTTAAACTGATTCTGGCCCTTTCATTTCCACTGGCAGCTTGTTCCAAAACCTTTAACCGTACCAATGCTGTGGCATACTCACATTGTTTCTCTAGAGCTTCCATTTCGGCCTTCTCACATGCTTTTCTGGCTTCCATTTCGGCTGTTCTGGCTTCCATTTCTGCCTTCCCACATGCTTTTCTGGCTTCTGGCTTCTTTTGTGCAAAATCGGCTTGTATTTTAGTAGTTTCTGCTTCTGCACATGCCTTTATAAGTTGTTCGCTGAGCATGGAATATTTTGAACTGCATGACATAGATGATCGTTTTGAATGCCTGGTGTACACAGAAATGTGTGATGATGTTTCCAATAATTGCGCAATTCTAGCCGCTATCTTAGACCTAACTTCGCGCAATAAACTGTCTCGATCCAAATGAAGATGATTAAATCTTTGCAGTTCTTCTAAAGAATCCTGAGTATTGAATTTCTTCAAAATGCTTATATATTCCTTACTTGAGACTTTATAAAGTTCATATACTGAACAAAGCTGTTCTAGGACTCCCTCTAGTGGTGACACATCACAAACAGGCTGAGAGATGGTGAACGTATGACTTTGCAATTTTTGCCATAAGTTTAGGACAGTGGAAGAAAGCTCATGTTTCCTACCTTCAAGATTCTCTTTTACCTTCCATGTAGGCATAGCAGGACGTTTATACTGCATGTTGAGATCCATAACTTCTCCTTGTTCCGATTGTAGACATTGTTCATCTTGATTGTACACAGGGAAATGGAAATGGATCTGAATAATGCTAGAGTAAGTTTGTAGCTTGTTATGCTATAATGAGCAGTGCTATAGCTGCAAACAATGATTTCCTCTTACACTGCAGGCAAGCTTGTAATGTATTTGTATCTGCAGAAGCTGCAACTGGCTTACTGGGTAGTTTTTATCAACCATCTTTTCACTATTCTGACTCAATAACCAGGCTGTAAGTGTAAGGCTCCTGAGACAGTTACTCTGGGTATATGTCTACATTAACCAGTACTCACACCAAGAGACCTTGTCAGATAGTGTCAACTCGACACAAGAGGCATCTGTGAAGAATCCAGATGAGGGTTTATTTCAAGCTGGTATTCTTGTAGTTATGCACAAAACAGTAGGTGAAAAGATGATGATTTACCAGAGCTGGTCAGAATCTAAAATGGCAGACACACACAGAGCTGGGGACAGGATGAGGGCAGGACTAATGACATCAGAAACTGGCTACAGGAAATCAGGAGGGACAAATTTTAACAAGATGCAAAGCTCTGCAATAAAAACATGACAACACATGAAACACATATATCGTGGGACAAGACAATACTAGTGAGGAACTACCTGAGGAAAGTTAACCTGTACTGCATAATCTTAACCCGCCTCATTTACTTGGACAAGCATAGATATAGTGATACACTTGTAAGTTTCTATTATGAGAAGGAACTGACCCCCAGGGTTGTGAATGCTGGCAATAGTGCCAGGGAGAAACAACTGTTTTACTGATCTAGTTACCTAAGGAACTGTGTTACTGTCATCACTGCATGGCTTCAATTGTTGCTGTATGAATTGATGCCATAGAGCCACTGCTCCATTGAGCTGCTTGAACTCACAGCTACATCTTTCTGCTACCATTTGCTACGTTCTACTGTTTATTGGGGCACTAATGTGGATTTATACTGTGATGCTATAACCGTCTGCTTAACCTATTGCATGATTGCCACAGCTTGTCATTTGTACTGCTTTGACTACTAACTACCAACTGAGGGAATATATTAACTACTTTGTTCAGTTGGCCAATTGAACTGATCCAGGGACCCCAAGCCAACCGCTCTTCACCCTAGTCTGAGAACAGAACTTTGAGACACTTCCTATTACGCTTAAGTGGTAGACTTAATGTAGAGATCACATAGTTACAGTACAGTACCACAAAAGGTAACGGACTGCCACCTTGTGAACACTGACATTTATTCTTAAGGGACGCTCTTCCGTTTTAGATTGAACTGCATTATAGTATACAGTGCCTTTAAATTGCATTGAATTTCTGATACATGCCAGTGCTGTGTATATTATTCAATTGTAGTGTTACACTTTGTTATGCCTACTGATTATATCCACTGCTAATGGTAAACTTGAGTCACTCTTTACATTTAACCATCGTATTAGTTACAGCGGTGACCGCCTTTTGCTGTTAATAAATCTTTAATTCACCGTCCTAACGTGTGGTGACTTATGTGTTGGGTCCTCCGGGGTTGGGGTTCCTTGTCCCTCTGCCTAGGGTTCCAGAAGTGAGATCCGGTCCAAGAGGTGATCCCGGGTGAAGAATCCAGATACGTCCACCGACACCTGCACAACACAACCACCGTACTTACCTACCTGCTACATATACAGCTGGGAGACTACCTTAAAATGTATTCGAATAATTGTCCTTCTGCTTTGGATATGAACACTTGAGATCTGTCATGAGCTGAACCTCTCCACACAGTCCCTTGAAGATTTGATTTAAGGCTAGAGCTAGATGATGATATTACGAGTAGACTGTCTTATAGGAAGTGTTGTACTTGGTACTATCAATGTGGCAACAAACCTGGTAGAGTATTGGCCAGGGAACTCAAAGTGCCAAGCTCTCACACAATCAAAGATGAGAATGGTAAAATGCATCACACCACCAAGAAGATTGCAGGAACCTTTCATGTTTGTTATCTAAGCGATACAATACAGCTTCACAATTAGTACGTTTCTTACCATCAAAGATGCATGTCAGATTATCTAGACACAGATGGCCATGTTCTGCTGGACATTCTGTGTCTGCTATAGCGCAGTTGAAATGTCCAATGGTGCACCAATAGTGCGTCTTTGTACTCACATTCTTGGATTCACGCTGCAGCCAATGGGCATCTCAATAAGATGTGCATCGGCCGCAACATTAGCATAAAGATGCAGTATCGGATGTGACAACAGCCCATTGCTCCTTTCAGCACAGTATTGGACACTTACCATTTCCCCAATCAATTTATCAGAAGCCCACATCACCGTTATACCATAGGAGGCTAAGGACCCCTCCGAGTACTCCAGAGACAATTCATCTAATATTGCAAATGTCATTCATCATATATGGGTGGCAGTATTTCTGAAGCTGCGCAGTTTGTGAACTGTTCGCGTGCTGCTGTGGTGAAGGTGTATCATGACTGGACAAATGGCACCATTGCAAATAACCGACGTTGATACTGCGGCGCACCACTTGATATCGATGTGAGAGGTGAACGTCGGCGACGAAGGTACATGAGGGCTGACCGATAGGCTACAGTGGAGCAGCTCACCGTTAAAACAAACCTTGGGGCTAACCACACGTGTGTCTAAAATGACAGTTCAGACCATCTAGCTGCTGCCCGTGTTACACACGGCGGTTACTCTGGCTATTAGTCAGTGGTCATAATAATGTGACTTGACCGTGTATAAACACCAAATATATCTACCTTATTAAACTCTACCAACAGTGAAAATGCATTAGATGGAGTGAACTGGCAGTTTATGTGTGAGATTCCACAGCACATGGGACTGTGTCCAACTCACTCAAGTAAAATTTTACCAGCCTATGGAGTCGGGGAGACAGGCAACTGTAATGGCCATAGAAGGCCTGCCAAAAGCTGACATGTGGAAAAAAAAACATTTTGGGGGAAATTTACTAAGCTCCCGATTTTGACCGAGATGCCGTTTTTTCATCAAAGTGTCATCTCGGTAATTTACTAAGCAATAATCACGGCAGTGATGAGGGCATTCGTAATTTTTTGCAAGTCCAAGAAAAAAATTACGAATGAATACACCATCGGTCAAAACGCGGCTGTTTAAGTATGAATCTCGGTCATTTACTAAGAAGTGCAAAGCAAAAAAAAACCAAACACTGCCGTGAAAAATTACAACTCGTAAAAAAGTGCTAAAAAAAAACAGACCTTTTTTTTTTATTCGTGATTGGATAGGCATGCACGGATCCATGAGATCCGTGCATGTATATCAGTGGGAAGGGGTGGGAAAGTGCTTATTTTTCAATTATTGTTCAATTTTTTTTTTTTTTTAATTAAACACTGTAAAATTTATAAAAAAAATTGCGTGGGGTCCCCCCTCCTAAGCATAACCAGCCTCGGGCTCTTTGAGCCGATCCTGGTTGCAGAAATATGGGGAAAAAATTGACAGGGGTTCCCCCATATTTAAGCAACCAACATCGGGCTCTGCGCCTGGTCCAGGTTCCAAAAATACGGGGGACAAAAAGAGTAGGGGTCCCCCGTATTTTTAAAACCAGCACCGGGCTCCACTAGCTGGACAGATAATGCCACAGCCGGGGGTCACTTTTATATAGTGCCCTGCGGCCGTGGCATCAAAAATCCAACTAGTCACCCCTGGCCGGGGTACCCTGGGGGAGTGGGGACCCCTTCAATCAAGGGGTCCCCCATCCCAGCCACCCAAGGGCCAGGGGTGAAGCCCGAGGCTGTCCCCCCCCATCCAATGGGCTGCGGATGGGGGGGCTGATAGCCTTTGTTGTAAAAGAAAAGATATTGTTTTTAGTAGCAGTACTACAAGTCCCAGCAAGCCTCCCCCGCATGCTGGTACTTGGAGAACCACAAGTACCAGCATGCGGCGGAAAAACGGGCCCGCTGGTACCTGTAGTACTACCACTAAAAAAATACCCAAAAAAACACAAGACACACACACCTTGAAAGTATAATTTTATTACATACATACACACATACATACATACTTACCTTATGTTCACACGAGGATCGGTCCTCTTCTCCAGTAGAATCCAAGGGGTACCTGTTGAAGAAATTATACTCACGAGATCCAGGGGTCCAGGGTCCTCGGGGAATCCAGGTGTAATCCACGTACTTGAAAAAAATAACAAAACGGACACCCGAGCCACGCACTAAAAGGGGACCCATGTTTGCACATGGATCCCCTTTTCCCGACTGCCAGAAACCCACTCTGACTGATGTCTAAGTGGGTTTCTTCAGCCAATCAGGGAGAGCCACGTTGTAGCACTCTCCTGATCGGCTGTGTGCTCCTGTACTGAGTGACAGGCGGCACACGGCAGTGTTACAATGTAGCGCCTATGCGCTCCATTGTAACCAATGCTGGGAACTTTCTGCTCAGCGGTGACGTCACTTTAGGTCAACCGCAGGGCAGAAAGTTCCCAGCATTGGTTACAATGGAGCGCATAGGCGCTACATTGTAACACTGCCGTGTGCTGCCTGTCATTCAGTACAGGAGCACACAGCCGATCAGGAGAGTGCTACAACGTGGCACTCCCTGATTGGCTGAGGAAACACACTTAGACAGAAGTCAGAGTGGGTTTTCTGGCAGTCGGGAAAAGGGGATCCATGTGAAAACATGGGTCCCCTTTCAGTTCGTGGCTCGGCTCTGCGTTTTGTTTTTTTATTCAAGTACCTGGATTATAAATGGATGCGACGAGGACCCTGGGCCCCTGGATCTCGTGAGTATAATTTATTCAACAGGTACCCTTGGATTCTACTGGACAAGTGGACCGACCTGCGTGTGAACATAAGGTAAGTATGTATGTATGTTTGTGTGTATGTATGTAATAAAATTATACTTTCAAGGTGTGTGTGTCTTGTGTTTTTTTGGGTATTTTTTTAGTGGTAGTACTACAGGTACCAGCGGGCCCGTTTTTCCGCCGCATGCTGGTACTTGTGGTTCTCCAAGTACCAGCATGCGGGGGAGGCTTGCTGGGACTTGTAGTACTGCTACTAAAAACAATATCTTTTCATTTACATCAAAGGCTATCAGCCCCCCCATCCGCAGCCCATTGGATGGGGGGGGGGACAGCCTCGGGCTTCACCCCTGGCCCTTGGGTGGCTGGGGGGGGGGACCCCTTGATTGAAGGGGTCCCCACTCCCCCAGGGTACCCCGGCCAGGGGTGACTAGTTGGATTTTTGATGCCACGGCCGCAGGGCACTATATAAAAGTGACCCCCGGCTGTGGCATTATCTGTCCAGCTAGTGGAGCCCGGTGCTGGTTTTAAAAATACGGGGGACCCCTACTCTTTTTGTCCCCCGTATTTTTGGAACCAGGACCAGGCGCAGAGCCCGATGCTGGTTGCTTAAATATGGGGGAACCCCTGTCATTTTTTTACCCATATTTTTGCAACCAGGATCGGCTCAAAGAGCCCGAGGCTGGTTATGCTTAGGAGGGGGGACCCCACGCAATTTTTTTTTTAAATTTTACAGTGTTTAATTAAAAAAAAAAAAAAATTGAACCCCAGCACGGATCACACAGATCCGGCCGAGATTAATTGTAAAAAAGTCGGCAGTGTTTTGCTAATCACTGCCGTAAAAAACACAAAAAAAACACGAATGACATCGACATCGGAAGAAAAGAAAAACCCGAATACGACAGCTTAGTAAATCCATCGTAACAAATTCAAAAAGTTGCAGTTTTACACTTTCGATGTCATTCGTGATTGAACTTTGACCTGAAACGGGAAAACACGAATCTTAGTAAATTTACCCCTTTGTTGTTATTTTATTATAAGGTGACCGTGTTTCTGCTGGCTGGAGCACATGACATATCAGCAGCAACATTATACAGGCTGTATTAATACTTTATGTTCATGCGGTGTTGGTTTCTCTCTTTTAATGCTGCATTCACTCCTCCTTGAACATTTTGATGATTAAGAAAATTGAGTTTGACTCAAGAAGGCAGCGTTTTCCTGCCTATTTACTGCCCATGTACTGTACATAGAAGATCTATGTCATACAGAGATCAGTGATCGAAAAGGGGTGAAATCAGCATTGGAAAGGTGCCCCTATGGGTAAAAGGGGCAAAGGGAGAAGGTCAAATGAAGGGGTATATGAGAAAAGGAAGGAGCTGGGAAAAAGGAGATGGAAAAGGCTCCAGGAGGTCTACATTGGCAAAGGAGGTCTACCTAATTTGCACTGGGACCCACAATTTCTGAAGCGTTGGGTATACATTGCCAGTGGTTAGCATACCGACACCGTGATCCTGGTCACCAGAATGCCGGTAGGGGGGCGAGTGCAAAGAAGCCACTGGCGTGCTCAGTGGCTCGCTGCGCTCACCACAGGTTCTATTCCCACTCTATGGGTGTTGTGGACACCCACAAGTGGGAATAGACCCTGTTAGCCTGGATTCCAGCTGGCGGCATTGTGAGGGCTCGGGATCCTGGCATCGGTTTGCTGATCGCAGGGATCCTGGGTGCCGGCAACGTAACCGCATCCCTTTCTGATGGCAGCCTTGGTTGAAGTACAAGGTTAATGTCGCAGAGAGGCGATGGGTTTAGTAATGCTTAATACAATTTACAGTTTTGGATTATGGATAATAAATTGGACAAGGGTGATCAAGAGATCACATATAGTCTATGTAATAAAGATGGGTTTTTATGTGCAGAGATTCATGTAATTGCACAGCCATGGCATTTGTAACAAACTTCATGATGCTTTTTATATGACATTTTATATTTGATTAGCCATGGAAATGAATGCCAACAACACAATATCACAAACTTGCCTTCATTTGCAGATACAATGGCCATCTGATGCGACAGCTGGGGTTTACAAAGCAGACTCCTGAAACTATCACATATTTCCTTCTCTCCATTTACATTATTGTACTGTAGTGAGATTAATATACCTATGATGCTATGAATCCACAGGACTGCTTTAATACATCAAAAGGGAAAGAACACATTATATAATGGTGAAGTCCCTTAGCTACTGTAATATTGCCAAGCATGTTATGCTGTATTGCTAGGATATAGATAAGAATTGGTCAGATATTAGCTCTAGGGTTATAGCCTGTAGAATGTCCAGAATTTACATTTTGGCTAATGTTCGATGTGTATCTTAACATTTACTTTTTCTAGCCACACATAGTCAACCAATCTCCTATACGGGTGTGGTAAAATAGAGCTACTGTACGCATATTAGATAGACAGTCAGTCACTAAGTCGACCCCATATGATTGACATGCAAAGGGTCAATAGGGTCAAAAGGTCGACAGTGAAAAAGTCAACTGTATCTAAAGTTGACAGGTACAAAAACGTTAACATGGAAATAGTGAACACAAAAAAGGTCGACGCGTTTTTTCATGTTTTTTGTACCAACATTTATTTCACAGTCTGTGACCATGATTACTGCAAACGTAAATCCTCACGGGCTCGCTTCGCTCACCACGCTTTGAGCAAAGTGTCTCAGTCTGCTACAAATGCACTCACCATAGGTTACTATTACCAATGGTAGTCCTCGTGGATGGCAAATGAAGCAAAAGATTAAAAAAATCCAAAAAAACTTGTGTCGACCATTTGTGTGTTGACCCTTGTCATGTCAATCTTTTGAACCTGTCAATATTTTGTACCTGTTGACCATAAGCACAGTCGACCTTTTACCTGTTGACCTTTTGACCATGTCAACTCAATACATGTTGACCATATGGGGTTAACATATTGACTGTCTAACTAAACCCTATCTACAGTATCTATACATTGGAACCCCTCCTAATCTCTTCTAGCAGAGAGCAACCTCGAGATTGTCCTAGGTACATATGCGCCCTACTTTTAGGGATATATTTACTAAAACTTCAAAAAGTGAAAAGAGGGAATTTTGCCAATAGTAACCAATCAGACTCTCTCTATCATTTTCTAGGATGCAATAAAGAAACAATAGAGCGAATCTGATTGGTTGCTATGGGCAACATTCACTTTTAAAAGCTTTTTTTTTTAAATTTACCTCTGAGTATATATGCAGTATCCATTCTATTGTAAGTGCATGCACAAGTTAAGTCTCCCTTATCCAAAATGTTTAAGACCAGTATTTTGGATATTGGATATTTCCATACTTTGGAATGTTTGCGTAATACCATAATGTGATATTTTGGGGATGGGGCCCAGGTCTAAACACAGAATACATTTATGTTTCATATATACCTTATGCACATTATGGTATGTGTGGCCTCTCTGTCTGGGCATGGTCTCCTGTATGAACAGTTGAGTGTCTGTCTACTGTATGTAACCACTTTCACCAACAAAACGCCTGTGACACTCCCTTACACCCCTCCCCGAAAAGATAGACCATCTCCATGCATGTACTAAGGGGGTAATTTAGATCTGATCGCTGGGCTGCTACCTTTGCTGTCCTGCGTTCAGATAGTCGCCACCTCCAGGGGGAGTGTATATTCGCCGTGCAAATGTGCAATCGCATGTATATGCCGAGCTGCGAAAATCCACTTTGTGCAGTCCCTGCGCAGCCCAGGACTTACTTCTCCAGTGCGATGAGAACAGGCTGATCGGGGCCGGAGCTGATGTCAGACACCCTCCGTGAAAACGCTTGGGCGCGCCTGCGTTTTTCCTCACACTCCCAGTAAACGCTCAGTTGCCACCCACAAACGGTCTCTTCCTGTCAATCACCTTTCAAACGCCCGTCCGTTCAGATTTTTTGCACAACCCCCGGCGATGCCCATTGTTGTTGTCTGACGCGCAATGCAGTGCATAGACCTGCAGTTAGTACCTGATTGCCCGCTGTGCAAAAATGCACAGCAGCAATCAGATCTGAATTACCCCCAGAGTCACCTATTAGTCACCACCCAGAAGCCTCCACTACATTTTCAATGCATGTCTACATTTTTGATACAACTGGTACTTTGTACAGACACAATCGGACGCATAGGTGGTACAATAGCAATAAATTGTTCCACTGCATCTGAAAAGGGCATTGTGTCCACCTCCGAATCAGGCCCAATATATATATAAAATTGAATGAAGGAAAAGGCGTGTTTAGGGGCGGACATTGGCCTCATTCCGAGTTGTTCGCACGCTAGCTGCTTTTAGCAGCATTGCACACGCTAGGCCACTGCCCTCTGGGATTGTATCTTAGTTTAGCAGAATAGCAAATGAAAGATTAGCAGAACTGCTACAAAATAATTCTTTGAAGTTTCTGAGTAGCTCCAGACCTACTCCTAGATTGCGATCACCTCAGTCCGTTTAGTTCCTGGTTTGATGTCACAAACACGCCCTGCGTTCGGCCAGCCACTCCCCCATTTCTCCAGCCACTCCTGCGTTTTTACCCGAAACGCCTGCGTTTTTTAGCACACTCCCGGAAAACGCTCAGTTACCCCCCAAAAACGCCCCTTTCCTGTCAATCGCTCACCGATCAGCAGTGCGACTGAAAAGCGCTGCGAGAACACCAGCAAATCTACTAAGTTTTGTGTTAAATAACTTAGTGCATGCGCGCTGCGTACCATGCGCATGCGCATTTTCCACCTAATTGCTGCGTTGCGAAAAACGTCAGTGAGCGAACAACTCGGAATGACTGTCTAACTAAACCCCTCTTTGGGCATCAGTAGCTAATTTCTCTCCCTACAAAGCGGCTTGTATTTCACAACATGATTTGGGTGATATTATTTAAAATACAAATAAGGCAAAAGCAAACAGTATGTTAGGAGAAATTGAAACCAACTAAAGCACATGAAGGGGTGTTCTGAAAGCCATAGTAGGATAGCAGCATATTTACTATCTGTATCATGTGCATTTCTTGATGGTACTCCAAAAGTCAGGCACACACCTATTTTACGGGGAAGGATTAAAAAACAGAGTCTGAGCATGATCCTTGGGGTTGATATCGATATCCCGGTGGTTGAGGTCCCGACGGATAGAATGCCAACAGTGGCATCAGGGGCGTCTCTAGAGAGGAGGGGACCCGTGTGCAGACTCCGTGTGAGGGCCTTCTCCTCTCCCGTAGCTGTTTCGCCGCTGCTAGCGCTCTGAGCACTGTAGACTCTGTCCCCCTAGTGCCTAACCCAAACCTCCCTCAACATAATCTAACCTCCCCTCCTGCAGCCTAACCCTACCCACCCTCTCCCGCAGCCTAACCCTAACTGTCCCCTAGTGCCTAACCCACCCCTTAGTCAGCATAACCCTAACCCCCCTCTCCCTCAGCCTAATCGTCCCCCTAGTGCCTAACCTACCCCTTCCTCAGCATAACTCTAACCTCCCCTCCCCTCCCGCAGCCTAACCCAAACCGTCCCCCTTGTACCTAACCCTAACCGTTCCCCTAGTGCCTGGCCCACCCCTCCTCCCTCACCATAACCTTAACCTCCTCTTCTGCAGCCTAACCCCCCCCCTGCCCCGCTGCTAACCCTAACTATCCACCCAGTGCCTAACCACCCCTTCCTCAGTATAACTCTAACCTCCCCTCCTGCAGCCTAACCCTAACACCCCCCTCCCCCGTAGCCTAACCATAACCATCCCCCTAGTGCCTAACCCCAGAACTTACTGTCGGGATCCATGGGGATTCCGTCAGGATCTCGATCACCAGAACATTTAAAATAACTACATCTCAATCCTTGTCATATGACCAGCAGACAATTAAGTGCATTTACAGAAATAGAATCTCAGCCACATTGTAACCCTTTCTTTACCTTCCCTTAGAGTGCCTCCACCCCAGGGCTTAAAGTGGTCCTGGAGAGGTGGGGGAACTCACATCGCCCGCAATCCCTCCTGCTTAGTGCGCGCCGAAGGCGCGCGCACCGCAGAAATGGGTGTGGCCTCACAAGGGAGGGGCGTGGCCTCACACGGAAGGGGCGTGGCCTCACAAAAGTACCACCAATTCAAAATAATGCTTCACAGTAGCACAATCTTATTCACACTGCCCGCCCCACATACTAGTGCCCTTTACTCACACAATGCCCACAATAGCAGAGCCACTTACACACACAATGCCCACAGCAGTGCCCTCCCCCTCCTAATTTTAGATTTGGTTCACATTATATCAGTATATGTTGAACAACCTTTGCTCACCTCTGTTAGGTCTTCTGTGTGTCCCTTCTGCTTTCTTGTCTACTTTGTCACTCTCCTCATGAGTCCATACACTTTAGCGCTGTGTGCAAGAAACCGCATCGGCGCCCCCCGTCATATTTAAAATAGGACCAGTGACAAAAATGTAGGGGGAGGGGGCGTGGTCACAAAATAATACCAATTCATATTATGCTGCACAGTAATCTCCATTATTCAAATTACGCCGCACAGTAGCACCACTTACACACATTACACCAGGTAGAGCCCCTATCATGCGTTATGCCAGGTAGAACCCCCTTTTACACAGTACGGCAGGCAGAGCCGCCTTTTACACAGAACGGCAGGCAAAGTTCCCCTTATACACAGTAAGAGAGACAGAGCCCCCTTTTACACAGTACAGCAGGCAGAGCCCCATTTTACACAGTACGGCAGGCAGAGCCCCCTTTTACACAGTACGGCAGGCAGAGCCCCCTTTTACACAGTACGGCAGGCAGAGCCCCCTTTTACACAGTACGGCAGGCAGAGTCCCCCTTATACACAGTAAGAGAGACAGAGCCCCTTTTTACACAGTACAGCAGGCAGAGCCCCATTTTACACAGTACGGCAGGCATAGTCCCCCTTATACACAGTAAGAGAGAGAGAGCCCCCTTTTACACAGTACGGCAGACAGAGCCCCATTTTACACAGTACGGCAGGCATAGTCCCCCTTATACACAGTAAGAGAGACAGAGCCCCCTTTTACACAGTACGGCAGACAGAGCCCCATTTTACACAGTACGGCAAGCATAGTCCCCCTTATACACAGTAAGAGAGACAGAGCCCCCTTTTACACAGTACGGCAGACAGAGCCCCATTTTACACAGTACGGCAGGCATAGTCCCCCTTATACACAGTAAGAGACAGAGCCCCCTTTTACACAGTACGGCAGGCATAGTCCCCCTTATACACAGTAAGAGAGACAGAGCCCTTTTACACAGTACGTCAGGCAGAGCCCCATTTTACACAGTACGGCAAGCAGAGTCCCCCATAACACAGTAAAAGAGACAGAACATCCAGCACCCCCGTTTGCCCCATCACTACACCCCCTCTGTCACACAGTATCCAGCACCCCCTCATTGTCACTTAGCATTCAGCACCTCCCTCTGTGTCCCCCAGAACTAATCCACCTCTGCACCACCATTACAGTACCGTCCATCCCCCACCCCTCCCCTCTCATCCCTCCACAGTGAACCATGAGTCTCCTGCAGAATGCCCGCCGCTCAGCGGGGGGAGGGGGATCGGGTGTTTCAGCTCACACTCCGGCGGGGGGATCGGGCATTACAGCTCCGGAGGCTGCGAGGATGGGGGGGTCGGGCATTTCAGCTCACACTACGGCGGCTGCGGCGGGGGAAGAATAGAGTGTTCCAGCCCGCGTCTCACACTCCGGCGGCTGCGGGGGGGATCGGGCGTTACAGCCCGCGGCTGCGCGGGGGGGTTCGGGCGTTACAGCCTGCGGCTCACACTCCGGCGGCTGAGGCAACGGGGGAGATCGGGCACTGTTAGCTTCCTGGCGGAGGGGGTGGGAGAGAGCACTTTGAATCTAGCGCCGATTGTGCGCCATTCACGGCTCCCGGACCGCCAGCTAACGAGAAGCTGCCACTTGGCAGCTTCTCATTGGCTGGCGGTCCGGAAGCCGCGATTGGCTCACGTCACATTTTAAAAAATCCTCCCCTTCTTTTGATTGGTGCTGCAGCCGGTCCGCGAGCCGGGATTGGCTGGCGGCTGCTGCCACCTTTACAATGGAGCAGGGACCTGATGCCATAGCCGGGCGGAGGCGGAACTGGTTCCGCCTGCAATTAGAGGTGACGGAACGCAGTTCCGCCCCGTTCCGGCCCACTTTAACCACTGCTCCACCCAAACTTTTGGATAGGTATTAACCTATGGTCTAGGATCAATTTGGGAAAATCTTATGGTGTTGTTTCTTGTTTTACAGGTGCATGAATCTAAGATCTTTGTTGCCCGATTCCAAGGATCTCCTCCTTGTACATGTAAATTCCCTCGCAATAACAAGACGTTCTTGCCAATAATAATCTTTACTGTATTTTACTATAGGTTAACACATTTCAATTTAATAGACATACTTTACATTTCATATACCTGGCTACCATATATATATATATATATATATATATATATATATATATAAATAAATACATTTAAGTTATATACCAGGATATACTTGTTACTTATTACCTTACTTTAAATTTATACGTTTATGGACATATAAATATCCCATTACCTGGTATCATACTCAGTACTTTTGCTTACTTGCAGATATAAAGTATATTTTAATTACTATTAAGGCTATATTCTATTAAACTATCAATTATACTTTATAAAATTTCCATATACATATATAAATCACTACCACACATTAAATACAATATGCCATCTCCATATGACAGTCTAATAAAGTATCTATTTATATATATATGCATATATATGGGTATTGATGGGACTCCTCACAGAAGCAGGGTGATAGTATAGTATGTAAATATATATATATATATATATATATATGTGGACAAAGGATGAGGTGGTAGAGAGCGACCAAAGGTGCCGAATAAATGCTAAAAGCAGAGTGATGATATAAAAAATGTGTACAAATTTATTGCAGTGGGACGCACTATACAAAACTGGTTATAAAAACATACAAGCTCATATAAAAGGATATATATATGACCCATACAAAAACAAAATTAAAAAGATTATTAAAATTTAAAAAAGAAAAGAAAAGAGCATGGTGACATAAAACCATATATATTACTTAAAAAACTTTGAAGTATCACTTTAGCACAGAAGGTAAAAAATACTTAAAAAGTTTAAAAAGCACAAAAAGAATAAAAAGGCGTTCAAAAGGATGTAAAAGAGGAATCGAATAGCTTAACTTTGTGGTGAGGTTAGACCAAAGAGTAGCACCCAACGCGTTTCGTCCTATCTGGACTTCATCAAGGGGTGATTTGAGACTAGAGACAGACCATACTTATATACCCAAACTAAAAGGAAGTGATGTACGCATCACTTCCTGTGATCAATTAACATGACTATTCAGATATTGCCCAAAGTATGTATTGCACAGCATGTAAGTTACAATTATTGATTAGAGCTTTGGAAAAGAAAAAACGGGTGAGAAACAATAAAAGAAACAGCTAAAATCCATAAAAGACGCTCAGAGCCGCGGACTTCCGGTCCGGGCTCTGCGTGACGTCATATCCGCCCCACATCCGGTATCCGGCGCATCGTACTGCGCATGCGTTGGTCCTGTGTGGCGGACAGTACTGTTGTTGTTATCCTCTCGAACGGTTGCCTGGTTACCCGGCGGACATGTTATGTGAAGGTTAAACATCACTTTCTTGCGGCAGCCATATTACTGGAGTCTGAATGCACAGCGGACATTCTTAAGTAGGATGACACATTCCTGCGGCGGACATACTTTAAGAGTCTGAATAAACAGAATATTGTCTGTATGTCAATTGGATCCAAAACTTGGTCGTCTCCAGATCGGATATAAAACAGAGGAAGGATATATTCAGAAAAAATGGTCAATAGATACAAATACAAAAGACGCAGTTATTTCATTAAGACTGTATGGTATTAAGGGATTTAGGATCTAATATTTAATGGTAGAATTGTGCTCATAGACCAACATGAGACAGTTATAAGTGGGAGAGATAAAGTCCTATGTACATATATAACATACATTGCTTATAAAAGGGTAAATATAATAGAAAGGTAGTCCACAATTAAGGGTACAATCTCTGGTGATACACTGGAGCGAATAGAATAGTTTTCATATTATAAAGACATCATTTATGAATTGTTAAGTATACACAATTTTTCCACTATGCATTTACAACACCCGGTCTTCCAAGTGGGTCTCCCATCCTTGTACTAGCCGAGCCCAGCCTTGCTTAGCTTCCAAGTTCGGACGGCATTGGGCGTCTCCAGGCTGGTATGATAGTAATAGTAATGTGGAAATGTGAGGAGAGACCTTTAGTGTATACAGCAGGCTGATGACGAGAAATAATCGCTTTTTTTTTTTTTATTTAAATATGGTTTCGTTAGAGCAAAGACCAGGACAAGGACAGATAATGTAGAAAAAACAGAGAGGCAACATGTATCAAAAAGGGGGTTGAGATCGGAATATCCCTGGGATTCAGGTTTCCTGTGCGATCATTTTTTACAGCACCTAGTCTCCCCTGGAGGTCACCCATCCAGGTACTGGCCAGGCCCAACACTGCTTCGCTTCCAAGATCGGCCGGAATTGGGCATGTCCAGTGTGGTATGGCTGTAATGAGGAAGCAGAGGGTCACTGTAGACCAAGGACAAAGAGGGGACTGGGGAGGGAATGCAGGGGGGGGGGGGGGGAGAGTGGGACCGAGGATATATATAAAGGAGGGATGGCTTACGTTACAAGAAGGGTGCTATCTCGTATCCTTCGTTGAAGCCATCCGGGTGGAGAGTATTCAATTCATAAATCCAGAACATTTCCCTTCTGGAGAGGAGGTTGGAAAGGTCTCCTCCTCTTTCTCCCAACGATACCAGTTCGATACCTTTAAAAGTTAATGTCTCTGGATCCGAATTGTGGCATTGATGGAAATGTCTCGATACTGCATGTGTGAGGACTTTGTTCTTTATATTCCTAATGTGTTCTTGGATGCGAAGTTTCAGGATTCTTTTGGTTTTGCCAATATACTTCAGACCGCAAGGACATTCCAGAAGATAGATTACAGATGGTGTGTTACAATTAATAAACTGTTTGATTCGGTATTCCTTCTTAGTGTTGGTGTTGTTGAAGGATTTTCTGTTATGATGAAGGTACTTGCAAATGTTGCACTTTCCACACTTAAAACTGCCCACACATTTCGGCATGGGGTTCCTAGTTTCAGGGTTTCTTAGCATGCTGGGTGCCACCAGGTCCTTCAAGCTTTGTGATTTTCGAAACACTAGTTTGGGTTCTTTGGTAAGGTAATCCTTTAAAATAGGGTCCATTAGTAAGATGTGCCAGTGTTTTTTGAGTGTTTGTTTAATAAATTTCTCATGCCTGCTGTATGTCGTGATGAACTTGACATTATCTTCCCTATTTTCATTGGGTTTGTATTTCAGAAGTTCGCCTCTTTCCAATTCTTTGGTTCTAGCCATAGCTCCTTCCAGGAGTTGTGCAGGGTACCCCTTTTCCTTGAATCTCTCCTTGTAAACTTCCAGTTGCTGATCTCTTTCTTCATTTCTCTTACAGTTATGTGCTATTCTGTTAAACTGAGAGAATGGGATGTTGTCTTTCCACTGTTGCTGGTGATTACTCTTGTAGTGCACGTAGCTATTCATGTCTACCTTCTTGATGAAGTTGCTCGTGATGATTTCACTGCCTGAGTGTGTCAGGACCAGGTCCAGAAATTCAATTCTTTCGGTGTCCTCCACTGCTGTGAAGCTGAGATTCATGCTGTTTGCCGAGATATGTGTTAAAAACTCTTTAAAAACCTGTTGATCTCCTTCCCATACAATCAAAATGTCATCAATGTATCGTTTATAAAAAATGATGTTGTGTTGGTACGGATTGTTTGTGAAAATATATTTGTTCTCCCATTGTCCCATAAAAAGATTCGCGAAGCTAGGTGCAAAAATAGTCCCCATAGCTGTGCCACAGATCTGGAGATAAAATCCATCTAAAAACTTAAAATAATTATGTTTTAAAATGAAGAGCATAATTTCGCACAGGAAAACTCTGTGATCCTCTGTGATTAGATGGTCCTTGCTGAGGAATTCGTTGCAGGCTTCAATCCCTTTATCATGTTCTATGCAAGTGTATAAAGATTGCACATCTATTGTGACCCATCTATATGTATCCTTCCACTGGAAATTCTCCATCAGGTTCAGAACCGTTGTAGTATCCTTCAGATAAGCCGGTAGTTCCATGACGTATTTTCTTAAAAATAGGTCTACGTACTCTGAGAGGTGTGAAGTCAGGGAATCAATACCTGCCACTATGGGTCTTCCCGGGGGATTTTCCAGAGACTTATGTATTTTCGGGAGAAAGTAAAAAATGGGGGTAGTGGGGTTGGAATTTAAAAGATACTGGAATTCCTCTTTAGTGATAATTTCACGTCTAAAACCTTTTAAAAGCATTGTCCTCAATTCTTCTACAAAGGTTTCCTTAGGGTCGTTTTGTAATGGAATATATGAGGATCTATCACCCAGTAATCTGTTAGCTTCTATGGTATAGGCTTCTCTATCCATAATGACCAACCCCCCCCCCTTTGTCAGCCGCTTTCACAACAATATTCTTATTCTCCTGAAGTCTTTTGATTGCTTCTGTTTCTTTATTCGTGAGATTTCTTTCCTTAATATGCGTGGTGGTAGTGTCACAGAGGTCCTTCTTTGCTAAGTCGTAGAACAGGCCCACATAGTGTCCCTTGGATTCAAGGGGGTAAAATTTAGAAGTGGGCTTTAGGCCAGATTTTGATTGTTCATAGTTTTGTATAATTGCATCCTCCTTTTTAAGGAAATGACGTTTGAGGGTGATTTTCCGTATAAATTTGTTTAAGTCAATGAAAACATCAAACTTGTTCATTCCTTTGGTGGGTGCAAACGAAAGACCTTTACTTAGCAAGGTGGTTTCATGTTCTGTCAATACGTGGCTGGAGAGGTTGTAGATACCTTTTGAAGTTGCCGGTTCTACTCGAGATTTCGTCTTTTGAACAGGTTCTTTCCTCCTACCCCCACGGCATCCTCTTCTTCTTCTAACCTTCTTTTCCGTGGGGATATATTGGTGGTTCTCCATTTTTCTGTTGTCCTTGCCGTGCCTCTGAGATGATGAGAAGTGCTTGGTGATAAAAAAGGTTCCTCTATGTTAGAGTCCAATCTCTGTAATGTTGAGAATCTATTGGTGGTTCTGATAGGGTTCAAAGGCTTTCCCCTTGTATTGGTCTGTGGATTTCTCTGTTTTTTGGGGATGGATTGCCAATAGTCCCTAGTTCCTTTTGGCTCCTGTCGTTCTCCTCTGTTGAACCTACTCCAGTTCTTCACCATATTGTTCTCATAGTCCTGTCTGTCTCTAGTAAACTTCTTTTCTTTATTCTTGATCACTTCTTCCTCTATACGTTCTAGTTTTTTGTTTAGAACCTTTTCATTGATTCTAAAATCCTCTTTATCCTTATGCGTCTCCATTTTGTTCTCAGCCTCCTTAATCTCTAATTCCAGGTCTGAGATAATGCGTTTCTTTTCTGCTATTAGCAGTTTCATGAGGTTAATGGAACAGTTATGTAATGTGTTGTCCCACTCCTTCATAAAGTCCTGATTGTCCATACCAAAGGTTGGTTGTTTCGATAGCCTGAGTCCTCTGGGGATCCTATTTACACTGACATAGTGTTCCAGGCCCCTGATGTCCCACCATGCTTTGACTTCCTTTGTCAGGAGTCTTTCTATGCTCCAAAACATGTCGTCGAGATTGTTAGTATTATGTTCAATCTCTGGAGTGGCAGTTTCATTAAAAATTTTTTTACATAAGTTACTCCTTTTGTTGGTGCGTTCCTTTGTTCCAAACATGCTGTGTGTGATGCTGGTCTCCTCCAGGCGGCTGAAAGCAATAATACCAAGAGAGAAAATGTGTACTGGAAGATATCAGCGCCACGGATGCAGTATCTTATATGTTAACACTAGAATGGGAACCCTGCAAGTAGTGTGCAAAAATCTGCTTAATGTGTTGGCACTCCCTTTAGTATATCAGGGTGTCAGCTCGTTACCTCAAATAGATATAGGTATTGGTACCGTTACCTATGAAAGTGGTTATGTGGACAAAGGATGAGGTGGTAGAGAGCGACCAAAGGTGCCGAATAAATGCTAAAAGCAGAGTGATGATATAAAAAATGTGTACAAATTTATTGCAGTGGGACGCACTATACAAAACTGGTTATAAAAACATACAAGCTCATATAAAAGGATATATATATGACCCATACAAAAAAACAAAATTAAAAAGATTATTAAAATTTAAAAAAGAAAAGAAAAGAGCATGGTGACATAAAACCATATATATTACTTAAAAACTTTGAAGTATCACTTTAGCACAGAAGGTAAAAAATACTTAAAAAGTTTAAAAAGCACAAAAAGAATAAAAAGGCGTTCAAAAGGATGTAAAAGAGGAATCGAATAGCTTAACTTTGTGGTGAGGTTAGACCAAAGAGTAGCACCCAACGCGTTTCGTCCTATCTGGACTTCATCAAGGGGTGATTTGAGACTAGAGACAGACCATACTTATATACCCAAACTAAAAGGAAGTGATGTACGCATCACTTCCTGTGATCAATTAACATGACTATTCAGATATTGCCCAAAGTATGTATTGCACAGCATGTAAGTTACAATTATTGATTAGAGCTTTGGAGAAGAAAAAACGGGTGAGAAACAATAAAAGAAACAGCTAAAATCCATAAAAGACGCTCAGAGCCGCGGACTTCTGGTCCAGGCTCTGCGTGACGTCATATCCGCCCCACATCCGGTATCCGGCGCATCGTACTGCGCATGCGTTGGTCCTGTGCGGCGGACAGTACTGTTGTTGTTATCCTCTCGGACGGTTGCCTGGTTACCCGGCGGACATGTTATGTGAAGGTTAAACATCACTTTCTTGCGGCAGCCATATTACTGGAGTCTGAATGCACAGCGGACATTCTTAAGTAGGATGACACATTCCTGCGGCGGACATACTTTAAGAGTCTGAATAAACAGAATATTGTCTGTATGTCAATTGGATCCAAAACTTGGTCGTCTCCAGATCGGATATAAAACAGAGGAAGGATATATTCAGAAAAAATGGTCAATAGATACAAATACAAAAGACGCAGTTATTTCATTAAGACTGTATGGTATTAAGGGATTTAGGATCTAATATTTAATGGTAGAATTGTGCTCATAGACCAACATGAGACAGTTATAAGTGGGAGAGATAAAGTCCTATGTACATATATAACATACATTGCTTATAAAAGGGTAAATATAATAGAAAGGTAGTCCACAATTAAGGGTACAGTCTCTTGTGATACACTGGAACGAATAGAATAGTTTTCATATTATAAAGACATCATTTATGAATTGTTAAGTATACACAATTTTTCCACTATGCATTTACAACACCCGGTCTTCCAAGTGGGTCTCCCATCCTTGTACTAGCCGAGCCCAGCCTTGCTTAGCTTCCAAGTTCGGACGGCATTGGGCGTCTCCAGGCTGGTATGATAGTAATAGTAATGTGGAAACGTGAGGAGAGACCTTTAGTGTATACAGCAGGCTGATGACGAGAAATAATCGCTTTTTTTTTTTTTTTTAAATATGGTTTCGTTAGAGCAAGGACCAGGACAAGGACAGATAATGTAGAAAAAACAGAGATTGTACCCTTAATTGTGGACTACCTTTCTATTATATTTACCCTTTTATAAGCAATGTATGTTATATATGTACATAGGACTTTATCTCTCCCACTTATAACTGTCTCATGTTGGTCTATGAGCACAATTCTACCATTAAATATTAGATCCTAAATCCCTTAATACCATACAGTCTTAATGAAATAACTGCGTCTTTTGTATTTGTATCTATTGACCATTTTTTCTGAATATATCCTTCCTCTGTTTTATATCCGATCTGGAGACGACCAAGTTTTGGATCCAATTGACATACAGACAATATTCTGTTTATTCAGACTCTTAAAGTATGTCCGCCGCAGGAATGTGTCATCCTACTTAAGAATGTCCGCTGTGCATTCAGACTCCAGTAATATGGCTGCCGCAAGAAAGTGATGTTTAACCTTCACATAACATGTCCGCCGGGTAACCAGGCAACCGTCCGAGAGGATAACAACAACAGTACTGTCCGCCGCACAGGACCAACGCATGCGCAGTACGATGCGCCGGATACCGGATGTGGGGCGGATATGACGTCACGCAGAGCCTGGACCAGAAGTCCGCGGCTCTGAGCGTCTTTTATGGATTTTAGCTGTTTCTTTTATTGTTTCTCACCCGTTTTTTCTTCTCCAAAGCTCTAATCAATAATTGTAACTTACATGCTGTGCAATACATACTTTGGGCAATATCTGAATAGTCATGTTAATTGATCACAGGAAGTGATGCGTACATCACTTCCTTTTAGTTTGGGTATATAAGTATGGTCTGTCTCTAGTCTCAAATCACCCCTTGATGAAGTCCAGATAGGACGAAACGCGTTGGGTGCTACTCTTTGGTCTAACCTCACCACAAAGTTAAGCTATTCGATTCCTCTTTTACATCCTTTTGAACGCCTTTTTATTCTTTTTGTGCTTTTTAAACTTTTTAAGTATTTTTTACCTTCTGTGCTAAAGTGATACTTCAAAGTTTTTTAAGTAATATATATGGTTTTATGTCACCATGCTCTTTTCTTTTCTTTTTTAAATTTTAATAATCTTTTTAATTTTGTTTTTTTGTATGGGTCATATATATATCCTTTTATATGAGCTTGTATGTTTTTATAACCAGTTTTGTATAGTGCGTCCCACTGCAATAAATTTGTACACATTTTTTATATCATCACTCTGCTTTTAGCATTTATTCGGCACCTTTGGTCGCTCTCTACCACCTCATCCTTTGTCCACATAACCACTTTCATAGGTAACGGTACCAATACCTATATCTATTTGAGGTAACGAGCTGACACCCTGGTATACTAAAGGGAGTGCCAACACATTAAGCAGATTTTTGCACACTACTTGCAGGGTTCCCATTCTAGTGTTAACATATAAGATACTGCATCCGTGGCGCTGATATCTTTCCAGTACACACATATATATATATATATATATATATTTTCTGTACGTTGGTAACCAATAGCATAAAAGTAATCTCCTGTAAGATCCTTGAACACCTGAGGGTGAACTGTAAACCACCAACATTGTGAATGAATATGTGTGGTTACTTGTATCCAATTAGTTTCCCTGGGTAGTAATGTTACTGTTTTGTATTCACTGAAACTTAACAAGCCGACTCTCTGTGTGATCTGACTGAGGGTATGTTAGAACTATCCTCCAGATGTCACTATGATCTTGGTTACTATACTTTCTTATTATGAACTTGTAATAGTCCCTTGAGGAATTAGTAGGAGTAAAAAGGCAAGAGGCTATCTGTAAACTGTATCATATTCCTCTTCTGGTATATAAATAGTCTGTAGTTTTAGATGAAGATAAATACATATATAGTTTGTCTGTACTGCAACCGTATACCCCGTTATAGTTATTTGTGTCTCAGTCTCTTGACACCATCACTACTTTTATTTGTTATAAGGGAATACACTACCCTTTCCTTTCAGTTAAGCTCTCCTGGACTAGTAGTGATATTTACTTAGGTTTCCCTAATGTATGACGTTACAATGTGAGGTGCAATATTCCACAGACCTGTGACGTTTTCACTATTGACTCCTGTCAATAGCTGGAAGACTGGACGGGTAGCCACTCCCTTTTTTTCACTCTCATTGGTGGGCAGTGAATCTTCATTGCTTTCCTATGACGCCCTCGGCTATATTAGCATTTGTGAGAGCTTAGCAGGTACTTGGAGTACTAACATATACTGGGAGTTGTAAAGTGCCGGGTGGGTGTCATGATGAGGCGGCTAGCAGTGACTCCGCCTCTCTGATTGATGCCTCCGCTCTGTACCTTTCCAGCGCTTCTATGACCTGTCACTCGGGGGGGCGCTCCTCCCGTCTTGTAGTCGCCGCCTTCTGGGTGGTTCAAGCGCTCCCCCAGCCAGTAATCTGGATGCCGCTCCGCCTCTTTCAATGTCGCCGCCTTCCGCTTGCCTCCCGTCTCCGCTGTCTTGATGACACCTTCCGCCGTCCGCGTCCTTAAGTGCACTACCGCTGGTAGCAGCGGCTCCTACTCCCCCAAGCGCCTGCTGATCCCACAGCCTAGCTCGGAAGCGCTGAAGAGAGGACACCGCTACCATAGCTGCACACCCGACTCCAGATCCAGACTGACGTGTGTCTCCTCTATTTATACCGCTGCCATCAGGGTCACGTGGAAGGGTTCTTCCCGCCGGGGTCTCGTGAGCCACATGTAGCCACATGTGCCCCAGGTTATGTCAGGCACCCCATCCACCAATCAGGTAACCGTTTTATTTCAATCCCAAGTCAGGACAGAAGGTTACCTCACCAACCATGTCCTGTGGTATTATCAAACTTCACTTTTCCCTTGTAACCCAGAGACACTCCATCAAATCTATGTCCAAGACATTAATAGGCATATATAATAGTCTTTCTAGATATATATATATATATATATATATATATATATATACATACACATAATGAAACATCTACTATTTACCAGGAAAATACAGTCATGTATAAAGTAAGTACATATAGGTTCTCATATATTAAATCGTCATATATGAGAATATCATTACAACATACAGTACTGTACAGTTCTTTAATGCCCTTTAAAGAAGGCAAATATTTGCTGTTAACTGACTTTTACACATTCCCTCCATGTTTGTAAATAACCCCTAAAGTATTTTATTGCTGAGCATAAGAATCTGTCCACATCCACTTGATAACATTTCAACACTTGATTTGCAAAAGTAATAACTTCACAGCTTTTATTAGCTTTAATTAATTACTCACTGAATTAGGTTTAGGATTTCCTTTTGTACCAGATTTATTATTAAACAGACATATGTTCTATTAATATTAACATAATCTACTGTAACTAAGGAAGCCCTAAACACCCCCTTTCTTCGTGTGTAAATGAAAAGCCTGTTTAGGTGATTTCCTGCTTCAGTCTGAACTGTCAGAAATTAATAAAGAGATTCAATTGAGCGCTATGGTAGACTACGCTAATTAGTGAACATTAAGTCAACTTGTGCTAATTGTATTTCTCCAGTTTAATGAGAACTGATAGCACATAAATATATGCACCTTATATCTATTTATGCCATAGACTTAGGTAAGCAATTATTTATTGGGGTTAATTCTTAGTGTAATTAGTGGAAACACAGTCTATCTTAATGCTCAATAAGGGATTGTGTGGAAACTCACATCTGCAGATCAGCTGAGAACAAAGTAGACAGTTTAGTGGAGAGCTGTAGGTACATTGCTGGAGGAAGGACAGATGAGACCTAGCAAGCCAGCTGTATTCCTCCAGGCAGAAGCATTTCAGAGGCCCGGGCTTGTGATAGAAGAGACCTTAGACTACTACAGTGGCAAACAGGAAACAGGATAGTGTTTTCTTCATCACCAGGGCCATAAGTAGGGAGTGCAAGTGGTTCCATCATTTAGGGCGCAAAGCTGAGGGGATGGCACAGCTGCTGCCCTGTGACCAGGGGTGTAAGTCCATCCCAGTGGCCCCAAGTTGGAGATTTATGCCCCCGTCCCCCTAAAAACACACACACACACAATTACTACAGAGACCAGAGCTTGCAGTGAATTGGCAGGGCTCCAGCTACACTGTGATTCAGATATCTGCATCATGCAACGGTGCGTCCCATCTCACAGCCCAGCAGCAGCGGCAGGTGCAGACTGAGCGGTATCAGGCAGGAGCCATCTTTTCCCCTATTGCAGGTGTTAGCATGGCTCCTGGGACAGAGTCGATTAACTCTGCAGTGGGTGTGCCGCAGAGCTCCGTTGGAAGAGCCGCAGTCACATTTGGATCTCGTTGTGAACTACACAGGTGCTGCTGTAGATGCAGGTGCCCCTTCAGGGTTTGGAGCCCGGAGGCAGATGTCTCAATTGCCTCTGGGAGTTACGCCCCTGCCTTTGACACCTTTATTTGGCTTACATGGTGCCTGGAAAAGCATCCTGCAGATACACCCACTCTGTGCATCTTTAGGATGCACCAGGAGCTCAGCTTCCTGTTCCCGGTGAATGTTCTGCCCCCACCTTGTGACGTCATGCCATAGCTCTGCTCATTGCAGTAATCATGCTCGGCTAAATGACATCTGATTTTTGAAAAATAAAGCATGCAGGTGTGCCTTTTCCATATTCCAGTAGGAACGCCTTCAGTCCACCCAAAAAATGTGTCTTATTTTTCTCAATAAACATATACTTTGGTGGAGATCTCAATGCACTGCATAATTTGAAGTGCACAGTAAGTCCAAAGCAAACTCTCTTCATAGACCTCAGGTGTATTTTCTTGGGGACTGTTATAGCTCCCCAAGCTTGGGTAGTGGTCAATCCATTCTTCTGTGTGGTGTATGGGATATGACTAGGAACATGTCAGGTCAAAATCCACTGGCTGCTAATCATGGAACAAAGTGAATATTCTACGTAACAGCTTTGAAAAGTTTGTTCATCTTTAGTTAACAGCTACATGTCAAAGTCCTAGAAACCCAACCAATTTACTTTGATCCTTCTTGCTGAAAGGAAAAGGGAAATAATAGATCTGATTGAGAATCATTTCTTTACATACAGTAAATGATACAACTGTCAAAAGGACTGTTGATGTTCTTCACCTCTAACCCATTGTTTCTCAAACTCAGTCTTCATGGAACTTAAACAGTGCATGTTTTCATGGTACCCTCAGGAATAATCAGTACCACCTTTAGATCTATTGTTTTAGTCAGTTATCGCACAGGGTTCCATGCCACTGCTCTAACCACACTGCACTTCCATGTTTCCAAGCCCATGTGGTCCACCAAGTACCGTATATAACTCATATGCGTACATTTCCAAATATTGGCAAATATACACATTTTTTCTGTGCACGTAAGTCGGAGCATCCATGACCAAGTTACGCTTGACTCTGCCTTTGCAGGGGATCTTCATTTAACAGCATGAAATTGGCTAAATGACAGTAAGAAGGATTAAACAGGTTTGATAACCAAACCAAAGACCAGTTTTTCAGCCATGTGTGATTATCCTTTATGTCCATACACTATCAGACAGAAAAGTTTTATCAGCTGATCTGTAGGATTAATTGCTGCAGCTTTGGTTTCATCTTGTATAATTACCCCATTTTCAAGCAATGTTTCATAGAGGAGGATTGGGAGAGACTAGATGCAAGGAGTGGAGAGGGCTGTGTCAATGGGCTTGTAAGACTGGGAAGGAAGGAAGGAAGGAAGGAAGGAAGGAAGGAAGGAAGGAAGGAAGGAAGGAAGGAAGGAAGGAAGGAAGGAAGGAAGGAAGGAAGGGAGGGAGGGAGGGAGGGAGGGAGGGAGGGAGGGAGGGAGGGAGGGAGGAAGGGAGTGAGGGAGAGAAAGGAACATTTTGTTCATGTTGAGCATCAAGTAGAGCTGTGAGATTCATGTGCAGGTAGCAGATAATTATATGAAAAGTTTAAATAATCAGATGTTACCACATTAACAAAATATTTTCTTTTTTAAGACATTTCAGTATATCTCCAAATCTCTGTACAATGAAACCAGTCAAGCAAAAGATTATTGCTACACTCCCAGGAACACAAAGATCATACGACTCATCAACAACAAAACATATTCTTCATAAAACAAAGAATTGCAAATGTAACCCTCCAGTCTGTATGTAACCCTTCAGTCACCTGCAAGTTCTTCAGCAAATATAGTTATTCAATTATTGGTTACTTACATTGAACTCTTTGTTATTCATATCTTGCTACTGCTTATATAGACCAAAATCTCCCTTTTGTTATATTTATAAACAGTGTATTTCTTTATAATCAAATTGTATGCAAATTAAGTATATTAATTACCTTAAGAATAAATAGATAAAAAGCAAGTATTAGGTCACAAAGATGACCCATCAAATGTACAGTCACAAAATGTTGTAGGTAACGCGCCACTTCTTGCTGGGAATTTAAGTCCGGCCAAATTCGATCAAACTTTCACAGACAAATGACAAAACAGAGAAAGGGCACACTTCTGTGTTGTATTAACTGAACCCGATTACAGTGTATAATCGGTACTTACTCACACAAGCATCTCTTTCTTCACTGCATATCAGAGGCCATTAAGAAGTTTCCACATTCAGCGCATGCAGATAAGCTTCAAACAAAGCAGAAGTCACTCTTAAGAGTTTAGCAAACTCAATTTATTAGATAACAAGTTAAAAGACATATTCCACAATAGGCTAGTAGTACTTGCCAGACTTCAGATGACACATGGAGCCTTGATCCCTGATGTATAATATTGGAGATCAAGAAAGGGTATTTCAAGCTTTAGGTTTACTGAGTCATTGATGTAGTCATCAATCCTCTCTACCAACGCGTTTTGCCTGTTTACAGTCTTTTTTAAGGTGTATGTGTACGTATGGTGGAAGGTCCCCTTATTTATACCCAGGGGAATAGGGCATCTACTTCCTGTTTGATATTGAATCATTCTAACCACAAAAACTATACAGTGTAGACCAGTGGTTCCCAATTATTATTTTTTTCAATCATGGCGACCTAGAATATCAGAATTTTTTTCACGGCACCCCTAGGCCAAATGTTTCTTATTGAGAAATTCAGAATTGTGTTTATATGTCATCCTTAGGTTCAGTTTTGTTCAGGATTTGCTTCTATTTGTCCACATGTTTTATGGTTAGAAGCCACCAGTACTGGTTTTGTCTATTACACTGACCATAAATCATTTGAATGGGACCTGGGCTGTGGTCTGGCGTGCCAAGAGGGCCTGTTTGGCATGACTACAGCAAAGATGTATGAGGACACATCTGCAGATGAATGGATACAATGATCATGTTGTGCATTCCAACTAGTGGACCTAAAGCCTGAAATACCTTTCCTGGATCTCCTTATTTATATCAAGGAGTATATCCAATACTTCATATCAGGGATCAAGGTTCCATGTGTCATTGAAATCTGGCAAATACTAACAGCCCATTGTGGAATATATCTTTTAACTTGTTATCTAATACATTGAGTTTGCTATACTACTAAGAGCGACTTCTGCTTTGTTTGAGGCTTATCTGCATGCAATGTGGAAGTGGACTTCTTATGGGCTCTGATATGCAGTGAAGAAAGAGATACTTTTGTAAGAAGGACCGATTATACAATCTAATTGGGTTCAGTTAATACTACACAGAAGTGTGCCCTTTCTCTTTTTTTGTAATTTGTCTATGAAGGTTTGACCGGACTTAAATCCCAGCAAGAAGTAGAGCTTTACAGTACCTACTACACTTAGTGAACGGTATATACTGTAGGTGACTATTGGGGACATTTACTAAGCAGTGATAAGAGCGGAGATGTGCCAATGGCAACCAATCAGCACTGAAGTAACATCTATAATTTGCATACTATAAAATTATACAGAGCTGCTGATTGGTTGATGGGGCAACTTCTCCACTGGCTCACTTCTCCGCTCTTATCACTGCTTAGTAAATGTCCCCCTAAATCCCAAGCAAATATACAGCAGTATATAGCAAGATATAATTGCCATAACTTGCAGAAGCAAAATCAGGTGGCAAAAATTCTTCCTGTGTTTGCCTGGGTTTCCTCTGGGATATCTGGTTTTCTCTGACGTCCTAGTGGATGCTGGGAACTCCGTAAGGACCATGGGGAATAGACGGGCTCCGCAGGAGACTGGGCACTCTAAAAGAAAGATTAGGTACTATCTGGTGTGCACTGGCTCCTCCCACTATGACCCTCCTCCAGACCTCAGTTAGATTTCTGTGCCCGGCCGAGCTGGATGCACACTAGGGGCTCTCCTGAGCTCCTAGAAAGAAAGTTTATTTTAGGTTTTTTATTTTACAGTGAGACCTGCTGGCAACAGGCTCACTGCATCGAGGGACTAAGGGTAGAAGAAGCGAACCTACCTGCTTGCAGCTAGCTTGGGCTTCTTAGGCTACTGGACACCATTAGCTCCAGAGGGATCGACCGCAGGACCCGTCCTTGGTGTTCGTTCCCGGAGCCGCGCCGCCGTCCCCCTTACAGAGCCAGAAGCACGAAGATAGTCCGGAAAATCGGCGGCAGAAGACTTCAGTCTTCACCAAGGTAGCGCACAGCACTGCAGCTGTGCGCCATTGCTCCTCATGTACACCTCACACTCCGGTCACTGATGGGTGCAGGGCGCTGGGGGGGGGGCGCCCTGAGCAGCAATAGAAACACCTTGGCTGGCAAAATAATCACAATATATAGCCCCAGAGGCTATATATGTGATAAATACCCCTGCCAGAATCCATAAAAAAGCGGGAGAAAAGTCCGCGAAAAAGGGGCGGAGCTATCTCCCTCAGCACACTGGCGCCATTTTTCTCTTCACAGTGCAGCTGGAAGACAGCTCCCCAGGCTCTCCCCTGTAGTTTGCAGGCTCAAAGGGTTAAAAAGAGAGGGGGGGCACTAAATTTAGGCGCAATATTGTATATACAAGCAGCTATTGGGAAAAATTCACTCAATATAGTGTTAATCCCTAAATTATATAGCGCTCTGGTGTGTGCTGGCATACTCTCTCTCTGTCTCCCCAAAGGGCTGTGTGGGGTCCTGTCCTCAGTCAGAGCATTCCCTGTGTGTGTGCAGTGTGTCGGTACGGCTGTGTCGACACGTTTGAGGAGGCTTATGTGGTGGCAGAGCAGATGCCGATAAATGTGATGTCGCCCCCTGTGGGGCCGACACCAGAGTGGATGGATAGGTGGAAGGTATAAACCGACAGTGTCAACTCCTTACATAAAAGGCTGGATGACGTAACAGCTGTGGGACAGCCGGCTTCTCAGCCCGGGTCTGCCCAGGCGTCTCAAAGGCCATCAGGGGCTCAAAAACGCCCGCTCCCTCAGATGGCAGACACAGATGTCGACACGGAGTCTGACTCCAGTGTCGACGAGGTTGAGACATATACACAATCCACTAGGAACATCCGTTACATGATCCCGGCAATAAAAAATGTGTTACACATTTCTGACATTAACCCAAGTACCACTAAAAAAGGGATTTATGTTTGGGGAGAAAAAGCAGGCAGTGTTTTGTTCCCCCATCAAATGAGTGAATGAAGTGTGAAAAAGCGTGGGTTCCCCCGATAAGAAACTGGTAATTTCTAAAAAGTTACTGATGGCGTACCCTTTCCCGCCAGAGGATAAGTTACGCTGGGAGATATCCCCTAGGGTGGATAAGGCGCTCACACGTTTGTCAAAAAAGGTGGCACTGCCGTCTTAGGATACGGCCACTTTGAAGGTACCTGCTGATAAAAAGCAGGAGGCTATCCTGAAGTCTGTATTTACACACTCAGGTACTAGACTGAGACCTGCAGATAGTGCTGCTGCAGCGTGGTCTGTGACCCTGTCAAACAGGGATACTATTTTGCGAACATAAGAGCATATTAAAGACGTCGTCTTATATATGAGGGATGCACAGAGGGATATTTTGCCGGCTGGCATCCAGAATTAATGCAATGTCCATTCTGTCAGGAGGGTATTAGAGACCCGACACTGGACAGGTGATGCTGACTTTAAAAGGCACATAGAGCCTTATAAGGGTGAGGAATTGTTTGGGGATGGTCTCTGGGACCTCGTATCCACAGCAACAGCTGGGAAGAAATTTTTTTTACCTTAGGTTTCCTCACAGCCTAAGAAAGCACTGTATTATCAGGTACAGTCCTTTCGGCTTCCGAAAAGCAAGCGGGTCAAAGGCGCTTCCTTTCTGCACAGAGACGAGGGAAGAGGGAAAAAGCTGCACCAGTCAGCCAGTTCCCAGAATCAAAATTCTTCCCCCGCTTCCTCTGAGTCCACCGCATGACGCGGGGGCTCCACAGGCGTAGCCAGGTACGGTGGGGGGCCGCCTCAAAAATTTCAGCGATCAGTGGGCTCGCTCACAGGTGGATCCCTGGATCCTTCAAGTAGTATCTCAGGGGTACAAGCTGGAATTCGAGGCGTCTCCCCCCCGCCGTTTCCTCAAATCTGCCTTGCCGACAACTCCCTCAGGCAGGGAGGCTGTGCTAGAGGCAATTCACAAGCTGTATTCCCAGCAGGTGATAGTCAAGGTGCCCCTACTTCAACAAGGACGGGGTTACTATTCCACACTGTTTGTGGTACCGAAACCGGACGGTTCGGTGAGACCCATTTTAAATTTGAAATCCTTGAACACATACATAAAAAAATTCAAGTTCAAGATGGAATCGCTCAGGGCGGTTATTGCAAGCCTGGAGGAGGGGGATTACATGGTATCCCTGGACATCAAGGATGCTTACCTACATGTCCCCATTTACCATCCTCACCAGGAGTACCTCAGATTTGTGGTACAGGATTGCCATTAGCAATTCCAAACACTGCCGTTTGGACTGTCCACGGCACCGAGGGTCTTTACCAAGGTAATGGCAGAAATGATGATACTCCTTCGAAAAAAGGGAGTTTTAATTATCCCGTACTTGGACGATCTCCTTATAAAGGCGAGGTCCAAGGAGCAGTTGTTGGTCGGAGTAGCACTATCTCGGGAAGTGCTACAACAGCACGGATGGATTCTAAACATTCCAAAGTCACAGCTGGTTCCTACCACACGCCTACTGTTCCTGGGGATGGTTCTGGACACAGAACAGAAAAAAGTGTTTCTCCCGCAGGAGAAAGCCAAGGAGCTGTCATCTCTAGTCAGAGACCTCCTGAAACCAAAACAGGTATCGGTGCATCACTGCACACGAGTCCTGGGAAAAATGGTAGCTTCTTACGAAGCAAATTCCATTCGGCAGGTTCCATGCAAGAACCTTTCAGTGGGACCTCTTGGACAAGTGGTCGGGATCGCATCTTCAGATGCATCGGCTGATAACCCTGTCTCCAAGGACCAGGGTATCTCTACTGTGGTGGCTGCAGAGTGCTCATCTTCAAGAGGGCCTCAGATTCGGCATACAGGACTGGGTCCTGGTAACCACGGATGCCAGCCTTCGAGGCTGGGGGGCAGTCACACAGGGAAGAAATTTCCAAGGACTTTGGTCAAGTCAGGAGTCGTCCCTACACATAAATATTCTGGAACTGAGGGCCATTTACAATGCCCTAAGTCTGGCAAGACCTCTGCTTCAAAACCAGACGGTACTGATCCAATCAGACAACATCACGGCAGTCGCCCATGTAAACCGACAGGGCGGCACAAGAAGCAGAATGGCGATGGCAGAAGCCACAAGGATTCTCCGATGGGCGGAAAATCACGTCTTAGCACTGTCAGCAGTGTTCATTCCGGGAGTGGACAACTGGGAAGCAGACTTCCTCAGCAGACACGACCTACACCCGGGAGAGTGGGGACTTCATCCAGAAGTCTTCCAACTGTTGGTAAACCGTTGGGAAAGGCCACAGGTGGACATGATGGCGTCCCGCCTAAACAAAAAACTAGATATTGCGCCAGGTCAAGGGACCCTCAGGCAATAGCTGTGGACTCTCTAGTGACACCGTGGGTGTACCAGTCGGTTTATGTATTCCCTCCTCTGCCTCTCATACCAAAGGTACTGAGAATAATAAGAAAACGAGGAGTAAGAACGATACTCCTGGTTCCGGATTGGCCAAGAAGAGCTTGGTACCCAGAACTCCAAGAAATGATATCAGAGGACCCATGGCCTCTACCGCTCAGACAGGATCTGCTACAGCAGGGGCCCTGTCTGTTCCAAGACTTACCGCGGCTGCGTTTGACGGCATGGCGGTTGAATTCCGGATCCTAAAGGAAAAGGGCATTGCGGAGGAAGTCATTCCTACGCTGATAAAAGCCAGGAAAGAAGTAACCGCAAACCATTATCACCGTATTTGGCGAAAATATGTTGCGTGGTGTGAGGCCAGGAAGGCCCCAACAGAGGAATTTCAGCTGGGTCGTTTTCTGCACTTCCTACAGTCAGGAGTGACTATGGGCCTAAACTTGGGTTCCATTAAGGTCCAGATTTCGGCTCTGTCGATTTTCTTCCAGAAAGAACTGGCTTCACTGCCTGGAGTTCAGACATTTGTAAAGGGAGTGCTACATATTCAGCCCCCTTTTGTGCCTCCTGTGGCACCTTGGGATCTCAACGTGGTGTTGAGTTTCCTAAAATCACATTGGTTTGAGCCACTTAAAACTGTGGATTTGAAATATCTCACGTGGAAAGTGGTCATGTTATTGGCCTTGGCTTCGGCCAGGCGTGTGTCAGAATTGGCGGCTTTGTCATGTAAAAGCCCTTATCTGATTTTCCATATGGATAGGGCAGAATTGAGGACTCGTCCCCAGTTTCTCCCTAAGGTGGTATCAGCTTTTCACTTGAACCAACCTATTGTAATGCCTGCGGCTACTAGGGACTTGGAAGATTCCAAGTTACTGGACGTAGTCAGGGCCTTAAAAATTTATATTTCCAGGACGGCTGGAGTCAGGAAAACTGACTCGCTTTTTATCCTGTAGGCACCCAACAAAATAGGTGCTCCTGCTTCTAAGCAGACTATTGCTCGCTGAATTTGTAGCACAATTCAGCTGGAGCATTCTGCGGCTGGATTGCCGCATCCTAAATCAGTAAAAGCCCATTCCACGAGGAAAGTGGGCTCATCTTGGGCGGCTGCCCGAGGGGTCTCGGCTTTACAACTTTGCCGAGCTGAAACTTGGTCAGGGGCAAACACGTTTGCTAAATTCTACAAATTTGATACCCTGGCTGAGGAGGACCTTGAGTTCTCTCATTCGGTGCTGCAGAGTCATCCGCACTCTCCCTCCCGTTTGGGAGCTTTGGTATAATTCCCATGGTCCTTACGGAGTTCCCAGCATCCACTAGGACGTCAGAGAAAATAAGATTTTACTCACCGGTAAATCTATTTCTCGTAGTCCGTAGTGGATGCTGGGCGCCCATCCCAAGTGTGGATTGTCTGCAGGTATGGCTGGACCGTGCCGGGGCGGCCCGCTGCGGCTGCGTGACATCACACACAGCTGCTGCAACCCGGGCAACGACGAGTAGCTCCTGGCCAGCGTGCTTTTGTACTTCTGCGATGGGACAGGAACTGACATGCGGGGTGGGCTAGCCCTGTGCTGGGCGTCCCCCTGCACGTCAGTGTGCCTTATCGTAGCTGTGCTAAATTTAGCACAGCTACTGTACGATCAACTCTGAATCACCCCCACAGTGTGTAGCATTTAAGAGCAATATCATCAAGGCCTGCAATCATGACTTGACCTGATTGCATTTGTGAAGTATGCATTTGTTAAGGATGTATTTTAAGGATGAAGTTAGAACCGGAGTTTGAACTGGATTTGGACTACGCTATTATCTCTAATTAAACTAGTTCCCCAAACACTGCAACTCAGGACCATTATGTGGCCTCACCTCTGCCATGAGAACACCAGGACCAATGCCTACTACTCCTCTGTCATGACTGCCCCCGGGACTACCCCTCAAGCTGAGCAGGGAACTGAGGGGCTTGCGCACCAGGACCAGACATTGCTGGGTCATTTCCATTGGACATTAGTGTGCTCCCCACACTCTCACACCCACCTGCACTGCTCTCATGAGACCAGGACATTTATAATTTTCGCAAAATTATGTTAGTACAGTTTTCCTGCAAATGTGTTTTTCTCTTCTTTTTCTTCTTACAGCGTACTTCCACCCCACTGTGTGCTATTCCTATAATGTTTACCTCCATTGGTTGCACACCCTGCCAGCAGTGACCTATGCAGTGCGCCCCACATGGCTGCCTCGGATGGTTCCTCCGTGGGCAGGTTGTGCTTCATTTGGCTCTTTCCATGCAGGGTACAGCATACTCCTACACACATGTCAGTTTTCCCATACATGCATTTGGCCTTTGTATGGCTCATCTCCCACTGTGTAACCTTTGTAGTGCGCCCAACATGGCTGCCTTATCAGGTGCGCTTGTGGATGGGATGAAAAATGCATGGACTTGATGGTTTTGTTGGAACCCTACTCTGAACTTTAGGACTCTACAATCTCCCCAATTTGTGTTATCTCTTCTAGGGGTGGACTATTCCACCCTGGGTAATTCTAAGCAGTGAACCCAAGATGGCTGCCGCACCTGGTACCTTGGGAGGGTGGAATACACAACCCTTGGAGGTTATTACCCAAAATGCCTACACCAATCATTAATTATGCTTTCTGTGTGCTCAAGGTTTTTTTGTTATGTCTGTGTGGTTTATCTTTTGATGTATTGCTTAAATCTTCTGTATTATGGGGGTAATTCAGTCCTGATCGCTCACTAGCTGGCTTTTGCAGTCCTGCGTTCGCATAGTCGCCGCCCATCGGGAAGTGTATTTTAGCTGTGCAAGTGTGCGATCGCATGTGCAGCCAAGCAGTACAAAAAAAACTTTGTGCAGTTTCTGAGTTGCCCAGGACTTACTCATCCGCTGTGATCACTTCAGCCTGTCCGGGGCTGGAATTGACGTCAGACACCCGCCCTGCAAATGCTTGGACACGCCTGTGTTTTTCCAACCACTCCTTGAAAATGGTCAGTTGCCACCCACAAACACCTTCTTCCAGTCAATCTCCTTGCGTTCGGCTGTGCAAATGGATTCTTTGCAAAATCCATCGCACAGCAACAATCCGCTTTGTACCCGTGCGACGCGCCTGTGCATTGCGTTGCATATGCATGTGTAGTTCTGACCTGATCGCAGCGCTGCAAAAAACGCTAGCGAGCGATCAGGTCTGAATTGCCCCCTATGTGCATTGTTTGAGTTCAAGTTGACGCCACGGATGGCTGCCTCGGTGCTGCTCTGCCAAGCTGCCCTCGTTTTTAGTTTTACATGCATAATATGTCTAATATGTGGAGTCTATTGCACAGTTGCAATGTGCAGTATGAACTCATACGTGTAATGTTTGTAATGTCAGACCCTCCAACATGACCCGCCTCACTAGGTACAAAATGCTCTGTTTCTGGACTTCCCTCTTAATTTATGATTTCCATCACCTGTGTTGAACTAGTTAAATGATAAGAAAGCTGTTTTTTCACAGGTGATGGCAATAATAAATTAAGAGGGAAGTCCAGAAACAGAGCATTTTGTACCTAGTGGGGCGGGTCATGTTGGAGGGTATGTAATGTATGCTACGTTTTTCCCCCTTCTTATGCTATGTATTTCATGTTGCTGCTTGGCAATGCATTGTACCACAAAGAATTCCTAGTGTACGTGAGTACACCTGGCCAATAAAGCTTATTCCGATTCTGATTACAGGTAAGGAGTGAGCAACACTGACTATAGACACACCAGTGACTGATCACATTTAGGGGGACATTTACTAAGCAGTGATAAGAGCGGAGAAGTGAGCCAGTGGAGAAATTGCTCCATCAACCAATCAGCAGCTCTGTATCATTTTATAGTATGCAAATTATAGATGTTACTTCAGTGCTGATTGGTTGCCATGGGCAACTTCTCCGCTGGCTCACTTCTCTGCTCTTATCACTGCTTAGTAAATGTCCCCCTCTGTCAACCGTGATGATAAGTGCAGTTATTTTGCTATGGGGCCCCATTAGGCATAGCTAAGCCCTGGTTTGTATTTATTCATGTTTCACACAGAAAGTAGAGATGGGTGACGGGCCAAATCTTGGGTTTTGGGCTCTTGTTTTAGATCTGTATCTCCTTTGTGTTTTTGATCTGTATTTGTTTTGCCAAAACCTCCCTTGCGAGTTTTGGATCTGTATTTGTTTTGTATCTGTATTTTTTATTTTATTTTTAAATCATAAACACAGCTAAAATCACAGAATTTTGGGTGTTTTTTTGTTCCTACAGTATTATTAACCTCAAATACATTCATTTCCACTCATTTCCAGTCAATTTTGACCACCTCACAACTAGTGATGAGCGGGTTCGGTTCCTCTGAATCCGAACCCGCCCGAACTTCAGTTTTTTCTTCACGGGTCCGAGCGACTCGGATCTTCCCGCCTTGCTCGGTTAACCCGAGCGCGCCCGAACGTCATCATCCCGCTGTCGGATTCTCGCGAGACTCGGATTCTATATAAGGAGCAGCGCGTCGCCGCCATTTTCACACGTGCATTGAGAGTCATAGGGAGAGGACGTGGCTGGCGTCCTCTCCGTTTAGAGAAGAGAGAGACACAGTAGAGACGAGAGAGACACAGTATTTTGGGGAGCATTATTACTATTAGGAGGAGTACTACTATACTACTATACTACTTGCTGAAGTGATATAGACAGGGGCGGAACTACTGGTGGGGCAGGCAGTGCATTGCACTGGGGCCCCGCCGCACTCAAGGGCCCACAGCCGCCGGCATTTAGAACAGATTGACATGCGGATGAGCGTCCGCATGTCAATCTGCGGTCTCCTCTCCCTCCTTGCCGCAGTGCCTGCTCCCCCGGCCCCCCCTCCCCCCTCTATGTGTTGGAGGGACACGAGCGCATCGCGCGTCTCTCCTGTGTCCCTCCTGGCTCTCCCCCGGCCGGTCTAAGGAAGCATGTGCCGTTCGTGAGCTCTGATTGGCTCATGAACGGCACATGCTTCCTTAGACCGGCCGGGGGAGAGCCAGGAGGGACACAGGAGAGCCGCGCGATGCGCTCGTGTCCCTCCAACACATAGAGGGGGAGGGGGGGCCGGGGGAGCAGGCACTGCGGCATATACCTGGCACTGGGGGGACAGATCTGGCACTGGGGACATATACCTGGCACTGGGGGGACAGATCTGGCACTGGGGACATATACCTGGCACTGGGGGGACAGATCTGGCACTGGGGGGACAGATCTGGCACTGGGGGCATATACCCGGCACTGGGGGGGGGCATATACCCAGCACTGGAGGCATATACCTGGCACTGGGGGGGAAGCAGGCACTGGGGGGGAATATCTGGCACTGGGGGCATATACCCGGCATTGGGGGGGCATATACCCGGCACTGGGGGCATATACCCGGCACTGGGGGCATATACCTGGCACTGGGGGGGGGGAGCAGGCACTGGGGGGGGAATATCTGGCACTGGGGGCATATACCTGGCACTGGGAGCATATAACTGGCACTGGGGGGGCATGTACCTGGCACTGGGGGCATATACCTGGCACTGGGGGCATATACCTGGCACTGGGGGGGAATATCTGGCACTGTGGGAGAATATCTGGCACTGGGGGGGCATATACCCGGCACTGGGGGCATATACCCGGCACTGGGGGCATATAACTGGCACTGGGGGGGCATGTACCTGGCACTGGGGGCATATACCTGGCACTGGGGGCATATACCTGGCACTGTGGGAGAATATCTGGCACTGGGTGCATATACCTGGCACTGTGGGGGAATATCTGGCACTGGGAGCATATGTGGCACTGGGAGCACGGCCCTAGCAACAAGCACTACCCCCTAGCAACGAGCATGACACCCAGTGCATGAAACCCCTGGCAACGAGCATGACATCCTGGCACCGTGCATGGAACCAAGTGCATGAAAACCCTGGCAACAAGCAGGTAATTTAAAAGTAATTGGAAGCCTTACTGTAGAACTTAATGTGTAATGGGCATTACGGTGTGTGGCATAATGTATCACGGACATTGCAGTGTGTGTCATAATGTATCTGGCATTACGGTGTGTTGTATACTATGTCACGGGCATTGTGGTATGTGGTATAATGTCTCAGGATCATTGTGGTGTGTGTCATACCGTGTCACGGACATTGTATGTGCTATAATGTATCAGGGGCATTGCAGTGTGTAGCATAATGTATAACGGGCAATGCGGCGCACGCATTTTTCTACCTTTGCTAGTGCCAATTACGGGGTGTATGGGGGGGGGGGGGCGCCGAAGGATTTTTTGGCTTGGGGGAGAAAAATTTCTAGTTACGCCACTGGTCACAATGACTCATTGTATGTCATGCTGCAGCCGCACACCAGCGCTCCCGTGACCCGCCCGTCATAAGGAACGATTCTGGCCACCCGCACACGAAGGAGGGAGGTGGGTCCGTCCCTCCCTCCCTCATATACAAACAGGTCACAGTCTCTCAGTGAAGGAGAGAGCCGCAGCAGCGCTTTGTTACTGGTGGAGGCGCTGCTGCTGCTGCTCCTCTGCTTCACTATAGGCTGTCTCTGAGAACAGCCTATAGGAAAGCAGAGGGGCAGCAGCAGCAGCGCCTCCACCAGTAACACAGCGCTGCTGCGGCTCTCTCCTTCACCTCCCTCCTCCTTCTTCTCTACTGCCCGGGAATCGTCAGACGCTGCACCGAGGAGCCTGAGCCAGCGGAGAGGGTAAGTATAATTCTCTTTCTTTCTTTCTTTCTTTCTTTCTTTCTTTCTTTCTTTCTTTCTTTCTTTCTTTCTTTCTTTCTTTCTTTCTTTCTTTCTTTCTCTTTCTTTTTTTATTTGTTGGGACTGCCTGCCGCAATGTGTAAAAAGGGGGGACTGCCTGCCGCTATGTATAAAAATGGGGAATCTGCCTGCCGCAATGTGTAAAAATGGGGAATCTGCCTGCCGCAATGTAAAAATGGGGAATCTGCCTGCCGCTATGTATAAAAATGGGGAATCTGCCTGCCGCAATGTAAAAATGGGGAATCTGCCTGCCGCAATGTGTAAAAATGGGGAATCTGCCTGCCGCAATGTAAAAATGGGGAATCTGCCTGCCGCTATGTATAAAAATGGGGAATCTGCCTGCCGCTATGTATAAAAATGGGGAATCTGCCTGCCGCTATGTATAAAAATGGGGAATCTGCCTGCCGCTATGTATAAAAATGGGGAATCTGCCTGCCGCTATGTGTAAAAAGGTAGAATCTGCCTGCCGTAATGTGTAAAAAGGGCACGCTATCTGCCGTTATGTGTAAAAGTGTATGGTGTCTGCCGTAATGTGTAAAATGGGGACGCTGTCTGCCGTAATGTGTAAAATGGGGACGCTGTCTGCCGTAATGTGTAAAAAGTGCACGCTGTCTGCCGCTATGTGTAACGAGGGCACGCTGTCTGCCGCTATGTGTAACGAGGGCACGCTGTCTGCCATTGTGTAAAAAGTGTATGCTGTCTGCCGCTATGTGTAACGAGGGCACGCTGTCTTCCGTTATGTGTAAAAAGTGCACGCTGTCTTCCGTTATGTGTAAAAAGGGGAATCTGTTCGCTGTAAGGAGTAAAAGGGTCTCTACCTGGTGTAGTGGTGCTACTGTGCGGCGTAATTTGAAGAATGGAGACTACTGTGCACCGTTTTATGAATTGGTATTATTTTGTGGACACACCCCTTCCCCACGAAGCCACGCCACTATGTATTTTTGCGCGCACTGCCCATGGGGTGGACTTGGATGGGATGGGGGGGGGGGCCCAAAGCATTTTGTTGCACCTGGGCCCACCGCTTGCTTGTTCCGCCACTGGATATAGATTAGATAGTGTGACTGTGTATTGTATTAATTATCTGACTTGTGGGGGAGACACTGACAGTGGGGAGCAGTTAGAGTCTGAGAGCAGGACTCAGGAGTACATATAACGTACAGTGCACACTTTTGCTGCCAGAGTCAGTGCCACACTGCCATTGTTGTGACCACACTGACCACCAGTATAATAATATATTTTGTGATTGTCTGCTTTAGGACTCGGAGTACTAGTTGCAAGTTGCAACGTGACCTGACCACCAGTTTAATAATCAATCACCACCAGTTTAATATATATACAGGTTGAGTATCCCTTATCCAAAATGCTTGGGACCAGAGGTATTTTGGATATCGGATTTTTCCGTATTTTGGAATAATTGCATACCATAATGAGATATCATGGCAATGGGACCTAAATCTAAGCACAGAATGCATTTATGTTTTATATGCACCTTATACACACAGCCTGAAGGTAATTTTAGCCAATATTTTTTATAACTTTGTGCATTAAACAAAGTGTGTCTACATTCACACAATTCATTTATGTTTCATATACACCTTATATACACAGCCTGAAGGTCATTTAATACAATATTTTTAAAAACTGTGTGTATTAAACAAAGTTTGTGTACATTGAGCCATCAGAAAACAAAAGTTTCACTATCTCACTCTCGCTCAAAAAAGTCCGTATTTCGGAATATTCCGTATTTCGGATATATGGATATGGGATACTCAACCTGTATATATATATATATATATAATTGTATATAATATATATATATATATATATATATATATATATATATTGTATACCACCTACCCGTGGTTTTTTTTTTTTTCATTCTTCTTTATACATACTACTATAGTAGCTTACTGTAGCAGTCTGCGGTGCTGCTGACCTGACAGTGTCCAGCAGGTCCGTCATCAGTCATTACATAATAAATATATATAGTACCTGTCCGGCTGCAGTACTAGTGATATTATATTGATTTCATCTCATTATCAATAATTTATCATCCAGTCTAGACTCTATATTAGCAGCAGACACAGTACGTTAGTCCACGGCTGTAGCTACCTCTGTGTCGGCACTCGGCAGTCCATCCATAATTGTATACCACCTACCCGTGGTTTTTTTTTTTTCTTTCTTCTTTGTACATACTACTATAGTATAGTAGCTTACTGTAGCAGTCTGCGGTGCTGCTGAGCTGACAGTGTCCAGCAGGTCCGTCATCAGTCATCATTACCTAATAAATATATTATCTACCTGTCCGGCTGCAGTACTAGTGATATTATATATACATACATATATATATTGATTTCATCTCATTATCAATCATCCAGTCTATATTAGCAGCAGACACAGTACGTTAGTCCACGGCTGTAGCTACCTCTGTGTCGGCACTCGGCAGTCCATCCATAATTGTATACCACCTACCCGTGGTTTTTTTTTTCTTTCTTCTTTGTACATACTACTATAGTATAGTAGCTTACTGTAGCAGTCTGCGGTGCTGCTGAGCTGACAGTGTCCAGCAGGTCCGTCATCAGTCATCATTACCTAATAAATATATTATCTACCTGTCCGGCTGCAGTACTAGTGATATTATATATACATACATATATATATTGATTTCATCTCATTATCAATCATCCAGTCTATATTAGCAGAAGGACACAGTACGTTAGTCCACGGCTGTAGCTACCTCTGTGTCGGCACTCGGCAGTCCATCCATAATTGTATACCACCTACCCGTGGTTTTTTTTTTTCTTTCTTCTTTGTACATACTACTATAGTATAGTAGCTTACTGTAGCAGTCTGCGGTGCTGCTGAGCTGACAGTGTCCAGCAGGTCCGTCATCAGTCATCATTACCTAATAAATATATTATCTACCTGTCCGGCTGCAGTACTAGTGATAATATATATACATACATATATATATTGATTTCATCTCATTATCAATCATCCAGTCTATATTAGCAGCAGACACAGTACGTTAGTCCACGGCTGTAGCTACCTCTGTGTCGGCACTCGGCAGTCCATCCATAATTGTATACCACCTACCCGTGGTTTTTTTTTTTCTTTCTTCTTTGTACATACTACTATAGTATAGTAGCTTACTGTAGCAGTCTGCGGTGCTGCTGAGCTGACAGTGTCCAGCAGGTCCGTCATCAGTCATCATTACCTAATAAATATATTATCTACCTGTCCGGCTGCAGTACTAGTGATATTATATATACATACATATATATATTGATTTCATCTCATTATCATCCAGTCTATATTAGCAGCAGACACAGTACGGTAGTCCACGGCTGTAGCTACCTCTGTGTCGGCACTCGGCAGTCCATCCATAATTGTATACCACCTACCCGTGGTTTTTTTTTTTTTCTTCTTTGTACATACTACTATAGTATAGTAGCTTACTGTAGCAGTCTGCGGTGCTGCTGAGCTGACAGTGTCCAGCAGGTCCGTCATCAGTCATCATTACCTAATAAATATATTATCTACCTGTCCGGCTGCAGTACTAGTGATATTATATATACATACATATATATATTGATTTCATCTCATTATCATCCAGTCTATATTAGCAGCAGACACAGTACGGTAGTCCACGGCTGTAGCTACCTCTGTGTCGGCACTCGGCAGTCCATCCATAATTGTATACCACCTACCCGTGGTTTTTTCTTTTTCTTTCTTCTTTGTACATACTACTATAGTATAGTAGCTTACTGTAGCAGTCTGCGGTGCTGCTGAGCTGACAGTGTCCAGCAGGTCCGTCATCAGTCATCATTACCTAATAAATATATTATCTACCTGTCCGGCTGCAGTACTGGTGATATTATATATACATACATATATATATTGATTTCATCTCATTATCATCCAGTCTATATTAGCAGCAGACACAGTACGGTAGTCCACGGCTGTAGCTACCTCTGTGTCGGCACTCGGCAGTCCATCCATAAGTATACTAGTATCCATCCATCTCCATTGTTTACCTGAGGTGCCTTTTAGTTGTGCCTATTAAAATATGGAGAACAAAAATGTTGAGGTTCCAAAATTAGGGAAAGATCAAGATCCACTTCCACCTCGTGCTGAAGCTGCTGCCACTAGTCATGGCCGAGACGATGAAATGCCAGCAACGTCGTCTGCCAAGGCCGATGCCCAATGTCATAGTACAGAGCATGTCAAATCTAAAACACCAAATATCAGTAAAAAAAGGACTCCAAAACCTAAAATAAAATTGTCGGAGGAGAAGCGTAAACTTGCCAATATGCCATTTACCACACGGAGTGGCAAGGAACGGCTGAGGCCCTGGCCTATGTTCATGGCTAGTGGTTCAGCTTCACATGAGGATGGAAGCACTCAGCCTCTCGCTAGAAAACTGAAAAGACTCAAGCTGGCAAAAGCACCGCAAAGAACTGTGCGTTCTTCGAAATCCCAAATCCACAAGGAGAGTCCAATTGTGTCGGTTGCGATGCCTGACCTTCCCAACACTGGACGTGAAGAGCATGCGCCTTCCACCATTTGCACGCCCCCTGGAAGTGCTGGAAGGAGCACCCGCAGTCCAGTTCCTGATAGTCAGATTGAAGATGTCAGTGTTGAAGTACACCAGGATGAGGAGGATATGGGTGTTGCTGGCGCTGGGGAGGAAATTGACCAGGAGGATTCTGATGGTGAGGTGGTTTGTTTAAGTCAGGCACCCGGGGAGACACCTGTTGTCCGTGGGAGGAATATGGCCGTTGACATGCCTGGTGAAAATACCAAAAAAATCAGCTCTTAAGTGTGGAGGTATTTCAACAGAAATGCGGACAACAGGTGTCAAGCCGTGTGTTGCCTTTGTCAAGCTGTAATAAGTAGGGGTAAGGACGTTAACCACCTCGGAACATCCTCCCTTATACGTCACCTGCAGCGCATTCATCATAAGTCAGTGACAAGTTCAAAAACTTTGGGTGACAGCGGAAGCAGTCCGCTGACCAGTAAATCCCTTCCTCTTGTAACCAAGCTCACGCAAACCACCCCACCAACTCCCTCAGTGTCAATTTCCTCCTTCCCCAGGAATGCCAATAGTCCTGCAGGCCATGTCACTGGCAATTCTGACGAGTCCTCTCCTGCCTGGGATTCCTCCGATGCATCCTTGCGTGTAACGCCTACTGCTGCTGGCGCTGCTGTTGTTGCCGCTGGGAGTCGATGGTCATCCCAGAGTGGAAGTCGGAAGACCACTTGTACTACTTCCAGTAAGCAATTGACTGTCCAACAGTCCTTTGCGAGGAAGATGAAATATCACAGCAGTCATCCTGCTGCAAAGCGGATAACTGAGGCCTTGACAACTATGTTGGTGTTAGACGTGCGTCCGGTATCCGCCGTTAGTTCACAGGGAACTAGACAATTTCTTGAGGTAGTGTGCCCCCGTTACCAAATACCATCTAGGTTCCACTTCTCTAGGCAGGCGATACCGAAAATGTACACAGACCTCAGAAAAAGACTCACCAGTGTCCTAAAAAATGCAGCTGTACCCAATGTCCACTTAACCACGGACATGTGGACAAGTGGAGCAGGGCAGGGTCAGGACTATATGACTGTGACAGCCCACTGGGTAGATGTATGGACTCCCGCCGCAAGAACAGCAGCGGCGGCACCAGTAGCAGCATCTCGCAAACGCCAACTCTTTCCTAGGCAGGCTACACTTTGTATCACCGCTTTCCAGAATACGCACACAGCTGAAAACCTCTTACGGCAACTGAGGAAGATCATCGCGGAATGGCTTACCCCAATTGGACTCTCCTGTGGATTTGTGGCATCGGACAACGCCAGCAATATTGTGTGTGCATTAAATATGGGCAAATTCCAGCACGTCCCATGTTTTGCACATACCTTGAATTTGGTGGTGCAGAATTTTTTAAAAAACGACAGGGGCGTGCAAGAGATGCTGTCGGTGGCCAGAAGAATTGCGGGACACTTTCGGCGTACAGGCACCACGTACAGAAGACTGGAGCACCACCAAAAACTACTGAACCTGCCCTGCCATCATCTGAAGCAAGAAGTGGTAACGAGGTGGAATTCAACCCTCTATATGCTTCAGAGGTTGGAGGAGCAGCAAAAGGCCATTCAAGCCTATACAATTGAGCACGATATAGGAGGTGGAATGCACCTGTCTCAAGTGCAGTGGAGAATGATTTCAACGTTGTGCAAGGTTCTGATGCCCTTTGAACTTGCCACACGTGAAGTCAGTTCAGACACTGCCAGCCTGAGTCAGTTCATTCCCCTCATCAGGCTTTTGCAGAAGAAGCTGGAGACATTGAAGGAGGAGCTAACACGGAGCGATTCCGCTAGGCATGTGGGACTTGTGGATGGAGCCCTTAATTCGCTTAACAAGGATTCACGGGTGGTCAATCTGTTGAAATCAGAGCACTACATTTTGGCCACCGTGCTCGATCCTAGATTTAAAGCCTACCTTGGATCTCTCTTTCCGGCAGACACAAGTCTGCTGGGGTTGAAAGACCTGCTGGTGAGAAAATTTTCAAGTCAAGCGGAACGCGACCTGTCAACATCTCCTCCTTCACATTCTCCCGCAACTGGGGGTGCGAGGAAAAGGCTCAGAATTCCGAGCCCACCCGCTGGCGGTGATGCAGGGAAGTCTGGAGCGACTGCTGATGCTGACATCTGGTCCGGACTGAAGGACCTGACAACGATTACGGACATGTCGTCTACTGTCACTGCATATGATTCTCTCACCATTGAAAGAATGGTGGAGGATTATATGAGTGACCGCATCCAAGTAGGCACGTCACACAGTCCGTACTTATACTGGCAGGAAAAAGAGGCAATTTGGAGGCCCTTGCACAAACTGGCTTTATTCTACCTAAGTTGCCCTCCCACAAGTGTGTACTCCGAAAGAGTGTTTAGTGCCGCCGCTCACCTTGTCAGCAATCGGCGTACGAGGTTACATCCAGAAAATGTGGAGAAGATGATGTTCATTAAAATGAATTATAATCAATTCCTCCGTGGAGACATTGACCAGCAGCAATTGCCTCCACAAAGTACACAGGGAGCTGAGATGGTGGATTCCAGTGGGGACGAATTGATAATCTGTGAGGAGGGGGATGTACACGGTGATATATCGGAGGATGATGATGAGGTGGACATCTTGCCTCTGCAGAGCCAGTTTGTGCAAGGAGAGATTAATTGCTTCTTTTTTGGTGGGGGTCCAAACCAACCCGTCATTTCAGTCACAGTCGTGTGGCAGACCCTGTCACTGAAATGATGGGTTGGTTAAAGTGTGCATGTCCTGTTTATACAACATAAGGGTGGGTGGGAGGGCCCAAGGACAATTCCATCTTGCACCTCTTTTTTCTTTAATTTTTCTTTGCGTCATGTGCTGTTTGTGGAATGTTTTTTGGAAGGGCCATCCTGCGTGACACTGCAGTGCCACTCCTAGATGGGCCCGGTGTTTGTGTCGGCCACTAGGGTCGCTTATCTTACTCACACAGCTACCTCATTGCGCCTCTTTTTTTCTTTGCGTCATCTGCTGTTTGGGGAGGGTTTTTTGGAAGGGACATCCTGCGTGACACTGCAGTGACACTCCTAGATGGGCCCGGTGTTTGTGTCGGCCACTAGGGTCGCTTATCTTACTCACACAGCTACCTCATTGCGCCTCTTTTTTTCTTTGCGTCATGTGCTGTTTGGGGAGGGTTTTTTGGAAGGGACATCCTGCGTGACACTGCAGTGACACTCCTAGATGGGCCCGGTGTTTGTGTCGGCCACTAGGGTCGCTTATCTTACTCACACAGCTACCTCATTGCGACTCTTTTTTTCTTTGCGTCATGTGCTGTTTGGGGAGGGTTTTTTGGAAGGGACATCCTGCGTGACACTGCAGTGACACTCCTAGATGGGCCCGGTGTTTGTGTCGGCCACTAGGGTCGCTTATCTTACTCACACAGCTACCTCATTGCGCCTCTTTTTTTCTTTGCGTCATGTGCTGTTTGGGGAGGGTTTTTTGGAAGGGACATCCTGCGTGACACTGCAGTGCCACTCCTAGATGGGCCCGGTGTTTGTGTCGGCCACTAGGGTCGCTTATCTTACTCACACAGCTACCTCATTGCGCCTCTTTTTTTCTTTGCGTCATGTGCTGTTTGGGGAGGGTTTTTTGGAAGGGACATCCTCCGTGACACTGCAGTGCCACTCCTAGATGGGCCCGGTGTTTGTGTCGGCCACTAGGGTCGCTTAGCTTAGTCATCCAGCGACCTAGGTGCAAATTTTAGGACTAAAAATAATATTGTGAGGTGTGAGGTATTCAGAATAGACTGAAAATGAGTGTAAATTATGGTTTTTGAGGTTAATAATACTTTGGGATCAAAATGACCCCCAAATTCTATGATTTAAGCTGTTTTTTAGGGTTTTTTGAAAAAAACACCCGAATCCAAAACACACCCGAATCCGACAAAAAAAAATTCGGTGAGGTTTTGCCAAAACGCGGTCGAACCCAAAACACGGCCGCGGAACCGAACCCAAAACCAAAACACAAAACCCGAAAAATTTCCGGTGCACATCACTACTCACAACTCACAATATTGTTTTCATCCAGTTTAGGGCAAAAGGTTGCACCGAGGTAGCTGGATGACTAAGCTGAACGACTCAGTGGGCGGCACAAACATGTGGCACTTCCAACATGGCACATCTAGGAAACAGAATGACACTGCAGAATGGCACAGTGGCACACAGGGTGGCATTTTAGTAAACTATACAAATGTTTGTCGTCACAGTCAGCAATGGTACAAACAGCCCATGCAAAGAAAAGAGGTGCAAGATGGAATTGTCCTTGGGCCCTCCCACCGGCCCTTATGTTGTATATATTAAACAGGACATGTACAGTTGAACAAATCAATAACTTCAGCGACAGGGACTGTCACTTGTGGCTGAAATGATTGGTTTGTTGTGCCCCCACAAAACAATTTTTTAGAAGGACTACCTCCGATAAGTAATGACTCTGAGGATGTTGATGATGAGGTGTTAATTACATTATAATCTTATACAATAAATTTCATGTCTTTGCCGTAAATGACGTAACATGGAGGAGGTGCCTAGATGGCTAATGTTCCTTCCTACCTCTACTAACTTTGGCCTCACAAATGGAGCAGATGCTTTCACAAACATTGTCAGGATTGGGGTAACATAATCCCACACCCAAGAGGTGGCTTTTTTGGTCTTATGCCCAAATGTTTTATATTTTTAGGCTTTTTGTTTTTAACTTTTATTATTTAAATTTTACATTGGGGCGGAGCCCCTGAATGGATGCACATATCACCCCTTTCAGATACAGCAGACAGAGCACCCCGTCTGTACTGATACAGCAGAGCACCTCTTTCAGATACAGCAGACAGAGCACCCCTTTCAAATACAGCATACAGAGCACCCCTTTCAGAATACAGCAGACAGAGCACCCGCCCCATGCCAGACAACACCGTATCATACCTTCCAACCTACCGATTTTCGCGGTCCCGCAGTCCTACCCACGGTGGCAGGGAGCAGTTGGGAGGTTCATGTCATCACTGCTCTGAGCAGCGGTGAATAGACGCTGTGCACATGCGCACTATTCACGAGTAATACAGGGGGCATGCCAGCAGCTCACAGAGCGCTAGCTATGCCCCCTTCAGTGATGGAAAAGGTAGGCGTGGCTTACAATTACGGCATCACCACGAAGACATGCCCCCTTTTTGAGGCTACACCCCTTTTCCTGGAGCACACGAGGCCTTGCCGCACGTGTGTCCCACTTCTTTGAAGAAGAAAGTTGGGAATATGCAGTACTGAGACGGACACGTACGTCCAGTACACTCTCCACAGCGTGAAGATGGCGCAGATCACCAGGGACCTTTATAGAATCCAAAACCCGCGAGAATCCGACAGCAGGATGATGACTTTAGGCCTTTGGGATCTGAGTAAGGCGGGAAGTCCCGAGCTAGACTCTGATCCGGACTCAGACTGCAAAGTTCAGGTGGGTCCTGTTCTTGGAGAACCGGACCCGCTCATCTCTAACAGAGAGTGCAACAGTTTGGTTTAATAATAACTGGATAGTGCAGTATGAGAATCAAGTGGGTGTAGGGCCCTGCTTTAATGAGTTTACAGACTATGGGGGAGAGTTATCAAATCTTGAAGAGAGATAAAGTGAAGAGAGATAAAATACCAACCAATCAACTTTTAACAGGTTGTAAAATGACGGTTAGAATCTGATTGATTACTACCTTATCACGCTCCACTTTATCTCTTTCCAATGTTTGATAAATCTCCCCCACAAGAGTGCGGGTATGACTGGAAGGTGTACAAGGAGGAGATGAGGATGAGTGTTAGTTTTCCGTTTTTTTCTAACAATGTCAGTCAGATCTCTAAGCTATCAGTACAGTATCTTAGGGAATAAGTATGCACACCAACTACGTCTGATGTACAATACATCTAGTGCAAAGGCTACTGTTTTTGAGTTGGACATCCATGACACAGAACATTTCATGTACACTCCTCCTTTATTACACACATATTTTCCCAGTGCATATTCTGGGCCAGATTCAAATGATATTGCACCCGCTATCTCCCGTCTAAACTGACGGGAGATAGAGGGGCGATATTCAAATGTGCCCTGCTATTGCACTGATTGCGGTCATTCCAGTCTGGTTTAGGCACGTGAAGTGCCTAAACCCAACTTAAGTAATGGGCGCGATCGTTAAGAGACCCGTTTGGGCGCCCAAATGGGTTTCCTTACACACGTCTTAGCTTGCTACCTCCGAAGGTAGAGAGTTGAAATTAAGTTGTCATGCCCGTTGGCAGTAACATTAGAATACCGCCAGCGGTAGCAATAGGGGGCAGGAGGGAGGGTTGAACATTTGAATCCGGCCCTCTGAGCGCAAGTGATACCATTTCTAAGTGAGCCCCACATGCTTTACCGCTGGTGCAATCAGCCACTATGTGGATGCAGACAGTATATCTATCACAATAGAAATGATGGACATCTATGGTAATCCCAACTTGGTACACCTGACATGGTAAGTGCTTCAATTCAGATGCAGTAACCATAGAGATCAATGATGGTGCTGCAACCATAGAGATCAATGATAGTGCTGTAACCATAGAGATCAATGAAGGTGCTGCAACCATAGAGATCAATGAAGGTGCTTCAACCATAGAGATCAATGAAGGTGCTCTAGAAGTGACTGCATCTAGCTTTGCCTGAGATTTTACCCATAATACATAGCCTAAACCGAAGGGCAGCTAGGAAATGGACGGTCATTTTCAAAATTACTTCACCAACATTGTATTCCTATACTGTAGGTATTGCTGTTTGACATGTAACACGATAGCAGTCTACTCAAATGGTAAGAGATTAAATTAAAATCTAAAAGTACTTTCACTTCGTTCTAATCATATATTTTTAAATTGACTAATGTGAGGACCCATGTGGAAAAAAACATGTTTTCCATTACGAAACAATTAATTTGTTATTAATAATGATGACAAGGGTTTGCCTCCATTTCTCCACATTTCATACATTTTGTTTTAAATAATCCTCAATTGAAATTGAAGGTGCTTATCATTTTGCCACACACCTTATTTATTAACACTTGAAGCAGAGACCTGTAGAACGCCTGCAGCGAGAATACAAAGGTGCAGGGAATTGATCAGATGCTTATCACTTAGGTGCACCCGATACAGGTCTCTTGATTTTAATAAGACAGCAATGGAGGCTCTTGGTAGTACTCTCCTTCCAAGTGATAGATAAGCTTTATTCAATCATATGCAACACAAACTGGGACCGATATCCATTTACGTTACTGCAAAGATCAAATTAAACGTATTTCATTGCATATCCCCCTTGTATCTTCATTTAATAGAACGGACTAGAGCTTATGGTGGTCATTCCGAGTTGTTCGCTCGCAAGCTGCTTTAGCAGCTTTGCACACGCTAAGCCGCCGCCTACTGGGAGTGAATCTTAGCTTATCAAATTTGCGAACGAAAGATTCGCAATACAGGTTGAGTCTCCCTTATCCAAAATGCTTGGGACCAGAGGTATTTTGGATATGGGATTTTTCCGTATTTTGGAATAATTGCCTACCATAATGAGATATCATGGTGATGGGACCTAAATCTAAGCACAGAATGAATTTATGTTTCATATACACCTTATACACACAGCCTGAAGGTAATTTTAGCCAATATTTTTTATAACTTTGTGCATTAAACAAAGTGTGTCTACATTCACAAAATTAATTTATGTTTCATATACAACTTATACACACAGTCTGAAGGTCATTTAATACAATATTTTTAATAACTTTGTGTATTAAACAAAGTTTGTGTACATTGAGCCATCAAAAAACAAAGATTTCACTATCTCACTCTCACTCAAAAAAGTCCGTATTTCGGAATATTCCGTATTTCGGAATATTTGGATATGGGATACTCAACCTGTATTGTGAAAAGACTTCTCTGTGCAGTTTCTGAGTAGCTCGAGACTTACTCTCCCAGTGCGATCAGTTCAGTGCTTGTCGTTCCTGGTTTGACGTCACAAACACACCCAGCGTTCGCCCAGACACTCCTCCGTTTCTCCAGCCACTCCCGCGTTTTTCCCAGAAACGGTAGCGTTTTTTCAAACACTCCCATAAAACGGACAGTTTCCGCCCAGAAACACCCACTTCCTGTCAATCACACTCCGAACTCCAGAACGAAGAAAAAAACCTCGTAATGCCGTGAGTAAAATACCAATCTTCATAGAAAATTTACTTGGCGCAGTCGCAGTGCGAACATTGCGCATGCGCAATTAGCGGAAAATCGCTGCGATGCGAAGAAAATTACCGAGCGAACAACTCGGAATGACCACCAATGAGTGATGAAGTACAAGGAAAGTAGCAACGCTGCTACCTTTATAATGTAGTGTTGTGTGTGTAAATGTGCTGTGACAAAGCAAGTAATCAGGCGACATTACAACTAACAGCCATGTGTGCACAGTGGACAGCGCGGCGGCACTGTGGTTAGAATTGCTGGAACTTAGCACAGCAAAGATCAAACAATTAAACTTATTTGTCTTTCAGTGCATATGTGTTCCCTTTGTATCTTCATTCTATACAGCAGAACAGAGGTTATGGACCTGATTCCGCCTCACGTGCAGTGTCGAGGCACACCTTGCCCACTGTTTTAAGGGGGTAATTCAGAGTTGATCGTAGATGTGCTAAATTTAGCACATCTACGATCACTTTCACAGACATGCAGGGGGATGCCCAGCACAGGGCTAGTCCACCCCGCATGTCTGACTCTTGTACCTGACAAGTAGCTCCCTACAGGCGCAGCTCCTGAACGCTGGCAGGGAGCTTCTCGTCACATCCTGGGTCACGTGGCCGCCGCGGCCCGCCCCCCCAACGGTCCAGACACGCATCAGTTGTCCGGACCACGCCCCGCCAATAGCGTTGTAATGCCAGTGGTACGCCCCACGACTGATTGACAGGCAGAGGCGATTGCAGCCCAGAGATGCTGATAGCATCTCACTGGACTTCCAGGGTGCGTACACAGTCGCACTCCACAAAAAGATTCAGAATGCTATCGTTTGCAGCTGCAGCGATCCAGTCTGAATTACCCCCAAAGTCTGGGCCTGATTCACTTTTGGAAGTAAAGCAAAAAAAAAAGTGAGTAACTTTGTATCTGGAACAAATCATGTTACCATGCAAGGGGAGCAAACACGTATATATTTTCTGTGCAGGGTAAATATTGGCTGCTTTTGCATTTAGCCCACCAATGTTAGACAGCTTTATTTTTACACTGCAATTTAGATTTCAGTTTGAACAAACCCCACCCAACTCTAACTCTCTCTGTACATGTTACATCTGCCCCACCTGCAATGTGACATGGTTTTGCCAAGTTGCTTGCTTTTTTGCTTTACTCACAAACATGAATCAAACCCACTGTGCATGCATCCCAATTGTAGGAGCTCAGAGACACCGAACCAGGGGGGTCATTCCGAGTTGTTCGCTCGCAAGCTGCTTTTAGCAGAGTTACACACGCTAAGCCGCCGCCTACAGGGAGTGAATCTTAGCTTATCAAAATTGCGAACGAAAGATTAGCAGAATTGCGAATAGACACTTCTTAGCAGTTTCTGAGTAGCTCCACACTTACTCGGCATCTGCGATCAGTTCAGTGCTTGTCGTTCCTGGTTTGACGTCACAAACACACCCAGCGTTCGCCCAGACACTCCTCCGTTTCTCCAGCCACTCCCTCGTTTTTCCCAGAAACGGTAGCGTTTTTTCACACACACCCATAAAACGACCAGTTTCCGCCCAGAAACACCCACTTCCTGTCAATCACATTACGATCACCAGAACGAAGAAAAAACCTTGTAATGCCGTGAGTAAAAAACCTAACTGAATAGCAAATTTACTTGGCGCAGTCGCACTGCGGACATTGCGCATGCGCATTAGCGACTAATCGCTCCGTTGCGAGAAAAAAATAACGAGCGAACAACTCGGAATGACCCCCCAGGTACGTGCGGTGAGGTAAATGGCTCAGGAGGCACTGGCTAGTACCAGAGCCAGATTTACACACCGTATATGAGCCCAATGGTTCATGTGGGTTTTATACACGGGTGTAGCAGTATTTACTGCTGGAAAATTTTGTGAGTTTTGATCACAGATGTGCGGCAAAGATAGGAACTGCCGCACCTGCCATAGACTTTTTACTCCAGATTTCTAACTATAAGAATGATTAGAATAATACAAAGAAGATATTTCTAATATTCTTTGTGTTTATCATATACTTTATATAAGCAAACGTTAGTATGACAGGAAAGGCTCTGCCTCACCTCACCGCACGTCACTACACAGAACAGGATCAGATATATGATCTGTGGAAAAAGGTGGGTGGCTAAGCAGATGCGGGTGTGTTGCTGTAAGTGGCTGCATCCAAAGATACACAAATGCTCACACAGGAGGCCATACTCAGATGGAGAAACTGTACCAGCCATAGGGGGCGCATCAAGAGAGGTGCAATCTCTGACCAGGCCCCCTCCTCTCTAGCCGACAGAGCTATAGACTGTCAGCATCAGGGTCACTAAGAGATCCTAGCACTCTCCCAGGGTCTAGTGAGCATGCGCAAAACTCCGGGAAAATGACTCCGGAGGGTAAGTATTGAAGAAATGGGTGCAAGGTGTGTGCAGGGCCGCCGACAGTTCTAGCAGGCCCTGGTACAAGGAGGGGGTGTTGCCAAATGGATGGGGCATGACCCGACCCCATCCATGAAAAAAAAACAATAATTATGAGTTCCATGCACCATGCGGGCTTGGGGGAGGGGCGCCATTGTCCAGGGCGGGGGGCATCGGTTCCAGGGCAGCACTTGCTCCTACACCCACGCAGAGAGAGAGAACAGGCTGCTGCTGCTGCAGCCGCCCCGCTCCCCAACTCAGCACACAGCACAGAGCAGCATGAACTGGGCTGGGGAGAGCAGCTGCTGCAGCAGCAGTCAGTTCTCCCTCTCCCTGCTGGCTATCTGCATCGGGGAAGGGGGAGGGGGCAGCGGGCCCTCTTGGCCCCTCCATCAGGCCCAAGTAAAGATTACCCACTTTCCCACCACTTTCAGTGCCACTGGGTGTGTGCTGTGGGCCTCCTTAGCTCCCAGGGGCCCGTGTACACATATATATGCTGTTGCAAGTTTTGATGGTATGTCTGCGGTGCACTGAGAAGGAAGTGCACCGCTGCAAGAATCTGCAAGTGGGTGTCTCTGTATTAATGAAATCAGCCATGCCATTAGTAGAAATCGCAGATATGGCTACGGCAAAAGATAGCAATGAAGTATAGTGAATTAATAAAAATATACATTAATTATGATAGTGGGCATTATCTCATAAAACATAAATATGCTGTTACACGTAGCAAGTAATCAGCAGCAACTTATCAGAAGCAGATATGTGTTTATTGGCATACCTCCCAACTTTCTGTTCTTGTGGAGCGGGACACTCGCGTGCGCTCCCGAGAAGGGGGCATGGCCTATGGAAAAGGGGGGGTGGCTTTGCGGGAGGATCCGCGATCGCGAGCCACGCCCTGTTTTCGTCACTGAGGGGGCATGCCCAGCGCTCTGTGAGCAGCTGGCATGCTCCCTCTCCCTCTGACTCCACTGAATAGACGCTGTGCGCATGCGCACAACGTCTATTCACCGCTGCTCTGCTAAGCAGAGCAGCGATTGACAGAGCCTCCTAACTGCCCCCTCCCCCACCGCGGGACACTGTGGCCCGCGGGTGGGACAGCGGGACAGTCCCTAAAAAACGGAACTGATCCGCGAAAATTGGGACAGTTGGGAGGTATGTTATTGGGCAGTGCAATGGTACATTGGTTAGCATTGTTGTCTCAAAGCATTAGGGTCATGAGTTTGATTCCTGACAGTCATCCTAACTGTGTGGAGTTTGTATGTCCTCCTTTATGTTTATGAGGGTTTCCTCCTAAATCCCAAAAACATACTGGTAGGTTAATTGGCTACTGACTAACATTTTCCTTGGAGTGTTAGGAAAGGGTTGGGTATGAAATGCCGGCAGTCAGGATGCCGGCGGTCACATAACCGACTGCGGCATCCGGACACCGGACGGGGATAAGTATTCTACCCCTCTCTTTTACCCTAACCCTCTGGGGGGTGTCGCTAGGGCTAACCCTCCGGACGTGTCGGCTACGGCTAACCCTCCGGGCATGTCGGCCACAGCTAACCCCCCTAGTGCCTAAACACCCCCCCCCCCTTTCTCTGGGACCTAACCCACCCTGATACTCACATTCGGGATGTCAGGTGTCTGTGTTTCGACGTTAGTCTCCTGAGGCATGTTGGTATTTTGGTGTCGGTCACATGACCGCCAGCATCCTGTTAGTAAATACACACTGTAAGCTCCATTGGGGCAAGACTGATGTGAAAGGCAAAATATTCCCTGTACAGTGCTGAGCAAATTGGTGGCACTATGGGGGAAATTCTGAGTTGATCGCAGCAGCAAGTTTGTTAGCAGTTGGGCAAAACCATGTGCACTGCAGGGGGGGCAGATATAACATGTGCAGAGAGAGTAAGATTTGGGTGGGTTATTTTGTTTCTGTGCAGGGTAAATACTGGCTGCTTTATTTTTACACTGCAATTTAGATTTCAGTTTGAATACACCCCACCCAAATCTAACTCTCTCTGCACATGTTATATCTACCCCCCTGTAGTGCACATGGTTTTGCCCAACTGCTAACAAATTTGCTGCTGCGATCAACTCAGAATTAGGCCCTCTATACAGTACAATAAATATATATTATACCATGCCCAATAACAAAGGTCATACTGTGTGTATCAATGGCTGTTTTTAAATACCTGAATATTGTATAACAAATTTATACATATACATATGTACATGCAGTTCAATGTTGCCAACTAAAACTTAAAAATATTAGTATATGTTTTACGTTTTGGTGCAAATTCATAATTTGAATAGATGTATTTTTTGCTTTTTTGGGTACAGTGTGATAATACCACTCCTATAGACTTCTATTATTCTTTATTATCAATTTCTTTCCTTGCCAGTCTGTATACTGTGAACACCAACTGCCAGTATCAGACAGGGGCATAAATGGCCTACCAGGAAAATGCAATGGCAGGGACCTGCTGAAGGTGTGAGACCAGCTATTGGCTTGGTGTGGTCATAACTGGAGGGGAGTGACCATGCCACAAAGGACAAGGCATAATATTAATCAGCCTCAGATTCCCAGGTCCACCACACCCAAATTACTCTAATGCCTTTTATCTGTGCCCCTAATAGCAATAATCTGCGGCTGCTCTTGTAGAATAATAATAATCTGTGCCATATTTAGGCTACTAATATAGGGGGTCATTCCGACCCGATCACAGCGTGCTTTCGTTTGCACAGCAGTGACCAGGTCACTACTGCGCACGAGCGGGGGCCGTAATGCGCACGCACGTAGTGGTCGCCGGGCAACGACGCTGACAGCGGAAAAAGCGTTCGCAGCGGTGATCGCAAGAAGATTGACTGCAGGAAGGCGATCCGGGGCGTCAACTGACTGTTGGAGACCGTTTTCGGGGAATGGTAAGAAAAACTCAGGCATGTCCAGGTGAACGGAGGGCGGATGTCCGACGTCATAGCCGAGCCCATCATCGCTGGATCTGTCGCACAGGGTAAGTATGTCCAGGGCTGGTCTTGTTTGAGTGAAACTTTTTTAGCATAGCAGGGCTGCACAAGCGATCGCAGCCCTGCTATGCTAAAATACACTCCCCCATAGGCGGAGATTAGTTGATCACACCAGCAGCAAAAAGTTGCTTGGTGCGATCAACTCGGAATGAGGGCCATTGTGTGATGTATGCTAGTTTCATGAAACAAACTCACTTTTGCAAACTTATAGCTAACTAAATGAACCCATATGAGTTTTTAAAATTACTCTGGACCATGGGGGTAATTCCAAGTTGATCGCAGCAGGAATTTT